>NC_140579.1:1204500741-1205100741 GCF_964204655.1 Triturus cristatus | reverse complement strand
CTATCAGTACTGCACTTGTGTGAATGGGGGTGGTGGTGACACACCGCTGGGGCCAGACGGTAGCTACCGCGATATGGGTGCCATACAATGGCAATGGCCATCTGGCAAACATCAACAGTGCACAGTGCCCACATGGTCAATAGCACATCATTGTGCACACAATACCAATGTTCCATTTACTCCACTGGTGACTACACATGCCATGTTTGTGTATGTGATTTCGTAGATTGGCCTGTACTCCCTCACATGTCACTTATGAATTTGATGGTCGTGTAGGCAGGACAGTGTTGTTCTGTACTCTACAATGTGTACACATGTCAATGTGTTGAGGTGCAGTGACAATCACAGCAATGCTCATCTCAATGAATCATGATCTTTTTTGCATGGCCTCTTATGTCTGCTCATGCACACATTCGTCATTTCTGCGCTAACTGGGCATTTTGTTGTGGATGTGTGCCAGGTTGAAATGACGCATGAAGGTGTGACAGGTACAGCAGCTAGGTAGGAGACAGTGGGGTTGATTTGTTACACATATGCTGGATGCTATACTCCCAAGTGTGCTCATGTGAAATGTGGCATTATCCCTATGTGCATTCACAGTGACCAAGGTGGTGTTTGAGGTACTTGTTTTGTGTAAGTTGACACGTGTGCCCTTTGTGTAGCTGAAGGTGTCCCTACATGTAAGCTGGTCTGTAATTCAATTTTTATGGCAGTCATTGTTGTTGTTGTGTCATCCAGAACGTGAGATGCTGTGCCCATCTCATGATGTATTGCATTGACATGTGTCCACTTTCATCTCAAATAGGAGGAGGCCAAATCTGGTTTGTCACTTGACGGTGCTGGAGGACACGGAGGATGTGGCGATCATCCGGAAATGCCGTCTGGATAGAGCCACCCTAAAAACCCTTTGTGATCTGTTGGAGCCCCACCTGCAGCCTTGCCGGACATATCCAACAGCTTTCACCCCAACTTATAAGGTGATGGTGTCCCAGCATTTTATTGCCACTGGATCGTTCCAAGAGACGGTGGCCAGCGCTGGTGGGATGTCACAACCAATGTTCAATATGGTGCTGCGTGATGTTCTGTCCGCCATGATGATATACAAGGACAGATACATCCATTTCCCCAGCGGTGCTGAATTGCCAGCTGTGAAGGGAGACTTCTATCCCCTTGAACACATCCCCCATGTTGTTGGTGCCATTGATTGCACCCATGTTGGGCTTGTGCCACCACAGGCAAGTGAGCACATTTACAGGAATTGCTAACATTACCACTCCATAAATGTGCAAGTGGCGTGCCTGGCAGATATGATCATCTCCCACGTGTGTGCCAAATTCCCAGGCTCTGCCCATGACTCCTACATCCTGCGGAACAGCATTGTGCCCCAGCTGATGGCAAATCTGCTTCCCTAGCATGCATTGATTGTGGGTGAGTATGCCTAGTCGTATGGCGTGCTGGGTGTGTGACCTGCTGCCCTCTGCCTCAGCGACATTGCAATGTCTATTTGTGTTTGTCATACCCTGGTGACTCTAAATCTCTCAACTGTCCCTGGTTGCTGAGCCCACTGCAGAGTCCCAGGACCCCGGCTGAAGTCTGCTACAATGAGGCACATGGGAGGACACGTCGTGTGGTGGAGCGTACTTTTGGTCTGCTCAAGTCACGTTTCCGCTGCCTGGACACGACCAGAGGTGCACTGGCATATCCGCCCAGGAAGGTGTGTCAGATTGTAGAGGCATGCTGCATTCTAAACAACCTAGCCTTTTGCACGGAGATTCCCCTGCTCCTGGATGATGATGAGGACCCAAGGCCCCAGCCAGCAAACCAACCCGTGTCCAGTAATGAGGACAGTGGAGAGGAGGAAAGTGTTGACCTGCGTGAACAGCTCATCACCCGCTACTTCACTTGAAGGTGGGTGACAATGTACAACATACACATTGTCTATTGATATTGCTGTTGTCGTGAAGGGGTATGTGAGAATTATAACAGCAGCCAGTTGTAGACTCAGCAGTGGTTGGCAATGTTTCTGGGACAGGTAATTTGGGAACATCTACAGGACGTGTGTGTTGACACTTGCCCATTGTGACGTTTGCATGTTGGGTTATCTTGTTTGTAGGTGTTGTGTGATGTCTGTGATGCCACACCCAGACCAGTGAATGTTGTTCTGTTGAGTTTCCCTAGGTGCCTTCAACTTCTCTTTGCCTATATACAGTCCATACTCCTGGTACATTGTGATCATGTTGAAGACTGTACATCCTGCAATAAAGACGGAGCAGACACAACATGTGTGTAAGGATTTTTTATTTGAGGGGGGGTGTACATTTCCATTGAGGTGGTGGTGGAGCAGTGAGTTTACAGTTATGGTAAATGAGATAATCGAGTAGTCAACACATTGATGTGGTGACCCAGTCCAACAGACAGATGCCATTCACAAGGCAGTGTGGGGAAAGACAGTCCAAAAAGTCAATGCAGTGGTGTAGAGGGTTGCCATCAGGGTTGGCTCCGTGACTGGCGTTTGGCAGGTGCTTTGCCTCCAGATCCTCCCAGGGTCTTCTTAGGACGGCCCCTTCGTCGCTTGGCAGGGGGGGCTCTGCTGCAGGGCCAGTGGGGTCTGAGGACTCCCCCCTGTCTGTGGGCGCAGGGGAGGATGGTGAACTGTCATCCTGCGGCCCACCAGAGGGAGATGGAGGTGTTGGTTGTGGCGCAGGCCTGTCCCTCAGTACCGCCACTTGCTGCCCCAAGAGGTCCACAATTTGTCCCATGCGGGTGTCGATGGACCTCATCAGCAGGATGAGCTCGTGTAACAGTTCGTCCGACCGGCCCGTTCGTCCCTGGGCCTGTTCATATGCGCCAAGGACTCTGGTGATGTGTTCCAGGGAATGGTTCCCAGCCTCCTGGGGTCTGTGGGTGACCCTGCCCCTCCCACCTACCCTGCTGCCACGGACCTGTTGCCTCACCACTGTGGGCACCGGCATCCTCTCCCTGCCCTCCTCAGTTGGTGGTGTGGGGTGGTCATCCTCTGGGACAGGGAGGGTGTTGCAGGCAGCAATGGTGGTGGTGGTGGTGGTGGTGGTGGCAGTGGCCGAACAGGCCATAACAGCAGGGGTCTGCAGTGAAGTTGTTGTTGTGGCAGATGTGGTGGGGGGACGATGCGGTCATCGGACCTGTTGCTCCCTGGCACACCAGATGGGCCGGCTTCGAGCTCATCGTCCAGAGAATCCTGGGAGTCAACATCCAAGAGGCCATGTACCGGGGGGGAGACTGGCTCTGCAGGTTGCTGGTGTTGTCCTCTGCAGTGAGTTCTTGGTCACCTGTGGATCAGATGGGAAATGGTCATTGTAGTGCACCCCGCAAGCTTTGTGTTAGCTGTGTGTCATTCACTGTTTGTACACTGCACAATTGACTGTTCATCACATTGTTTCCTATGTGCACTACTGTGCTTCCTGACATGATGCAGTGGTACATGCATTACTTGTCCATGGTGTGAGGTGTCAATGCATACCATGCAACCCGTGCATAATTTATGTTTACAGGGACCTGTTGCCATCTAGGGACAGGCACAACATGTTTTTCTTTGCTCTTTGTTGATTTGTCTGACCTGGCAGACATCACATCTGGCCATGGACTGGCCATTGTCATCTCCTGCATACCTTTGTCCTGTCATGTGCATATCTTGATTTATACCACCACACATGCTTTCTTATTTCTCGAATGGTCCTTGATGCACTTGCCCCATGGCGATGCACATGTCAATAGGTGCTGTGCATGATTGTGCCCAGACTTTCTTCTACATGTGCATTGGTGTATCTCACTTTGGTAGCTGTGACAGTTTCCTTAGCTTATCTGTGTGCACACTGTGCGTGGCAATGGGGTGGTGTGCATATTTGTGCAATGGGAGGACTGGTGTTGTCATATGGCACCATTTCTTTTGTGACAAATGCGTGGGTGCACGTACTGGCTACTTGCCTGTTACGTGCTCGCATTTGGCTTTGTGATGTGGCTCATCTGTATGTGCGTGGTGGAGGCTTACATCCTGCTCAGTGGTGTCATAAGACCGAATGATATGTCTACCTACCTGTAAGTTTGTTTGGTGTACTGCAATGGCTTCCAACTGCTTCTGGGTGGGGTGGAGGGAGTGCTCCATCCTGCTGAGGTGTGGAACAGGGGCATGGTGGGATTAGTGGTACAGGCCTCCCACCCACAAACACCCTCCCAGGGAAGATGGCTACCTACCCTTAAGTTTGTTTGGTGTACTGCAATGGCTTCCAACTGCTTCTGGGTGGGGTGGGGGAGTGCTCCATCCTGCTCAGGTGTGGGACAGGGGGCATGGTGGGAGTAGTGGTACAGACCTCCCACCCCCAAACACCCTCCCAGGGAAGATGGCTACGTACCTGTAAGTTTGTTTGGTGTACTGCAATGGCTTCCAACTGCTTCTTGGTGGGGTGGGGGAGGGCTCCATCCTGCTCAGTTGTGGGCCAGGGGGCATGGCGGGAGTAGTGGTACAGGCCTCCCACTCCCAAACACTCTCCCAGGGAAGATGGCTACCTACCTGTAAGTTCGTTTGGTGTACTGCAATGGCTTCCAACTGCTTCTGGGTGGGGTGGGGGAGGGCTCCATCCTGCCCAGGTGTGGGACAGGGGGCATGGTGGGAGTAGTGGTACAGACCTCCCACCCCCAAACACCCTCCCAGGGAAGATGGCTACGTACCTGTAAGTTTGTTTGGTGTACTGCAATGGCTTCCAACTGCTTCTTGGTGGGGTGGGGGAGGGCTCCATCCTGCTCAGTTGTGGGCCAGGGGGCATGGCGGGAGTAGTGGTACAGGCCTCCCACCCCCAAACACTCTCCCAGGGAAGATGGCTACCTACCTGTAAGTTCGTTTGGTGTACTGCAATGGCTTCCAACTGCTTCTGGGTGGGGTGGGGGAAGGCTCCATCCTGCCCAGGTGTGGGACAGGGGGCATGGTGGGAGTAGTGGTACAGGCCTCCCACCCACAAACACTCTCCCATGGAAGACGGCTACCTACCTGTACGCTTGGCTGGTGTACTGCAAAGGCTTCCAACTGCTTCTGGGTGGGGTGGAGGGAGGGCTCCATCCTGCCCAGGTGTGGGACAGGGGGCATGGTGGGAGTAGTGGTACAGACATCCCACCCCCAAACACCCTCCCAGGGAAGATGGCTACCTACCTGCACGTTTGTTTGGTGTACTGCAATGGCTTCCAACTGCTTCTGGGTGGGGTGGAGGGAGTGCTCCATCCTGCTGAGGTGTGGAACAGGGGCATGATGGGAGTAGTGGTACAGGCCTCCCACCCACAAACACCCTCCCAGGGAAGATGGCTACCTACCTGTAAGTTTGTTTGGTGTACTGCAATGGCTTCCAACTGCTTCTGGGTGAGGTGGGGGAGTGCTCCATCCTGCTCAGGTGTGGGACAGGGGGCATGGTGGGAGTAGTGGTACAGGCCTCCCACCCCCAAACACCCTCCCAGGGAAGATGACTACGTATCTGTAAGTTTGTTTGGTGTACTGCAATGGCTTCCAACTGCTTCTTGGTGGGGTGGGGGAGGGCTCCATCCTGCTCAGGTGCGAGCCAGGAGGCATGGCAGGAGTAGTGGTACAGGCCTCCCACCCCATACACCCTCCCAGGGAAGATGGCTACCTACCTGTAAGTTTGTTTGGTGTACTGCAATGGCTTCCATCTGCTTCTGGGTGGGGTGGGGGAGGGCTCCATCCTGCTCAGGTGTGGGACAGGGGCATGGCGGGAGTGGTGGTACAGGCTTCCCACCCACAAACACTCTCCCATGGAAGATGGCTACCTACCTGTAAGTTTGGTTGGTGTACTGCAAAAGCTTCCAACTGCTTCTGGGTGGGGCGGAGGAAGGGCTCCATCCTGCTCAGGTGTGGGACAGGGGGCATGGTGGGAGTAGTGGTACAGGCCTCCCACCCACAAACCCCCTCCCAGGGGAAGATGGCTACCTACCAGTAAGTTTGTTTGGTGTACTTCAATGGCCTCCAACTGCTTCTGGGTGGGTTGGGGGAGGGCTCCATCCTGCTCAGGTGTGGGGCAGGGGGCATGGTGGGAGTAGTGGTACAGGCCTCCCACCCCCAAACACCCTCCCAGGGAAGATGGCTACCTACCTGTAAGTTTGTTTGGTGTACTGCAATGGCTTCCAACTGCTTCTGGGTGGGGTGGACTATCCTTGCCCACATTTGTGTCCTTGTTGCTAATGGTGTCTGTTGGACCAGGCTACCAAACAGTTGTGGTTCCATTCTGACTATCTCATTTACCAACTCACTCTCTGTGAATCTGGGCATTTTCTGTGTTGACATGGTGTGTGGTGTGCAAAGTGGTTGTGGGTGCAGGGGTGTGAGTGGTGGGTGTGGTTGTGATGTGTATGGTGTGTGATGTGCAGGGGGTTTAGTGGTGCAGGTGTGGAAGTGGTGGTGTGTGTGGTGTGAGTAGTGCTGGTGTGTTGCTTTGCCTATCCTTTGTTGTGTGGGTTGGTGGCCTTCAGGCTTGGAATGTTGCAAAGGATTGCGGTCAGGGTAGGGGCTGGTATTATACTCAGCTATGTGGGTGTGTCCAAATGGGGTATTGCGGTCAGGTGTGGTGTGTGTGTTGTCCTGGGAAATGTATTTTTCTTTTTGCCATGTGGTTGTGTCATTGGGGTGTGTTTTGTGTATTTGGGGGGCATGGCTAGTTTGCTGTGTGCAGTTTTTAGCCTTATTGTGGGTTTTTTGCTTCGTCCGCCATATTTTTAACGGATCGTCCGCAGAGGTGGCTATGCAACAGCCCTTCCACTGGCTCTCCCATTCATCCCAGTGTGCGACCGCGGCGGTCGGAAACAGCGGAACGTACAGCGGGACCATCGGGGATATCCTAATTTCCCGTGTGGTGTCTCCGCTATGCTTGCAGCGGGTTGGTGTCTTTCCGCAGCGTATCTGACCGCCGCGGATGGATTTTGGCAATCACTGCCCGCTACGGACGGTTTTTCTTGGCCCCGTTCCGCCGGGGTCGGTGTTTTTTGGCAGATGATACTAATTTGGCCGCCGGTTTTTCCACGGTGCCGGCGGGCGGTTGTTTTCCGCTTCCATGGTGGTCGGGGTGGTTTTCAAACCGCCATCCTAATAGGCCCCTATATGTTAGAGGGATGTGCACAGAGTCCTAAATTGCACTCTAGAAAGAGATGTTTACCTTAAAGATTTGAGAATTTTGTATTTTATTGATTGTATGAGTTATGATTACTATAGGGAGCAGCACCAGTGTTCATATATTATAAATATTCCTGTATCTATTCATTTATTTATTTTATTTTGTTAGCTTTTTTAATTTCAGTTTTTGTTACTTCACTATAAGGAAGGAAGGTGTGTAGTATTGTAGTAGAATGTTTTATCTGGAAGTATTCTGAATTCTGAATAGATTGTATGCCCTGTTAAGTACAGCATAGCTCAGTGAATGACTTTGTTATATCATGCTGTTTAGATGAAACTTATGTTCTACATTCAAAATGTTGTGAAGGCAGTGTCTTGAGAAGAGAAGACCTGTATGGATGCTTCAATAAAGCTTATTTATAAATACAACTTGTGGATCATTTTCACTACCACACCTGCCTTTGTTCTCCTCCTTCAGCTGTGCTTTCTACTTTGTCACAGCAGACAAGCAGCGCTGTGCTGACAGGCTCTCAGAGAGCACTGTCAGCCTGCCTGGAAGGCCTTTATGATATAGCAACATTGGGTAATGCGTTTTTGTAATCAACTATTGCTACGCCGTAGCAGTGAATTCCAGATTTAGAATCTGGTGACACTAGAGGCTTCCTATGAAAGCCAAGCATAACCATGCCTCAATATGAGGTGTGCTGTCCGTGACACCAAAAGCGTCATCTTATAAACTAACATTCTGTTTTGCAAACACCGTAAACATAATGAATGCTGGTAAACTCAATATGACCAAAACAATAACAAATGTGTTTAACCAGCACCATCAGCCACACATTTTCTAGTTTATTGTGAGGAAAGGGGGATAAGCCAAAGAACATGTAAAGTATTTAGTAAAGCTTGTTATGCTGATACATGTTCAACTGGGTTCCGCTTGTTTTACAATATACCATTTCTCACTGATTGTTTGAGAAACTGGAAAATAAACACTGAACTCCACCGTATTCCAGTGTCACTGACCTAATATGCATTCAAATGCAACATTTAACAGTGTTATCTTATCCACAAGTCCTAACGTCCTCCTCCCAATTATTTACTTGTCAGGTGACTTCACCTCCTCCACAGGACCAAAATCAGGAGTGGCCATTGCATAATCCCCCCCCCCCCCAAGGGTAGTATAAGTCCTGGCCAAGCCCACCCTTCCTAATTTTGATCCTATCTCATGGCTTGAGACCAGGAGGTTTGGCGCGGGATCCATGCCGGGAATGAGGTCTACAGAGTGTGTCAGCCAAGATCTTGCCCTGCCTGGCTTTGGCCCAAAATGCATGTGTGACGAGGGAGTTGCAAATTCAAACAGAAGGTTTGTGGCAGTCCTTCTGGTTAGCATTCTATTTGCACTCTTTTCCGGTGCTTCAGGGTCGGAAGTGCGGTGGCAGCTTACCTTCCTTGAGGTTGACAAGTAATCTGAGGATGGCTCCTTTGTTGAATCTTCCATGTACCGGTCACCATAGGGAGCAGTGAGACCTGTACTTGCCCCTTTATGGATTATTTCTTGCTCTACTTTAAATGTGCAATATGCATACGCGAAGGGATCACTATCACAGAGTGGAGCACATCCGCTGCTGTTATTGCTTAGTGCGCATTCTCCTTGTTTAATTTCCATGCCATGCCCCTTTTAAAATCTATTTAAAGGAGCACTGAATAAAGGTTGGAGGTCTTTCTGACTCTAAGGATTATTCCTTCCATATTAATTTCATTTGCAATTTCTTTATTATTTTTTTTGTGTGCCAATATGGGAAAACAAAATAAGAAATCCAGGCATGTAGAATATCCGTCTGATGACTCCAGATCCAAATCTAGATCTCCACTTAGGAAGAGATCTAGGAAATCCTCTGATACTGAACATACTTCTTTTGAGGTGAGTGTTAAAAAGATTCTTCTTGAGACTATAGTGGGTGTAGGAAAGTGCCCCTTTTTGCATGGTTACCCCCCACTTTTTGCCTGACATCTGATGCAACCTGACTTGATGTGCCCAGGGTTCCTGTCAACCAGGTTCCCAGGGCCTGTATTCTTTCCCAAGACTGTACCTCTCTATCCACAATTGGCACATCCCTGGCCACAGGTTAGCCCCTTGCGAAAGGTGCCATGGGTACCAAGTGCACTATGACCAGGGAAGGCGCACCTATTGTGCCACCCTTAGAGGCCCTGCACCTTAGCATAGAAATACTACCACTGCACGCTGCATATTTTGGTGCAGAGAAAAGTGAAGAGCCAGCATGACACACATAACTGTGTGCCATGCCTGCGATCCACTGCCTAAGGCCTAGGTAAGTCACCCCTCTAGCAGGGTGCACTAGCCCTAAGGTGAGAGCACAGAGGCATGAGATCTATACCACTACAGTGTTTAAGTCCATTCTTAGTCATTGAAGTGTAGTAAAGCCATAAATAGTCTATGGTCTGGGAGTAGGTCATTACGAACTCCCCAGCTCCATAATGACTTTAATAAAAACTATGAAGCTTGGTGGCAACCTTCTCAGCACATTAAACCCACACTGATGCCACTGTGGTATTTAATGTCAATGGATTTGCCTTTGGATGCTGTCCCTGCGTTTTGCTGCTCCCAACAACTGGCTCCCACCGGTTTGGGCCTCAGCGGGAAACCAAGCTAGAGGTGTGCCCACCTTTGCCAGTAGTTTGAAGCACACATCTTAGTCCCCTCCATCTTGATGATGAGGGGACTCGGCCAACTAGGAAGAAGCTCATGCCCCCTCCCACTGGAGGGTGGCATAATAGGGGGTGTACCCACCCCACGAGTGTGTGTATCAGTCCTTGATTGAGTGAATATCCATAACTGCTTAACACACTGTTGTAATTTACTTGTAGTTTTAATGTGGAATCCTGGTTGTCTGGGTGACAGAATGAGAATGTTCTGGAGGGTGGTGAGATGGGGCATTCTGACTGGAGAGACGCTGGGAAGAGGAGTTGTTTCGTGTTGGTGGTTGCGCATAATAAACGCCTAATTTGGATCCGGCACTGTGTTCCGGCTTTTAATACTGGCAACGAGTTGTGCTTGTTTGGGGACAAGCGGCAACCATCAATTCCCCTGCGAACCTGCATGGATGGATGGATTTTACTATGGATATTTCGGAGTTGAATTCGTGTGAATCCCTTGAATTTGAACTTGGATTTTGGACTCTCAAACACTCAATAAGGTGTTACTGATCTGGCCTAAACAACAACCTAAAATCAATCGTCAAGTCACGGACAAAGTAAGGTAAAGAAATAACTGTTACGCTTACGTTTGAACGGGACTCTGCACGCTCTCACTGAAAACATTAGCACGCACGTGTGAATTTGGGGAGTTGTCTGACTCTCTTGTGAGGGACCAATTAGTCAGATGTACGAACAGTTCTAGGGTACAAGGGAAACTGCTGTCCAAGAATCCATCGTTAACAGAAGCTATTGCGATTGTTGAGGGTGTCGAAAATACCTCCTCGTGGGTGAAGGAAATAAGGAAGAATCGAGAAGATAGTGATCAGGGAAACAGTGAAAGCATAAAGAAAAGCCAACAAGGCGTCCATTCCATGTCGGAGTGTGATGTCGAAGATGAATTATCTGAAAGCATTGCCAAGGTATCCTCAGGGTCAAAGGGTAAAGCTGTTGCAAAGAACACTCAATCTCGTGTGGGTTTTAACAAAGATGCTCAACAATCTACTGAACGAGATTCTCGACAACAACGTTCTTTTGACCGTGAAAGAAATAACAGTGACAAACAAAAAATGAGATGCTACAGATGTGGAAGTTTCTCTCACTCATCCAATTTTCCAAATTGTTATGCTAGGGAATGTGTGTGTATGAATTGTGGAGTAAAGGGACATTATGCTAGGGTTTGCAAGTCGGCCAAGAAGGATCGCAGCATGGGAAATTCCTCGGACAGTATTCGCACAGTGGTTATTTCGAGTATTTCTGAAGAGGGAAGCAAGGTGGATTCAGACAAGATTACCATGCCATTTTGTAACATTATGGTGAATGATGACAAATTTGCCGTTTTGGCTGACTCTGGTTCTCCTTTCACGCTGATCGGGAACAAGATATGGGATGAGGTGGTTGGGTTGGAGAATGTGAAACTTCAATCTCCAGACATTTCACCTTTCAGTTATGGAGGGTCCCGGGTGGATGTTCTGTGATATGTAACAGCAAGAATTGTATTTAAACAGAAGGAGACCATAGGGAAGGTTTATGTGGCTGTGAGAGGAGATAATTTGCTGGGTTGGAGACATCAGCGTGATTTGGGCATAATTCTTAATCCTGGTGCTGCCAACCCAGAAGACCAAGTTATGTTGATGGAGGAGATAGGCGTGAGCTCACCTGGTAAGATTTTATCTGTGGATGAGATGAGTGTGGAAAAATTGTTTGAAGATTATCCGGAGGTATTTACTGATTCTCTTGGTTGTCTGAAGGGGTTTGAGCATCGGATTATTCTAAAGGATTCAGCCAAGCCGTGTGTGCATAAGGTACGTAGAGTGCCAAATTTAATGGTTGAACCGCTAAAACTTGAACTTGAGAAGTTGCTTAAATTGGGAGTGATTGAGGAGATTGAGGCTTCGGAGTGGTTATCTCCGGTTGTTTTAGCACCCAAGGATGGAGGTTTGGCGGTGAGGATGTGTGTTGACTTGCGCGGGTTGAATGAATGGATTTGGGTGGATCGCCAACCCCTTCCTAATATTTCAGAGTGTATAAGTTTATTGAAGGGGGCTAAAATTTTTAGTGTTTTGGACTTATCGTCCGCCTATCATCAAGTGAGGCTTCACAAAGACTCTAGACATTTGACGTCATTTGTCACTCCTTTGGGGGCGTATCGATTTTTGAGGACGCCGTTTGGGTTGGCTTCGGCCGCAGCTTGTTTCCAAAGGATTATGAAGATGGTGCTTGGGGATCTTCCCAATGTCTTGTTTTTTCAAGATGATATTTTGGTATATGGGAAGAGTGAGGGTGAGCATGAGATGGTTTTAAGGTCTGTTCTGAGTAAGTTGAGGGAGAGTGGTCTCACTCTTAGGAAGGAAAAATGCCGCATTGGGTTGGAATCTGTAACCTATCTAGGACATGTTATTTCGGGGGAGGGTATACAACCCAAGGTGCAGCTTGCAGAGAGCATATTTAATGCTCCAGCGCCTCAGGACAAGGAACAAGTTAGGTCTTTTCTAGGAATGGCCGAATTTTATTCAAAATTTGTAAAAGGGTTTGCTAGTGTTGTGGAACCAATCAGAGTGTTGTTGAAGAAAGGATCACGTTTTGTTTGGACGCCAGATTGTGAGAGGGCTTTTAATTTGGTTAAGTCTGAAATTGGGAGGATGCCAACGTTGGGTCATTTTGATACCAGATTGAAAACTGTTCTCACAACTGATGCCAGTCTCAAGGGGTTGGGAGCTGTACTTTCTCAGGTTGTTAATGGAGAAGAGAAGGTGGTAGCTTTTGCTTCCAGGGCTCTTAGGGATGCGGAAGTCAATTACTCTTGCATTGAAAGGGAGGCTCTAAGTGTGTATTGGGCGATACAACATTTTAAGTTTTACCTGTGGGGAATTCCTTTTATGGTAAAATCTGATCATCGTCCCCTTGTGCAAATTTTTTCAGATCGTCACAGTGAGCGCATGACTCCTAGACTTAAAAGATGGAATGAGGGTCTGCAGGAGTTTAATTTTCGTGTACATTACATTTGTGGGTTGGATAATAAGTCTGCTGACTGTTTGTCTAGGTTGCCAGCGTGTTCTGGGGAGGAGAATGATGAGATTGAGTGTGTGAATTGGGTAATGGAAAACTCGTTGTTAGAAGAGGAGTGGTTATCTTGTGCGGTCAAGGATAATACATTTATTGTGTTGAAGGATTTGATATCTAAAGGGTGGATGAATTGCAAGGTTCTTGATCCAGCTGTGAAGTCATTCTGGTGTGTAAGAGATGAATTAACTTTTTGCGAGGAAAAACTTATGAGAGGAGAAAGATTGGTTCCGCCTGATGTTCTCAAGGAGAAGGTGAACAATTTGGCCCATGAAGGACATCTTGGTAGGAGTCTTACGAAAGCGCGTGTCAGAGAGAGGTACTGGTGGCCGGGCATGGATCGGATGGTGGAGGATGTTGTGAAAGATTGCCACCGGTGTGCCATCAATGATAAGTCTCATGTGACTAGTCATGCTCCTCTTTCGCCTGTGGAGGTACCGGATGTGGTTTGGACTAAGTTGGGGTTGGACATTATGGGTCCTTTCGAACTAATGCCTGCCCAGGAAAGATTTGTGGTTCTTTTGGTGGATTACACCTCGAAGTGGGTGGTTACCAAGTGTATGGGTGTGGTCAATTCCAAGTCCATCATTGAATTCTTAAAGGACGTTTTTACTTCTGAGGGTGTTCTGAAGTATCTAGTTACTGACAATGGGGTGCAATTTATCTCCCAAGAGATGCAACATTACCTAGAGAGTATTGGTGTAATTCATTTGAAAACAGCACTATACTCGCCACAAGCTAATGGTCTCACTGAGAGGATGAATAGGGTGGTTAAGAGTTGTGCTCAAAGGGCACTTGATTCTGGGGTTTCTTTCAGCGGTATGTTGAGGGAAACATGGTGGGCACACCGTACGGTTCCTAATGCCATCTCTCAGAAATCACCTTTTGAAGCCCTGAGGGGAAGGTTGGCAATGTCTAAGTTGAATCCAGGGTGGCTCCCTGTGTGGAAAGGGAATGAGGTGAGTGAGGATGTGAGAAAGAGTAAATTGGCTGAGTATCAATTGAGATACAAACTGCGCTATGATGACAAGATGTCTGTGAAGGAAAAGAAATGGAACCTTGGTGATCGTGTTTGGGTTAAAAAAAACAGGTATGGTCATAAGGGTTTGTCTAACTTTCTGGGTCCTTTTGTCATCACAGCGATAAGGAAAAATGTTGTGACTTTAGACAATGGTTGTACCTGGAGCATGTCGAGACTGGTCAAATGTGTTGATGCAAGGTTGCGTTCAGACAACAACCGCCCTTGTGTTACTGTGAACGGGAATGGGAAATGTGTTGGTTCTACTAGACTCAGGCATGTACCAGCTAAGTTTAGAGATTATGTTATGCATTAGCCATATGTTTAATCCTTATATCTTGCACCAAATTATTTTGCTATCTTTCTTTGTTATTGTTTGTTTTGCTGTGTTGTAAAGGGGATGTGTTGTAATTTACTTGTAGTTTTAATGTGGAATCCTGGTTGTCTGGGTGACAGAATGAGAATGTTCTGGAGGGTGGTGAGATGGGGCATTCTGACTGAAGAGACGCTGGGAAGAGGAGTTGTTTCGTGTTGGTGGTTGCGCATAATAAAGCCTAATTTGGATCCTGCACGGTGTTCCGGCTTTTAATACACACCCTCTGGATAAGCCTAACTCCACACCCACACTACCACAAAGAGAGCTGTTAGTACTTACCTAATGTAGCCTCTGCTATACCTCTGGGGATTCACTGGACTCTGTGCACACTATACCTTACTTTGGTATTGTATATACAGAGCCAGCTTCCTACAGTGGGTATCCAAGAAGGACACAAAAATCCAGAGAAGTGGTGTGTGGATGTCTCGTCTTCTCTAAATGATGAAAAAGAGGAGGAAGAGTTCTCTAAGTCTTCTGATCCAAGAGGAAAATACATTGATAAGGAGATTCTGCCTGAGATCCGATCCAGAATAGGATCGAATATGGGCTTCCCCGCATATGACTTGCTTTCCACTGCTACAGAATCTGTTCTACGTCAATCCATAACTTCGTAGTCTCCAGCCTTTCCCATTCATTAGCAAGTCTCAGATGTAATTTGAAAGGAATAGAAGGATCTACACAAGATAATTATGCCTTACTTCATGTCTAAACTATATCCATTCATGGGGGTTGACAAGGAGTTTCCTGAATATGTGCCAATTTGACTCTTTAATTGCAGTCTGATGGGGTGCACTTCAATAGCTGAAGCAAATATGATCAAGGACCCTACGACTAAAAAATACAGATTTCGCTCTCAAAAAGGCATAAGTGGGAGCTAATTTAGCTGTGAAGGCCGGCATCTTTGGAGCATATACAAATCAATCTATGCTGAGAGATTTCAAGCAACTTTTCAAAGCTGCTCAAGAGGGAGAAGAACGCTCTGCTCTTATTGAGAGTCTGGAAAAGCAAGCAGAATTTCTATCTGATATCTCTTCCGATGTTGTGAGAGTGGCAGCTTTAGCAGAGGGTGCAACAATTGCCCCGAGGAGAAATAATTTTAAAGAGACTCGCAGACTGATTGTGCTCACAAAAATGAAGCCCTAAAAATGTCGCTTGAAGGGGTAAAATTACTAGGTCTTGAATTAGAAGAGAAGCTTCAATGAATCTTTGAAGAGAAGAAACACTTTTCCAAATTTTGTCAATTTCAGGCTCCATCTTCTAGTGCTAAATCATACAAATCTTTTAGGCATCTGTCAAGAAGACAATACAAGCAACCCATGAAAAGACAGAATGGAAAATCCTTCAAACCTCAAGTATACACCAAAGGGAGATCCCTCTCAGTGAATAAGAGTCAGCAATCCTAACTATGCTGAAAATGGCATAGACTGCCCAGTCTGGAAGGATTGCTCATTTTCTGGAGGCATGGAAACAATCCACTTCAGGCTCAGGGGTCCTCCAGATAGTGAACAAAGGATAGAAAATGGAATTTGTTTCCACTCCACCAGATACTGGGGAAAAATTTACTTGAAATCCATCAAATGTGGACTTGTTCACAAGAATGCCATTATTCCAGTCCCACTTCACCAACAGGGCAAAAGAACCTATGTGAAGAACTTTCTAGTTCTGAAGGTTACAGGGGGATATAGGCTAATGATGGATATCGAAAATGTGAATACGTGGATAAAAGACAAATCCTTGAAGATGAAATCTCTTTAAAGCATTATTCCAATGATTCCCTAGAGGAACACTATGCTAACGATCAACTTAATGGATGCACACTTTCACATTAGTGTAAGAGTGTCAGAAGTATTTATGGATCTGTGTTTTTGGCATCCACAATCAGTTCCAGGTGTTGCCCTGTGGAATCAAGTGTACCCCCAGGGTATTCACAAAAATGATGACTCCTCTAGTGACTTACCTTCATCTTCAAGGTCTTCTCATTTTTTCATACCTGGACGATTGACGTTTGCAAGGTTTCAGTCTGATGGAGAACTGTCTGAAAGCTCATGGGATCATCCTGAATTACGCCAAGTGACAGTTTATTCCATCTCAAATGAGAACATTTATCGGAGCTCTCTTCAACACTCTTGAATGTATGGTCTATCTTCCTCAGGACAAACTGTAAAGATTAAGACAGACTCTACGCCAGCTTCTTTCACAGAATGAAGCCCGAGAAAGGTTTTAGTTGAGAGTACAGGGTCGCATAGCCTCCTCTGTCTTCCTAATCCATTGGCTGAGGCTACATATGAGGCCTGTATTGGCACATCTGATCAAGTATTGGAGACCAGCATTATTACAATTTGAGAAGAAAATTTCTTTTACAAAGTAAATCTTACTTCAGTTCTTCTGGTGCCTCAAAGATTCCTCCTTGAGAAAGGGATTTCCATTGAGTCCAAACCCCCTTTTGGTTCTCACAATTAATGCCAATTTGCTTGGTTGGGAAGCAACATTGAGGCCTCACATGGCTCAGGGCAGATGGTTATTGATACAAAGAGAGCATTCCTCAAATTAAGGGACCTTTCGGCAATCTTGAAAGCCTTGAAAGTGTTCAAATGCATCCTCAGCCTCAATCATGTTCTAGTACAAATGGACAATCGAGTGGTGCTGGCTTATGTCAACAGAAAAGGAGGCTTGAAGTCATCCTCACTGAATCTGGTGGCTGTTAAGATAGGAATCTGGGAAGAACAGTATCTTCAATCCCTGACATCCAGATATATCAAAGGGGAAAACAATGTGCAAGCGGATCTCCTGAGTTGGCAGTTTGTTTCCTGAAAAGACTTCTGCCTCTCTTTTCAAAAATTCAAGGTGATCAGAAGGTTTGGGGAACCATTCCTGGATTGGTTTGCATCCCCCACCAAGGCACAGCTGCTGACATTTTTATCTCAGACACAAGCTCCAGGAGCGTGGTAAGTGGATGCCCTATCAACACCTTGGCCCCTCAAACTTCTTTAAGCCCTCCCACCCTTTCCCTAAATGCAAGGTTATTACTAAGAATTCAGAGAGAGAGAGAGGAAGTTGGGAAGGTGGTTCCACTCGGGATGAGACAATTATGGTTCTCTCTGCTCCTCTGGATGTCTCAGGGTATTCATTGGGGAAGTCCAATGTCACTTTCTCCCCTAGTGAATCAGTGAAAGCTTCCACTAACTTATTTGTCTCTCCTGGCATGGAGATTGAAAGGGTGGGGGGTGGAGAATTAGAGGTGTTCCTGATCATTTGGCCTCTGTGATTCAACAGTCTAGATGTCCATCCACTTTGTACTCATACTCTAGACATTGGAAAAATCTCTAAAGCTGCTGCCTACAAAACCAAAGCTCTCAAATTGATGGTACTATTGGTTCTATACTTCAATTCCTGTTATGTTATGTTAAGCCGCACTTTTTGAGCGCACGGCTACCCCAGAAGGGTGTCCCGGCGCTTTGGCAAAGAGGCCCAGAGAAACAAGAAACCAAAGGCAAAAAACCTACTACCGTCACAGCGGGTTACTTAGTAAAAAACAGAGTTTTCAACTCCTTCCTGAAAGCCAGGAGGCTGTTCGCTTTCCGGAGGGAGAGTGGGAGCTCGTTCCACAAGCAGGCTGTCACGTATTGGAAGGAGCGACCTCCCATCCGAACACGTTTGACCACAGGCACCTCCATTATAGCCCGGTCCGCCGACCTCAGCAGTCTCCGCGGCACATAGAAAACAATACGCTTCCTCAAATAGTTAGGGCCAATTGCATGAAGGGCTTTAAATGCCAGAGTGAGGAGCTTAAATCTAATTCTCCCCGAAATTGGGAGCCAGTGCAGCCTAGCCAAAAGCGCAGAGGCACTAGCTCTCCTGGGCAGCCCATAGATAGCTCTGGCCGCCGAATTCTGAACAATCTGCAGTCTAGATAACAGATACTTAGGTAGGCCTGCAAAAAGAGCATTCGCATAGTCCAGGTGGGAGCCCACAAGCGCCTGGACTACCTTCCTACGATACTGCAGTGAGAGTAGAGGAAGAAATTTCCTGAGCATCTTGAGGATGCTGAAACATTTCCCTGCTAATCCCAGAATGTGTGGACGGAAAGATAGATCATCGTCAAACACCACTCCGAGATTTTTTACCTGAGAAGATGGCTTCTCTGGGGGGGACATGTCCTGGGGCCACCATGTCTTCCAGCCCGGATCAGGGGCACAGCCGAAAAAGAGCAGCTCAGATTTGTCTGAGTTGCATTTCAGGCTGTGCCGCTGAAACCACGCAAAGACTGCACTCAGACAGTCCTTGATTCTGCCGCCGCTGAAGGCCTCTCCCTTCCTGCAGGTGAACAAGAGCTGGGTGTCATCAGCGTATGAGATGACCCGGGCCCCAAACGCCTCTGCTACCTCCGCAAGAGGGGCCATATATATGTTAAAAATGGTGGGGCTCAGGATAGAACCCTGAGGCACCCCCACCTCCAGCGAAAGCATTTCGGCCGAGAACGGCGGAGCCCAGATCACCTGTCGGCGGTCGGCAAGAAAGGATTGAAACCAATCCAGCACCGTCCCTCGCAGACCGATCTCCCTAAGTCTTGAGAGAAGACCTGCGTGTGGGACGGTGTCGAATGCCGCCGATAGGTCCAACATAACTAGCATAGCCTTTCCCCCATGGTCGAGCGTCTCCCTGATGGCGTCGGTCACCTCTACCAGAGCCGTCTCCGTGCTGTAATTCGCACGAAAGCCGGACTGGGAATCATGCAGCAGTTTGTTGTTCTCAATAAAGGTGGTCAGAGTATGCTGAACATGTTTCTCCAACACCTTCGCCAGAGCAGGGAGGAGGGAGATTGGTCTGTAGTTAGCACATTGCAGGGGGTCGAGCAGAGGCTTCTTAATCAGCGGCAGAATGAGTGCGTGTTTCCATTGGCGTGGAACCACCCCTGAACTCAATGAAAGATTAAGCAGGGGGTTCAGCAAACTGTTCAACGCCGAGGCCACCTTGCCCAAGCATTTCGCCGGACAAACATCCAAAGGCGAACCAGATTGCAGCCTGGATAACAGCTCAAGCGAAGTCTCACAGGACAACTGGGGAAAAACAGATAGTGAGGGCCCAGATTCAGCCTGAAAGGGAGCTAAATAGGTCAACTTGTCCCCTAACACAACGTCAGCCGTTTGGGAATCCACCGTTGGAAAAGTGGCCTGAATCTTTGAGATTTTAGTCACAAAAAAATCGGCGAGCTGTTTGATCCATTCTTCCGAATGAGAATGGACCGGGGTCCCTGCTACCGGGTTGACAAACTCCTTCACAATCCTAAAGAGTTCCCGGCTCGTATTATCGGCTTTATCAATTCTCTGCTCCAGATAATTCTTTTTGGCTGCGGCAATCTGCTTATAATAAGATTTTATTGCGTCTCGGTAGTTCATTCGCTCCACAAGATCGTACTTGCGCCGCCACCGCCTTTCCAACTTTTTGCAGTCTTGTCGCATTGTACGTAAAGTGGAAGAGAACCAAGGAGCAGAATTGAGATGAGGTGCTGTTCTAGCAGGCTTCAAAGGGGCCAGCTCCTCGAATCTTGCCTGTTTGATAGCTGTAGCAAAGGTCTATTAGTAGCTATTTCGAGATCACAGTGGGCGGCCATCAAAGCCTTTAAAGATCCAAGTAGAAGGTTTTTTTCCCTATTTTATAGACATGGAGACCTAGTGATTAGGCTGCTAAAGAGTTTCTCCATTTCCAGACCGGTGATTTGTCCATTCTTTCTTCCTTGGGTTTTACCATTGGTCCTGAAAGCCTTACAGGATTTCCCTTTTGAACCTCTACTTATTATGAGCTAACATTCCTTTAACTGAAATTAGTTTTCCTAGTAGTAATATCATCAGCAAGGAGAATTAGCAAATTGGGTTCCTTGTTATATAAACCTCCAGAATTGAAGGTCATGGAGGATGGCATAGTTTTGAGACCTAGCCCAGCTTTCATAATTATGGCATCCTCTTTGAGCCATAGGGAATAGGAATTTTCTTTGCCTTCTTCCTTTCCCAATCCCCCCTCAAAGGATGAATATCTACTACATTCTCTGGATGTCAAGAGGGCAGTTTTGACATGCTTAGATCCTACTAGGAGATTTTTAAAAACTGAGTTTTGTTACCTTTGGTAAACCGAACCAGGGTTGTAAAGCTGCAACCATGACTATAAGTAGCTATATAAGGGAAACTATTGCATAGGCTTATGAGTCTTCCACTGTTCCTCCACCAACAGATTTCAAGGGCAGGTCCACAAAAGGTGTAGCTGACTCTTGGGCAGATTTTAGAGGGGGTTTCCTTATTGGAAATATGTTGAGCAGGCCCTTGGGCCACTCCTCATACCTTAATGACACTTTACAAGATTCAGGACGTGAGTTTCAGAAAAAAGAATTTTGGTTAGAAAGTTCTAGAATCTGTAGCATTGAAGTAAGAGCCTTTCATTACTTTATTAAAATTTGAGTTTGTGGCATTACTGTGGAGCTTTATTATTTTTCAGCCAGTTCAGCTTTGGTATACCTCACAAGTAAATGACTGGAAAGGGGACATAGGGATAATGCCTCAGTTACATACCAGTAATCTTCATTATCTTTAGTAATCCTCATCACAGTCCCTACAGTGGAGCTGCTGGCCTCAGAAGGCTTGGTATTTCAGGGCAAAGAGAGGTCTTGGCCGTGATTTATACCACCCTTATGGAGTGGGATTTTGTCATGGCCATTCCTACTTCCTAGTTTTGGTCCTATGGATGAGGAGGGATCGCTTCACAAGTAAATGACTGTGATGAGTACTACGGACTAATGAAGATTACCGGTGAGTAACCACAACATTGCTTATGAGGAGCACCTATGAATAATTTTGACTCTGGCTCCGGAGTTGCATCTGTCCCCATTGTTGAAAATCTAAGCTCCTTCTCTCCAATGATTGCATCTTGGCCAGCAGGTATTTCAATTTGCTCATTACTGTAGGACAGCCTAGCAATTTTGTTTTTTGGAGAAGCGCAAGCGTGGTGCATGTGCAATGCTTGCTCACACCCTGGTTTAAAATCAGCAGATGACAAGAGGAGCAGCAGTACTCCCTACATACCTCAGGTGTGGGGGTGCCTGGGCCTAGCGTAGCACTACTTCCCTATCCCTGTGGAAACCATGCCACTGAAAAAGCACTGACGAACACCAACTCATCATTCTACTTGTCAGATAATGTCGCAACTGGCACACAAAGTCATTCTTGAGCTGCTTGCTTTCTATACTCCAAGGTTTCCGACTGTGACAGATGTGTTAATCTATTTCTGGTAGGACCAATGGTTGGAGTGGGGGAGAGCTGAAGAGTTCTACTTGCCCATACTTTTTTGATTTTAGAAAAACAATTCCCCTACTTTTTGTGAAAAGACGACAGTCTCAGGATGGTTAATTGCAAAAGTTGAAATGCTTCAGTTGAAGTGTAAAGCAGGGAGTCTCCTGTGCTGTAAAATCAAGGGAGGGGCAAACAGCTTAAGAAACCTTCTTGCCAGGGTGCCTGCTTCCCTGAAAGAAATGTAAATGTGCACAGCTGGTCAATCTGCATATGTAAAGGATGCTTGGAAGCCAGTATTGGCTTTAATTGGTGGAATCACTTGAAGCTTCCTGATGAGACACAATTATTATGTTTGAGAGGTAGTGCAAGGGAGCTACCAGCTAAGCTCTGAAGTTAGATAATTTAAAAAAATTTACTAAAACAGTCTGGGTATTACTAAAATCTATGGGGCAGATTTACAAGCCCCTTGCGCCACAGGTGCGTCACTTTGTGTGACGTACCAGTGGCGCATTTTACTGCTCCATATTTACAAGGCCAGGGAAAGCCATCCTGCTTGACTTTTTCTGTCCTTGTAAATATGGCCCCTTTGCATGCAGCACTTAGCGTGAAAGGGGTGTTCCATGGGTGTTGCTGTGGGTGTTCCCACACAACACCCATGGAACCAGACACATTTCGAGATTTATGAGGAATCATAAATCTGAAAAAGGGGTGTGAATGCTACGCCTCCCCAGGGGAGGAGTAGGGAGGCGCAACGAGGAGAAATGCATTTATCCCTTTTCTCCTAGTTTTTTTCCCCTCTTTCTATGCGTGCTGCATTCTCCAGCACACATAGAAAGAGAAAATCACCTCTAATGATTGTTTATGTACAGGAAGGTGTCCCTTCCAGCCTCCCGGGGAAGGGCTCACCCGATGCCCGATGCCCAGTACGGCCACTCTGGCCTTGATGGTTGTAGGAGGCTGGCTTAGGGTGTGGTGCACATATTTAAGTGAAGCGCCTTGCACAAATCCAGACAAACCATGTGGTCTTAGACAACTATAGGAATCTCTCTAAGTGGTAGCTGTGGAGAGCAGCCTTCAGGCTTATCCAGAAGGAATGTTAAGCAGCTTGTTTTACCAGATCTTATCATATGGTGCAGGTTAAACGAAAATGAACCACTCAGATACATAAAAAAATAATCTATTTATTACACAACCCTCCCCAACGCATTGGTATATCTCTTAACCGGAGATAGCAACACAAATACACAACAATATTTCAATTGCAAAAGGTAAGTAAGCGTAATACACAGTGGTCTTCAGGCGGAGACCAAACCATATACTAAAAAGGTGGAATGTGAACTGCGACTGAAGTCGGGACTTGGACCAGGAGACTCAGAAGAGCTGAAGACGAATGGAACCACCCAAGGTAAGTACCCAGGAACCCTGTGGAGGCTGTGTGCAGAGTGGAAACACAGCTGCGTACTCAATAGAATTCAATGGTAAAGTCATGGTTGCAGTTTTGCAGTGGACCCTGAATCAACCTCGTGAAAGACAGAAGGTTAGAGAGTCACCCCACCCATGGATACCCCAGGAACCAGGATTCCTACACCAGGGAAGTCGGGTGCATAGGTGCGAAGTGAAGTTGGAAACTGCCATAGACCACAATGGAGGACTTCAGTAAAGATGCCGCTGGCGAAGACCGTGCAGGAGTCCGGTGGAAAACCAGGGTAGATTCTTGAAGAGAAGAACCTGCAAGCAGAGGGGACAGACTCTATGCCACTCGGAGGTGTCAAGGAGGCACGGAAGAGCAATGCCCACCGATGTTGGAAAATGCAGGAGTGATGACTGTGACCTTGTCGCTGCAGCTGTGAGGACCAGACGATGCTGAGGAAGGCCAGGAGCTGTGCATGAGCCTTCCCACATTGGAAGGTAAGAACCAGGGGGTTGGTGTCTGGCGGGAGGACCAACAAGCCTTGTTAGCTGTAACAGACGTGGAAAGCGAAGAAGGAGCAATGTTGGGACCAGCAAGGTCCATGGGACTCACCACAAACAGGAGAGTCAGAGCAGGCCCCTAGGAAGCAGGGTAGCCCACTGAAGCAGGAGTAGACCCTCAAGAGGACCCACAGGATGAAGGCACAGGAGTTGCAAGAGGACCTCGAGCAGCTCACCCAAGATGAAGGCCCACGGTGCAGAGGGTGCGGTGAGGATGATGATATTGGCAGGAAGAGATGCTGGAAGCTGGAGCTTCTTGTAGCCCGAAGATCTCTGGAGTGCAGAGTTAACAATTCTTGGCAGCGGCAAGTCTATGCGGTGCTCAGAGGTCCCAGCGGTTCCGACAAGGGATACTGTCCTCAAACTTGCTGGGAGGACAGTTCAGGCTTTGAGGGATTTGCAGAACTACCACCTACATTGCTGAGCCTTACGAAGTCTGTAGGACGTCAGGAGCAGCAGACCAGTCAGCTTCATTGCGGTGCCTGCAGATGCAGGGCAATGACTCCGAGGGAGATTACTTCAGATGTCCTTTATGCCCACAGTTCTGTTGAAGATCCTGGAAGAAGCATAGACACAGATGACGTAGAAGACTTGCAGAACAGTGAGACCAGGAGCAGCAGGCGTCTTCCTTGATGCAGTCTCGGTTCTAGGCTAAGTCCAAGTATCCAGACGGTCGAAGAGTGACGTGGTTTCAGGGTTGAGTCTTGTCCCACGACGAATCTGAGGACTCACCCATAGGTAAGCCCTTCCATATCGTAAGAAAGGGGTTAGGACGACTCAGGGGTCTGTGGAAATATGGATTTTTCTGATCAGTTATGTCCCCTATCTTGGACCCCAACGGTTTCATGTATAAATCACAAGTACATGTATGTTCCCTCCAGTTCCAGTTATGAAGACGCAAACTCATGTGCGTCCACCGTCAACATGTCCTCTTTCAGATCCGCCATGAATAGGCTGGATATTCCATTCCTAAGTATGAAAGGCCACCGGCTTTATATGGTTCACTTATGCCATTCTACAGTCCAGGCAAGTAGGCCCTGATTCTGTCATCAAGCTTTTCTTGCTTTCTACCTCTGAAACTCCAGTCTGAGCCTGCATCTGTGACCATGAACTTTGTCTCATTCCCTGCGCGGCTCACGATGCCTGACATCAGCCTGTTGCCTGCCAAGAAACTGTATTTCACCTTCGAAATTATCTGCTCCGCTCCCTGCCCAATGCATTCCTGTCTAGTAGTTTAAGTAAACATTCTTCCAGCTACCGAGCAAAGGCCCGGCTTCTCTGTCTTTATGCAAGTAATTCATAGCCTTATTATTATGGAAGACTTCTGCCCTCGCATCTAGTGTAGACACTTAGACGCTTGTACACGCACTAACAGTCAGTATAGTCAGTATAGAATAAGATTCTACTCTAAGAGACCTCTCTTTTGGATAACATAGTTCTTTAAACATAGGATGTTAGATATGATTTGGGATTAGGTTGACTTGACCCTCCAGACATCTGTCGCCACATGTAGAGCTAAATGTCAAGTCCCCTTCACCCCCTAGCTGCACGTCAATCACACGTCATGCTGCTGCGCGCGCATTTCTGCCAAGTATTTCTGCTGACATTGCGAAATTCTTTCATGGAACCACCCTATTATGACATCACACCTGATGACGTTCTTTAGTCACACCCAGTTACACCTACTTTTGCTACGTATGTATGTTTTATCTACACTATCAATTGTTACGCCTCTTGCATTTGCTTCACTGTAATGCCTATTGTATAAAAGTGATTAATTATCAATAATGTATGTACTTCACTTCCTGAAACTTCGTGGTGATGGAACTTGGAGCAACCGATTCGAATCGTCCATTGGAATAAAGCCCATTCCGAACCTCTAATACCACGGATTCTGCCTCTTATTTATTGAGCTATTTTTATTATGTTTCTGTATCAAATTAAGTCCCGGTAATTAAATTATTTACCACATGAATGGCGCCCGAACAGGGACACTTTCTCATCTCACGCGCCGGCGGTGCGTTGCAGGCCCGGTCTCCTGCCACAGCTGGACGGACAACAACGCGTACCAGCAGGATTTCCTGTATCTCCCTCCGGTTAAGCGGGGGCGACTGAGGCTGCGATCAACACCCAGACGAGGCGGTGAGAAGTGCGAAGTATCCCGACCAGAGCCTAGCTGAGAGAGCAAGATCCGAGGTATACAGAGGCCCACCAGGTTTCCGAAGCTCAGAAGTGTCCGAAGTTGTCGAGTCGAGTCCAGTCCGGTCCAGTTCAGTTCAGTTCCGTTCCGAGGCCTTCCGTTCCGAGCTACCCGGTGAGTACCATTACTGGGGAGGCGTTCTGACGTGCACATAGGTTGTGCCGGTCAAGACGGGTTTGGGTACACAAATCCGGTCTGCACTGTTTTAGCAGTGTATCTGTACTGTTTAGCAGTATATCTAGTATATCAAGTATATAAATTCAGAATAATTCAGTTAATGCCGAGTATTATGTTTAGTGATTAAGTTTCCTTAGATCGTCATCATCATCGTTGCTCAGTTAAATGTTAAATGTTAAATGTTTTTTAATACGTTCTGCATATTGTGGTGTGAATGACTGTTCATTATCGTGTTTATTGTATTAAGTTTGTTCAAGATCAAGTATCAGACCAGTTCTCAACATGCCGCTCTTTTCGAAATTAAGACAGTTCACAACTAGAAAAGGGGTACTCGAAGAAGCTGTTCCTATTCCTCCTAGGGACACTCCAGGGTACTTCATGTATCATAAGCACGGCTTAGACGCTATACTATTTCTTGATTTGTGGGTAGACTACACCAAGGAATTACCAGAAAGTCAGAGGTGGCCCGCAGCTGGGACCTGGGATGCAGAGTGCATCATGAAAGTAGAGGAAGAGTTATGGAAAAGGAAAGCCAGACAGTCACAGAAAGACGCCGTTGAGTTATGGCGCAAAGAATCTCATAGACGTACAGAAAAAGCACTCTGACAGGAAGAGAAAAATAAAGAGAATTCAAATAAAGTCCGAGAAAATCTATTAATTGAAGAAGGTACACGAGTGAAATCAGAACAAGTAGACAGACAAAGAAATGCCCTTATGAAGGGTATGTATCCCCTTCTGGCCGAGGGATTACCTAAGGCTACTCCGGGGATACCAAAAGACTTGCCACCCCCATTATTTCCAATAAAAGTACATCCTAAGGGGCATCCTAGAACCGCAGAAGATGTTTTTCTTTCCTCATATTTAAATGACGCAGCTCCCGAGTATGCTAACCCCGCCCCACATAGACCGTCGGCCGGGGAGGTTCAACGCCAAGATCCTGTATCTGTATCTCTACAACAACAAATCCTGACACAAGTTCCGGCAAGCACACCTGTTTCCACATCTGTTCCTACAGCTACTTCTATAGCTGTGTCCACACCTATAGTTGCTGTATCGCGTTCTACGAATCCTTTCACGCCCGATACCCCAGACGGGGCTACGGGAGGTGCTACCAACATTTTTTCTACGCCACCCAGAGTAAATAAACTTACCTTTCAAGAGTCAGCACATCCACGTACCCCCAAACTCATAAATGCCCGCACGCTTAAGGAACTTCTTATAGATTGTAGATATGACCCTGTGCCCGGCAAAGAGGACGAAATGATCATGGCATCATTACGTATCAGACGAGCCGCGGTGTATTTAGGGAAGCTACCAGGAATGACTATGCATCTAGATAATATATATCATTTTGTCCAAACAGGGCGAGATTCTGAATGTATTAACAGAGCTATGGAATACCAGAAAGTGGAGATACAGGGGGAACTGTTACGTTTCCTCATAAATTGTGTGATCAGAAATCAAGACCGACCGGGGGTAGACCCGGAAACAATGGAAACTCTTACCAGATGGAGCCAGAATATATCAGAAGGGAGACATGATAGGCAAAAATGTATAATAGCCATGTGCAGAAAGATCCGTAAAGAAATAGAACGCCTACACGAAGAGAGATTAGCGGTAGATCAGTTCGAACAAAGCGAGGAGGAAGGATCAGGACTGCCCACAGGACAGTCAGAAACCATAGCCTATGTAGGTAGAGGAAGATTTTGTAATAGTACTAGATGTTTTACTGACCCGATACGTCCGATATGTCCAGATAATAACAGGAATTTCCAAACACCTATAATAAATCTAAGGTCCCCCGAGCATTCGTTCCAAGCCGCTGACAAATTACTGCGAGAACGAAGGGGTTATCATTTACTCGATTCTATGGATGAACAAGAATTAGCCAGGTCAGCCGTTCATTGGGTTGACAGTCCCGGAAAATATGGTGATGATACAGTAGCACACACATTTTTGAACCTCACCCCAGATGAACAGCGTTTAGCTGGGATTTATATGATTCAACAACTTCTTATACTATATAAAAGCCAACATTCAGATCCTGGTCCCTTACCTGATATATTGACTGAATTACTCACGAATAGATGGAGAGGTTCAGGTACTAAGCTAATTAAAGAAATACTAGAATCAAGAAAGCAGTACATTCTTTTTGTATGCCCAGAACATGTCTTACTGCCCATCAAGGAAAGACCGATGTATTACATGGACAGACAGAATCCTTTACGAGAAGTACACCCAATAAAGGGCGAGGACAATCAGTTTAAACGTGTATTTGTATATACGCCCATATCGAAAATAGAATTGTTAGAAATGAAGAAAGTGGTACCCAGTCATGACAAAGACCCAGCGGGTTTCCACCGAGAAATTAAAGACATGTTACTCATGGGAGAGTATACCTATCCCGACATTATGACAATATTAAAGGTATTAATGCCTGCTGGCATTTATGAAAAACTCAAGGAAAAAGAGTGGGAGGTGGGAGACCAAAAGATAGACTGGACAGCATTAGAAAATGAAGAAAAGGCCCGAGGTCCAGGTTCGGGGCTTGGGGACAAAACTAAAGCACTACCAGGTTTACTAGTACAGGTACTGCCACGTTTATTAACTACGAAAAAGGAAGACTGGGGTGCAATCTCAGCCTGTAAACAAAAGCAAGATGAAGACACTAGTGATTTCTATGCCCGATTTGAAAAATGTTTTGGTATAAATAGTGGCATAAAAGCAAGTAGCGAATCATACCCACATCTGTTTGTGACAAAATTAGTTGAAAATTCCTTGCCCCAAGTGAAGAATAGAGTATTAAAATTCGAGAGTACCTGGCAAGGTAATACCCCATCACAAATGTTACAAATGTTACAGTACCATTACAATAGAATTAGAGAGGAACAAGAACATGAACAAAGACGCATGAAAGACACGAAAATGAAAATGCTAGTCTCTCAGACAGTTCCAGCTGAAGGACATAAAAAGGGTACGACACATTCCGGTGAGTCAGCAGGACCTGTAAAAGGGACATGCAACTATTGTAAACAGCCAGGACATTACATACACGATTGCCCAGTCCTGAAGCGTAATATCGCCACAGGTAAAACACAGGAAAGACCACGGCCACCTAGACAGGATCAGAATGAACAAGGAGCCCCGCAGCATGCACAGTCCATGCCAGCTCCACAACAGTCTATACAGTTTGTGCCAGCTGCACCAGCGCCGCCGGTTGCTGCCACACAAACCACGACACGACAGCTGTACCAGACCGCACAGTATGACTATCCTGATTATCAACGATATGCATGAACCAGCCTAGAGAGGGAAGTTGACTTACCCCTTATCGAGGTCCCTGTAGACCAAGAAGGACCTTATGTACATAGTGAATTATTAGGCCAAGATAGAAAATTTTTACTTGATACAGGGGCAAGTCGAACAACAATAAAACACAGTGAAGTTCCAGGGGCACCCCTCTCAGGCTCACAGAATATTTCCCTTGGTTTTTCAGGAAAACCTATTGTTAATGAAGTATCACAGCCTCTTCCACTTACGATAGGACCTTTGACCAGAACTACAGATTTATTGCTTACTAAATCATGTCCAGAAAACTTGTTAGGTATAAAAACACTGAAAGCTCTAGGAGCTATAATATGTTGTTCTCCGGAAGGAGTAAGATTGTTTTTACGTGATTTCAAAGGTCACTATGTGTCTCGAGACATGGATCCCCGACTGCAGACTTTACCTACACATTTATGGGCACAAGGCCCTACTGATGTTGGTTGCATGAATATTACACCATATCGAGTTACACTAAGGGCAGGAGTGGTATTACCACGAATGCGACAATACAAGTTACCACCAGATGCTGTAGTGGCTTTACTACAAATCATTGACGAGCTCATTGCCCAAGGAGTGGTTGTGGAAACAGACTCCAATGTATGTAATTCCCCGATAATTCCGATTCTTAAACGAACAGATCCAAAGGCCCCGCCAGTATATCGATTGGTTATTGATCTGCGCGAATTGAACAAATGCATTGTGCCACAATTCCCTGTGGTCCCAGATATCTCGTCATTACTGACAGCTATTGATTCTGAAGCAACATTCTTTACTGTAATTGATCTCAAGAATGCCTTTTTCAGCGTCCCAATAGATCCGGAAAGCCAATACTTGTTCGGATTTAGTTTAAATGGACGTAGCTTTAAATTCACACGCGCACCTCAAGGATTTACAGAAAGCCCCAGCATCTATAGCCAAGCACTGAAACGAGAACTCGACAGTATCCACATGCCAGTAAACACTGCCCTGCTTCAATATGTCGATGATCTGCTGATCACCGCTAGAAGCGAACCTGAATGTGAGAAAGCATCACTGACAGTTTTACAATTTCTAGCCGAAAAAGGGCACAAGGTGTCCCCTTCTAAGCTGCAATTCTGTGTCCAGCGAGTTGTTTATCTTGGACACTCGCTGTCCAAGGAGGGAAGGCAGCTTACACCCGACCGCATTCAGTTAATAGCTAACATGCCAATACCCAAGACACAAAAGGAGGTGCGGGCTTTTATAGGCCTCACTTCATATTGTAGGCAGTGGATCCCTCAGTATGCATTTCTAGCAAAACCACTCATTCAATTGACAACACAGGAGGCAGCCACATCGACTGTTCTCCCTTGGACTCAGGAACATGCACAAGCTTTTGAAAGCCTAAAGAAAGCCTTATGCCAAGCACCGGTTTTAGCAACACCATGTTACAATAAACAGTTTACACTCTTTGTTACAGAACGCGAAGGTACTGCCTTGTCAGTACTCACACAGGAACAGGCAGGATCCCACAAACCATGTGCTTATTTTTCTAGTACATTAGATCCCGTAGCTCAGGCTTTGCCTGCATGCCTGAAATCAGTGGCAGCAACAGCTTTAGCAATCAGACAAAGCGATGCCATAGTGTTAGGACATCCATTGACAGTTCAAGTACCACATGCAGTAGAGGTTCTTGTGAATCGAACGCAAACACAACATTTGACTATAGCGCGACTTACAGGGTATGAATTAACATTGTTTCAGCCACATATAGAAATCAGACGTTGTAACACATTGAATCCTGCCACACTTTTACCCGTAATCGGAACAGACCCACTAGCTCATGATTGTATTGATGTTATTACAATCACAACGAAACCCAGACAAGACTTGACAGACGTCCCATTGTCAGACCCAGACTTAACGTTGTATGTAGATGGTTCATGTATGAGAACAAGTACAGGAGAGTTAGTGGCCGCTTACGCAGTCACAACAGACACTGAAATCATTGAAACAAACTGCATAAATACCTTGTCCGCTCAAGCAGCAGAGCTCGTCGCTCTGACACAAGCCTGTATTCAAGCCACAAATAAAAGAGTCAACATATACACTGATTCACGTTATGCATTCGGAGTTGTACATGACTTCGGCGTGCTGTGGCGAGAGAGAGGTTATTTAACTTCTCACGGTGCCCACATTCAGCACGGACCCCTCATTCATGCCTTATTAGATGCAATACATCTACCCACTGCAATATCAATTATGAAATGTAAAGCTCATACGAAAGTTACTGATATCATTTCTCAAGGCAATGATCTAGCTGACAGAACAGCTAAACAGACTGCTCAAACTCAAACATCCGACATGACAAAGACAATAGTCCCGACGCCAACACATTGTATGACAGTTAAGGATCCCACTCTTGATGTAATTGACATACAGACACATGCTACTCCAGACGAAATAAAGAAATGGACTGAATTAGGAGGGATCCAAACGGATCAAGGATGGATGACGAAGGAAAAATCTGTGTGGTTCCTTCCTGATTCAATGGTCCAAGTTATAATTAACACTATACATAGTCCAGCGCATCTAGGAGAAAAAGCTATGCTAGACAGCATTCAACACATTTGGTTCAACAAACATTTACGAGCAGCAGCCAAACAAAAAGTTCGTACCTGTATGATCTGTTGTCAGTTCAACCCAGGAAAAAGCATTCCCGTAGAACAGGGTGGATTTCAGCCTCCTGATCACCCTTTTGAAGTCCTCCAGATGGATTATATCCAGATGGAACGATGTCGAGGATTCAAATATGTTCTCGTAGTTGTCTGTGCTCTTTCCCGTTGGACAGAGGCATACCCGGTTTCAGATTACACTGCCCCGACTACTGCCAAACAGTTAGTTCGAGAATTCTTCCCACGATACGGTTTACCACGTGTTGTCTACTCAGATAACGGCCAGCCGTTCTCATCCGAACTAATGAAACACGTTTCACTTTTGTTAGGTTATCAGTGGAAGTTTCACTGTGTCCGACACCCCGAGGCAGCAGGTCTCGTGGAAAGACATAATCAGACCCTGAAAATCAGATTGTCCAAAATATGCAGAGAGAAAGGTGTCGACTGGGTAGTAGCGTTACCAGTTGCACTCTTTTACATGAGAATGGTAGCACACTCTCGAACAGGGCTATCCCCGTATGAGGTGATCTTTGGCAGACCACCAAATATGTGGGGGACGCCTATACCACGTAAAATAACTGATATTGACTGTAATATGCTGACAGATTATTTGGCTTCCTTGATGTCTGCACTACAATCTTGTCGTTCACAGGTAGCTGCAGCTTTTCCTGACAACACTGAGGTGAAACCCCATGACGTAGTTCCGGGGGACCTGGTCTTGGTGAGGAACTTTGATCGAAAGACTCAGCTGGATCCTAGGTGGAGGTCGCCGCAACTGGTCTTGCTCACCACAAGGACAGCCGTGAAGATCGAAGGCAGGAAAGGCTGGGTACATTCAAGCCATATCAAGAAATTTCATGGACTACCATCGGATGTAAATACCACACCTCGTGTGTCTTCACCCATTGACTCAAAACTTCCTTTGGTTGAATCTAGTAATCACGAACAATATAAACTAAAACTCCGGTCTAACCAGTCAGGCAATTTGATTGTTTAAGTCCTCTCCAAGGTGAAGCGGTTGAATTTGTCTCTGACATGTATCCCTTAGACCTGAATAGAGAAAACACCCGAAAAATGCTGAAACGACATGCGTACTGTAAATCACTGCATAGTCATTGCACAGTGACGTTATTAATTTTGTTTTTCTTAAGTCTTTTAATAATTACTGCAAGTATATTGTTGCACATATATTATCCTATTTCTAGACATGTTTATAATATTACTGCTGAACATTCTTTTAGTGAACTACCTCCGCTTGAGTTGTCTTATAGATTTGCGCTGCGCAATAATACGTTTATTAGTATGTTACATCATTCCCATCAGGTTAGCAATGCTACAAATTGTTGGATATGTGGCCGACTCCCTCCCTATCAGAATTATAAAGGAATTCTACCTCTTTTTCCATACCCATTCACACACAACGGCTCCTGTGGAGCATGGTTTAGTTTAATTAATTCCCTAGATTCGAATTCTGCAGTTTATCAAGATAACTGGGTATGGGGAAATTTAAACTTAGTTTTACTTAAAGTCTGCTACCCTAACAAGGAGGGACTTCCCAAGAGAACAGGAACTGATCTAGAAAATGAAGTTTATGGATTAGGTAATTTTACGCCTAATCTTATGATCATAAATATCGAATCCGAAGCTACTCCAATTTTGCCCGCCATGTCAGTATTCCCAGTAAAAGGTGAATTATGTGTAAGAAAGAATGGTTCCATACATATGGGCCATAGTAGATGCACCACTGTAATAGAATTCAGTGATCAAGGCAAGTCGACATTTAGAGCTTCCCGCCATTCCTATTTTATATGTGGTCAGACGGCATATGTACGTTTGCCTCTAGATTGGGATGGTACCTGCTACATTGGATTCCTTTTGCCACCTGTTTTCCTAGCTCCTCCCGATTATCACAGAAATACTCATTTAGTACACAATAGAGAAAGGAGAGATCTCCCAATAGTCGATTACACTGAAACAGCATGGGAAAAATACACAGATTTCAATAAAGGTCTCTTTCCCTATATAGGTACCGTTACTAATAGTAAGTTGATACGTAGATTAACTAGAACCCTTGAAGCAGTAGTGAACGAAACTATTTCCGCCTTAGGCAATTTAACAGAAGAACAGTCTGCTATGCGGATTGTTGTGCTTCAAAATCGTCTTGTCCTTGACGTCATCCTGGCCGATAGGGGCGGAGCTTGTAGGGTCATCGGATCAAGTTGTTGCATTTTCATACCAGAAAATTCGCCATCTGTATATAAAGCCATAACTCGCCTTCATAAGATTGTAAGCCAGATACACCAGAATCCAGGCACCTGGACTTGGTCCGGTTGGTTTTGGAGTGTATTATCTACCTTTGGATGGAAGGTCCTATCCTTCCTAGGTATTGGCTTTCTCATACTATTCAGTTGCTGTCTATGCCTACAATGTGGACCAGCGATTTGTGGTCTGTGTGCCACATCGTGTATTCCATCACCAAGATTTCGTTCGTCCCAGAAGAAAAAAGAAGAACAAATGATGCTATATGAACAGATCAATGGATTGATGAAGATTGATATCTCTTGACGGGCAAGTAGGGGACAAGGAGGGAATGTGGAAATATGGATTTTTCTGATCAGTTATGTCCCCTATCTTGGACCCCAACGGTTTCATGTATAAATCACAAGTACATGTATGTTCCCTCCAGTTCCAGTTATGAAGACGCAAACTCATGTGCGTCCACCGTCAACATGTCCTCTTTCAGATCCGCCATGAATAGGCTGGATATTCCATTCCTAAGTATGAAAGGCCACCGGCTTTATATGGTTCACTTATGCCATTCTACAGTCCAGGCAAGTAGGCCCTGATTCTGTCATCAAGCTTTTCTTGCTTTCTACCTCTGAAACTCCAGTCTGAGCCTGCATCTGTGACCATGAACTTTGTCTCATTCCCTGCGCGGCTCACGATGCCTGACATCAGCCTGTTGCCTGCCAAGAAACTGTATTTCACCTTCGAAATTATCTGCTCCGCTCCCTGCCCAATGCATTCCTGTCTAGTAGTTTAAGTAAACATTCTTCCAGCTACCGAGCAAAGGCCCGGCTTCTCTGTCTTTATGCAAGTAATTCATAGCCTTATTATTATGGAAGACTTCTGCCCTCGCATCTAGTGTAGACACTTAGACGCTTGTACACGCACTAACAGTCAGTATAGTCAGTATAGAATAAGATTCTACTCTAAGAGACCTCTCTTTTGGATAACATAGTTCTTTAAACATAGGATGTTAGATATGATTTGGGATTAGGTTGACTTGACCCTCCAGACATCTGTCGCCACATGTAGAGCTAAATGTCAAGTCCCCTTCACCCCCTAGCTGCACGTCAATCACACGTCATGCTGCTGCGCGCGCATTTCTGCCAAGTATTTCTGCTGACATTGCGAAATTCTTTCATGGAACCACCCTATTATGACATCACACCTGATGACGTTCTTTAGTCACACCCAGTTACACCTACTTTTGCTACGTATGTATGTTTTATCTACACTATCAATTGTTACGCCTCTTGCATTTGCTTCACTGTAATGCCTATTGTATAAAAGTGATTAATTATCAATAATGTATGTACTTCACTTCCTGAACCTTCGTGGTGATGGAACTTGGAGCAACCGATTCGAATCGTCCATTGGAATAAAGCCCATTCCGAACCTCTAATACCACGGATTCTGCCTCTTATTTATTGAGCTATTTTTATTATGTTTCTGTATCAAATTAAGTCCCGGTAATTAAATTATTTACCACAGGTCCCTCGCACAGGAGGGGCTGGACAGAGGGTAGGATACTCCCATGTCCGGTCCCTCCCAGAGGAGGGGCTGGACAGAGGGTAGGATACTCCCATGTCCTTTGTCCAGTTTCGCACCAGAGCGAGACCAAGGGTTCCCAGGACTGGTTCCAACTGGAATATGCATGGAAGACACCAAATGTGCCCCTTCAAAGCAGTCTGTTTGTGCTGGCAAGCACCCTCAACCCAGCCCAATACACGAAGTCCTGTCTGGGAAGTGGTCACATCAACTAATAAAAATATCTCGCAAAGAGTAGGGGTCTAAGGGATGTAGTTTAAAGACTCGAACAGTTTATAATCCCCAAGTCAATACATGTATACAAAAAGAAACTGTGAGTCAAAAAAAGGGGGTTGAATGACCGTAACAAAACCACTAAGTAAGTACTGATCCAGATTTATTTGCTGTCTATGAAGTGCCAAATATATCAATAGGTATGTGTATGTATGTATGAAAAAGATTCCCATCACCCACAACAAGTGGCTTGCTTCATCATTTGGGAACCTGGGAACTTCACCAGAGAACCGTGTTCTACCAGATGGACGTAGATATCGGTTCAATAATGTGTCCCAAATGTATCTGTTGATGTATTGATTAGATCGAAGGAACCATCGGGTAACTGATAGGGGTTGATGTATGCAGTGCTGGTGATAAAGATATGTGCTAGTTAAAATTGGTTAACCAGGCACAAAAGTGTTTTTAATGAAGTGCTACCTGGATACCAAAATAAAACAAGACAGTGCTGTAACAGTTTGAAAGGATAACTGTGTTGGAAAAGACTGGTCAACATGTTTCAGCTCTTGGATACACTGTATCCTAGCTTTCGTCAGGACCAGAACGCTACTGCAAATATTAATGTTGTGACTAAGATACAAAGAAATTTTTGAACATACAACCTGGACCTTGTTTTCGGTACAGGGGAATACCTATAAAAGAAACAGCAGTAATCACTTTAAACAGACTAACAAAGTGGTTAAATGTTGAAGATCGGTCAATAACTGCAAATTATTCAATAAATAGTTTTCGCAAGAGTACCGTTGAGTGTACAGGGACAACCATATAGCCATCATTACAAATAGGAAAAAATAATTAAGTTGTCACTCACCCGAATAAATCTGGGTATGTGCCTCACCCCGCCTGGCAACTGCTCAGGTTAGGAGGCACCGCTCTGGGGAATAATATGAGTATAGAACATAACGTTATAGGGCTGCAATTATTGAAATGTTCAAACATCATATGGCGCTGAATTTAACAACTGGGCGGTTGAAACACACGGAAGTCCGGTTATCAAAAAACATGCCAAACGGCATTGTAAGTTTGTGATTATAAACGTTAAATAAATGAGTATAAGGACAAAAGCCGATGATTTATGCTGCTGTTTGTCCTTGTTGTCACTATGTCAAAAGTTGAACACACGTATAGTAAGTATGAAAAATATATATAACGTGTGCTCGAGTCAAGTTCCAGTTGAAACGGTAAAAGTATGCATATTCAGTCAAATCTTAAGCTAAGGTGGCTGGGCTATATTAGACGCAACTCGTAAGACAAAAGAGACCAACTCTGACTAAATCTCGCTCAAATGATCGTGAAATTAGAAGTTGGTAACAAAGCAATATATTGAGTTTAGTCTTACCTCTCCGTCGGTACCTCTCGCAGTGTCTGAGCGAGAAGGGGAGGTGTATGCTGAAGATAGCGAATCCTATTTGAGGGTTCACAAACGTCATGTCCGCTTGGCGCATGATCCACAACAGGAGCACGCGCCGACTGAGGACGTAATCGCGTTTTAGCATGACGTACAAATTTACTTGGGAAATGTAGTCTGGTTGGTGTTTCCGCGCATACTAAACCCAACTTTATTAAGATGAAAAGATGTTGACAGGCTCTACTCAGCATAACCAGATACATGGAAAAATGGCAGTCACGGTTTGCTTTTACTGTGGAGTATAATCTAAAATAAATTCCGATATAGTGTATAAAATCGGATGAACAACTAAGCATTTGCGTAATAGTACTCGAGACTCAGACCAGGAAAAACAGGGATATTAGATTGTAATATAATGAATGACTGTTTGACTGTTTAACGAAGACAACGTTAGGCTAATGTAGCCTGTGTATGTATCTCAGAGCGAAGTCCACGGTATCTGGTCGTTCAGTCCCACACCATCACTATGCAATTTGTAGACCCATTTCTGCTCTTTTGTGAAAAGGAATTTATAGATGTCTGTGATGTGAGATGGAATAAAAGGTTGTTCTAAAATAAGCCATCTCAAATCTTCTGGCTTGTGATTGAGAGCCAAGAAGTGAGTAGTTAATCTTGTGGCTTGTTTCTTCCGCCTGATAGTGCTTTTGTGTTCACTGATACGGACCTTGATCTTACGGGTCGTCATACCTATGTATCTGAGTGAGCACGGACACGTAATCAGGTAAATTACCTTTTCTGAATTACAGTTGGTGTGTCGCCGTAAAATCCATGGTTTGTCCAACCCCAGATCAACTGACTTAGTTGGCTGGGTTTGAGGACAGGCAGAACATGAGCCGCATGGGTAGTGGCCTTGTACGGGTGGTAAATCCCACAATGTAGGAGTTGTTTCTTTTTCTTTCATCCTAGGTCTGGTATGCACAAGATTATCACGCAAGCTCGTTCCTCTTTTGAATGAGAAAAGTGGTAATGGAATGCTCTCCTTTGCTACATTCACGATGCGCCAGTGTTTCCTTATTGATTTCTGGACACTATTAGATAGTGTGCTAAAGGTGGTGACGCATGTCATTCTCGTTAAGGGTGCCTTAGCCACCGGGGGTTCTAACAGGGCGTCTCTGTTGTTGTTAGAAGCCCGTTTACGGGCTTGTCTCACCAGATGTGCTGGATATTTCCTTACTTGAAGTTGCTTAGAGAGTGACTGTGCATGGACCTGGAAACTGTCCATCGTGGAACAGTTTCTGCGGATACGCAGGAACTGTCCCACTGGGAGATTGTGTCGGAGAGATTTAGGGTGGTGGCTCTGGAAGCTCAGAAGGGAGTTCTTTGTCTGAGGCTTCTTATACAGTTCACTTCCCAGCACCCCTGAAATAGGGTAGATCATAATGTCCAAAAACGGGAGTTTGTTTTTGTCGTATGTGACTGTAAATTTGAGAAAATTGTTTTGAGCATTATGCCATGCATGAAAATCCAGCAGAGTGGCAACTGGACCATGCCAAATCACCAAGATATCATCTATGTATCTCTTCCAGCACGCGATCTGCGCACGAAAGGGATTTTGATCAATTAACACACAATTTGGTTCCAAAAGGTGAACGTAAACATTGGCCAGACTGGGAGCAAAAATGCTCCCCATAGATGTTCCGGAGATTTGGAGATATTTGGTCTCTTCAAATTGGAAGAAGTTTTCCATCATCGCCAGTCTGGCACATTCCATAATAAATTGTGTCGGTGTCGTGGTGTCTCGGTCACTATTATCTAGGAGACCTCTGATGGCTTCAAGTGTCTCTTCTTGTGGAATGCAGGTGTAAAGTGATTCCACGTCGAAACTCACCAAAAGGTCAGTCTCGATGTTGAAAGCAGTTTCTGGCAGAAGGCGCAAGACATCCTTGGTATCTTGGAGATAAGTTGGCATATCTCTTACCATGGGCCGCAGAAAAAAGTCGACAAAAGTGGACAGTGGTTCTAAAAGAGAACCAATCCCTGATATAATAGGGCGACCAGGTGGCGGTCTTGTGGGCTTGTGTATCTTCGGGAGTACGTAAAAGTATGGCATAACTGGGAATTTGGTAACTAGGAATTCAGATTCCTGTGAACTGATCCAGCCAGATTCCTTCGCTTCATTGACAAGGTCATGAATTTCCATGGTCAAGCGTGGGGTGGGATCTTCTGAAAGAAGACGATATGATTTAGTGTCGCTCAGTTGTCTAAGACATTCTTCTCGATAAGAGGAGGTGTCCATAATGACAATGGCTCCGCCTTTGTCGGCGGGCTTTATGGTAATCAACTTGTCATTCTGAAGTTCTTTCAGAGCTAGTTTTTGTGTTTTCGATAAATTCTGAAATGTTCTATCACTCTTAAAATCGAGTGAATCAATGTCGTGTATTACAGCTTGTTCAAAAACTTTCACCTGGTCTGGTGTAAGATGAGCAGGTGGGTTAAAAGTCGATGGAGGTTTCAAGCCGGTATCTGAGCGAATTGTGGCATCAAGTTCGTTAGAGACCACAGAATCCTTGTCTTTGAAGAAAAAATGAAGGCGTATTTTTCTGAAAAACCTTTCAAGTTCATGCCTCAATTGAAAAGGCTCGCCTACATTTGTTGGCACAAATCCCAAACCTTTGTTCAAGACACTCAGCTCCACTATAGTGAGTGTTTTCTGACTCAAATTGACCACTAGGTCGTCGTGTCCATGTTCTGGCCCACTAATGGTGCGCACCATTAGTGGGCCAGAACATGGACACGACGACCTAGTGGTCAATTTGAGTCAGAAAACACTCACTACAGTGGAGCTGAGTGTCTTGAACAAAGGTTTGGGATTTGTGCCAACAAATGTAGGCGAGCCTTTTCAATTGAGGCATGAACTTGAAAGGTTTTTCAGAAAAATACGCCTTCATTTTTTCTTCAAAGACAAGGATTCTGTGGTCTCTAACGAACTTGATGCCACAATTCGCTCAGATACCGGCTTGAAACCTCCATCGACTTTTAACCCACCTGCTCATCTTACACCAGACCAGGTGAAAGTTTTTGAACAAGCTGTAATACACGACATTGATTCACTCGATTTTAAGAGTGATAGAACATTTCAGAATTTATCGAAAACACAAAAACTAGCTCTGAAAGAACTTCAGAATGACAAGTTGATTACCATAAAGCCCGCCGACAAAGGCGGAGCCATTGTCATTATGGACACCTCCTCTTATCGAGAAGAATGTCTTAGACAACTGAGCGACACTAAATCATATCGTCTTCTTTCAGAAGATCCCACCCCACGCTTGACCATGGAAATTCATGACCTTGTCAATGAAGCGAAGGAATCTGGCTGGATCAGTTCACAGGAATCTGAATTCCTAGTTACCAAATTCCCTGTTATGCCATACTTTTACGTACTCCCGAAGATACACAAGCCCACAAGACCGCCACCTGGTCGCCCTATTATATCAGGGATTGGTTCTCTTTTAGAACCACTTTCCACTTTTGTCGACTTTTTTCTGCGGCCCATGGTAAGAGATATGCCAACTTATCTCCAAGATACCAAGGATGTCTTGCGCCTTCTTCCAGAAACTGCTTTCAACATCGAGACTGACCTTTTGGTGAGTTTCGACGTGGAATCACTTTACACCTGCATTCCACAAGAAGAGACACTTGAAGCCATCAGAGGTCTCCTAGATAATAGTGACCGAGACACCACAACACCGACACAATTTATTATGGAATGTGCCAGACTGGCGATGATGGAAAACTTCTTCCAATTTGAAGAGACCAAATATCTCCAAATCTCCGGAACATCTATGGGGAGCATTTTTGCTCCCAGTCTGGCCAATCTTTACGTTCACCTTTTTGAACAAAATTGTGTGTTAATTGATCAAAATCCCTTTCGTGCGCAGATCGCGTGCTGGAAGAGATACATAGATGATATCTTGGTGATTTGGCATGGTCCAGTTGCCACTCTGCTGGATTTTCATGCATGGCTTAATGCTCAAAACAATTTTCTCAAATTTACAGTCACATACGACAAAAACAAACTCCCGTTTTTGGACATTATGATCTACCCTATTTCAGGGGTGCTGGGAAGTGAACTGTATAAGAAGCCTCAGACAAAGAACTCCCTTCTGAGCTTCCAGAGCCACCACCCTAAATCTCTCCGACACAATCTCCCAGTGGGACAGTTCCTGCGTATCCGCAGAAACTGTTCCACGATGGACAGTTTCCAGGTCCATGCACAGTCACTCTCTAAGCAACTTCAAGTAAGGAAATATCCAGCACATCTGGTGAGACAAGCCCGTAAACGGGCTTCTAACAACAACAGAGACGCCCTGTTAGAACCCCCGGTGGCTAAGGCACCCTTAACGAGAATGACATGCGTCACCACCTTTAGCACACTATCTAATAGTGTCCAGAAATCAATAAGGAAACACTGGCGCATCTTGAATGTAGCAAAGGAGAGCATTCCATTACCACTTTTCTCATTCAAAAGAGGAACGAGCTTGCGTGATAATCTTGTGCATACCAGACCTAGGATGAAAGAAAAAGAAACAACTCCTACATTGTGGGATTTACCACCCGTACAAGGCCACTACCCATGCGGCTCATGTTCTGCCTGTCCTCAAACCCAGCCAACTAAGTCAGTTGATCTGGGGTTGGACAAACCATGGATTTTACGGCGACACACCAACTGTAATTCAGAAAAGGTAATTTACCTGATTACGTGTCCGTGCTCACTCAGATACATAGGTATGACGACCCGTAAGATCAAGGTCCGTATCAGTGAACACAAAAGCACTATCAGGCGGAAGAAACAAGCCACAAGATTAACTACTCACTTCTTGGCTCTCAATCACAAGCCAGAAGATTTGAGATGGCTTATTTTAGAACAACCTTTTATTCCATCTCACATCACAGACATCTATAAATTCCTTTTCACAAAAGAGCAGAAATGGGTCTACAAATTGCATAGTGATGGTGTGGGACTGAACGACCAGATACCGTGGACTTCGCTCTGAGATACATACACAGGCTACATTAGCCTAACGTTGTCTTCGTTAAACAGTCAAACAGTCATTCATTATATTACAATCTAATATCCCTGTTTTTCCTGGTCTGAGTCTCGAGTACTATTACGCAAATGCTTAGTTGTTCATCCGATTTTATACACTATATCGGAATTTATTTTAGATTATACTCCACAGTAAAAGCAAACCGTAACTGCCATTTTTCCATGTATCTGGTTATGCTGAGTAGAGCCTGTCAACATCTTTTCATCTTAATAAAGTTGGGTTTAGTATGCGCGGAAACACCAACCAGACTACATTTCCCAAGTAAATTTGTACGTCATGCTAAAACGCGATTACGTCCTCAGTCGGCGCGTGCTCCTGTTGTGGATCATGCGCCAAGCGGACATGACGTTTGTGAACCCTCAAATAGGATTCGCTATCTTCAGCATACACCTCCCCTTCTCGCTCAGACACTGCGAGAGGTACCGACGGAGAGGTAAGACTAAACTCAATATATTGCTTTGTTACCAACTTCTAATTTCACGATCATTTGAGCGAGATTTAGTCAGAGTTGGTCTCTTTTGTCTTACGAGTTGCGTCTAATATAGCCCAGCCACCTTAGCTTAAGATTTGACTGAATATGCATACTTTTACCGTTTCAACTGGAACTTGACTCGAGCACACGTTATATATATTTTTCATACTTACTATACGTGTGTTCAACTTTTGACATAGTGACAACAAGGACAAACAGCAGCATAAATCATCGGCTTTTGTCCTTATACTCATTTATTTAACGTTTATAATCACAAACTTACAATGCCGTTTGGCATGTTTTTTGATAACCGGACTTCCGTGTGTTTCAACCGCCCAGTTGTTAAATTCAGCGCCATATGATGTTTGAACATTTCAATAATTGCAGCCCTATAACGTTATGTTCTATACTCATATTATTCCCCAGAGCGGTGCCTCCTAACCTGAGCAGTTGCCAGGCGGGGTGAGGCACATACCCAGATTTATTCGGGTGAGTGACAACTTAATTATTTTTTCCTATTTGTAATGATGGCTATATGGTTGTCCCTGTACACTCAACGGTACTCTTGCGAAAACTATTTATTGAATAATTTGCAGTTATTGACCGATCTTCAACATTTAACCACTTTGTTAGTCTGTTTAAAGTGATTACTGCTGTTTCTTTTATAGGTATTCCCCTGTACCGAAAACAAGGTCCAGGTTGTATGTTCAAAAATTTCTTTGTATCTTAGTCACAACATTAATATTTGCAGTAGCGTTCTGGTCCTGACGAAAGCTAGGATACAGTGTATCCAAGAGCTGAAACATGTTGACCAGTCTTTTCCAACACAGTTATCCTTTCAAACTGTTACAGCACTGTCTTGTTTTATTTTGGTATCCAGGTAGCACTTCATTAAAAACACTTTTGTGCCTGGTTAACCAATTTTAACTAGCACATATCTTTATCACCAGCACTGCATACATCAACCCCTATCAGTTACCCGATGGTTCCTTCGATCTAATCAATACATCAACAGATACATTTGGGACACATTATTGAACCGATATCTACGTCCATCTGGTAGAACACGGTTCTCTGGTGAAGTTCCCAGGTTCCCAAATGATGAAGCGAGCCACTTGTTGTGGGTGATGGGAATCTTTTTCATACATACATACACATACCTATTGATATATTTGGCACTTCATAGACAGCAAATAAATCTGGATCAGTACTTACTTAGTGGTTTTGTTACGGTCATTCAACCCCCTTTTTTTGACTCACAGTTTCTTTTTGTATACAAGTGGTCACATCTCCTTGTGACAGGAAACCTATTGTTCTGCCTTCCCCTGCTTAAGCTCAGCTCAGCAGCAGAAGGGCAGGCTGTTACCGGGAGTACTGGGGGCTTCCCAGAGGAGCCACCCAGTGCATGGAATCATACCTCCAACACCGGTAATGGTGTTTGGGTATGATTCCAACATGTTTGATTCCAAACATGCCAAGGTTCGGCACAGACACTATATAGTTAGCCATCGCGTAATGACACATGGCCACAATATACAAACAAACAATTTACAAGGAGGCCTTAGACCCAATACCGCACTAGTTATGAAAGTCGGAACTTATTATATGTGGTGCAACAATCACAAGAAAAAGTCAACGAATTCACATAAACAATCGCAAAAGCATGATCAGCACACACTTGTTGTCAAGCAAAAGTACATTTACTGAAATTATTATCATCATGAAGCAAAGTCCAAGAAATTTAATGGAGACATATTCCAGAATTTATTTGATAATCCTTTATTTTCTTTTTATTTTATTATTCACAGTGTAGCTACAATATGTAGCAAAATGGCTAGCCGCACTTACAAAGCCTGGAGAATGACGATTCTCTAATTATTATGCAGAGAGAATCTTGATTTCATTAAAGACAAACGGAGGCTAGCATTATGCAAATACTTTTATTTGCTGCCCAAACATGCAGCCCTTTAAAGAATGTTATTACATCACAATAAATAGAACATTAGTAACATGACAAGTAGACTGTGCTGGCTCCAATCATCCTCGTGGGCTGCGATGACACAGCTAACGAACTTGAAATTCTAGTGAATCCAGTTAATCTTTAACATTGTTCTCTGAGAGGAAAGAAAAAAATTGAATAGTGAAAAGAATAAAGACCAAAATAATTATTGTACATTAATGTATAATAATAATAATAACCCATTAAAAGCATAATCATTAATCAACCCAAACCACTCGGGGAGAGGAGGGTGGGATAATGCTAGCCTCCGTTTATCTTTAATGAAATCAAGATCTTTTCTGCATTATAATTGGAGAATCGTCATTTCATTACAAGACCGGAGGCTATCATTGTGCATGTTTAAAGCCATGTAGAGCTACACTGCTAACATGCTCTATTGGTCTCAAGTAAAATTTAGAGAAAGTACTTGCGTTAGACCAATCTGCTGCTTTAAGAATCTCGTGGAGAGATCCTCCTCCCCAAAATACTTTGCTAGCCATTGCACCTCTGGAAGAGTGAGCTCCGAATCTAGAGAGGTCCACTCCAGCTTCATGCATGATCGAGCGGATCCATCTTGATAAGGTTGCTGATGAAACAGGTTTAAAAGGTTTAACATATGATAAAAGAAGTTGGTCGCAACCAATAGGTCTAAAAGAAGAAATCTTGTTTTCATAGCATTTCATACAATTCACAACACAAAGTTTTTCACATTCATGAAAGGTAGGATAAAAGATGGATTCTGACATTGTTTTTGTTCTTTTCCAGATATCGAAATGTACGCCTTCGCAGGAGTAAAATCTATTAGAAAGTTCTAGTGCTCTAATGTCAGATACCCTTCTAAAAGAAATCAGACACAGGAGAGTCACCAGTTTCATTGATAAGCTTTTAAGGGAGAGTGAGTTGTTGTTAGGCCAAGAAATGAAGAGATTAAAAATAAGGTTAACATCCCAAAGGGATTGATAACGGGCTTTAGGAGGTCTCCTTAGACGGATCCCTGTCATAATTCTTTAGATAAGGGAGTTGCTACCAATTGCAAGATTATTAGGGGCATAACAACAAGCAGGCGTTAAAAAATTATCGACACTTTTGCGTCCGTTTTCGGACGAAAAGCAGCGATAATTTTATCGCCATATCAGGAAGGTCACGCTATTGCATGAAACCTTGCCTGATCGCCATTTCCCTTTACGCCCATCTTTGCATCTCTAATGAGATGCAAAGTGGGCGTTCCTCCCCAGGATAACGGGAGAAATGTCGCTAAGCGACATTTCTCCTATTATCAAGCCTCACTCAAAACAGCATAGCGACAAGAAAAGTAGCGATAACCTCTGTTATCGCTACTTTCCTTACGCCTGCTTTGAAACTGACTTAGCCATGATATCCTATGGAAGGTGGATATCATGGCTAAGTATGTGAGGCCCTATCAGCAAGCTATCGCCAAAAGTTGTGTGATTATCGCTGTATTTCCAGCGATAATCTCACTTTTGGCTGTTAGCGCTCTGAATTTTATCGCTTTGGAGATAAGCGTTGCTAATAGCACGCTATCTCTGCGATAAAATTCAGAGTTGGCCGGCGATAATTATCCTCACGCTAAGAGCGCTGAGCGATAATTATCGCCGGCCCTTTCTAATATGCCCCCTAATGAGAGAATGACCAGAAGAATTTGCTGATCTGTAACAATTGATGGTTCTAAAGGAGAGACCTAAATCGAAAAGATAAGCAAGATAATTAGCTACGTGTTGTAGAGGACACTGAACGGGATCCAGATGCCTTTCCAGGCACCAACCAGACCATTTTCTCCAAAAGCCCTTGTATCTCTTTCCGGTTCCTGGTGCCCATGAATCTTCTAATAAGCTTTTAGCTTCTCCCGAAAGGTCGGGATATCTGCCTGAATCCCTGATATCCTACAGGCAAGAAGGTTCATCTTCCCTTCTAAGACTAAAGGATGTTCTTCTTCGTCTGGACCCAGGAGTAGGCCTAAGGATGATGGGACCAGCCGAGGAAAGTCCACCGCTTACTCCATTACCCCCGGAAACCAAATCTGGGATTTCCAAAAAGGAGTTATCAGAATGACTGAGCAAGGCTCGAGTCTGACCTTCCACAATATTCTCTGAATCATTGAGAAGAGGGGAAAGGCGTAAGCCTTGATCCCTTCCCAAGGCTGGACAAAGGCATCTACTCCTGAGGCATTCGGGTCCGGCCTCCAACTGAAGTATCTCTCCACTTTGTGAGTCAATCTGCTGGCAAATATATCTAATTGGATTGGGCCCCAAAGTTTTAGGATCAGAGAAAAGATCTCGGGATTCAATTTCCAGTCGCTTGAATCATGAAGGAAACGAGAATTCCAATCTGCCCTCAAATTTTGTGATCCGGGGATGAATTCTGCTCTCAAGGTGATCTTTTGGTTCCAACAAAAATACCATATTCGCTTGGCAATATCTGAGAGATTCTTTGATCTCGCTCCACCAAGGCGATTTATATAAGAGACAGCTGAGAAGTTGTCCAAACGGATTAGGGTATTTGAGTTCTTAAGATGCTCTTTGAAGCTCATAAGAGCATTCAGAGCTGCTAACATTTCTAGAGAATTTATGTGGAGAGATTGTTCTTCTATGGACCATCTCCCTCCTGTCTCTAAATTCTTTAGACGAGCACCCCATCCGTGGTTGCTCGCATCTGATTCTAAGATAAAATCTGAAACATTCCCGAAAATAGCTTTCCCCTTCCAGGATTGGAGATTTTTCAACCACCAATGAAGATCCTCTCTCGCGTCTTCCGAAAGAGGTAGAGAATCTTCGTACCAAAGGCCCTTTCTCAGGACCAGTGCTTTTAGTCTTTGGAGACCCCTGTAATGAAGAGGACCTGGTGAAATAGCCTGAATAGAGGAGGAGAGGAGTTCTAAAACTCTGGCCAGATCTTTTAGCTGGATAGAATCTTTGGAAAGGATAAGGGAAACCTATTTTTTTATTTTGGTAACCGTCTTGTGGGGAAGGATTAGGTTTGAATGGATAGTGTTTACATTGAAACCAAGGAATTCTATTTCCTGTGAAGGGGTCAGAATAGATTTCTCCATGTTTATAATGAAGCCCAGGTCTCGAAGGAGGTCCATGGTAATTTTTAGATGTTTCGTGATTTCTAACTTGTCCTGAGACATGATGAGGATATCGTCTAGATAGATTATTAGGCGAATCCCTCTCTCTCTGAGGTGGCTGACTACCGGACGTAGCACCTTGGTGAAACACCAAGGGGCTGATGATAGTCCGAAGGGAAGACACTGGAATTCAAAAAGAGTTCCTTTCCAAGTAAATTGAAGGTACTTGCGATATTCTTCGTCCATGGGGATGGTAAAATAGGCATCCTTCAGGTCCAACTTTACCAGCCAATCTCTTGTTTGCAAGATGTCCCTCAGAAGGTGGATACCTTCCATCTTGAAGTGTCTGTATGTTAGAAATGTGTTTAGATATTTGAGGTTTATGATGGGACGCCAACCTTTGTCCTTCTTTTTTACAAGGAAAATAGTACTTAAGAAACTCTTTGAGATTTCTGAAAGAGGAATTTTTATAATAGCTCCTTTGTCTAACATTTGGCGAATTTCCATTTCTATTAATTTTGAGTTCTCCTTGTCTAGAGTAATCTCATTTGGAATCTTTTTTTATAAGGGTTCTAAGCAAAAGTCTATCTTGAAGCCACTTACAGTGTCTAAAACCCATGGATCTTGGGTGATTCGAAACCAGTTGTTTACAAAATGTTTCAGTCTTCCTGCCACTTTGGAAGGGAAAAAGGGATTTAGACTTACCTTGGAAAGGTTGGTTGGAGAAACTTGATCTGCCATCACGGGCTCTTGAACCCCTTCCTCTCTGGGGATAGAAGTTTGAGCGGGACCCTCTGTAAGGGCGAGTCTCTCTGGTCTCTTGGGGATAAAATTGGGACCTGAAGTAACCACGACTGGCAGCTTGTCCCCTTCTGCTAGCCCCCAAAAAGTGGTCGTCCCCCAAAAACTCTTCGTATGTTAGATTGCGCCTTACTAAAAGCATTGAAGGTGGCCACGTATTTACCCAATGATTTAACGAAATTATCGCTGAATAACATGCCTTTGGCGTCGCACATGTCTTCTTTAGCGGACAGGTCAGCGAGTTTAGGATTCATTCTAAGGAGGACTGCCTTCCTCCGTTCAGTAATCAGATTGGCGTTGCCAATAAGACATATTGCGCGTTGCGCCAATCCTCGTAATAGATCAGTATATATTGGGGTATTGTTAGATCTAGCCTCTTCAGTCATTTCCACAATTTTTGATAGTGGTCTCTGTTAGACCTAGAGTCCTACGGTAGCTTGGCTCAGGTGGAAAGGCCTTGCTCCAGAGTAACATGTCGTGCTTGCGTCACATTCACCTCAGCACTCCAGCGTACCACCACTAAAAACAACGCTACACCAAGAAATTAGAAAAGTTAGAAAAGCTTTATCTTTCCTTATATCTTGTTTTTTTTTTTCTAGTTACATACAGTTCAATGATTCACTACTATAGATGTTGCCTACAGATTGCCGGCATTAAAACATTGCATTCAACGATTTCTCGAATAAAGGCATAAGTGAACTTTGCTTTGTCACATCAATTTACATTTACTAGTACCTTACCGGCATATCAATTTACATTCATTAGTACATTACCAGCCTATCAATTTACATTCATTAGTACATTACCAGCATGGGCTCCCTGCTCTAGGCTAACTGGCAGAAAATAAGTTTAGTCAACCGCTCTGCAGCACCGATATTTCTGGGGAGGAGGTGACAGCTGAGGCATAGAATATCGACAGTTGGTCTCTCAAATAAACATTTAAGCATCGGCTTTACGTTATTTTCACTTAAATAGGGCAGAATAGTACCCTCAATTCAATCAGGTATTGCCTTCACAAATTAACCTCCTTACTTGTTGCAGTTCTGGGTTTTCTTTTTCTACTTAGATGACTGGTGATTTCCTTGTTTTCTTTTTCTGGAGCCTGTAATCCTGCCAACCTCCTCCCACTACTGACAGCAGCAGTCTCTTAAAGTTCAGTTCCCTCAGTTACGGTGCTCTCATTTGCAGGGGAACCTCACAACCCTCAGATCCTGGTCCCCCCTTCCCCGATCAACCTTTCACGATTTGGGCCCAGACTGAATGGAGTTTTACCCCCACAATGTGCCATTAACCGCCGTGTCACTCTCCACCAACACACCTTCTTCCCCCCTCGCTTACTTGGTTCCTACGGCGATCGTTGGGGGTGTGTAGCAGAGCCTTTCCTCTACTGGCTCCCTCACAGTGCCGGCGTCCAAGTGTAGTGAGAACCGGCCCACAGGGAGTTCCACCTAACTGGGGCGTGCGTCAGCCTCAGCCTCCGCAGCTGACTCTGCGCCTTAGCCCACTCACGCTCCTCACAAGGCCCAGCTCCTCCCGTGCTCTCTTGGCAGCCCTCCTAGAAACCGAAGGCTTTGGAGTCGGCCCTCCACGTCAGCTCCTCCCTGGGAGTTGGACGGGCCTCCCTCGATCCCGCCCCACTCCTTCCTGGAGTCCTCCTGGCAGCGGAGGGGTGGAAAGATCCTCAGGCCTCCACTGCCCGGCAACTTCCCCTCTACGCCGCGCTTGCGCAGAGCTCGCCGGACTTCCCCCACACTTCCTTCAGCGGGGAAGCCGGCGTTTCCTCAGCGATCCGGATTATTCTAGGGCTCCGGGCAACAGCGGGGATGTAGAGTATAAGGTCAAAAGTCAGGTTCTCTACCGGAGATGGTAACTCTCTCCCCCGGATCACTTCAGGGGTCCTGGCTAGACAGGGAGCACAAAAGGTTGACGTGATCCCAGGGTCGGAGGCTAAAGGCAGGGCTAGGTCACTAGGTAGAGGGTAGTGTCAACAGAGGGGGGGGGAAACAGGCCCTAAGAACAGTCAGTTCCCCCTCAGCGCACCTACCTCCCTACCCAGATGCCTCGCTCCTGACTACCTCACTTCACACAAAATGGCCGTCGCACCTCACCTCTATATATAGCCTGGGCCTTGACTGTCTAGAGTGGCCCAGAAGGTTCTGGAACCCCTCAGGCCAGCCTATGGCCCAGGTTCTGAGTTGACAGTTTAGGCCACCATTTTGTGGAGGAGCTCTCACTCTCCCTCCATTTTAGGGAAGCACCTTGCGCCACACCATCAATTAGTGATAATGGGGCGCCCAGAGTCAACACCAAAAAAAAATAGTGGACAGAAAAATTAGAGGGCAAAGGAAGAACAAGCATTGGCATAGCCAATAGGTCTCGCTTTTGGGACCTTATAAGTATTTAGTTATGCAACTGTTGCATAGTTAAACACTTATAAAGTCCCAAAAGCGAGACCTATTGGCTATGCCAATGCTTGTTGACAGTTGTTCCCTCTTACTTCTATGTATCACACCATATCCGTTTCTTCTGGCACCCTGCGTGTGGGAGCAGTCAAATATTAAGCGCTGGAAGCCAAAGCAGAATTTTAAATGGGACCTTATTAACCTCGCAGGCTCCTTAAGTATATGCAGCACGGACTCCGCTGAGGGGAAACAGCAATCAAGGAGGATGGTTCTGTCTGGCTTCTGCCCCAGTGGCGCCTCTGGTCTGTTTCCTGCTGACACTTGTTAATTTAGCATTTCTAATGTAATTGCAAACAAGCCGCACTGTCTGCATGCTTGAACCACAGTTACTGTTTCCCATATCTCTAGTGGCAAGTAGGCAATATTTACTTCATTTTAATGTACTTGCTTTCGGCCTTGATTTCTTTATATGTGTAACTGTAGTATACTTCGATCACACTACAAAAGGATGCAACAAGGATACTGTAAAGAAAGTTTTTATTTGCCTGTGGAACATTCCTGTGGTATGGTGAGCCAGTGAGAGTGAGTCAATTAGTGAGTGAGTGAGAGTGAGTCAGTGAGAGTGAGTCAATGAGTGAGTCATTGAGAGTGAGTCAATTAGTGAGTGAGTCAATCAGTATGAGTGAGTCAGTGAGTCAATTAGTGAGAGAGTGACTCTGTGAGAGTGAGTTAATTAGTGAGCAAGTGAGCCAGTGAGAGTTAGTCAATTAGTGAGAGAGAGAGTGAGTCAGTGCGAGTGAATCAATTAGTGAGTCATTGAGAGTGAGTCAATTAGTAAGTGAGTCTGTGAGAGTGAGTCAATTAGTGAGAGTGAGTCAGTGAGAGTGGGTCATGAGAGAGAGAGTGAGTCAGTGAGAGTGAGTCAATTAGTGAGTCATTGAGAGTGAGTCAATTAGTGAGTGAGTCAGTGAGAGTGAGTCAATTAGTGAGAGTGAGTCAGTGAGAGTGAGTCAATTAGTGAGTCAGTGAGAGTAAGTCAGTCAGAGTGAGCCAGTGAGAGTGAGTCAATGAGTGAGAGAGTGAGTGAGTCAGTGAGAGTGAGTAAATTAGTGAGTCATTGAGTGTGAGTCAATTAGTGAGTGAGTCAGTGAGAGTGAGTCAATTAGTGAGAGTGAGTCAGTGAGAGTGAGTCATGAGAGAGAGAGTGAGTCAGTGAGAGTGAGTCAATTAGTGAGTCATTGAGAGTGAGTCAATTAGTGAGTGAGTCAGTGAGAGTGAGTCAATTAGTGAGAGTGAGTCAGTGAGAGTGAGTCAATTAGTGAGTCAGTGAGAGTAAGTCAGTGAGAGTGTGAGTGAGTGAAAGTGAGCCAATGAGTGAGTGAGTCAGTGAGAGTGAGCCAATGAGTCAATTAGTGAGAGAGTGAGAGTGAGTCAGTGAGAATGAGTCAATTAGCTTGAGAGTGAGTCAGTGAGTCAATTAGTGAGAGAGAGAGTGAGTCAGTGAGAGTGAGTCAATTAGTGATAGAGTGAGAGTGAGTCAGTGAGAGTGAGTCAATTAGTGAGTCATTGAGAGTGAGTCAATTAGTGAGAGAGTGAGTCTTTGAGTGAGTCAATCAGTGAGAGAGAGTGGGATAGGGAGTCTGTGGGAGAGGGAGTCTGTGGGAGAGGGAGTCTGTGGGAGAGGGAGTCTGTGAGAGAGTTGTAGGCAAAGAGGATAGGGGAAGAACTAAAATAGTGTGGATAGAGAAGTATTTTTAAAGTGTGTACCTAAAAGAGTGTGTAGTGAGAAAGGAAAGAGGCAAATACAGATAGTGTTTGACATGTTACATAAAAGATGCACATGTAGAAAAGTGTAGAGCGTGATACAGAGAGACTAACAAATTGAAAGGAAGTGAATTTATCGTTGTGCAAGCAAATTAGTTACAGAGGTGTGTGACAGAAATCTATCTGGTTAAATAGTACACCAAATAAGAGTTTGTAAGTACTGCGAGATGTTGAGTGGGAAAAGAGAGAGAAGGTGCGAGACAATAAGGTAGTGGAGTGTGTGATGTGTAAAATCAGCGCCGATAGAGCTCACAAAAGCATCTCCCAAAACTCTTTTACATTGTGTGGCAGTAATTAATTTTAACTTTCTTTTTAGCAATTGTTCAATTGGCTATAAACCCTAATCTAAGGCCAACAATTTGAAATGCTGAAATAAACGCACCAGAGTGAGGAAGAAGCAGTATATATATCTTTGTAAAACAGAAACGGACAGTAAATATTGTAAAGTAATGTATATTTTTGAATGTTGATAAAGTGGTAAAAAAAAAAAAAGCTTTTCCATTTACAAGGTAACTTTTTATGCAATTTGTAGATGTACAGTATTTAAAAGATCTTTACTATTTTGCTGGTATACTAAATCTTTTTTCTTTTATATTGTAATTTCGCGACTGTGGCATCACACTTAAAAGTGTCCGTCTGTAGGAAATGAGAAAGCTGGACGTTGTTTTGGTGTGACCCGTGATGTAACGTGGGGACTTTAAGTTATTAAACAACTGGTAACTGTGATCAACAGAGCGAACTCTGTGCCATGACGTAAGAATGAGCGCTCCGGTCTTCATTTCTTCCCAGCGCCAAGAAGTCTGGCATTCCGCCCTATATCTTTGCTTCCCGCTCCAGCTAAAATGCTAGAATCCCACCTGAACTTCCATCTGTCGGCTTTTCTAGATTCTTCTGGATACTTGGATGATTCTCAGCATGGATTCAGGAGATGCCATAGCACCGAATCGGCACTTACTATGGTGGTAAATAACATCCGATTGAAGGTGGACCAAGGCCAGACCACTCTCTTGTTCCTCCTGGATCTTACGGCAGCATTTGATACCCTATCTCCCTCGACTTTAACATCTCGTCTGAGGGAGTTAGGAGTAGCGGGCTCGGCCTTGAAGCTCCTGTCCTCTTTTTTAGATCAAAGAGAGCAAAGGGTCATGCTTGGTGAGTTTCTCTCCCCTGCTAAAGCCATGCAATGTGGGGTTCCACAGGGGTCGGCCTTGAGTCCGACCCTGTTCAACATCTATGTGGCCCCTCTGGCAAGGCTTGTGAAATCGCAGGGGATGGAGGTTGTGTCATACGCCGATGACACCCAAATCATGGTGTCCCTTGCCCACTCGGTTAATACATCAGCGACCAACTTTAGGAACTGCATGCAAGCAGTCTCTGAATGGATGATTCAAAACTCCCTAAAGTTGAACGGTGACAAAACCGAGGTCCTGATTTTTGGCAACAATCAGGATTGTTGGTCTAACGAGCGGTGGCCCCCTTCGCTGGGATCTTGCCCTACTCCATCCCACTCTGCCAGGAATCTGGGCGTCATATTTGACACTTCATTGTCTATGACTCTCCAGGTGAACAGAACGGTGGCTACCTGCTGGGGGGTCATTAAGATTCTTAGGAGAATCGTTCACTATCTCTCCCCCCAGTCACGTAGACAGACGGTGGTTGCGTTGGTTGGGTCAAGATTAGACTATTGCAACACTCTGTATGCAGACATCAACAGGGGCCTTATCTATCGCCTCCAGGTTGTACAAAATGCTGCAGCCAGATTTGTTCTAGCTGCACCTGCTGCCTCATCGGCCTCCTTAGCTAGGAAAAGCCTGCATTGGCTCCCAATCCAGTATAGGATTTCTTTTAAACTTCTTATCCTGGTGTTTGGTGCTCTAAGGGCTGCATCCTCTAACGCTTTGGGCTCTCTTCTAACCTGCTATATTCCTAGCAGGTGTCTTCGTTCTTCAGAGATGAACCTCTTAGTAGTTCTCCGTTTTAAGAAAGTTAGATGGGGAAGTAGGGCCTTCTCCATTGTGGCTCCCCGGTTATGGAATGCCCTCCCCTTAGAGATTAAGGCCCAACCTTCAATAACCCTCTTTGAAAAAGCACTCAAAACGTGGTACTTTACTAAAGCCTATCAGTAAGCAATCTCTATCTTAGTCTGATTTAACTAGTATTTTTGGCTAGGCGCCTTGACGCCCACTGGGCTAAGTAGCGCGTTATAAATTGGATTTCATTTCATTTCATTTCAAATCTTCCAATTGTTCTTTTATATGAGGCTGTGGCAGCAAATAAATCCCACAGAGCCTGACTTTGAGATTGTTATCTGTTTGAGAGCACCGAATGATTGATGTCTGGTGACCCATAGGTAAGAAGTATCCCACAAACACTGCAATGTTGCTTTGAACCTTAGATCCCGTTTATGGTGATTGCTACAGTTGTAGGCGCTGTTCTGTTTTATAGGAGCAGTGAAAGGGAATCCCATTATGATAGAAGGAAGACGGAAACTTTATAATAAGAAAAGAGCAAACTGTTTGTAAGTGTGCTAGGAGAGGAATACTAACATATATGAAGTTGAGGGTAAAAAGGCAAAAAAATACTAATTTTGAAAAAAGTATTTAACAAACCTGAAGTCCTATTGGTAATTATTATTCCGTGTTAAATTATAATGCATTCTGGGATATATACAAAGCGACAGATGCGTCCACCTTTGATAAAGGGCCAGGCCGGATGACCTGTGCAGCTAACGTTAAAAGAAGGACTTTTCTACAGTGTCTGCTTTCATTTTCCAGCTGCTGGGTAATCCCGGCCTGTATTGGAGTTTTGCACAAGGAAATGCCTGAATTTAAAGGAGCAGATGAATGAGGAGCGGATAATGGGAAGGGCAGAGAGGGGGCCACAGGCAGAAACACTAGCCCTGTGGGCAGCAGTCGGAAGACCCTTTGTTGGTGTGGCCCCAAGCCTGGCAACCTGTTTGTAAAATAAAAGGGGTCTGCGGGTTTTATATGGTGAAGGGGGAAAATTGCATGTACTTGAAGCGCAAACTTTATAAACTCGGCTACTTCTCCTGGCAGCAGAAGAGGGATCTACTGGCAGCAGAGGAGGGAAAAGTGCCTAGCACGTTAGAGTTCCACCGAGGGCGTGCTTTTGTCACTCTAGCTGAGGGGAGGGAAGGGGGAGGTGAAATGAAAGGGGGAGGGGGAAACAAATGGAGGTCTGGCAGCACCCTGCCGCGGAGCTCTAATCTTGTGCTTTAAGAATGGAGGTGGCGGGGGAGGAGCAGGGGGACAGCTGGTTTCAGTGCGTGAAGAGGTCAGTGCTCTGCTTTATATAACACTGCCCCCCTTCGGGGGGTTTCTAGGGTTTGACTCGCCTTTTGCAGCAACTGCTGCAGAAAGTTGCACAGGGGACGTCTCCACGCAGCTCTGTTTCCTGTCCCGTTTGCTTTACGTTTAACCGCTCTCTGACCAGTTATCTGCTCAGTATGTTGACGAGCTGTTCTTTTCGTCCACACCGTAAATAAACACATAATAATTTTCTTGCAAAGCAACAACAAAAAATACACGCTATTACTGCACACCCCTTGCATTATGTTGTGGCTGCTAAAATAAGGATGGTTGTGTATTTGGACATAAGCGAAAGCTGAAATATCGAACAAAAGTACCTGCTGCACAAGTCTCTTTGTTGCGTTGACATATTTGAGAAGACACATCAGTAGCACAGACGGGAGTTGTGGACCGCCGTATTATTGTGGTCAGGATAGAATAATCTTTGCACTTAGACAAAGTGCTTAATTTGTGCCGGTTGTTGCAGGTGGTGGGCTCCGGCAGTTATTTCTGGGGGTCAGGACTTAATTTTCTTAATTAGTGTTTGAACTGTCGCCACGAGCATCGGAGGAGCGGTTTATGGGCTGGCTGCAGAAGAAAGGAAATATATATTCCTGTGGTGATCTGTGTGGCGCCTTATGGAGTCCACATAGCACTTAAAATGTATGTGTATATGAATGCAACTTGCTTGACCCTGCTCACACTTTAACCTGTACTTAATTTGTCGGAAAAATAATAAGTGCTAGGGCTCTCTTAAGGGTGTAATTTCTGCCTGCACTGCCCATTGCCACTGTCAGCACTGCCAACTACAGTAACAACACAATTACTAACCATCACACTCCTACAGTTATGAAAGTACCTTAAGAGTATATTAGAATGTCCCTCCTACCAATGTATTTAAATTAGTTCAAGAGATAAACACCCGTAAACCCCACCCACCTCATGACTTTGTTGATGACTCCGTTGCATTCGAAAAGTATTTGAAAAGCTCATTAGCTCCTGTGGTGTATTTACTACCTTGCAGCCTCAACTGGCCCTCTTCAATCACTTCGTTGCAGCACCACTTCCAAGCCAATGAATAAAGCTGCTGGGTTGCAGACTTTGCACGAGCACACCAGTACCTGTTTTTCAGTTCATTGCGCATAGCCACCAGACACACACATTACTATTGTGCTGCCGAAGTTCAAAAGTTCCTTGCGTCTCCTGCCCTGGAGGCATACTTCTGGCGCACTAAACCAGCACGTCAAACTAGATCACACCCTACATAGAGAACTCACAAGCGCACCTCACACCACGATGCACCGATTCACTAGAGCTGCACCCACCGACGGTCAAACGTGAAGCAGTTTTTAATAAGACGCGAGAGCTTCTGAATATGTTAAACAATGAATTACAGCAATGCCAATCCTAGGTTAGAGTTAAAAAACACAAACTTGGAAGCATGTTCAGTAGTATGTAATAGCAGCAGTGGAAGACAAAAACATACCGATACAGCTGCCCGTGGAGGCTTTATGTAATGTAGACAGCGTGCTCAGCATAATAACAAAGGAGGGTCACTGTGCGACATTCTTTAATCATTGCTCCTTGAAGGGTGGCTCTTAGCTGAAAGTACGTTGGAACTAGGGCCGCTGATACGTGGGGGCTGGAGGGGCCAGGCACCCCACCATCATAATGCCGATCGCGGCACTCGCGAGTTAGCTATAAATATCTGAAGCTAAAGCGCGGGTGCCGCGATTGCTTAAAAAGTAAGGAAATAGAACATTTGCATTTTTTTCTATTTCCTTACTTTTGAAGCAATCGCGGCACCTGCGCTTTAGCTTCAGATGTTTAAAACTAAAGCGCGAGTACCGCGATTGAAATTAAAGTAAACAAATAGTGGGGGGGGGGAATGCCGGCCGCACGTTTTTTTTTCTTCTTCTGTTTGTTTACTTTTGTTATAATGGCGGCACTGGCGCCCCATTGTAACAAAAGTTAGTAAATGGGAAAGAACAAAAAGCAGTAGTCACTCAGTTGCCCCATTTCTATGCTGCCCTCAGAGGGAGAGGTTGTTGTGGTTCAGGGGTTAGAGCTGCCGACTAGGGAGCCGGGGGCAGCGTTCGAGCCTCAACATCGGCTCAACAATGATAATTATTAGCGGCTCAATAATTGTAATTAGTAGCAAATCACGGATCTTTATAATAAATGAACAGGGATCTCTTAGGGGAAGAGGAGAGAGACAAAAAAAAGAGCAATCTCCCCATGCCTAACCAAAAACAAGCATTGGCCGCACGCGCGCCTCGCGCTTAAAGTTAAAAAGAAAAAAGAAAAAAAAAGACAGTTTGAGGGCGGGGGAGCGCATTCCAGGCGGGGGAGCGGACCCTTTGAAGTGCTCCCAAAAAGCGGATTGCATGGCGGCACGATGCGCGTGATTGTGCGCGTGCTAGCCATGCAATCCGCTTTTCGGGAGCACTTTTAAAACCCGCTTACAATAGTCTCGCTTTGCTATCGCTTACGTGATAGCAAGGCGAGACCTAAAAATGAGGAGGGGACAGCCAAAGGGCTGGCAGGTCTAACACGCGTCCCACCCCAGCTGAAAGTGGGGAGAGCTACCCAATCCCTTGGGAGTTCTCTTCACTAAGGCGGAAATACTTGAAGAGACCATCAGCATTGGCGTGGTCCACTCCTGGGCGATGTTCCACCCTAAAGTCCATTCCCTGTAGGGAGATGAACCACCTCAACAACTTAGGATTCTCGCCCCTCATTTGCATCAGCCACCTGAGGGGCCGGTGGTCGGTCTGAACCAGGAAGTGCGAGCCAAACAGGTATGGCCGCAACTTCTTCAGAGCCCACACCACCGCAAAAGCCTCCCGCTCGATCGCACTCCACCTCTGTTCCCGGGGGAGTAGTCTTCTGGATAGGAAAACCACAGGTTGGTCCAGACCCTCTTCATTGAGCTGCGACAGCACTGCCCCGATGCCATGCTCCGACGCATCCGTTTGGACGATGAACTCTTTGGAGAAGTCAGGGGCCCTGAGGACAGACGCCGCACACATTGCTTGTTTCAAGGTGTTAAAGGCTCGTTGACACACCTCGGTCCAGATTACCCGTCGAGGGTGCTTCTTTGATGTAAGCTCAGTCAAGGGAGCTACGATAGTACCATACCCCTTGACGAAGCGTCGGTAGTAACCGGTGAGGCCCAGAAAGGCTCGGACCTCCGTCTGAGTCTTGGGGGGTTCCCAGGCCATGATGGTTTCAATCTTGGCCTGGAGGGGTTGCACCTTGCCCCGACCCACCAAGTGACCGAGGTACACTACCGACCCCTGCCCGATCTGGCACTTGCTGGCCTTGATCGTCAGACCCGCCTGCTGCAGGGACTGAAGGACAGCCTGAAGGTGACACAAATGGTCCTCCCAGCTGCTGCTGAAGACGGCGATGTCATCCAGGTAAGCAGCCGAGAAAGCCTCCATCCCGGAGAGGACCTGGTTCACCAGCCGCTGAAAAGTGGCAGGGGCGTTCTTGAGCCCAAAGGGCATCACGCAGAACTGGCAGTGACTCTCAGGTGTGGAGAAGGCTGACCTTTCCTTTGCTCCATCTGTCAGGGAGATCTGCCAGTACCCGGATGTAAGGTCAAAGGTACTCAGATATTGGGCAGCTCCCAACCGGTCAATGAGCTCATCCGCCCTCGGGATAGGAGAAGCATCGGTCTTCGTCACAGAGTTCAGTCCCCTGTAATCCACACAGAACCGGAGTTCTGGGGTGGTGCCCGACGGGGCAGCTTTAGGTACCAGTACCACTGGACTGGACCAGGGACTGCTTGAAGGTTCAATTACTCCCAGCTCCAGCATCTTAGTGACTTTACCATGGATGCTAGCCTTCACCTTATCCGACAAGCGGTAGGACTTGGATTTCACAGGTGGGCTGTCCCCTGTGTCCACATCATGGGTACACAGACGAGTCCTTCCCGGGATAAGTGAGAACAGAGAAGCGTACTGCTCCAGAACCTGGTGGCAGTCTCTCCGCTGTTCGGGAGTTAGAGATGGTGAGAAGATCACTCCCTCTACCGACTCATCCTTTTCTTGGGACGCGAAAAGATCGGGGAGAGGTTTACTTTCCTCTTCCTCTGACCCATCAGTCACCATCATCAAAGTGACCTCTGATCTCTCTTGGTGGGGCTTGAGGTGGTTGACATGGAGCACCCGATGCGGCTGCCTGGGGGTCTTAAGATCCACCACATAGGTGACCTTGCCCTTCTTCTCAATCACCTCAAAGGGGCCTGACCAGCGATCCTGGAGGGCGCTAAGCTCTCCAGGCTCCATGACCCACACCTTCTGGCCAGGCTCCAGCTCCACCGGGTGAGCATTTTGGTCATACCACTCCTTCATGACCGTCTGACTGGCTTCTAGGTTTTCGGAAGCTTGCTTCCACAACCTAGCCATTTGGCTACGAAAGGCCAGCATGTAGCTCACCACATCCGGGGGAAGTTTTCTGGGAGTCTTTTCCCATCCATCCTTCACCAGGCTGAGGGGTCCACGAATAGGGTGCCCATACAACAGCTCGAAGGGGCTAAAGCCCACTCCCTTCTGCGGTACCTCCCTGTAGGAGAACAGCAAACAAGGCAGGAGGACGTCCCATTTCCTCCGCAGGCTCTCGGGCAGACTCCTGATCATGCCCTTCAAGGTTTTATTAAACCTCTCCACCAGACAATTGGTCTGAGGGTGATAACGGGTGGAGAACCGGTAGGTGACTCCACACTCCATCCACATAGCCCGCATGTATGCCGACATGAAGTTGGCACCTCTGTCCTACACAACTTCCTTGGGGAAACCCATCCGGGTGAAAATCCCCATCAGGGCCCGTGCCACCGCAGGTGCAGTAATGGTCCTCAGAGGAATAGCCTCTGGGTACCGGGTGGCATGATCCACCAGAACCAGGATAAACCTGTGCCCGGCAGAAGTTGGTGGATCCACTGACCCAACAATGTTGATGCCCACCCTTTCAAAGGGGGTGCCAACGACAGGCAGTGGTTCCAGGGGAGCCTTCAGCTTCACCCCTGTTTTCCCACTAGCTTGGCAGGTGACACACGCCCTACAAAAAGTGTTGGACGTAATCCTCATCTGAGGCCAGTAGAAGTGAGGGACAAGCCGAGCAAAAGTCTTGTCCTGTCCCAAGTGTCCCGCCAAGGGTTTCTCATGAGCCAATTCCAAAAGGAAGGCTCGGTAACGCTGGGGAACCACCAAGGCCCGGGACGATCCATGCACCGGAGCCTTGGGTTCGCTATAGAGGAGACCATCTTCCCAGTATATATGGAAGTTCCCCGAGACGTTACCCGCTGCCTGGGCTTCGGCCTGCCGCTGTAAGCCCTCAAGGGTAGGGCACTCCTTCTGGACCCGACAAAACTCCTCCCTGGTAGGTCCTCCCTCCACCTGCCATTCTGCAGGGATAGGTAAGCCCTCCAGGGAAGTCACATCCCCCTCTGTGGACTCCGGGACCACCTCAGTTGCCCCATCCATCTTACGAGGTGCAGATGCCGGGGCAGGCTTCCCCTGTCCCCGTTTACCCTTTTTGGCAGCTGGTTGGGCCTTTGTCCCAGGCTCCAACCTCTGTGAACTCCCCCTCCGGGCAGTCACGGACCGCGTGTTGGCACAAGTCCACTCAGGCGACCCCAACATCTCCATATGAGCCTTGAACTCGACCTCCTTCCAGGCCGTATGTTCAAGGTCATTTCCCAACAGACAGTCGACCGGCATGGCAGGGCTTACCGCAACTCGAAGTGGACCCGCAACCCCTCCCCACTCAAAGGGAATCTGAGCCACCGGATAGTGACCCTCTTGGTTGTCAGCCATCACAACCAGGTGGACTACGTTGGGAACCACCTGCTCTGGGGACTCCAGCTGACTCCTTACCATAGTCATGCTGGCTCCTGTGTCCCTCAGAGCCTCCACCCTCTGGGCATTGATGGTGACCCATTGCCTGTACTTGGTAGTATTCGAAGGCACATGGGTCTTAGGAACCATCTCACAGTCTCCCAGGGACACTAATGTCAGCCCTGCCCACTCACCTCCCTTATCTAGGGGCAACTCCTCCCAGAGCACTGCACTCGCCACCCCAGGGGTCTTTCCTCCAGTGGGAGAGTGTGGTCTCTTGGGACACTTGGTATCCTCCTTGTAGTGCCCAATCTCACCACACTCAAAGCAACGGACAACCCTAGGCTGCTGACCACGGTCAGGATAATGGGGTTTGTGGGGGCCAACCTTGGGAGGGAATCCTGATCCCTTTCCCTGCGAACTCTTTTAAGGGCTTTAGGGAACTCCTTCTTTTTGTCTCTCCCCTCTTCCTTCTGGGGAGCACCCTGTCCAGTCCTTTGGGAATCCCCCCCAGTTCCTTTTGAAGACACCCGGGTACTGGCCGGGATGTCCGCCTCCTCCGCAAGCTTCCTAGGATTAGTCAGCTTGCTGTCCACCAGGTGTTGACACAGCTCCGGAAAACTTTTCTCGAGGAGGTGCTCCCTCAAAAACAGGTTATACAAACCCTCGTAGTCTTTCACCTCACTGCCCTGCACCCAGCCCTCTAAAGCCTTTTTGGCGTAGTCCAGGAAGTCCACCCAGTTCTGGGTGGCCAGCTTTTGGCTACCCCGGAATCTCTGCCTGTACTTCTCAGGGGTCAGCCCAAACTTCCTAATCAAGGCGACCCTCATGGTGGGGTAGTTGGTCTGCTCCCGTTGTTGTAGGGCTAAAAGAGCATCCCTCCCCACCGGAGGCATGTACCTGTAAAGACCACCTCCCCACTGAGCTTCCGGGATCCCATGGGCTCGCAAGGAGACCTCATAGGCAGCCAACCACTTGGCGATGTCATCCCCAACACTGTAGCTGGCAACTACGTCGTTTGGTAAGTAGGGTCTAGGCTCCCTGGTGATTTCTTTCTGTACGCTGCCACCAACAGGACTACTGGGGGTCCCTAACTGAAGGGCCTTGAGATCCAATTCTTTCAAATGGAGCTCATGAAGGAACCTCCGCTCTTCCCTCTCCTTCTCCAAGCGGGCTAATTCCATCCTGAATTGCCTCTCGTTCCTCCTGTAACGGGCCGAAGACAGGCTTCCCCCTGAAGCGCTACTACCGGCCCTTGAAGACGCCCTGGGTCCTGCAACTATATTGCTGCTCTCAGGGGTTAAAAGTGATTCTGCCCCTTCCGTGGTGTCCGGTTCCGGTCCCTCCTCCTCCCGTTCCCCACTAGGGTGGGTTATCACCCAGGTTCTCAAGCTAGTCTGGAGCTCCACTCTCTTTGCTCCCTGCTTGAAAAATACCCCCCTCTCCTGGCAGAATTCCTTTAGCTGGGTTACAGTGTACTCTTCTAGACTACCCAGCTCAAACTCCATCCTGCCAGGTGGGGCCCTAAACAATGCGGAGAAGAACTCACAAGGTAAGAAGAACCTTCTTTAAAAAGAAAACCACACCACAGGACAGGGATAATTTTGGAAAATCCCCCCCCCAAAAAAAAAAATTCAATCAGGGAGACAACCTGGAGAAAACTCCAATAAAGAAAAAGACCAAAAATCAGGTGTAGGGTGCGTGGCGCACACTGAATTGCTGATGAGTGGACGCAAGTACAAGCTCAGAATCCCACCGCTGAACACCAACTTGTTAGACCTAGAGTCCTACGGTAGCTTAGCTCAGGTGGGAAGGCCTTGCTCCAGAGTAACATGTCGTGCTTGCGTCACATTCACCTCAGCACTCCAGCGTACCACCACTAAAAACGACGCTACACCAAGAAATTAGAAAAGCTTTATCTTTCCTTATATCTTGTTTTTTTTTCTAGTTACATACAGTTCAATGATTCACTACTATAGATGTTGCCCACAGATTGCCGGCATTAAAACATTGCATTCAACGATTTCTCGAATAAACGCATAAGTGAACTTTGCTTTGTCACATCAATTTACATTTACTAGTACCTTACCGGCATATCAATTTACATTCATTAGTACATTACCAGCCTATCAATTTACATTCATTAGTACATTACCAGCATGGGCTCCCTGCTCTAGGCTAACTGGCAGAAAATAAGTTTAGTCAACCGCTCTGCAGCACCGATATTTCTGGGGAGGAGGTGACAGCTGAGGCATAGAATATCGACAGTTGGTCTCTCAAATAAACATTTAAGCATCAGCTTTACGTTATTTTCACTTAAATAGGGCAGAATAGTACCCTCAATTCAATCAGGTATTGCCTTCACAAATTAACCTCCTTACTTGTTGCAGTTCTGGGTTTTATTTTTCTACTTAGATGACTGGCGATTTCCTTGTTTTCTTTTTCTGGAGCCTGTAATCCTGCCAACCTCTTCCCACTACGGACAGCAGCAGTCTCTTAAAGTTCAGTTCCCACAGCTACGGTGTTCTCATTTGCAGGGGAACCTCACAACCCTCAGTTCCTGGTCCCCCCTTCCCCAATCAACCTTTCACGATTTGGGCCCAGACTGAATGGAGTTTTACCCCCACAATGTGCCATTAACCGCCGTGTCACTCTCCACCAACACACCTTCTTCCCCCCTCGCTTACTTGGTTCCTACGGCGATCGTTGGGGTGTGTAGCAGAGGCTTTCCTCTACTGGCTCCCTCACAGTGCCGGCGTCCAAGTGTAGTGAGAACCGGCCCACAGGGAGTTCCACCTCACAGGGGCGTGCGTCAGCCTCAGCCTCCGCAGCTGACTCTGCGCCTTAGCCAACTCACGCTCCTCACAAGGCCCAGCTCCTCCCGTGCTCTCTTGGCAGCCCTCCTAGAAACTGAAGGCTTTGGAGTCGGCCCTCCACGTCAGCTCCTCCCTGGGGGTTGGACCGGACTTCCTCGATCCCGCCCCACTCCTTCCTGGATGCCTCCTGACAGCGGAGGGGCGGAAATATCCTCAGGCCTCCACTGCCAGGCAACTTCCCCTCTACGCCGCGCTTGCGCAGAGCTCGCCGGACTTCCCCAACACTTCCTTCAGCGGGGAAGCCGGCGTTTCCTCAGCGATCCGGATTATTCTAGGGCTCCGGGCAACAGCGGGAATGTAGAGTATAAGGTCAAAAGTCAGGTTCTCTACCGGAGATGGTAACTCTCTCCCCCGGATCACTTTAGGGGTCCTGGCTAGACGGGGAGCACAAAAGGTTGACGTGATCCCAGGGTCAGAGGCTGAAGGCAGGGCTATGTCACTAGGTAGAGGGTAGTGTCAACAGAGGGGGGGGAAACAGGCCCTAAGAACAGTCAGTTCCCCCCTCAGCGCACCTACCTCCCTACCTAGATGCCTCGCTCCTGACTACCTCACTTCACACAAAATGGCCGTCGCACCTCACCTCTATATATAGCCTGGGCCTTGACTGTCTAGAGTGGCCCAGAAGGTTCTGGAACCCCTCATGCCAGCCTATGGCCCAGGCTCTGAGTTGACAGTTTAGGCCACCATTTTGTGGAGGAGCTCTCACTCTCCCTCCATTTTAGGGAAGCACCTTGCGCCACACCATCAATTAGTGATAATGGGGCGCCCAGAGCCTCTAAGTCAACACCAAAAAAAACTAGTGGACAGAAAAATTAGAGGGCAAAGGAAGAAAAATGAGGAGGGGACAGCCAAAGGGCTGGCAGGTCTAACAGTCCCATTACGTCAAGGAGCCTGTCTTGAGCTTGCTTGAGGCATTTTTCAATTCCCTTCCTAGGGTCCCTTCCTGATTTAAAGAGGCAGGTGATCAGCTCGGGTTCAAGGTTGGGTGTGCTGCAGATCTTATCCTCCGTGGAGTGTTGGGTGACGTTGCCATCAGATTCCATAATAAAATAATTAAGTGAGGTTGAAAAAAATATTCTTATAATGCCTAAATAAAGGCTTAATGGATAAAAATCCTTTTGAGGATTTAAAACCCAAAAGGTATATGCAGGGTTAATCAATTCAAATCTATTTCTTAAGACGCCTTACCAACAAACTTGTTGTTGATATTGCAGCTTCTCTGGGAACAAAAACGAGTATAAAGCGGTGAAATTGTCATTCAATGCTTCCCTTGGTGAAGCTATATCCGAATATTAAAAGATCCAGCAGGTGGAGATCTTGTTTAGAAGTCTTTGTGTATAAATAGCAAAAAAACGGGTTGGGAAAGGCTTCCGTTATGCTCACGAAGGAAGCGTAACTATGGGAACCAAACCGAGCCGTATGATGGCGGAAGCAGCGCGAGGGGCTGAGGCACGTTCCAGCAAGTTGCTAGGAGACGTGGGAATCGAGAAAGCACAAGTTATGCTTTGAGCGATAATTCTTGAAATGATTGTCGTTCATGGAAGACGAACGCTTATTAGTAAAGGTTATTTGCTTTTTAGTGAAAAAGATGCCTGCCTCGTGAGCGTGTCAATGGGACGCTTATCAAATAAATAAACGATTGTGAATGCATGCGATCGTTAGGGGGGAAAGTTTACGATCGCTTCAGCACATTATCAAAGTAGGGATCAGTAATGTTGATTGGAGGAGGTAATCCTGCCACAAATTGGACAGGAGAGAGCTGAAAGGAAGGATGTTAAGTACATAGTAAAAATACAAGTACATAGTAAAAATACATAATAGATCCTAGAATCGTCAATATAGAAGTATAATGATATAATATGTGTAATATAATGTTAAAAGGCAGGTAAATCCAAACAATCAAGAGGTAAACATTAGCAAGAAGTAATGGTACTTAGCTGTGTCAGGGCAGCGAACATAAGAGGATGATTGGAGCCAGCACCGTCTACTTGGCATGTTACTAATGTTCTATTTATTGTGATGTAATAACATTCTTTAAAGGGCTGCATGTTTGGGCAGCAAATAAAAGTATTTGCATAATGATAGCCTCCGGTATTGTAATGAAATCAACTCTGGGGTTTGTAGGGGTGTCCTGCCATTGCAGGGGCACCCACACACTCATAACCCATCACCCTTCCTCCAGGATTGAAAGGCCTGCCTTAGGGGTGACTTATAGGTTTTAAGCATAGTGACCTCATATATAAGAAAACTTCTATCTGTTTTAAGTGGTGCTAGCACCAGCTTACACCAGCTAAAATGGCAGGCCTGTAGTCACAATATGAGTGGTCTTTCATGGGTGGCATAACACATGCTGCAGCCCATTGGACCCCTGGTGTACCAATGCCCTGTGTCCCTCAGTACCATATACTAGGGACTTGTAGGGGCACATCAGTAGCCAATTGTGGAGGTAAAAAAGAACATACTAAGTCAAATTTAGGAAAGAAGCACAATGACTGGGGTCATGATTAGTAGGATCCCTGTCAGACTAGTCAAAAAACACACTGACACCAGCAAAAAGTGGGGGTATCTATGCTAGAAGGATCTTACCTTCCTACATAGGTGTTCAAAAACGACAATGTCTTGTTGACCAGTTGAAGTGACCAATATCACAGCCAAGTTAGAGAGGAAGACGTATTTATTACTGCTCATCACAACAACAGCTTCCAGGGAGTGAATCTATGCTTCAAGCACAAACATTCTATCACCTAGGAGCTAATAGAACATTCAGGGTGCAATGACATCACCACTGTAGATATTACAATATCTCCCTTCTTTGCAGAAACATAATAGTAAAACAATAAAGAAAAAACACCAAAAACATATTAAATAAACTACATACAATGAAAATAAATAGCAAGAAGAAATACTAAGAATACAGAAAACAAACTTAATAAAAGCTATAAATACTGTAACATTTTACAAATCCATACGTTTGGGAACAAATCTTTTGCGGGTACTCCTCCTTATCGAGGAAGAAAATCCCTCTTGAGACCTTTCTTGAGATGAACCATTACAGGACAAACTTTTCCCGCTCAATCCAAACTTCCCACCCTCAAAGGAAGAATTATTGAAAAGAGAAACAGAGTTATCCTTTAAACCCATTTGAAGAGCAACCTTATCAGGGATTCTATAAATCCTAGATACATTCCACCAATTCTTACCATTGACTCTCACAGCATGACGCGAAACCAAATCTACATACATGGGTTGACTGAATTTAGAAAGACCCTTGGGTACATTATGCGGGATCTTTATCTTAACCCAATCCCCCACCTTGATATTGTGAAACCACTCATCTTTATGAGAACTTTCTCCAGAAAGATGAGAAGTGTTTTCCTTAGCATAACTTTTATTGCGTACCTGTGAAAACACATTCCCCTCTACACTCTCAACAGAAGATGACAAGGCTGAACTTGACAATAGTCCCCACTGCCTCATCCAAGCTGGACACATGCTAAACGTAGCAACTCTCCCTCTCAGTAACTCAAAAGGACTTTTCCTAAACTCAGTACCCGGTGTAGTCCGATGAGCCCACAACATACTCTGAACAGCTCCCCCAATATCCATATTTCCAGAAACAGCCCATTGCACACAATCAACCAAAATACGATTCATGCGCTCAATAAAACCATTTCCCTGTGGGTGATAGAGAGCCACACGCTTATGAAAAATACCAGATTGATTTAAGAAACAAGACATTTCCTTGGAGACAAATTGCACTCCATTGTCTGACACTAATTCCTTAGGAAAACCTTCCCTTGCAAAAAGACTTTCCAAGAACTTAATAACTTTTGTTGTATTGGGCTCAGTCATAAAACACTCTTCCCACCACTTGCTGTAATAATCAGCAACTACCAAAGCAAATTTATACTTGTTAGCTAAAACATTGAACGGACCAATGAAATCCAAAGCCAGTTTCATCCAAGGCCCTGATGGTAAATCAACTTTTACTTTGGGAGGAATGACAGTCTTGATCACTTTGTCACTGGAACAACATGTATAACAATTCTCAACCATACTCTCAATATGCCGATCCATTGAAGGCCACCAATAAATGGAACGAATTCTGCGCTTGGTACATGTCTGCCCCAAATGATCTTCGTGCCCTGCCATAATTATGCGATCTCTCAAACTCACTGGAGGTACAAATTTGTCGCCACGTAAAATCATCTCACCTTCTTCTAGAGAGAGTTCATCAGCCACTTTAGCGAAAGGTTGTAGTTCACAGTCTAAATGTTTTTCCTTTGGCCAACCCTGAATGATACACCTTTTAACCTCCTTAAGGACAGAGTCTGATTGTAACGCATCAAACCATTCATCCTCCTTGAAACACCCTTCTTTACAAACATCAATACTTGCAATTAAGCATTCCTCATCCTCTTCAGCAACACATTCCTCTTGCACGACAGGCAACGGCAATCTAGAGAGAAAATCCGGTCTAATGTTTTTTCCCCCAGGAATATGTTCAACTTTAAAATTGTATTGAAGAAGCTTAGAGCTCAATCTCGCAATCCTGGGCGTGTGATCTTTCACAAGAACACCATTAAGAATGGGAATAAGAGGTTTGTGATCAGTCAGCAGCTTGAAAGATCTACCCCAAAGAAAACCTTTAAATCTTTCAACCGCCCAACAACAAGCAAGAAGTTCTCTTTCGATCACAGAATAGATTTTCTCACTGGGACGCAATGATCTAGAGATAAATCCAACAGTGTGTTCCAACCCACCTTTCATTTGAGTTAACATGCCACCCAGACCATCCAAACTAGCGTCCACTGACACAATGGATTCTAGAGCAGGATCATGTGGAGTTAATATGTTACAGCGGCTCAGTTCATTCTTAATTTTATCAAAATCTGTTTGACATTTGTGAGCCCAAAGGAAAACAGTTCCTCTCTTCATAAGCTCACGTAGATGAGCGGTCTTTGCTGAAAAATTTGATATGAATTTAGAATAAAATTCACACATACCGAGAAAAGATGAAACCTGTTCCTTGGACCTGGGAGACGGAACTTTAACAATTGCTTCAATCAAACCAACTCTTGGAAGAATGCCCTCGCCTGAAATACAATGCCCTAGATAGTCAATGGACTGCACTCCAAAAACACATTTGCTCAAATTCCCTACAATCCCCTTTTCTTGCAGTCTGTTTAACACTTCAGTTAAACTCCTATCATGAGAAGACCTGCAAACACCTGCTACTAGAATGTCATCCTGAAAAACAACTGTATTCTGCACCCCCATCAGAACTTTTTCCATAACACGCTGGAATACAGAAGCTGCGGAAGCTAATACAAAAGGCATCCGTTTAAATTGGAAAGTTCCAGATGGAGAAACAAAAGCAGTCAAGTGTTTAGATGACACATCCAACTCCACTTGATGGTACGCCGAAGACAAATCTATCTTTGAAAACCATTTGAATCCTTGAAACTTTGACACTATGTCGTCAATGCGGGGTAGTGGGTGTGAATCCACCCAGATATTCTTATTGAGACTGCGTAAGTCAATACAGACCCTGAGATTCCCATTTTATTTCCGTGCGACGACCAAGGGACTTAACCGAAGAGATGATTCAGCCGGCTCAATCACACCTGTCTCACACATCCTTTCCAACTCATTCGTTAAATCATCCCTAACACTCAAGGGTACATTGCGCAGTTTGTGTTTGCAAGGAATAGCTCCATCTTTTACCTTGATAAGATGTTTAAAACCCTTGATTAACCCTAGTGATTCAGAAAAAACTTTTGGGAATTTGCTTCCCCAGCTGGAATATTCATCACAACCTATTGACTCATTAACAATGGATACTGGTTCTTTAGTGCCTGGCCTAAGAGTCATTCCAAATAACACTTGGTGGTACCACCCCAGGATATTTAATCCTTTGATAGCCACATACATTTTTCCAGTGATAGATTTTTCTTTGAACACTAAAGTGCTTTCAAAGAAACCTTTTAGTTGAATCTTTCCTTCATAAGACACGGGACTTCTATCAGGAGGTTCCAGATGCCTGTCACCCCATACAGATTCAAATAACTCTTCAGTGATCATTGTCATGCGTGCTCCTGAATCAGCGAGCAATTTTAAAATCTTTCCATCCACTAATATGTCAACAATCGGGTCTGCACACTCCTCACAATCATCCTTAACCACTAACATTAAGTCACTCATGGAACTCACAACTTCTGTATTGCTCCCTAATTTGTCGCTCTCTTCCCACACTACATTGATGTTCCTTCTGGAATTACACACCTTCGCAAAATGACCTTGTTTGCTACAGTTTCTACACAAAGCATTACGAGCAGGACAGACTCGTGAATTAGGAAAATGTGCAGAATAACCACACTTTGAACACATATTCTTCTTTTGTACATAAAATTGTTTCTTATCTTGTCTTATCGCCGGCAACTTCCCTTTAACCTCATTGCTATTTTTTCGCTACTATTTTTTTCAGATATACTATTCTTATCTGCACCATTTTTCCCTTCATTTACAACACCAACAGTGGCTTTATCTGATCTGAGCTCATTGGAAGACAATTGCGATAACTCAATACTTTTAACGATGGAAATCGTTTCTTCAAGTGATGGGTTTTTTAAAGTTAATAACTTCTGTTGAACTTTTTTGTCTCTACACCGTACTACGATTTGATCTCTAATGAGTTGAGACGTAAAAGTCTCAAACTTACAATCAGACGCCAATATACGTAGAGAAGCAACATATGACACAATACTCTCCGAGGTTTGTTGTTCCCTCATGAAAAACTTATGCCTGGCTACTACCAAACTCTTTTCCACATCAAATTGTTTTTCTAACATCTGAATTGCTTGATCAAAATCCTTAAGCGGTTCAACACCCTCTGCTGGTTCTGGCAAGGGTAAGTGTTCAAGTACAGCTTGACCCTCAAAACCCAAATTATGTTCAAGAATAAATCTTTTACGTTCAGCACTGAATCTGAGACCCCCAATGGCTCCTAAGTACTTCGTGAATGCCCTGTACCATACCTTCCACTCTACTGGTGGGTCCCCTGGAAGCTGTAGAAAAGGAGAAGGTGCTTGTACATTCTGCATGATAAAATAGCTGAAAGCAACAACCTAGACAACAACTTAGAAATGCCACAAAATTTTCACTAGCACTGTAAGTTTTCCCCGTTTTCCCTGACCATAACAAGAAACTAATGCTGTTGTATTATATTCTCCGTTACATGGAATACTTATGTATTGATGGATTTTCCGTTTACAAAAATAGTGTGTGAGTTTGCACCTTGTAATTGACCATGTATGCTATTTTCAAATTTATACTGTAGCATATAATGAAGCAAAATCGTCAGCTTAAACAAACATCCACAAGATGGCGCTAAAGTACAGGTTGAATAAAATCAAGAAGAAAAAAAAACAATGACCGATCCGATGGTTGTGCTTAAAAAAATACGACGTGAGACAGTACCTTGAGCACAACTAACTGACTATTCATGCGCTGATGTCTTGTCCACTGTACAAGTCAAAGGACCAACCATATTCCAGACATGCTTGAAAATGAAACGATGGTGTGGAGAAAACGGGCGCTGTAATCCTTTGATGACTGAAAACAAAGAGGATTGGAAACTGACTTGAGATGATGTCAATGCGCACAGAGAACGCACACCGTGTGGCTCACGGCGCGCTCCTGCTGCTCAACGTCAAGAGGCAGCAACAAAGAACGAGAAACCCATGGAAGGCTGGCAACCAACTCCGCGCGACTCAATAAAGACGGTGAGTACGCGAGCTAATTTCAAATGAAAATTAAGCGCAACTGTCGAGACAAATATCAAGCCAACACCCCCGACTCCATAGTTAGGGCTTCAAGTCTGTTGACTCCCGGTCGGACTCCTTTAGAAATGCTTGGAAAAAAAAATCCGAGTTCGTACAGCTCATCCGTGCACAAACACTTCCCGATGACACCCTCAGGAGACACTGGTGCGATAGGGCGCACCCAGATAGTCGAATTCAAACTCCGTATACACAGGGATACCTGCCCATGCACTCGTTCAGGATACAGTCAGTTGGCCAATACTTCTCTTCTTACCCACACGTTACTGGCAACGGCAACGTTCCATGGAGAAACAAAAAGGTGAAATTGACATCAGATTTAGCTGTTAGCCGAGACTGAATGTCCCATCGGCAATAAGAAAAAAAAATGTCATTTGAGGCAAGTCCTTGATTTAAAGCTGGTAACGATTTTTCCTCCCCAAAAAAATACACAGGCAAATTATAGCTAGAATGACTCCACACACGTGGGTATTGAGGATGAGCAGTAGATCCCAAAACGCGTCGCCAATTGAAGTGACCAATATCACAGCCAAGATAGAGAGGAAGACGTATTTATTACTGCTCATCACAACAGCTTCCAGGAAATGAATCTATGCTTCAAGCACAAACATTCTATCACCCAGGAGCTAATAGAACATTCAGGGTGCAATGACATCACCACTGTAGATATTACACCAGTCCACCAGTATTGACTGGCGTACGCATGCTGTGGCTACATGGATGCAGTATTCAACATAAAACAATGGCAATTAATATATTATTCACCTTACCTAAATAATAACTAGACCACTAGAAGTGTTGAACCTGAAATGTGTGCTTTTTAACAATTATTTCTGAAGTTTTGCAGCAGGGCATTTGGAAATCTTGAGTAAACTCTAAAAAGAGATAATCTTGTTTTACTTTACTTGTTACTTCTGTTAGAGGTTTGCCCAGGGTCTGAATCTCACTACAACTGGCACCACCACAAGGGGAGTCGGAATCAAGATTCAGGTCGAGTAGAAGTGACAACTCAGTCAGTTTCACTCTCACACTACCTGCCCCACTGCCCACCCAAGGTCTAACTCAGTCAGAGAGTGAAAATTAAGTGAAGCAAGTCACTAACAGCCTGGTTGGGACTGGGAGTCTGTTCCCGAACTTGCGTTGAATTTAGTCATACACTCTAGAGACTAGTGACACCCTACACCCATGCCACGCCACAGGCACAAGTCCGACTCTGAGACCACACCGGGTGTCACACATTCTTTGCAGCAGGCATATTAACCCTTTGCGCTACTTTAGATAAGTGAAAACTGCCACTAGACAAAACTCCCCTCTCTCTCTCCAGCAGGAACATTAATAAATCATCTTTGTTAACTTGACACTTTTATTGTTGTCCGAAAACTGCGGAATATACAAGGAACTTTGCAGTTCTTTTAAAACTGCTACAAAACTGGCCCCATCAACAAAACCTGCCTCCCACCCTTTCAGCCTCCTGGGTAAACACCCACCCGTAGCCCAATGCCTGGTACGGCCATTCTGACCTTGGTGGTGTTCAAAACAGATAATGTATTGTTGGCCAGTCCACCAGCACTCACTGACCAGCGTGCACATGCTGTGGCTACACGGATGCAGTGTTCGACATAAAACTATGGCAATTAATGTGTTATTCACATTACCTCAACAATGGCTAGACCGCTAGAAGGGTTGAACCTGAAATGTGCGCTCTATAACAATAATTTCTTACGTTTTGCAGGCATTTGAAAATATTGTGTCAACTCCAAAAACAGATAATTTGATCTTACTTTACTTGTTGCTTCTTATACAGGTTTCCCCAGGGCGCGCAGCTCACAGGAGTCACAACGACCAGCACCACTACAAGAGGAGTAGGAGAGCCGAGACTCTAATTGAGTTGATGTGATGACTCAGTCAGTTTTACGCTCACACGACCTCACCTGCCCACTGGCCAGCCTGAGGTCCAACCGTCCAACTCAGTCAGAGAGTGACAATTAAGATAAGCAAGTCACTCACAGCCCAGTCCAGAACTTGCCTTGATTCTACTCAGTCACTTTAGAGTCTTGACACCCAGCACCCATGCATCAGGCACAAATCCAACTCGACTCCAAGGCCATGCCAGCACTGCTTTTGAAGCTGCACAGGGGCAATAAGTTTTGCTAGGGCTGTCATCATTGGTAGCACTTTTGCGCTACCAGATTGATGGCCCTGCAACCCGGTCAGCGGTCCCAAACACAGTGATATCACATACTGCACCAGGCACCATGTCCTCAGCTAAGGGAGGGTGCAGCAGGTCGGCACTTGCATTTACACAAAAGTGATGCTAGCTGCAGCATGTGTAGTTAGTCACTGTCCATTAATGCCCAGCCATGCTGCGAGCCCTTCTTGCTCAGTTACCCAGCTTCCTGGCCCAGGCCTGCTGAAGATACATACAATGTATCAAATCAAGGACCATGCTGGCCAGTGGCACGGCCCAGGGTCACCGTAGCAACGAGTGAGATGAGTCCTTCCCCCACCCAGGCCCAGCTTGCAGACCATAATGATGTCTTTTCAGGCAGAGCTTCAGCACAGCAGTGCAGTCAAGCGCTGCTCACACTCATTTTATGCCACCAGAGAGCTTGCCAAGGCTGACAAACAGCCTGGGGTAACAAGCAAGGTGGCAGGGGTCCCAACGGGTGGCTAAGGGGTCGCAGTTGCGATCTCTGGTGACCCCTAATTGACATCCATGCTGTAAGTACTAAAAATAACAAGCATTTGCAATGCAATAGGTCTCGCATTTATGCAAGTTTAAGCTATTGGCATTGTAAATGACACTGCCTTTTATTTATGTTTTAAAAACAAAAACAAAAAGGCATTGTTATTTGCAATGTTAATAGCTCAAACTCGCGAAAATGCGAGACCTATTGCATTGCAAATGCTTGTTCTCTTTTCCTAGACGAGTCGGCCTGCGCACTAAATTCAGACCCAACACACCCAGACACACAAAAGGAGCGCTTTTAGGAGCTCTTTCTATTATCAATTGACTATAATACGATTTGCCACTTTATCACCTATGGTATCCTATTTCTCAAGTTACCAAAAGAGGTCATGAAATGTTAGAGTTATAGATTGTTCTCTGAAGAGCGGTTGGGCCAGGCAAACCAGGGCTGAGCATCTAACTACATCTGCCCCTGGTGGGGTCACTTATGTATCCAATCAACTGACAATAAACCCTCTCTTAATCTACAGGCGTTGTCTAAGTATTTCTACATGCCAACCTGCATCACCTCCATCACTCCAACACCGTCCCTTGGCAGTGGACTGCTTGTTACCATTAAGAACAGTGTTTTAAATGGGCAGGTACTAAATACATGCATTTTTATTAATTTGAAAGGGAGAGTACCTGCGCTTCTCAGCGCTGGTGCAATACTTTCAACGGAAAAACGCTACTTCTTAAGAAGTACTCTAGGTTAGCGAGTACCTACAGTTTTCTACTTCCATTTAAAGCACTGATTAAGAATATCTCCCAGTCGCTTTGCACCACCTCCAAAAACGAGGGACTGCTCTCCATGACATCACACAAAGTACGAAGATAGCGCTGCATCTAACTAAGCTGTGCACCTGTGACCTCGGACTGCGCAGCTGTGCTGAGCTAGAATCATCTCTAAGAAAACAGAAAATCAGGTCTTGCTCCACGCTTACGAAGCTGCACTCCCGTGGCGCCTTGATGCAGGGGTTAGTCACTCCTAACTCTCCTTTATGTCCCACTTAGTGCCCAGGGGCATGCAATGCCTTCAGGTGCCCTTCTAATCTAACCCACTTTACAGCTGTGCACTGCGCGCCCCCTCCCCTAAGAACTTCAGAGTAATTCACTTTCCCTGCGGTGCGTGCGAACCTCACCGGAGAGCAGCAGTGGTGAGGAGGAGAAACCCCTGGCTGCACAGAGGTGCTGGAGAGGCTTCCGAGCAGCTGTGAGGCTTCGCATGGAGAGGGCAAAGGTGGCCGCGGTTCCTGTCCCTTTCCCGCTGCTGCAGCACAGAGTCCTGAGAGTAGCTCTCGCGGTCACCACTACTTGCGCCGTCATCTTTATCGTGCACGTGCTTCACAGTCAAGGCAGAGAGTAGACTGAGATTGCCCAGGGAACGAGCGTCAGTCTGCACATGCGCGAACTGCAAATGTGACCTGCCAGGTTGCGTCTCAGCAGCTATTCGCCAGTACTAGGTTCACATTCACCACTGAAATAATTTTAAACCATCGCACCTGTCAACTTTTCAAGACATAAAATGGGTGATGTTTGTGTGGTGTTATAAGCTCACTGTCTGTTGACGTGAGATACTCCTGGTTGTACCCAAGGTGGCAATTTTTAAACTGAAGAACCATTGTTAGAACAAGATTAAAGATTGCTTTTCTTATGGATTCCTGTGTAAATATAGTGGATAGCCACCAGGCGCGCAACACCCATTGGACTCGAAGGGCTTCAGCCCCCCCCCCCATCGTGTGTGGCAGCCCGGGATGAGACCGCTTCCCGGGCAGACACACAGCCGCACCCGAGCACTTCACAGGTCTTTAAAAGACCATTTGCATGTTAATGAGGCCTTGCTGTTGTTTCACCCCTTCTAAGAGCCCCTGCAGTTCCATTCTGCCTATTGCTCACCCCTTCTAAGAGCCCCTGCAGCTCCACTCTGCCTATTGCTTAAAGTTTCAGCCCCCCCCACAATTTTTTCTTAGTCCCCCCCGAAATTTGGCTCTAGTTGCGCCTCTGATAGCCAAACATCGACTGGTCACTTCTACCACTACCAACACTCACTACATCTTATACACCTTGGGTATGTTTAATAGGAAAAGAAAAATGGGGGGAATGAGAACTAGAGACGCCGCCTAGTGACTACCCGCATCAGATTATGTGGTTCAAATCATGGTGACTGTATTTGACCTAATTGTGTGATCCTGGGCAAATCTCGTTCTGTTTCAGATATCTTATCTTATTGGTAGTCCCTAGAGGTGGTCCTGTCTGATGTTTGTGCAAAATGAGAATATTGATTTAGAGTCAGCAATCTTTTAGCCCACCCTGCAGGCATAAAGATGAAACAAGCGCGCGCGCCTCGCGCTGGCAGCAGGGGGAAGGGATAGTGGAGGGAGCCTGGGCCTGTTTCTTTTGTGGGAGTGAGCGAGTTAATTACAAACATATGGTTTGAAAGCTCGTTCCCGCAAGGGAACCGCCAAACGTGCACGCGTTGCCATTCAAGGCAATGCAACGCGTGCACGTTTTTGCCCGCAAAGCTGTGCCGATTACTAAAGGTCTTTTTCCTAAGTAGCGCATGCGTGCTGCGTAGGCGAGACCTAAAAATGGATCCCACTGGCTTCAGTACTGAGATGCATATGCACAGTCCTAGATGTGCCACACGTACACTACATACACATGCATTGGACATGCATACAGATTGTCAGCCCAAGGTTCTGGGAATTCACGACAGGAAAACTGCTGGGACATTGAGAGTCCCATCTCTCACTGTCTTGGATTAAAAGGTCTGATCACACTATCTACCTTCAAAAACGGTATGCTGCCACCACCTGTTTATATAATGCACCCAAGACAAGAACTGTAGTCCACTTTCTACTATGAGAGCCTGCTTGGTGCGCCCTCTCCAAGTCATAGGAAAGATCCTGGACCTTGCTTAGTAAAGGAAAGACCTAGACATCTGTGTACAGGGTAGATTAGCATGATGGAATGGCCAAAACAATGGTCAGCATACCAGATACACATCAAGCCGGGCACAGTCCATCCTATATTGCAGCTCCTTTACCCTCACCACAAAAGGTTTTGAGTCCTCCTCATTCTTATTATACTTCAGCACTCTCACTTGTCAATTTCCAAGGGTGGCTATGTCAAGGACACAGTAGCCCCCAACTGCCGACTCACCGCCATGCTGCTCCTTCTGGCCAAGCTCAGGATGGCCATGCACTGGGGCAGAAAACCGACTCTCACCATACGGGCGTTCCTGCCTTTCCATTCCTGCTCCAAGGACATATGGGACACATTTCTTCCCTTTCTGCACCAGAGAGACTCCCCTTGCCTGAGATGGAGAAAATAGATCCTGCCGATAAATATGAACATGAGGGAACTCAAAGGACCATTCCACAAACCTGAGGGCACTACTGCACCAACACGCTGTGTCTTCTGTTGATCATGGACCTGGGCGGGTGGAACTGCTTGTGTTTCAGTCACGTGCTATGTTTAGTAGTGGTTACCCTCAGCTAAGAGTTTAACTAGCTCATGTCATTATTTCTTATCTTTTGGGCTATCCCTCCTTTAGAAACATTGCAAATGGAGATGTTATGCATGAATCATTCATTGTCAAGCTTTACTAAATACTGTGGTCCCTTACCCCGTCTCTCTCCCATAACCCCTCCTTTCCTTCCTGGCCCATCCCTACTCAAAGTCTCCCCTCCATCCTCCCTATGTACTGTTACTGTTGAATTGTTCTAGACTGATTTAAATGCAAATACAAAAAAAACAATTTAAAAGTATTATTCAGCACTTGAGTATCCATACTTTCAAAAGGGATTTGGATTTCTATTCAGAGAGGCACATTCAGGCGTAAACGTAAGTTTAGGACAGAATGTATCTTTTTATGCCTTCCAGGGGCCATATTATACATACGTCGCATTTTCCTTGCTTGCGCCAGGAGACCCTTTTAAAAGGAAAATCTGGATTATTAGGATTAATGCAATGCGTCCAGGGTAGCTGCATACTTGTGCTGCCCCTAGGGCAGCGCATTTATGTGTAAACCGGAGCTGCTTCGAAGCCGCTCCTTGTTTCACAGTGCTGAGGGCATTCCTTCACTTTTAAAGGGGATTAGTGAGTGACTGCATCCGCCTGCTTTAGGATGTCTGGGGGATCCATTGGTCCCCCTTTCCCCCCTCTCAAGGACTGCTATCAGGGGGCATACTGACAGTGTGAGTCCAGACAGCTTCTTTACCTCTGCGCCGGCATCTGAAATATGGCGCAGGCACAGAGGCAAAAGGATCCCCTCATTTGCGTTAGCACTCCCCTTGTGTCCCCGGGGCACTTCGGGAATACGACCCCAGGTACTCATTCAAGTTTATTTTATTTTGCTCAACTAATTAAAGCCATTGCAAATTAATAAAGCATATAAAACAGCATAATTAGATATAGTTTCAAAGCATACCATTAAAAAATAATTTGGTAAGATTTTTAAAATATTGTTATGAATCCTCATATAAAAAGTGCTTTCTTATGTAAAAAGTGCTGACCAATGATTTTGGACATCAATTAAAATATGCTCATTAGCATAGAGCAACATTTACACAAGTTCTGTATTGACTAACAGTTTCCTGGATACCTTCAGATGTTTAAATATCAATTTTATACTGTGCAGCTGGACTTCGAACTTAAAAACAACTGGGAATACAGAATATATTCAACCAGTGTTCAGCAAGGTAGCAGTTCTTAGCAGCTTCTCTGTTTTATCTAAGAATTTGATTAAACCGCAAATAGCTTGAGTATCTGCGTCGTTGAGCAAAAATTCTACTGCTGCCGGAACTGTTTGTGAGCCTTGTTTAATCCATGTTTGACGAAGAAGTTTGCTGCGATCATCGATTACGGCTGGGCAAATCCAGAGACGGTGAGATATATTCTCCTGAGTTTTACCACATAGTCGACATTCGGTTGATGTTGGACGCGTCAACCGTGGTGGTAAAAGATCATAGGATGGGCATGTTTCCCATCCTTATAAGGCAATACTTAATTTTGTAGTGCACCACATAAGATATTTTTTGACCTTTCTTTCGTTATAACTTTTTAGTATGAGATAAGCATGCTTTCGGGTCTTAAGAGTCCGGCAGTCTTTTTTTTTTTTTTTTTTTTTTTTTTTTGAAACCGTTTATTGCAGTTCGTAAAAGTTACAGGTATGGGCCTACAACCATCCGGCCGGCCGCTAGAATGACAAAAACATATTGCACACATACAGTAAAAGTCTCTAGGCAGTGCAGAGCAGTGAAACAGGAGTAATCAATGGTGCAGGCCACACAGCTCCAAGCCCACAGTACGGTTCCCTTTTCTTGAAACAAAACAACACCAAAAAACCACACCCGCAAGGCAACCCGCGATCCAAAATAACAGCACGTGCTCCATAAGTGGGGGATCCAAACCAGCAGCAGAACTCTGGAGAGGGGAATGGGAATAGATCAGGGACTGGGGGACCGCGCGCCCGCGGCTGAGGGAGGGGGGCCGTCTAGGGAGACGGAGCAGGCGAGGCCGCCGGTAGCAGTGGTGGCTCACAAATACCCCCGCGGTAGGCGTTCCAGGGGCCCCAGAGTTTCACCCACGCCCCAGGCTTACCTCTCGCCACATACACCACCTTTTCACGAAACATACACCAATCCATATGCTCTTTCCAGGCCGACACCGCAGGGGGCCTCTGGGATCCCCACAATTGAGCAATGTCGCGCTTGGCTATCATGTATCCCAGAGTCACCCACCGCGTCTGCGGGACCGAATAGTCATTCGGTTCCCATACATTCAGCAAGCATCTCCTCGCTTCAGGCAGCAGCGCAACACGCGTCACCACACGCAGGACCTCATGCACACCACGCCAGAATCGCTCCACCTTCGGGCACTCCCACAGTATATGCATGAAAGTCGCCAACGCACCACAGCCACGCTTACACCTTCCGTCACCAGCAAAACCCATACGCAGAAGCCTTGGCCCCGTCACGTAAACCCGGTGAAGGATCTTGAGCTGGACGAAACGAAGGCGAGCCGGGATGGCCACCTCTTTCGGAGAGGCCACCGCGGAAATCCAATCCTCATCGTCCAGCTCCAGCCCGTCGGCAACCCAAGCCTCGCGGAGACTAGTCAGCAGGCACGATCTATCGTTGATCAGTTTTTTGTATATGAGGGAGATCGTGCTGTCCGGGACATGGCCATCTAGGACTCTGTCCTCCAGGGGGGAAGACTCCGGAATGGATGCGACATCCGGGAAGACGGAGCCCAGCGCATGGCGGACCTGTAGGTACCGAAAGTACTCACTGCCCTGCAGCTGGAACTCCGCCTGCAGCGTCTCAAAAGTTTTGAATCCCCCCCTCGTCCAGAGATCTCCCACCGTGCTGATTCCGATCGTGTCCCACTTCTCGAAGCCCTTCGACGTCCACAGGGAGCCCAACCTCTCAGACGCATACAGCGGTGACGCCCGGGTCAAACGGTCCTTCCACCCCATAGCTGCATTAGCCGCGTGCCAGACACGCACCATGACACGCGTCGGTCCCGTCAAACGGGAGTCGGGCGCGCCAGCGTAGAGCGCTCGATTGCAGGAGCATCTTATCCATCTCAAATGCCGGGTTCAAGGCGGTCCCGTAAAGGCCATGATTAATTGCAGCTAGTTGGGAGGCCCAGTAATACCGTTTAATGTCAGGGAGGGCGACCCCCCCATCGTACCACGGGAGCGTCAATTTAGCCAGAGCAATGCGCGGCCTCCCGTCCCAGAACAGGCGCCGCTGGAGGCCCTCCACCTCACGGAAATAGCGTGCCGGGACCAAGTCCATAGTATTCTGGAGGGCGTAGAGGAAGCGTGGCAGGGACATCATTTTAAACAAGGCCGCTCGGCCGAGCGGCGAGAGCGGCAGACGCCGCCAGCGCACCACGTCCTCCCTCAAACGCCGGAGGGGGGGTAACAAATTCCGCTCATAGCGGGCCTCCGGGTCAAGAGTGATATAGATACCCAGGTACCGAAAACCTTGGGAGGCAATCTGGATCGGACAGTCCCGTGGTAAGGCCGGAGCCTCCCCGGAAAGCACATATACACAGGATTTCGCCCAGTTGATGACCAGGCCTGAGTTGCGACCGAATGAACGCAAAACATCAACCAGGACGATCAGTGATTTACGCGGGGAGGCGAGATACAGAAGGATATCGTCAGCATAGAGGGACACACGGTCCTCATGCTCGGGGGTCCAGCGGAGACCACGGATAGAAGGGTGCCACCGCAGCCACTCCGCCAGGGGCTCCAGGGCCAGGGCAAACAGGAGAGGCGACAGGGGGCAGCCCTGTCGCGTACCCCTCCCCAGCGCGAATGGGGCCGAGACTCGCCCATTCACTACCACCTGCGCCAATGGGCCCGAATATAGCAATTTGACCCAGCTAATGAAACCCGGGCCAAACCCGAATTTTGCCAGCATCGCCCAGATGTATGGCCATTCAAGCGTATCAAACGCCATGGTGGCGTCCAAGGACGCCAAGATGGCCGGCTCCCGCACAAATGGGACACGCGCGAGCACCCCGTGCAAGCGCCGCAGATTGAGCGCCGTGTTGCGGTGCGGTATAAAGCCAGATTGGTCTTGGTGGACCAAATCGCCCACCACGCCAACCAACCTGTTGGCCAACACCTTGGCGAGGATTTTGGGCTCCGCGTTCAAAAGCGAAATCGGCCTATAGGATGTGACCCGTTCACGGGGCCTCCCCTCCTTGTGGATCACCACAATTGTGGCTAGACGCTGGTCCGGCGGGAGGGAACCCCGCGAGTGGGCCGCCAGGAACATCCCGCGCAGGTGGGGCGCCAACACATCCGGGCGTAGCTTGTAGAGCTCGATGGGAATACCATTGGGGCCCATGGCCTTGCCGGATGCAACCGAGCGAATAGCCAAGGCAATTTCGTCCGAGGTGGGAGGGGCGTCCAGCGAATCCCTGTCCTCCACCGTTAGGGAGGGCAGTGCGATGTCCCGAAGCAGGGCATGGGAGTCTGCCTCCGAGCAGGGGGAAACCGGGGAGTAGACTTCGCGGAAATAATCCGCGAAGCAGGAGACAATGGCTTCCGGCTCAGTGACACACGCACCATCAACACTCTCAATCAAAGGCACCACACGGCTCGCTCTCTCCCTCTTATCCAACCACGCAATCAATTTGCCAGCCTTATCACCCACATCATACAATCGCCCCTGCTGCTCTCTACTGAGGCCCCTGGCCGCCTCCGTGACGAGGGCCCGATAGGCCGCCTGCTTTAGGTGTAGAACATGCAACTTGTCGTCTGTTACCCCGCTTCCCAGGTCACCCTCCAGTTCTGCAATCTCGGCCTCTACCCGGGTCACCTCCTCCCGCTCGCGCCGCCGGGCATGGGAGATAAAGGAGAGGGCCTCCCCTCTAAGGACTACCTTGAAAGCCTCCCACAGGGAGATGGCCGAAGAGACCGACCCCACATTCTCATCGAAATATCGCTGTAGGGATTTGATCAAATCAGCACGAATGGTGGGGTCGCGCAAATACCATGCATTGATTGGGGCCACCCTGCCATCCCCCCTCGGGAAGACATCGAGATGCAACAACAATGGGGAGTGGTCTGAGATACCCCGCGCCAGATGGCGCACCTCCCCCACCCTCCCTGCGTGGGCCGCCGGGACAAGGATGTAATCAAGCCGCGAGAGGCTACCATGGGCACCCGAGTGGAAGGTGTACTGTCGCAATGCAGGATGCTTTAATCGCCAGCAATCCACCAGGCCCAGCGTATCCAGAAGGCCGGGCAGCCACGCCTGTGCCCGGGGGAGGTCCCTAGGGGGATGGCGATCCATAGACCCAGAGGCTACCGCATTAAAATCCCCTCCAACCACCAGCAGGCCACTCGGAAGGTCCAGAAGGAGGCGCCCCAGGTCCGCAAATGTGGTGGCTTGTAACCCAGGCGGGACGTACACTGATATAAAGATAAACACTCTACCCTCCATTCTTCCCACCAGAACCGTGTAGCGTCCCCTCTCATCATGGCGCACCTCATCAATCTCCAACGGGAGCGAGTTCTTGATCATAATACCCACCCCCCGCGAGCCCGAGGTGAAGCCAGAATGGGCCGCCAAACGATATCCCCGCCGGTTCATTGCATGAAAGGAGTTACCTATAAGGTGCGTCTCCTGCAGGAAGACAACATCTGGTGAAATACGTTTTAAGTACTGCAGGACCACACCACGCTTAATCCTATCCCCCAGGCCGTTAACATTCCATGACAACACAGCCAAATCCCTACCCCCCATCATACGTCGAAACAATCGGTCGTCCCCCATCGAGCATCCTAAAAACAACAACATAGTAGCGGGTTTGCCCTGCGGTGCTAACAAACAACACACCCCCCCACCCCCCGGTCCCAACAAAACTCCCCCCTCCCTGCACCCCTGCATGAGCCCAGACAGCCCCCCCAAAGTGCAGTGTGCCTGTCGCCCCATAGCTAAAATACTAACTAGTCCCCCAGAGGAGGAGGGAAGCCCCCAACAGACCCCGCACGACCTCCATAGGAGGGGAAAATACGCAATCAATAAATGGTGAAGGAACAACGTCCAGAGCAAGGCCTATGCAGTCACCCCTCAATTCTGCTCCGGCGGGCCCTCCTCGCCAGCCGCGCCCCCCCCGCCCCCCCGGCCCCGATCTCCAGGCAGAGTGTCCAGCCAGTCCCCAGCCGCCTCGGGCCGGTCGAAGAAGTGCGTGCGACCATCCACCTCTACCCTCAGCTTAGCTGGAAAGAGCATTGAGTACTTGAGGTTCAGGTCCCTTAGGCGACGTTTAACACCAAGAAAGCTCTGCCGCTGCTTCTGGACCGCCGGGGTAAAGTCTGGGTAGAAATGTACCTCCATGTTGTCAAGCTTGACCGGTCCCTGTTGTCTGGAGGTCTGGAGGATAGCATCTCTGTCCCGGAAATTAAAAATCCGGGCAATGAGAGGCCGCGGCGGGGCACCAGTCTTAGGTCTGCCCCCGGGGACCCGGTGAGCACGCTCCACCGCAAAAAGCTTACTCAGCCCCCGGGGCTGGAGATGGGTCAGGATCAACTCTTCCACGAAAAGATCCGCCGCCTCCGCCTCTCGTCCCTCCGGCACCCCCACAATACGGACATTATTCCTCCGGGCCCGACCCTCGGAGTCCTCCAGTCGCCGGTCCATCAGGGCGCTCGCCTGGCCAAGCCGGCGCACCTCCTTCTGGAGGGCCACCACGTCTGTCGTGAGGCTCGTTGTGGTGTGGGCCAGGGAGTCGACTCGGTCGTTTGTTTTGGACAAGTCTGCCCTCACAAGGCTCACATCCACCAGGACCGAGTCTATTTTTTGCGCTAAGGTGTCGAAACGCTGGTCCACCGAGGCCTTCATCTCTGCGATGGCGCCCATGATGTCCCGGAGGGTCAGATCCACCGGATGAGCGGATGCCTCCGTCGGGCCCACCGGGGATGCACGCGATATCTCCGGAGAACCCTTCTGGAGCGTGTAGCGGTCCATACTGTTGGCCTGGTGCGCCGTGCCACGGCGGGTCGTCTTCACCTTCGCCCGGTCGCCATCTTGTTGGGTGGACATGCTGGCTCTTCCACCGTCGTGCCAAGCACCCCAAACGGGCCGCTATACCAGGTCACGGGTGCCAGGGGGGGGCAGGGGCGACCACCGAACCGCGGGTCAACCCACCGCCGGCGGGTCAGCCGGGCTCCTGGACAAGGCCACACCACCACACCCCGCTCCGCAGTCCGACCCCGCTTGAGAGCTAGGAGGGCGCAAAAGCGAAAGTGAAAGTGCGGGGTACGCCAGTCGCCCAGCCCCGTTCGCCGCTGTTATTCACTTTGTCCCCGGATCGCCCCACTACTCCAATCCGGGGGGCCGGCGAGGAGAAGGCCACAACCTTCGATCGATGCTCCCACCGGCGTCCGGGGTCCGATTCGAGCCCAAAAAACGGGTGGCGCCTCAGCTCCGGTTCCCCAACACAGTCCCCTCAACAAGGACAGGATATCGCCAGGATTAATTCAGGAGGTCGCGGAGGTCCTCGGGAGCCTCGCACCTACGCGGCCATCTTGGTTGCGCGCTAGGCTCCTCCCCGAGTCCGGCAGTCTTATGCAAATTATGCAATTTGAGTTTGATGGTTTAGAGCTTTTTTGAAGGTCTGATGTGGGTTTGATTCCACAGAGTTGCGATTTTTTTAAGGGTCAGTGCTTCATGCAAAGTGACAGTCCATTCATTTTGAATGGTTGTGTGGTTTGTTGAGGCCTCTTCCTTCCAAATTAATTTTTTCAGAGTCCCTTCATTCACAGCACGAGTAGCATGTAGATATTTGATGGTGCAAGCTTTTTGAGCCAAGATTTGATCGCATAATGTAAATTCCAATCTAATTTGGGCTACTGCAGAGTGATTCAGAAGTTTGAATAGGGTTCTGAACACTTGACTCTGAGACTTAGTCAAGAAGGAGGCCAGTTTCCCCGGAAAAGCTTCGGAACCGTATGCCAACATATAAAGGTATTCTATACACAAAGTAAATCCCACTCAAGAGGAAGGAATTGGGCGCTCCAAGATTTAGTTTGCCTTGGAAAATTAGGAGCACCCCAAAACATTACCAAATCTAATCCAAAATATTTCCACACAGGAAATGGTTGGATATTTATTCCACACGAGAGCAGCAGAAACCTCCCTTGCAGGATGGAAAACGGAACGGACCACCCCCAAAACATGCAAGGATGTAGGCAAGGATTCTCTCCACGAGGGCAAATGTTTTATTTCAGAAAGGAAAAACTTTCATTTGTAGAGGAGGACTCTACTGCTCCCATGCATATTTCACTTCCTAGGACAACTCTGGACATATTAGATAGAAGAATTTTGGAAAGGTTCCCTCACAGTCACAATCCCGGAAGTACACCTGAAAACCTGTGCCTGGTAGAGCTTTTCATGCATACTTCTGACAATGTCTGTAAATCCCCAAAAAATTTTGAGGACATTTAGGTGGTGATCTAAAGCTCCCCCTGTACTCTTTTTTTTCTCTTTAGGAATGATTGTATATTTGCAATATACTGAAACAAGCATTGGCAAAGTCAATCAGTCTTACTTTGCTATTGCCGTATTGGCTTGCACTGGCAAAGACAATGCCAGTGGGCAGCCATTTTGGAATTCTTTTTTTTATTGTTTATTATAGGTAGCTACACCGTGCCAATAGGACCTCCACATTGGATCTATGTAGCATGTTGATCCAAAGTAGTGGAAATCTTCGAAAGGTATAGCCATAATCAACAATAGAAAAAATAGAATTCCAAAATGTTCTCCACGTTGCATCAAGTGAAGTGTAGTCACAGTGTAAACACAAAGTGGCAGCATCTTGGAATTCTATTTTTCTTTAATGTTTATTATAGAATTCCATGATGGACGTGTTGTAGTGCTTAACCAGCTCGAAATTTGATTTTTTCTATTGTTTATTATATTTATATTATTCCAAGATGGCCACAACATTGCACGTTTATTAAACATGACTGAATTTGATGGCCAATTTTGAACTAGGTAGTGAAATAAAAATACAAAAATAGTTTTTTAAGTTGGCAAGCCGACTGTATTGGCTTTGCCAATGCTTGAGCAGCAATTGTACAAGCATTTGCTAAATCAATAGCAGTGGCTGCAAGAGCCTGTACAGGTGTAAGCATATTGGGGAGGCAAAAGGAGACAAAGAGCGAAGTAGAGAGACAAACAGCAGGGATGGGGAGAAAAACGGGGATCAAGCATTCAAAAGAGAGGAGGCGTGTGGATGCGGCCAAGAAACGAGTGTGAGAGGAGAGCTCATTGGCTCAGGAATAAGAGCTAAAGCTGACACACAGGGAAGAGAGGGACAAGGGGCAACATAGAAGGCATTGCACAAACATTCAATGCGAAAATGTAAATGCTGTATAAAATGTAAGAAAGAAGCATTGACAAAGCCAATAGGTTTTGCTTGAATTTTGATTTTGGACTAAAACATTTAAATAAAAGTCTACTGCAATTAAAAAACAGAATAAAAACATTATTGGCTAATGTGTCATGATTGAGTGTATTTTTGAGATGTAAAAAAGTCCCTCATGCATTGTAATTTGCGCAATCTGTAGAAGGTGGAATGATATACCTAACAGCCAATAACATGAGGTGAGAGAAAAATATGCCTATGAGAAGAGTCACAGACCACTCTATGTATATTTTAAGGAATTTGTAACAATAGGTCTGCTACCAATTATGCTGTCAAGCCAGACCTAAAAACTATTCCCATGATGTCAGCCATGGAAGGATACAATTCATCCACTCAAAAAAACATGTAAAAGTAACAATGCTCCAATAGTGAGGGCAAACGTGAGAATAGGGAGGAAAGCCATCAAAGCGGGAGTAGAGAATTGAATAAGATAAGAAAGTCATACAATCATGAGCGATGACTGATCTATGTTCAGATCTTGAATAAAATGCCATCTGCAACAGACAGCTAAAGCTGTCACGAGTAGGACTTCAAAAATATGTGCTAAGATAGCTCACTTGTTTGAGTGTAAGTTGCAATGCTATATGTGTGATCTGTGGATCAATGCAGCAGCATATCATCTTCATCATCATAGCTGACACATAAAACAATAAAACCTTTTGGATGGCACTCGGTTGCACAAAACTTTTTTTTTTTAAAACAGATGAACCGTGATCATGAGCAAAAATATCATGAGTTCTAGGCGGCACTACTATGTCATTCATCACGCCAAGGTCGATCGAGTAAGTACCACGGAGATGTATATCAACAATATTTCTTACTTATGCACCAAAAGTAAATTCAGTGTGTAGTGTGTGCTAAATGCATGGTCAATATTCTAATTGCTGTATAATACTCCAGCAACCTTTGGCCTCCTTCATATGAAACAGAAATATATCACCTGAGTAATGTATATTTTAAAAATATATATAAGAAAGCTATGAGTAGGTATTAAAAGAAAAAAACATGCCTAGTTTAAGAATAATGGGAAACAAAAACAGTGGTTCTGTTGGGAGTCACGTAAACTTAGTTTCTAAAGTACTTAATACAAGTCTTAAATATTTCACTGATCATTCAATGAAGGGAACTAAGCACACACACAACAATAAAAGAAGTTCAGAAAATGAATTCCCTTTTGCTCTTTGTATACATCAAGAAAATATATACAGGGCTGTCCAAAAATAAAACACATGGACTGTGAAACAATTAGTGACTGATCTTGTTTAGTGACATGGTGCTGTACAAAAATTAACACATATAACACATATTTACACAGATGGACGAAGTTTTACAAAAGAAGTCCAACATCAGATACATTGACCACAACAGGATATAGTATTCCTTATTCTAGTTGTGGGGTTGCGTGGACAAGTTGAACTAGCAACGTCGACTTTTCGACCCTAACATGTAGTGCAGATTTGTAAGCATCTTAGGCGGGTCTTCATCAGGACAGGGAGAAGATACAGGGAAGCCATTCAATACACTTCCTTGACACTAGGCTGTCATATCCCTTCCTGTCCTGATGAAGACCCCACCAGACAGGGAGCACAAGACTGCGAGAAAAAAACAAGAAAGTGAATGAGTGGTGTGCCCTCGCTGGGCAGCGGAAGCCACGAAAGTGAAAGCATTTGTAACCTGACCCAAAACAGATGGCAGGCTGCACATGCTGCTGACTTTGGAGCTGGAGAACAGGGTTCGAACCTCAGCGTGGGCTGCATTATTTAATTATTTAAAAATAAAAAGCGATCTCAGAGTGGGGGTGGAGAGAGACAAATGAAAAAAATAATACACATGGAGGGGGAGACAAATACAATTTAAAAAAACACGGATGAGATGGAGAAATTTAGCAACTGAAACTAAGTACAACAAACAGTGCAAGGAGGTGGTTCAACAAATAATGCTGCTGACTTTGGAGCAGGAAAACAGGGTTCGAGCCTCAGTGTGGACTGCATCATTTAAGTGTGATTTAATTATGAATAAATTAAACGTAATAAATAAACAGGGTCGGGTAAGTGCAAGAAGCTACTAGACTTGGAAATGCGAGCAGCAAAGGCAAAAAGTAGTCCCTAATTAAAAAGATAACAGCCAGCAGCGTAAGTTAACTGTAGTTGGTCGATGCTGCTTCCTCCAGAAAGGGAAGAAAAAGGAAGTGATGTATCGGACCACAAGCCAACAATGAGCAAGTTAAGAACAGCAATGCCAGATTCCACCAATGGCAAGCGACAAAACAAAGACAAATGCAATGGGTGGAGTTTCAGTAGTAATACTGATTACTTGATGCCTCGTAGAGGCAGCGCATGCGCTGCTCTATGCGAGACCTAAAAATCAGAACCTCCGCATCGGCATTCATGCCTCCATTGCCCTCTTCCACTCCAAAAAAAAAGTAACTGTCCCAGAAAAAAGTGTACTCTACTGCGTCCAAAGTTAACACAGAATTATCATTATATGTCATTTTCCCTGTTTAATTTTTTTTTCCATATATTCTTTAGTTGGAGGTTTGACATCTGAACTTTAAAAAGTGGCCTGTTTAAAGTACCATGGCATAAGAAGTATTGTTTAGATAAAGACAGCCATAAAACTATAAAGTTGTATTCAACATCAAAGATCCTTATATAGGTTTGCAAAAGGTGCATTACTACCCTGCAAGATTGTTGATAGACTCCAACATTTTGAAATGAAATATATTTTAAATAATTTACAAAATTGTTGTATTTTGATTTACAAACATTAAAGGAACTAAGGTATTCAAGTGATTTACATAATCAAGTACTTTCACTTTCAGGTTATACTCCACTTTTTCCAGAGACTATTCTAAACGTGGATCATTCTGTATTAAACGCACACTATTATTTATCAAAAAATATAAGCATTTATATCTTTACTGGGATTTTCCTTCATGGTTTTAATCACAAGTTTTACACACAGTGTCACATAAAAAGTTTGGAATGTCGCGCATCAGTACACTTAAACAATGGGAAAGTCACACATAGGCAACCTGAAACTTGGTAGCTGTAGAAGCCCCGTCATGCTATGGCTTTTTGGAGTGGAATGGAGCGGTCGCGCGCTTCTTCTTGTTGGTCATGGTTCAATTCTGCTTGCTTTCACAATGCGATCTCTGGAAAGCACTGAAAGAGCGAGGGTCTCGAAGGAGAGAATAGCAATGCCGATATCGTCACCTTGTGCTGAGCTGAATAAATGCTCTTAGTGACTCCATCTTAGTAGAAACAAAATGAGGAATGGAATACCTAAATCCATCCCAGCCACTAGCAATCGTGTCGGCCGCTTCCCAACTCATTCTTTTTCGCCCACAGTGCCACCTAAGTTTGGGAACAGTCCAGCCTGTACTGCCATGCCAGGTCCTCCCTGAACTGGGACACAAGCAGCCTAGGACTGGTTTCGCCTTTATTAGGGCTCATCAAGCAGGTATGGGTTGGTTCCAGTGGTACAGTGAGCTAGGGACCCACGTCTGGGCAAAGTACATGTTTTTGTGTTAATGCTTTGCTGCGCCCGTTTGACTTACAATGTGCTTTGTCTTTCCACAAACTCGATGTTTGTGTTCCTTTATTTTGAGATGCTTTTAGTATTACTGTTTTGTGACTTAAAGAACATTAAGGAAATGTTACTGTGAAACTGGACAACGTTCACAGTGTTTATTTCTGATCACAGCGGCTGCTTCATGTCCGTTAAACCATTCAGGGAGTCCTTTCGTTGGCGCTTTCATGAGGACATGATGAGGAAGCTGGAAACCTTTGGCACATTCTCTTTAAAAGCACAGCATGTTGGCGACTAGTTAATCGATTAGACCTATGTAGCGCTTTAGATCTCAAAGCGCTATGGTGGGTGCAGCAGTTACAACTCATGAAATATGGGGTGCAACTCACAAGGAGGGGGCAGGTTTGTTGTGGTGTCAATGCTTTGCTGCGCCCGTTTGACTTACAACATGCTTTCTCTTTCCACACAACCACACCCACAACCACACACACACAACAACCACACAACTACACACACAACCACACACACACACAACCACACACAACCACACACACAACCCCACACACAACCACACACACAACCACACACACACACAACCACACGCACAACCACACAACCACACCCACAACCACACCCACACACAACCACACACATACACACATAACCACACCCAACCACACAGCCACACACACAACCACAACCACACACAACCACACACACCCAACCACACACACAACCACACACAACCACACACACAAACACACACAACCCCCCACACACAACCACACACACAACCACAACCACACACACAACCACACAACCACACCCAACACCACACCCACACAACCACACACAACCACACAACCACACACATAACCACAACCACACACACAACCACACACACCCAACCACACACACAACCACACACAACCATACCCAACCACACACACAACCACACACAACCACATACACAACCACACACACACAACCACACAAACAACCACACACATCCACACCCACAACCACACACACACAACCACAACCACACCCAACCACACCCACAACCACACATACACCCACACACACAACCACACACAACCACAACCACACACACATCCACACACAACCCCACACACAACACAACCACACACACAACCACACACAACCACACATACAACCACACACAACCACATAACCACAACCACACACACAACCACACACACAACCACACACAGGCACAACCACACACAACCACACAACCATACCCAACCACACACAAGCACACACACAAGCACACACACAACCACAACCACACACAACCACTCAACCACACCCACAACCACACACACACAACCACAACCACACACACAACCACAACCACACACACAACCACAACCACACACACAACCAAACACACACACAGCCACACACACACAACCACACATACACACAACCACACACAACCACACACACAACCACACACAACCACAACCACACACAGAACCACAACCACACACACACCACACACCCAACCACACACCCAACCACACACACAAACACACACAACCACACACACACAACCACACACAACCACACACACAACCACACACACACACAACCACACACAACCACACAAACAACCACACACACACAACCACACACACAACCACAGCCACACACACACACACACAACCACACACACACAACCACACACACACAACCACACACACAACCACAACAACACACACAACCACACACACAACCGCATACACACACAACCACACACACAAACACACACAACCACAAACCACACACACACAACCACACACACACAACCACACACACAATCACACACAACCACAACCACACACACAACCACACACACAGCCACACTCAACCACACACACAGCCACACACACAAACACAGCCACACATACAACCACACATACAACCACACACACAACCACACACACACAACCACACACACAACCACACCCACACAACCACACACACACAACCACACACACACACAACCACACACACAACCACACACACACACACACAACCACACACACACACAACCACACACACAACCACATACAACCACACACAACCACACATCCACACCCACCCACAACCACACCCGCACCCACAACCGCACCCACACACAACCACACACACAACCACACACAACCACACACAACCACACACACAACCACACATGCACACACAACCACACACAACCAACCACAACCATACACACAACCACACACACACAACCACACACAGCTGGACACACACAACCACACACACAACCACACACACAACCACACACAACACACACAACCACAACAACAACCACACACAACCACACACACACACAACCACACACACAACCACAACCACACACACAACCACACACACAGCCACAACCACACACACAACCACACTCACAACCACAACCACAAACACAACCACACACACACAACCACACACACAACCACACACAACCACACACCCAACCACACACACAACCACACACAACCACACACACAACCACACACACACAACCACAACAACACACACACAACCACACACACACAACCACACACAACCACAACCACACACAACTACACACAACCACACACAACCACACACACACACACAACCACACACACAACCACACACACAACCACACACACACAACCAGACACACACACACACACAACCACAACCACACACACCCAACCACACCCAACTACACATCCACACCTGCACCCACAACCACACACACAACCACACACACAACCACACACACACACAACCACAACCACACACACAACCACACACACACACAACCACACACACAACCACACACAACCACACACACAACCACACACACAACCACACATACAACCACACACACACCACCACACACACACAACCACACACACAACCACACACAACCACAAACACACAACCACACAACCGCACACACACACAACCACGCACACACACACAACCACACACACAACCACACACACAACCACACACAACCACACACACACACACACACAACCACGCACACAACCACACACAACCACCCACACAACCACACACACACAACCACACACAACCACACACCCACACACACACCCACACACACAACCACACCCACAACCACACACACCACACACACAACCACACACACAAAACCACACACACACAACCACACACAACCACACACACAACCACACAACCACACCCACACACACACAACCACACACACAACCACACCCAACCACACATCCACACACACCCACAACCGCACCTGCACCCACAACTGCACCCACACCCACACCCACAACCACACACACAACCTTGTAAAAGAAGAAAGCAAAATAAACGCAATAGAAGAACCCTTTATTAACCCCTTCTGTGCCCATGATGAGATGGTCTCGTCATGGAGCACAGTCGCGCTGTGCCCATGACGAGACCATCTCGTCATGGGACCCACCCTTGGGGGAAGCGCTGGCGCTCCCCCCGTGATTCGTCGATCTTTTTTTTTTTACTGGGGAGGCAGGGGAAGACCTTCCCCTGCCTCCCCCCGCGTCATCAATGACGTCAGCGCGCGAGGCGCGCTGACGTCATCGGAGGCTTCCCCTTTGCTCTCCGAGGCGCAGGAAGCCATTTGCTTCCTGCGCGTCGGAGAGTAAAGGTCAGTTTTGGGGCTGGGGAGGGGGGCTATCTTGTGATCGGTGGGTGCTGGTAGCGTAGGGGGTGGGGGGTGAAACGAAATAAGTCAGAGGGGTTGCAAAGTGCCCTGATTTTTTTTTTTAGTATAAAAATACACCAGCATCACAGAGTTTGCCAGTGAAGTGCTACTTTCGTTTACTCGTGTAACGTTGAAGAGCATTGTTGTTCCCAGGAGGGGCGAAATAAAGTGAGACAGAGGGGTTGCAAAGTGGCCAGATTGATTTTATTTGCTTCCAAGTACACCAGCATCAGAGTTTGCCAGTGAAGTGCTACTTTCGTTTACTCGTCTAACTTTGAACAGCATTGTTGTTCCCAGGGGGGGCGAAATAAAGTAAGACAGAGGGGTTGCAAAGTGGCCAGATTGATTTTATTTGCATCCAAGTACACCAGCATCAGAGTTTGCCAGTGAAGTGCTACTTTCGTTTTCTCGTCTAACTTTGAACAGCATTGTTGTTCCCAGGGGGGGCGAAATAAAGTAAGACAGAGGGGTTGCAAAATGGCCAGATTGATTTTATTTGCATCCAAGTACACCAGCATCTGAGTTTGCCAGTGAAGTGCTACTTTCGTTTTCTCGTCTAACTTTGAACAGCATTGTTGTTCCCAGGGGGGGCGAAATAAAGTAAGACAGAGGGGTTGCCAAGTGGCCAGATTGTTTTTATTTGCATCCAAGTACACCAGCATCAGAGTTTGCCAGTGAAGTGCTACTTTCGTTTTCTCGTCTAACTTTGAACAGCATTGTTGTTCCCAGGGGGGGCGAAATAAAGTAAGACAGAGGGGTTGCAAAGTGGCCAGATTGATTTTATTTGCATCCAAGTACACCAGCATCAGAGTTTGCCAGTGTAGTGCTACTTTCGTTTTCTCGTCTTCCTTTGAACAGCATTGTTGTTTCCAGGGTGGGAGAGTGTACCATTTCTGGAGGTACTGCAATACCTGGTTGATGGGTGAATTGGAAAACACAATGTGCACCATGGTTCTGTGTTTATGGATGTGGTCTACCATACTGCTTATGTTTTGTAAGGATGTAAGCAATGGACAGTGAAACGGTTCCCTTCAGGGCCCTCTAGTCATGTCCATAACTTTTCAGGTGAAACCACCTGCTGATTTCTGAATAGTTAGTGAGAGATAGTTTAGGTAACCATGTTGTTTCTGTTTCATTTCACATGCTTTGCATTCCCTAGGAGTGTTTTTTTTTTTTTTTAGGCAGCGTATTACTCTTATCAAGTGCATAATTTGAATTGAGCCACATCCAAGTGTTTATAGCGGGCACAATTAGGATATAGCTGAAGGCAGTGCGAGTTTCTCTCAGTGGGCAAGTATGGCGTTCAGTGGGGATGTGGCACTATGGCCGGAGCTGTTGAATTTGGAAATGGGGAACCGGGTTCAGCATTCATGACCAGTCCACCACACCACTGTACTGAGGGAGCACATTCCCATGCTAGACCGTAGAAGGCCCCACTAGACCTTAGAAGGCTTGATGTCTTAGCACAAGCAGGTGTACTGTAGTGGTGTCATCTTACAAAAGAGTACAAAGTACAAGTAGAGGTATAAAAGTGCAATAAATGGCAGACACGCAAAACACAGGAACACACTGGGTAGGCACTTCTACGGGCATGGAGAACAGAATTTCCTATAATGTAAAGACTTCCTTCACAAAATAGAGAGGGTGTGAATTAAGTTTGGAAGTGTCTTTGCAGGAGGAGAACTTTGAGGTTAGTTTTGAAGGACTGGGAAGAGGGAGGGGGTGGTCCGGAGCTGAGGTTGAGTTCCAGATTCTCGCCGCGTTGCTTGTAAAGGATTGGGCCATCGATCTTTCCTTTTTGAAAGTGGGAGGTTCAAGCAATAAATCTTGCGCAGTACGTGATGGTCTAGAGCATTATATGCATATGTTACAATAAAGTTTTTTTTCTTCTTTTTATTCTAGTCTAAAGTTTTCGACGGTGGCTGTTCTGCAGTTTTGTGTAGTTGCATTGTGTTGGTAAGAAATTTTTTGTTGTTGTATTTACACCAAATGAGTAATAATATAATGTCTGAATGAATTTTTTTGTAAGTGATGTCATAATGGCGGCATATTTAGTTAGTGGTTTGAGCATGAAATTCTTTGCGATGTGCTTTGCATAGTCTTATGTGTAATTGCTTTTCTCTTTCTTTTTTAGTGGGATATTGTTGATCCATACTGTGTCTGTACAGAGTAGGTGGTGGTGAGTAGTTTAGCTGCCTCTGGCAAGTGAGTGGTAATGTTTTGGAGTATATTTGAGTTTTTGATAAAGGTGCTTTTTGTTTATTACTTATTTTACAAAGAGTTTGTTGTTGTTGACTTGTTTGACAAGTTACCTTTATTAGTAAGCAATATGGCTAGCGGTAGAATGACTGCTCAACAGGTGGTCGGTATGCTTCTTAAATCTTCCTCTGAGCATGATTATGAGACTGACAGTGCGTCTGAGGGAGAGGAGGGAGGGGAAGATTCTGGCAGTGAGTTTTCACTCAACATGGAATCATCGGATGATGAAGGTACTCTCAGTGCAGATGAAGGTACTCTTGGTGTGGATGAAGCAACTCTCAGTGCGGATGAAGTGCCTGTCTAAGAGGAGGAAACTGCTGTGCCGATGGTGCAAGAGGCATCTGGATTGCAGTCTGAGGCTGCTAGGCTTCCTACTGGAAGTGCTGGACTTTGGGTTGATCCAAACATGGTGCAGCCGGTGTTGCCTGCCTTTAGCGGTGATGCAGGGTGTACAGTGAATTGTGAAAACTTTTTGCCTATACAGTTTTTTCAGTTGTTTATGGATGATGTATTTTTGGGTGAGATTGTTGAGCAGACGAATTTGTATGCTGAACAGTTTTTGAGGAACAACAGCGACAAACTTAGGCCCCAGTCTAGAGCTACCCGGTGGACTCCCACATATCTGGAAGAGATTAAGAAGTTTTTGGGTTTGACTTTATTGATGGGTGTGGTAAGGAAGCCAACCTTGGCTTCATATTGGTCTACTAGCCCCTTGTTGGCAACTGCCATATTTCCTGCAGTTATGACTCGTAATCGGTATTTACTTTTGCTACGTATGCTGCATTTTGTTGATAATTCTATGGCGTTGCCATGAGATCACCCTGACTGTGACCGCCTTTTTAAGATTCGGCCCGTTCTTGATCACTTTGTGGATCGATTTTCTGAGATCTATACTCCAGGGAAAGAAATATCTATTGATGAGTCTTTGGTGTTGTTCAAGGGCCGTTTGGTTTTTAGGCAGTACATCCCTAGCAAGAGGGCACGCTATGGAATTAAGCTGTATATGTTGTCTGAGAGTAGGACAGGATATGTTTTTAATTTTCGTGTGTACACTGGTAGAGATTCTGCTATTGACCCCCCAGGTTGTCCGTCCACTTTTGGAGTTGCAGAGAAAATTGTGTGGGATCTTGCTAGGAGACTGTTTAACAGAGGCCACCATTTGTACCTTGATAACTTCTATACTGCTGTGCAATTATTTAAGGAATTGTATAAAGTGGACACTTTTGCATATGGCACAATCCGCTCTAACCGTAAAGCTTATCCGAAAGAGCTTGTTTGCAAAAAACTTCAGAGGGGGCAGTGCAGTTCCTTGCGTAGTGATGAACTACTAGCTGTAAAATTTGTGGACAGGAGGGATGTGTACATGCTGACTACCATCCATGATGAGAGTACTTCACCTGTGGCTGTTTGGGGTCAGGTTGCTGAAGTGCGCAAACCTGTGTGCATTCTAGACTACAATAAGCACATGGGTGGTGTTGACAGAGTAGATCAGAGGTTGGAACCTTACTCTGCTATTCGGAAGGCTTATGTTTGGTATAAGAAGTTGTCCATCCATTTCTTCGAATTAGCAATGTTCAATGCTTTTATTGTGTTCAAGGAGTGTTCTCCTGCGTCAAAGTTGACATTTCTTCAGTTTCAGCACTCTGTGATAGCTAGCCTTGTTGTTGTGGAACAGGCAAGTGTTCCTAGATTTGGAGTGGTGGAGGATGTGGTTCGATTGAAAGATCGCCACTTTCCTGATTTCATCCCTCCCACACCGGCAAAAGATTTTCCCACTAGGAGATGCAGAGTCTGTTGGCGAAGAGGTACGCGGAAGGAGATTCGTATGTACTGCCCCGACTGTCCATCTAAACCTGGGCTGTGTGTCCCTGCTTGTTTTAGAGCGTACCATACGCAAAATAATTTTTGGGAGCATTCATGAGTGGTAAAGTTAACTGATTGGTTTGTATTCTTTGAAAAATTTGATTCTGTTTCAAGGTTGGCGTTAGTGCAATGTGTTTAGTTTCTGATTTTGTGTTTGTAGATTTGTATCTATTTGTGATTTGTTTGTGTTTTTATTTTTGTCTAAAAAAATCCTAAATGTGTTGGCAGTGTGTGTGGACTGGCACTTCTTTGGCGGTGTACGTGGAATGGTGCTTGGCTGGCGGTGTGCATGGACTGGTGCTTGGCTGGTGGTGTGCGTGGACTGGTGCTTGGCTGGCGGTGTGCGTGGCCTGGTGCTTGGCTGGCGGTGTGCGTGGACTGGTGCTTGGCTGGCGGTGTGCGTGGACTGGTGCTTGGCTGGCGGTGTGTGTGGACTGGTGCTTGGCTGGCGGTGTGCGTGGACTGGTGCTTGGCTGGCGGTGTGCGTGGACTGGCGATTGGCTGGTGGTGTGCCTGGACTGGCGCTTGGCTAGCGGTGTGCGTGGACTGGTGTTTAGCTAGCGGTGTGCGTGGACTGGTGCTCGGCTAGCGGTGTGCGTGGACTGGCGCTCGGCTGGCTGTGTGTGAGTAGTGACTTGCTGCTGGTCACTACACACACTGCTAGCTGAGTGCCACTCCACGCAATCCATCTGCTTGTGTAGTTGCTGTGTCAGGAATGTGGGCGTGTGAAAGTGATGGGCTCTTGAATGGCGCTGTGTGCTGGTGTGAGTTTTGTTATGTGATGGGCCCGCGGCTGGCGGTGTGAATGGTTTTGTATGTCTCACGCGTATGAAAGGTGTATGAATGGCCTGTAAAGAGGTTGGTGCCTTGTCGTGGCTTTACAGCTCACGAGCTGTGAGTCAATGGTTCAGTTTCTCGCCCTTTCAATTATTAACAGTGCATTTCATTTTTGTGAAATCACTTGCTAATACAATTGTATATTCTGAACCATCACTCACCCTCGTGCCAAATCCAACCAGTATGTGTGTGTGCTTGAGGATTAGATGGCTGTGCAGTAATATTTGCCTTTCTGAAGCAGGGTGTACCTTGTCCCTTTTGTGAATTTTGTAATGTGTTGTTTTTGTGCCTGGTGGTGCGAATGGTCTTGTGTGTATCACGTATGAAAGGTATGTGAATGGCCTGTAAAGCGGTTGGTGCCTTGCCGCGGCTTTACAGCTCACGAGCTGCGAGTCATTGGTTCAGTTTTTTCTCCATTGAATATTGACAGTGCATTTCATTTTTGTGAAATCTCTTGTTAATAAAATTTAATATACTGAACCATCACTCGCCCTCGTGCCAAATCCAACCAGTATGTGTGTGCGTTTGAGGAATAGGTGGCTGTGCAAGATTCTTTGTCTTTTTAGTTTCTCTGCCAAGGTGTATGTTCCATGTAAAAATAACCCACCAACTGTAGATATTGTCGTAAACCCATGGGAGTTCATGGTGATGTCTCTCTTGTGAATTCCAAAAAGGTTTTTTATCCTCAATGTCCTGCAAACCTCAAAATATCTGTCACACTGTCCATGCAATATTGTGCCGAAATTCTCACGTTGTAGAAACAATGTCAAAACGTTCTGGTTTTGCAAGGGGGTCAACTGTCTTTTTGGCCCGTGCTCGGCGGCCATCTAGGGAAACCTACCAAACCCATACATTTCTGAAAACTAGACACCCGGGGGCTTCCAGGGAGGTATGGCTTGCGTGGATCCCCCAACGTTTCCTTACCCAGAATCCCCTGCAATCTCAATTTTAGCTGAAAAAATCACTTTTTTCACACTTTTTTGTGTGGGAAAGTTGTGGCATCACCGGGCTCACTCAAATTTCCCACCTCCCAGCGTTCCCCTGGGTCTCCCGGTAAAAATGGTGCCTCACTTGTGTGGGAGGCCCAAGTACCCGCGACAGGCAAGGGCCCAAAACGTAGTGATGCGACATCAACATTGCCTATCCCAAATGTCGCATCACTACGTTTTGGGCCCTTGCCTGTCGCGGGTACTTGGGCCTCCCACACAAGTGAGGCACCATTTTTACTGGGAGACCCAGGGGAACGCTGGGAGGTGGGAAATTTGAGTGAGCCCGGTGATGCCACAACTTTCCCACACAAAAAAGTGTGAAAAAAGTGATTTTTTCAGCTAAAATTGAGGTTTGCAGGGGATTCTGGGTAAGGAAACGTTGGGGGATCCACGCAAGCCATACCTCCCTGGAAGCCCCCGGGTGTCTAGTTTTTAGAAATGTATGGGTTTGGTAGGTTTCCCTAGATGGCCGCCGTGCACCGGGCCAAAAACCCAAGAGACCCCCCTTGCAAAACCAGGTGGTTTTGAGATAGGCAATGTTGATGTCGCATCACTACGTTTTGGGCACTTGCCTGTCGCGGGTACTTGGGCCTCCCACACAAGTGAGGCACCATTTTTACCGGGAGACCCAGGGGAACGCTGGGAGGTGGGAAATTTGAGTGAGCCCGGTGTTGCCACAACTTTCCCACACAAAAAAGTGTGAAAAAAGTGATTTTTTCAGCTAAAATTGAGGTTTGCAGGGGATTCTGGGCAAGGAAACGTTCTGGGATCCACGCAAGCCATACCTCCATGGAAGCCCCCGGGTGTCTAGTTTTCAGAAATGTATGGGTTTGGTAGATTTCCCTAGATGGCCGCCGTGCAACGGGCCAAAAACCCAAGAGACCCCCCTTGCAAAACCAGGTGGTTTTGAGATAGGCAATGTTGATGTCGCATCACTACGTTTTGGGCCCTTGCCTGTCGCGGGTACTTGGGCCTCCCACACAAGTGAGGCACCATTTTTACCGGGAGACCCAGGGGAATGCTGGGAGGTGGGAAATTTGAGTGTGCCCGGTGATGCCACAACTTTCCCACACAAAAAAGTGTGAAAAAAGTGATGTTTTCAGCTAAAATTGAGGTTTGCAGGGGATTCTGGGTAAGGAAACGTTGGGGGATCCACGCAAGCCATACCTCCCTGGAAGCCCCCGGGTGTCTAGTTTTTAGAAGTGTATGGGTTTGGTAGGTTTCCCTAGATGGCCGCCGTGCACCGGGCCAAAAACCCAAGAGACCCCCCTTGCAAAACCAGGTGGTTTTGAGATAGGCAATGTTGATGTCGCATCACTACGTTTTGGGCCCTTGCCTGTCGCGGGTACTTGGGCCTCCCACACAAGTGAGGCACCATTTTTACCGGGAGACCGAGGGGAACGCTGGGAGGTGGGAAATTTGAGTGAGCCCGGTGATGCCACAACTTTCCCACACAAAAAAGTGTGAAAAAAGTGATTTTTTCAGCTAAAATTGAGGTTTGCAGGGGATTCTGGGTAAGGAAACGTTGGGGGATCCACGCAAGCCATACCTCCCTGGAAGCCCCCGGGTGTCTAGTTTTTAGAAATGTATGGGTTTGGTAGGTTTCCCTAGATGGCCGCCGTGCACCGGGCCAAAAACCCAAGAGACCCCCCTTGCAAAACCAGGTGGTTTTGAGATAGGCAATGTTGATGTCGCATCACTACGTTTTGGGCACTTGCCTGTCGCGGGTACTTGGGCCTCCCACACAAGTGAGGCACCATTTTTACCGGGAGACCCAGGGGAACGCTGGGAGGTGGGAAATTTGAGTGAGCCCGGTGTTGCCACAACTTTCCCACACAAAAAAGTGTGAAAAAAGTGATTTTTTCAGCTAAAATTGAGGTTTGCAGGGGATTCTGGGCAAGGAAACGTTCTGGGATCCACGCAAGCCATACCTCCATGGAAGCCCCCGGGTGTCTAGTTTTCAGAAATGTATGGGTTTGGTAGATTTCCCTAGATGGCCGCCGTGCAACGGGCCAAAAACCCAAGAGACCCCCCTTGCAAAACCAGGTGGTTTTGAGATAGGCAATGTTGATGTCGCATCACTACGTTTTGGGCCCTTGCCTGTCGCGGGTACTTGGGCCTCCCACACAAGTGAGGCACCATTTTTACCGGGAGACCCAGGGGAACGCTGGGAGGTGGGGAATTTGAGTGTGCCCGGTGATGCCACAACTTTCCCACACAAAAAAGTGTGAAAAAAGTGATGTTTTCAGCTAAAATTGAGGTTTGCAGGGGATTCTGGGTAAGGAAACGTTGGGGGATCCACGCAAGCCATACCTCCCTGGAAGCCCCAGGGTGTCTAGTTTTTAGAAATGTATGGGTTTGGTAGGTTTCCCTAGATGGCCGCCGTGCACCGGGCCAAAAACCCAAGAGACCCCCCTTGCAAAACCAGGTGGTTTTGAGATAGGCAATGTTGATGTCGCATCACTACGTTTTGGGCCCTTGCCTGTCGCGGGTACTTGGGCCTCCCACACAAGTGAGGCACCATTTTTACCGGGAGACCGAGGGGAACGCTGGGAGGTGGGAAATTTGAGTGAGCCCGGTGATGCCACAACTTTCCCACACAAAAAAGTGTGAAAAAAGTAATTTTTTCAGCTAAAATTGAGGTTTGCAGGGGATTCTGGGTAAGGAAACGTTGGGGGATCCACGCAAGCCATACCTCCCTGGAAGCCCCCGGGTGTCTAGTTTTCAGAAATGTATGGGTTTGGTAGTCTTCCCTAGATGGCCGCCGTGCACCGGGCCAAAAACCCAAGTGACCCCCCTTGCAAAATCAGGTGGTTTTGAGATAGGCAATTTTGATGTCACCTCAGTATGTTTTGCGCCGTTTCCTGTCGCGGGCACTAGGCCAACACACACATGTAAGGTACCGTTTTTCTCGTAAGACTTTGGGGAACGCGTGGTGGGTGGAAATTTGTGGACCCACGCAGATTCCGGAACTTTCCACGACAGAAATGTGGGGAAAATGTGGTTTTTTTGACAATTTTTTAGGTTTGCAAGGGATTCTGGGTAACAGACCCTGGTGGGAGGCAGTCAAGTCACCCCATCCTGGATTCCCCTGGGTGTCTAGTTTTCAAAAATGTATAGGTTTGCTAGGTTTCCCAAGGTGCCCGCAGAGGTAGGGTTCAAAAACTACAGCTAGTCATTTTGCCAAAAAAGGGTCATTTTTCACTGCGAAATTTAGGTGTGACCAGGTTGCGTTTTGTGCCGTTTCCTGTCGCGGGCACTAGGCCGACCCACAGAAGTGAGGTACCGTTTTTCTCGTAAGACTTTGGGGAACGCGGGGTGGGTGGAAATTTGTGGATCCACGCAGATTCCGGAGCTTTCCACGACAGAAATGTGGGGAAAATGTGTTTTTTTTGACAATTATTTAGGTTTGCAAGGGATTCTGGGTAACAGACTCTGGTGGGAGGCAGTCAAGTCACCCCATCCTGGATTCCCCTGGGTGTCTAGTTTTCAAAAATGCATAGGTTTGCTGGGTTTCCCAAGGTGCCCGCAGAGCTAGGGTTCAAAAACTACAGCTAGTCATTTTTTCAAAAAAGGGTCATTTTTCACAGCGAAATTGAGGTGTGACCAGGTTGCGTTTTGCGCCATTTCCTGTCACGGGCACTAGGCCGACCCACATAAGTGAGGTACCGTTTTTCTCGTAAGACTTTGGGGAACGCGGGGTGGGTGGAAATTTGTGGATCCACGCCGGATCTGGAACTTTCCACGACAGAAATGTGGGGAAAATGTGTTTTTTTGGACAATTTTTTAGGTTTGCAAGGGATTCTGGGTAACAGACCCTGGTGGGAGGCAGCCAAGTCACCCCATCCTAGATTCCCCTGGGTGTCTAGTTTTCAAAAATGTATAGGTTTGCTAGGTTTCCCACTGTGCCCACAGAGCTAGGGTTCAAAAACTATAGCTAGTCTTTTTGCCAAAAAAGGGTCATTTTTCAATGCAAAATTGAGGTGTGACCATGTTGCGTTTTGCGCAGTTTCCTGTCGCGGGCACTAGGCCGACCCACACATGTGAGGTACCGTTTTTCTCGTAAGACTTTGGGGAACGCGGGGTGGGTGGAAATTTGTGGATCCACGCAGATTACGGAACTTTCCACGACAGAAATGTGGGGAAAATTTGTTTTTTTTGACAATTTTTTAGGTTTGCAAGGGATTCTGGGTAACAGACTCTGGTGGGAGGCAGTCAAGTCACCCCATCCTGGATTCCCCTGGGTGTCTAGTTTTCAAAAATGTATTGGTTTGCCAGGTATCCCAAGGTGCCCGCAGAGGTAGGGTTCAAAAACTACAGCTAGTCATTTTTCCAAAAAAGGGTCATTTTTCACTGCGAAATTGAGGAGTGACCAGGTTGCGTTTTGCGCCGTTTCCTGTCGCGGGCACTAGGCCGACCCACACAAGTGAGGTACCGTTTTTCTCGTAAGACTTTGGGGAACGTGGGGTGCATGGAAATTTGTGGATCCACGCAGATTCCGGAACTTTCCACGACAGAAATGTGGGGAAAATGTGTTTTTTTGGACAATTTTTTAGGTTTGCAAGGGATTCTGGGTAACAGACCCTGGTGGGAGGCAGTCAAGTCACCCCATCCTGGATTCCCCTGGGTGTCTAGTTTTCAAAAATGCATAGGTTTGCTAGGTTTCCCAAGGTGCCCGCAGAGCTAGGGTTCAAAAACTACAGCTAGTCATTTTTTCAAAAAAGGGTCATTTTTCACTGCGAAATTGAGGTGTGACCAGGTTGCGTTTTGCGCCGTTTCCTCTCGTGGGCACTAGGCCGACCCACACAAGTGAGGTACCGTTTTTCTCGTAAGACTTTGGGGAACGCGGGGTGGGTGGAAATTTGTGGATCCACGCAGATTCCGGAACTTTCCACGACAGAAATGTGGGGAAAATGTGTTTTTTTTGACAATTTTTTAGGTTTGCAAGGGATTCTGGGTAACAGACCCTGGTGGGAGGCAGTCAAGTCCCCCCATCCTGGATTCCCCTGGGTGTCTAGTTTTCAAAAATGTATAGGTTTGCTAGGTTTAGCAAGGTGCCCGCAGAGCTAGGGTTCAAAAACTACAGCTAGTAATTTTTCCAAAAAAGGGTCATTTTTCACTGCGAAATTGAGGTGTGACCAGGTTGCGTTTTGCGCCATTTCCTGTCGCGGGCACTAGGCTGACCCACACAAGTGAGGTACCGTTTTTCTCGTAAGACTTTGGGGAACGCGGGGTGGGTGGAAATTTGTGGATCCACGCAGATTCCGGAACTTTCCACGACAGAAATGTGGGGAAAATGTGTTTTTTTGGACAATTTTTTAGGTTTGCAAGGGATTCTGGGTAACAGACCCTGGTGGGAGGCAGTCAAGTCACCCCATTATGGATTCCCCTGGGTGTCTAGTTCTCAAAAATGTATAGGTTTGCTAGTTTTCCCAAGGTGCCCGCAGAGCTAGGGTTCAAAAACTACAGCTAGTCATTTTGCCAAAAAAGGATCATTTTTCACTGCGAAATTTAGGTGTGACCAGGTTGCGTTTTGTGCCGTTTCCTGTCGCGGGCACTAGGCCGACCCACACAAGTGAGGTACCGTTTTTCTCGTAAGACTTTGGGGAACGCGGGGTGGGTGGAAATTTGTGGATCCACGCAGATTCCGGAACTTTCCACGACAGAAATGTGTGGAAAATGTGTTTTTTTTGACAATTTTTTAGGTTTGCAAGGGATTCTGGGTAACAGACCCTGGTGGGAGGCAGTCAAGTCCCCCCATCCTGGATTCCCCTGGGTGTCTAGTTTTCAAAAATGTCTAGGTTTGCTAGGTTTAGCAAGGTGCCCGCAGAGCTAGGGTTCAAAAACTACAGCTAGTCATTTTTCCAAAAAAGGGTCATTTTTCACTGCGAAATTGAGGTGTGACCAGGTTGCGTTTTGCGCCGTTTCCTGTCGCGGGCACTAGGCTCGACCCACACAAGTGAGGTACCATTTTTCTTGTAAGGCTTTGGGGAAGGCGGGGTGGGTGGAAATTTGTGGACCCACGCAGATTCCGGAACTTTCCACGACAAAAATGTGGGGAAAATGTGTTTTTTTTGACAATTGTTTAGGTTTGCAAGGGATTCTGGGTAACAGACCCTGGTGGGAGGCAGTCAAGTCACCCCATCCTGGATTCCCCTGGGTGTCTAGTTTTAAAAAATGTATAGGTTTGCTAGGTTTCCCAAGGTGCCCGCAGAGCTAGGGTTCAAAAACTACAGCTAGTCATTTTTCCAAAAAAGGGTCATTTTTCACTGCGAAATTGAGGTGGGACCAGGTTGCGTTTTGCGCCGTTTCCTGTCGCGGGCACTAGGCCGACCCACATAAGTGAGGTACCGTTTTTCTCGTAAGACTTTGGGGAACGCGGGGTGGGTGGAAATTTGTGGATCCACGCAGATTCTGGAACTTTCCACGACAGAAATGTGGGGAAAATGTGTTTTTTTGGACAATTTTTTAGGTTTGCAAGGGATTCTGGGTAACAGACCCTGGTGGGAGGCAGTCAAGTCACCCCATCCTGGATTCCCCTGGGTGTCTAGTTTTCAAAAATGTATAGGTTTGCTAGGTTTCCCAAGGTGCCCGCAGAGCTAGGGTTCAAAAACTACAGCTAGTCATTTTTTCAAAAAAGGGTCATTTTTCACTGCGAAATTGAGGTGTGACCAGGTTGCGTTTTGCGCCGTTTCCTGTCGCGGGCACTAGGTCGACCCACACAAGTGAGGTACCGTTTTTCGCGTAAGACTTTGGGGAACGCGGGGTGGGTGGAAATTTGTGGATCCACGCAGATTCCGGAACTTTCCACGACAGAAATGTGTGGAAAATGTGGTTTTTTTGACAATTTTTTAGGTTTGCAAGGGATTCTGGGTAACAGACCCTGGTGGGAGGCAGTCAAGTCACCCCATCCTGGATTCCCCTGGGTGTCTAGTTTTAAAAAATGTATAGGTTTGCTAGGTTTCCCAAGGTGCCCGCAGAGCTAGGGTTCAAAAACTACAGCTAGTCATTTTTCCAAAAAAGGGTCATTTTTCACTGCGAAATTGAGGTGTGACCAGGTTGCGTTTTGCGCCATTTCCTGTCACGGGCACTAGGCCGACCCACATAAGTGAGGTATCGTTTTTCTCGTAAGACTTTGGGGAACGCGGGGTGGGTGGAAATGTGTGGATCCACGCAGATTCCGGAACTTTCCACGACAGAAATGTGGGGAAAATGTGTTTTTTTTGACAATTTTTTAGGTTTGCAAGGGATTCTGGGTAACAGACCCTGGTGGGAGGCAGTCAAGTCACCCCATCCTGGATTCCCCTGGGTGTCTAGTTTTCAAAAATGTATAGGTTTGCTAGGTTTCCCAAGGTGCCCGCAGAGCTAGGGTTCAAAAACTACAGCTAGTCATTTTTCCAAAAAAGGGTCATTTTTCACTGCGAAATTGAGGTGGGACCAGGTTGCGTTTTGGGCCGTTTCCTGTCGCGGGCACTAGGCCGACCCACATAAGTGAGGTACCGTTTTTCTTGTAAGACTTTGGGGAACGCGGGGTGGGTGGAAATTTGTGGATCCACGCCGGATCTGGAACTTTCCACGACAGAAATGTGGGGAAAATGTGTTTTTTTGGACAATTTTTTAGGTTTGCAAGGGATTCTGGGTAACAGACCCTGGTGGGAGGCAGCCAAGTCAACCCATCCTGGATTCCCCTGGGTGTCTAGTTTTCAAAAATGTATGGGTTTGCTAGGTTTCCCACTGTGCCCACAGAGCTAGGGTTCAAAAACTACAGCTAGTCTTTTTGCCAAAAAAAGGGTCATTTTTCAATGCAAAATTGAGGTGTGACCACTTTGCGTTTTGCGCAGTTTCCTGTCGCGGGCACTAGGCCGACCCACACATGTGAGGTACCGTTTTTCTCGTAAGACTTTGCGGAACGCGGGGTGGGTGGAAATTTGTGGATCCACGCAGATTCCGGAACTTTCCACGACAGAAATGTGGGGAAAATTTGGTTTTTTTGACAATTTTTTAGGTTTGCAAGGCATTCTGGGTAACAGACTCTGGTGGGAGGCAGTCAAGTCACCCCATCCTGGATTCCCCTGGGTGTCTAGTTTTCAAAAATGTATTGGTTTGCCAGGTATCCCAAGGTGCCCGCAGAGGTAGGGTTCAAAAACTACAGCTAGTCATTTTTCCAAAAAAGGGTCATTTTTCACTGCGAAATTGAGGTGTGACCAGGTTGCGTTTTGTGCCGTTTCCTGTCGCGGGCACTAGGCCGACCCACACAAGTGAGGTACCGTTTTTCTCGTAAGACTTTGGGGAACGTGGGGTGGTTGGAAATTTGTGGATCCACGCAGATTCCGGAACTTTCCACGACAGAAATGTGGGGAAAATGTGTTTGTTTTGACAATTTTTTAGGTTTGCAAGGGATTCTGGGTAACAGACCCTGGTGGGAGGCAGTCAAGTCACCCCATCCTGGATTCCCCTGGGTGTCTAGTTTTCAAAAATGCATAGGTTTGCTAGGTTTCCCAAGGTGCCCGCAGAGCTAGGGTTCAAGAACTACAGCTAGTCATTTTTTCAAAAAAGGGTCATTTTTCACTGCGAAATTGAGGTGTGACCAGGTTGCGTTTTGCGCCGTTTCCTGTCGTGGGCACTAGGCCGACCCACACAAGTGAGGTACTGTTTTTCACGTAAGACTTTGGGGAACGCGGGGTGGGAGGAAATTTGTGGATCCACGCAGATTCCGGAACTTTCCACGACAGAAATGTGGGGAAAATGTGTTTTTTTTCACAATTTTTTAGGTTTGCAAGGGATTCTGGGTAACAGACCCTGGTGGGAGGCAGTCAAGTCCCCCCATCCTGGATTCCCCTGGGTGTCTAGTTTTCAAAAATGTATAGGTTTGCTAGGTTTAGCAAGGTGCCCGCAGAGCTAGGGTTCAAAAACTACAGCTAGTCATTTTTCCAAAAAAGGGTCATTTTTCACTGCGAAATTGAGGTGTGACCAGGTTGCGTTTTGCGCCGTTTCCTGTCGCGGGCACTAGGCCGACCCACACAAGTGAGGTACCATTTTTCTTGTAAGACTTTGGGGAAGGCGGGGTGGGTGGAAATTTGGGGACCCACGCAGATTCCGGAACTTTCCACAACAGAAATGTGGGGAAAATGTGTTTTTTTTGACAATTTTTTAGGTTTGCAAGGGATTCTGGGTAACAGACCCTGGTGGGAGGCAGTCAAGTCACCCCATCCTGGATTCCCCTGGGTGTCTAGTTTTAAAAAATGTATAGGTTTGCTAGGTTTCCCAAGGTGCCCGCAGAGCTAGGGTTAAAAAACTACAGCTAGTCATTTTTCCAAAAAAGGGTCATTTTTCACTGCGAAATTGAGGTGTGACCAGGTTGCGTTTTGCGCCATTTCCTGTCGCGGGCACTAGGCTGACCCACACAAGTGAGGTACCGTTTTTCTCGTAAGACTTTGGGGAACGCGGGGTGGGTGGAAATTTGTGGATCCACGCAGATTCCGGAACTTTCCACGACAGAAATGTGGGGAAAATGTGTTTTTTTTGACAATTTTTTAGGTTTGCAAGGGATTCTGGGTAACAGACCCTGGTGGGAGGCAGTCAAGTCACCCCATTCTGGATTCCCCTGGGTGTCTAGTTCTCAAAAATGTATAGGTTTGCTAGGTTTCCCAAGGTGCCCGCAGAGCTAGGGTTCCAAAACTACAGCTAGTCATTTTGCCAAAAAAGGGTCATTTTTCACTGCGAAATTTAGGTGTGACCAGGTTGCGTTTTGTGCCGTTTCCTGTCGCGGGCACTAGGCCGACCCACACAAGTGAGGTACAGTTTTCCTCGTAAGACTTTGGGGAATGCGGGGTGGGTGGAAATGTGTGGATCCACGCAGATTCCGGAACTTTCCACGACAGAAATGTGTGGAAAATGTGGTTTTTTTGACAATTTTTTAGGTTTGCAAGGGATTCTGGGTAACAGACCCTGGTGGGAGGCAGTCAAGTCCCCCCATCCTGGATTCCCCTGGGTGTCTTGTTTTCAAAAATGTATAGGTTTGCTAGGTTTAGCAAGGTGCCCACAGAGCTAGGGTTCAAAAACTACAGCTAGTCATTTTTCCAAAAAAGGGTCATTTTTCACTGCGAAATTGAGGTGGGACCAGGTTGCGTTTTGCGCCGTTTCCTGTCGCGGGCACTAGGCCGACCCACACAAGTGAGGTACCATTTTTCTTGTAAGACTTTGGGGAAGGCGGGGTGGGTGGAAATTTGTGGACCCACGCAGATTCCGGAACTTTCCACGACAGAAATGTGGGGAAAATGTGTTTTTTTTGACAATTTTTTAGGTTTGCAAGGGATTCTGGGTAACAGACCCTGGTGGGAGGCAGTCAAGTCACCCCATCCTGGATTCCCCTGGGTGTCTAGTTTTCAAAAATGTATAGGTTTGCTAGGTTTCCCAAGGTGCCCGCAGAGCTAGGGTTCAAAAACTACAGCTAGTCATTTTTTCAAAAAAGGGTCATTTTTCACTGCGAAATTGAGGTGTGACCAGGTTGCGTTTTGCGCCGTTTCCTGTCGCGGGCACTAGGTCGACCCTCACAAGTGAGGTACCGTTTTTCGCGTAAGACTTTGGGGAACGCGGGGTGGGTGGAAATTTGTGGATCCACGCAGATTCCGGAACTTTCCACGACAGAAATGTATAGGTTAGCTAGGTTTCCCAAGGTGCCCGCAGAGCTAGGGTTCAAAAACTACAGCTAGTCATTTTTCCAAAAAAGGGTCATTTTTCACTGCGAAATTGAGGTGTGACCAGGTTGCGTTTTGCGCCGTTTCCTGTCGCGGGCACTAGGTCGACCCACACAAGTGAGGTACCGTTTTTCGCGTAAGACTTTGGGGAACGCGGGGTGGGTGGAAATTTGTGGATCCACGCAGATTCCGGAACTTTCCACGACAGAAATGTGTGGAAAATGTGGTTTTTTTGACAATTTTTTAGGTTTGCAAGGGATTCTGGGTAACAGACCCTGGTGGGAGGCAGTCAAGTCACCCCATCCTGGATTCCCCTGGGTGTCTAGTTTGAAAAAATATATAGGTTTGCTAGGTTTCCCAAGGTGCCCGCAGAGCTAGGGTTCAAAAACTACAGCTAGTCATTTTTCCAAAAAAGGGTCATTTTTCACTGCGAAATTGAGGTGTGACCAGGTTGCGTTTTGCGCCATTTCCTGTCACGGGCACTAGGCCGACCCACATAAGTAAGGTATCGTTTTTCTCGTAAGACTTTGGGGAACGCGGGGTGGGTGGAAATGTGTGGATCCACGCAGATTCCGGAACTTTCCACGACAGAAATGTGGGGAAAATGTGTTTTTTTTGACAATTTTTTAGGTTTGCAAGGGATTCTGGGTAACAGACCCTGGTGGGAGGCAGTCAAGTCACCCCATCCTGGATTCCCCTGGGTGTCTAGTTTTCAAAAATGTATAGGTTTGCTAGGTTTCCCAAGGTGCCCGCAGAGCTAGGGTTCAAAAACTACAGCTAGTCATTTTTCCAAAAAAGGGTCATTTTTCACTGCGAAATTGAGGTGGGACCAGGTTGCGTTTTGGGCCGTTTCCTGTCGCGGGCACTAGGCCGACCCACATAAGTGAGGTACCGTTTTTCTCGTAAGACTTTGGGGAACGCGGGGTGGGTGGAAATTTGTGGATCCACACCGGATCTGGAACTTTCCACGACAGAAATGTGGGGAAAATGTGTTTTTTTGGACAATTTTTTAGGTTTGCAAGGGATTCTGGGTAACAGACCCTGGTGGGAGGCAGCCAAGTCAACCCATCCTGGATTCCCCTGGGTGTCTAGTTTTCAAAAATGTATGGGTTTGCTAGGTTTCCCACTGTGCCCACAGAGCTAGGGTTCAAAAACTACAGCTAGTCTTTTTGCCAAAAAAAGGGTCATTTTTCAATGCAAAATTGAGGTGTGACCACGTTGCGTTTTGCGCAGTTTCCTGTCGCGGGCACTAGGCCGACCCACACATGTGAGGTACCGTTTTTCTCGTAAGACTTTGGGGAACGCGGGGTGGGTGGAAATTTGTGGATCCACGCAGATTCCGGAACTTTCCACGACAGAAATGTGGGGAAAATTTTGTTTTTTTGACAATTTTTTAGGTTTGCAAGGGATTCTGGGTAACAGACTCTGGTGGGAGGCAGTCAAGTCACCCCATCCTGGATTCCCCTGGGTGTCTAGTTTTCAAAAATGTATTGGTTTGCCAGGTATCCCAAGGTGCCCGCAGAGGTAGGGTTCAAAAACTACAGCTAGTCATTTTTCCAAAAAAGGGTCATTTTTCACTGCGAAATTGAGGTGTGACCAGGTTGCGTTTTGTGCCGTTTCCTGTCGCGGGCACTAGGCCGACCCACACAAGTGAGGTACCGTTTTTCTCGTAAGACTTTGGGGAACGTGGGGTGGGTGGAAATTTGTGGATCCACGCAGATTCCGGAACTTTCCACGACAGAAATGTGGGGAAAATGTGTTTTTTTTGACAATTTTTTAGGTGTGCAAGGGATTCTGGGTAACAGACCCTGGTGGGAGGCAGTCAAGTCACCCCATCCTGGATTCCCCTGGGTGTCTAGTTTTCAAAAATGCATAGGTTTGCTAGGTTTCCCAAGGTGCCCGCAGAGCTAGGGTTCAAGAACTACAGCTAGTCATTTTTTCAAAAAAGGGTCATTTTTCACTGCGAAATTGAGGTGTGACCAGGTTGCGTTTTGCGCCGTTTCCTGTCGTGGGCACTAGGCCGACCCACACAAGTGAGGTACCGTTTTTCGTGTAAGACTTTGGGGAACGCGGGGTGGGTGGAAATTTGTGGATCCACGCAGATTCCGGAACTTTCCACGACAGAAATGTGGGGAAAATGTGTTTTTTTTGACAATTTTTTAGGTTTGCAAGGGATTCTGGGTAACAGACCCTGGTGGGAGGCAGTCAAGTCCCCCCATCCTGGATTCCCCTGGGTGTCTAGTTTTCAAAAATGTATAGGTTTGCTAGGTTTCCCAAGGTGCCCGCAGAGCTAGGGTTCAAGAACTACAGCTAGTCATTTTTTCAAAAAAGGGTCATTTTTCACTGCGAAATTGAGGTGTGACCAGGTTGCGTTTTGCGCCGTTTCCTGTCGCGGGCACTAGGCCGACCCACACAAGTGAGGTACCATTTTTCTTGTAAGACTTTGGGGAAGGCGGGGTGGGTGGAATTTTGTGGACCCACGCAGATTCCGGAACTTTCCACGACAGAAATGTGGGGAAAATGTGTTTTTTTTGACAATTTTTTAGGTTTGCAAGGGATTCTGGGTAACAGACCCTGGTGGGAGGCAGTCAAGTCACCCCATCCTGGATTCCCCTGGGTGTCTAGTTTTCAAAAATGCATAGGTTTGCTAGGTTTCCCAAGGTGCCCGCAGAGCTAGGGTTCAAGAACTACAGCTAGTCATTTTTTAAAAAAAGGGTCATTTTTCACTGCGAAATTGAGGTGTGACCAGGTTGCGTTTTGCGCCGTTTCCTGTCGTGGGCACTAGGCCGACCCACACAAGTGAGGTACCGTTTTTCGCGTAAGACTTTGGGGAACGCGGGGTGGGAGGAAATTTGTGGATCCACGCAGATTCCGGAACTTTCCACGACAGAAATGTGGGGAAAATGTGTTTTTTTTGACAATTTTTTAGGTTTGCAAGGGATTCTGGGTAACAGACCCTGGTGGGAGGCAGTCAAGTCACCCCATCCTGGATTCCCCTGGGTGTCTAGTTCTCAAAAATGTATAGGTTTGCTAGGTTTCCCAAGGTGCCCGCAGAGCTAGGGTTCAAAAATACAGCTAGTCATTTTGCCAAAAAAGGGTCATTTTTCACTGCGAAATTTAGGTGTGACCAGGTTGCGTTTTGTGCCGTTTCCTGTCGCGGGCACTAGGCCGACCCACACAAGTGAGGTACCGTTTTTCTCGTAAGACTTTGGGGAATGCGGGGTGGGTGGAAATTTGTGGATCCACGCAGATTCCGGAACTTTCCACGACAGAAATGTGTGGAAAATGTGTTTTTTTTGACAATTTTTTAGGTTTGCAAGGGATTCTGGGTAACAGACCCTGGTGGGAGGCAGTCAAGTCCCCCCATCCTGGATTCCCCTGGGTGTCTAGTTTTCAAAAATGTATAGGTTTGCTAGGTTTAGCAAGGTGCCCGCAGAGCTAGGGTTCAAAAACTACAGCTAGTCATTTTTCCAAAAAAGGGTCATTTTTCACTGCGAAATTGAGGTGTGACCAGGTTGCGTTTTGCGCCGTTTCCTGTCGCGGGCACTAGGCCTACCCACACAAGTGAGGTACCATTTTTCTTGTAAGACTTTGGGGAAGGCGGGGTGGGTGGAAATTTGTGGACCCACGCAGATTCCGGAACTTTCCACGACAGAAATGTGGGGAAAATGTGTTTTTTTTGACAATTTTTTAGGTTTGCAAGGGATTCTGGGTAACAGACCCTGGTGGGAGGCAGTCAAGTCACCCCATCCTGGATTCCCCTGGGTGTCTAGTTTTCAAAAATGTATAGGCTTGCTAGGTTTCCCAAGGTGCCCGCAGAGCTAGGGTTCAAAAACTACAGCTAGTCATTTTTCCAAAAAAGGGTCATTTTTCACTGCGAAATTGAGGTGGGACCAGGTTGCGTTTTGCGCCGTTTCCTGTCGCGGGCACTAGGCCGACCCACATAAGTGAGGTACCGTTTTTCTCGTAAGACTTTGGGGAACGCGGGGTGGGTGGAAATTTGTGGATCCACGCAGATTCCGGAACTTTCCACGACAGAAATGTAGGGAAAATGTGTTTTTTTGGACAATTTTTTAGGTTTGCAAGGGATTCTGGGTAACAGACCCTGGTGGGAGGCAGTCAAGTCACCCCATCCTGGATTCCTCTGGGTGTCTAGTTTTCAAAAATGTATAGGTTTGCTAGGTTTCCCAAGGTGCCCGCAGAGCTAGGGTTCAAAAACTACAGCTAGTAATTTTTTCAAAAAAGGGTCATTTTTCACTGCGAAATTGAGGTGTGACCAGGTTGCGTTTTGCGCCGTTTCCTGTCGCGGGCACTAGGTCGACCCACACAAGTGAGGTACCGTTTTTCGCGTAAGACTTTGGGGAACGCGGGGTGGGTGGAAATTTGTGGATCCACGCAGATTCCGGAACTTTCCACGACAGAAATGTATAGGTTAGCTAGGTTTCCCAAGGTGCCCGCAGAGCTAGGGTTCAAAAACTACAGCTAGTCATTTTTCCAAAAAAGGGTCATTTTTCACTGCGAAATTGAGGTGTGACCAGGTTGCGTTTTGCGCCGTTTCCTGTCGCGGGCACTAGGTCGACCCACACAAGTGAGGTACCGTTTTTCGCGTAAGACTTTGGGGAACGCGGGGTGGGTGGAAATTTGTGGATCCACGCAGATTCCGGAACTTTCCACGACAGAAATGTGTGGAAAATGTGTTTTTTTTGACAATTTTTTAGGTTTGCAAGGGATTCTGGGTAACAGACCCTGGTGGGAGGCAGTCAAGTCACCCCATCCTGGATTCCCCTGGGTGTCTAGTTTTAAAAAATGTATAGGTTTGCTAGGTTTCCCAAGGTGCCCGCAGAGCTAGGGTTCAAAAACTACAGCTAGTCATTTTTCCAAAAAAGGGTCATTTTTCACTGCGAAATTGAGGTGTGACCAGGTTGCGTTTTGCGCCATTTCCTGTCGCGGGCACTAGGCTGACCCACACAAGTGAGGTACCGTTTTTCTCGTAAGACTTTGGGGAACGCGGGGTGGGTGGAAATTTGTGGATCCACGCAGATTCCGGAACTTTCCACGACAGAAATGTGTGGAAAATGTGTTTTTTTTGACAATTTTTTAGGTTTGCAAGGGATTCTGGGTAACAGACCCTGGTGGGAGGCAGTCAAGTCCCCCCATCCTGGATTCCCCTGGGTGTCTAGTTTTCAAAAATGTATAGGTTTGCTAGGTTTAGCAAGGTGCCCGCAGAGCTAGGGTTCAAAAACTACAGCTAGTCATTTTTCCAAAAAAGGGTCATTTTTCACTGCGAAATTGAGGTGTGACCAGGTTGCGTTTTGCGCCGTTTCCTGTCGCGGGCACTAGGCCGACCCACACAAGTGAGGTACCATTTTTCTTGTAAGACTTTGGGGAAGGCGGGGTGGGTGGAAATTTGTGGACCCACGCAGATTCCGGAACTTTCCACGACAGAAATGTGGGGAAAATGTGTTTTTTTTGACAATTTTTTAGGTTTGCAAGGGATTCTGGGTAACAGACCCTGGTGGGAGGCAGTCAAGTCACCCCATCCTGGATTCCCCTGGGTGTCTAGTTTTCAAAAATGTATAGGTTTGCTAGGTTTCCCAAGGTGCCCGCAGAGCTAGGGTTCAAAAACTACAGCTAGTCATTTTTCCAAAAAAGGGTCATTTTTCACTGCGAAATTGAGATGGGACCAGGTTGCGTTTTGCGCCGTTTCCTGTCGCGGGCACTAGGCCGACCCACATAAGTGAGGTACCGTTTTTCTCGTAAGACTTTGGGGAACGCGGGGTGGGTGGAAATTTGTGGATCCACGCAGATTCCGGAACTTTCCACGACAGAAATGTAGGGAAAATGTGTTTTTTTGGACAATTTTTTAGGTTTGCAAGGGATTCTGGGTAACAGACCCTGGTGGGAGGCAGTCAAGTCACCCCATCCTGGATTCCCCTGGGTGTCTAGTTTTCAAAAATGTTTAGGTTTGCTAGGTTTCCCAAGGTGCCCGCAGAGCTAGGGTTCAAAAACTACAGCTAGTCATTTTTTCAAAAAAGGGTCATTTTTCACTGCGAAATTGAGGTGTGACCAGGTTGCGTTTTGCGCCGTTTCCTTTCGCGGGCACTAGGTCGACCCACACAAGTGAGGTACCGTTTTTCGCGTAAGACTTTGGGGAACGCGGGGTGGGTGGAAATTTGTGGATCCACGCAGATTCCGGAACTTTCCACGACAGAAATGTATAGGTTAGCTAGGTTTCCCATGGTGCCCGCAGAGCTAGGGTTCAAAAACTACAGCTAGTCATTTTTCCAAAAAAGGGTCATTTTTCACTGCGAAATTGAGGTGTGACCAGGTTGCGTTTTGCGCCGTTTCCTGTCGCGGGCACTAGGTCGACCCACACAAGTGAGGTACCATTTTTCGCGTAAGACTTTGGGGAACGCGGGGTGGGTGGAAATTTGTGGATCCACGCAGATTCCGGAACTTTCCACGACAGAAATGTGTGGAAAATGTGGTTTTTTTGACAATTTTTTAGGTTTGCAAGGGATTCTGGGTAACAGACCCTGGTGGGAGGCAGTCAAGTCACCCCATCCTGGATTCCCCTGGGTGTCTAGTTTTCAAAAATGTATAGGTTTGCTAGGTTTCCCAAGGTGCCCGCAGAGCTAGGGTTCAAAAACTACAGCTAGTCATTTTTCCAAAAAAGGGTAATTTTTCACTGCGAAATTGAGGTGTGACCAGGTTGCGTTTTGCGCCATTTCCTGTCACGGGCACTAGGCCGACCCACATAAGTGAGGTATCGTTTTTTTCGTAAGACTTTGGGGAACGCGGGGTGGGTGGAAATGTGTGGATCCACGCAGATTCCGGAACTTTCCACGACAGAAATGTGGGGAAAATGTGTTTTTTTGGACAATTTTTTAGGTTTGCAAGGGATTCTGGGTAACAGACCCTGGTGGGAGGCAGTCAAGTCACCCCATCCTGGATTCCCCTGGGTGTCTAGTTTTCAAAAATGTATAGGTTTGCTAGGTTTCCCAAGGTGCCCGCAGAGCTAGGGTTCAAAAACTACAGCTAGTCATGTTTCCAAAAAAGGGTCATTTTTCACTGCGAAATTGAGGTGGGACCAGGTTGCGTTTTGGGCCGTTTCCTGTCGCGGGCACTAGGCCGACCTACATAAGTGAGGTACCGTTTTTCTCGTAAGACTTTGGGGAACGCGGGGTGGGTGGAAATTTGTGGATCCACGCCGGATCTGGAACTTTCCACGACAGAAATGTGGGGAAAATGTGTTTTTTTGGACAATTTTTTAGGTTTGCAAGGGATTCTGGGTAACAGACCCTGGTGGGAGGCAGCCAAGTCAACCCATCCTGGATTCCCCTGGGTGTCTAGTTTTCAAAAATGTATGGGTTTGCTAGGTTTCCCACTGTGCCCACAGAGCTAGGGTTCAAAAACTACAGCTAGTCTTTTTGCCAAAAAAAGGGTCATTTTTCAATGCAAAATTGAGGTGTGACCACGTTGCGTTTTGCGCAGTTTCCTGTCGCGGGCACTAGGCCGACCCACACATGTGAGGTACCGTTTTTCTCGTAAGACTTTGGGGAACGCGGGGTGGGTGGAAATTTGTGGATCCACGCAGATTCCGGAACTTTCCACGACAGAAATGTGGGGAAAATTTTGTTTTTTTGACAATTTTTTAGGTTTGCAAGGGATTCTGGGTAACAGACCCTGGTGGGAGGCAGTCAAGTCACCCCATCCTGGATTCCCCTGGGTGTCTAGTTTTCAAAAATGCATAGGTTTGCTAGGTTTCCCAAGGTGCCCGCAGAGCTAGGTTTCAAGAACTACAGCTAGTCATTTTTCCAAAAAAGGGTCATTTTTCACTGCGAAATTGAGGTGTGACCAGGTTGCGTTTTGTGCCGTTTCCTGTCGCGGGCACTAGGCCGACCCACACAAGTGAGGTACCGTTTTTCTCGTAAGACTTTGGGGAACGTGGGGTGGGTGGAAATTTGTGGATCCACGCAGATTCCGGAACTTTCCACGACAGAAATGTGGGGAAAATGTGTTTTTTTTGACAATTTTTTAGGTTTGCAAGGGATTCTGGGTAACAGACCCTGGTGGGAGGGAGTCAAGTCACCCCATCCTGGATTCCCCTGGGTGTCTAGTTTTCACAAATGCATAGGTTTGCTAGGTTTCCCAAGGTGCCCGCAGAGCTAGGGTTCAAGAACTACAGCTAGTCATTTTTTCAAAAAAGGGTCATTTTTCACTGCGAAATTGAGGTGTGACCAGGTTGCGTTTTGCGCCGTTTCCTGTCGTGGGCACTAGGCCGACCCACACAAGTGAGGTACCGTTTTTCGCGTAAGACTTTGGGGAACGCGGGGTGGGTGGAAATTTGTGGATCCACGCAGATTCCGGAACTTTCCACGACAGAAATGTGGGGAAAATGTGTTTTTTTTGACAATTTTTTAGGTTTGCAAGGGATTCTGGGTAACAGACCCTGGTGGGAGGCAGTCAAGTCCCCCCATCCTGGATTCCCCTGGGTGTCTAGTTTTCAAAAATGTATAGGTTTGCTAGGTTTAGCAAGGTGCCCGCAGAGCTAGGGTTCAAAAACTACAGCTAGTCATTTTTCCAAAAAAGGGTCATTTTTCACTGCGAAATTGAGGTGTGACCAGGTTGCGTTTTGCGCCGTTTCCTGTCGCGGGCACTAGGCCGACCCACACAAGTGAGGTACCATTTTTCTTGTAAGACTTTGGGGAAGGCGGGGTGGGTGGAAATTTGGGGACCCACGCAGATTCCGGAACTTTCCACAACAGAAATGTGGGGAAAATGTGTTTTTTTTGACAATTTTTTAGGTTTGCAAGGGATTCTGGGTAACAGACCCTGGTGGGAGGCAGTCAAGTCACCCCATCCTGGATTCCCCTGGGTGTCTAGTTTTAAAAAATGTATAGGTTTGCTAGGTTTCCCAAGGTGCCCGCAGAGCTAGGGTTAAAAAACTACAGCTAGTCATTTTTCCAAAAAAGGGTCATTTTTCACTGCGAAATTGAGGTGTGACCAGGTTGCGTTTTGCGCCATTTCCTGTCGCGGGCACTAGGCTGACCCACACAAGTGAGGTACCGTTTTTCTCGTAAGACTTTGGGGAACGCGGGGTGGGTGGAAATTTGTGGATCCACGCAGATTCCGGAACTTTCCACGACAGAAATGTGGGGAAAATGTGTTTTTTTTGACAATTTTTTAGGTTTGCCAGGGATTCTGGGTAACAGACCCTGGTGGGAGGCAGTCAAGTCACCCCATCCTGGATTCCCCTGGGTGTCTAGTTTTCAAAAATGTATAGGTTTGCTAGGTTTCCCAAGGTGCCCGCAGAGCTAGGGTTCAAAAACTACAGCTAGTCATTTTGCCAAAAAAGGGTCATTTTTCACTGCGAAATTTAGGTGTGACCAGGTTGCGTTTTGTGCCGTTTCCTGTCGCGGGCACTAGGCCGACCCACACAAGTGAGGTACCGTTTTTCTCGTAAGACTTTGGGGAATGCGGGGTGGGTGGAAATTTGTGGATCCACGCAGATTCCGGAACTTTCCACGACAGAAATGTGTGGAAAATGTGTTTTTTTGACAATTTTTTAGGTTTGCAAGGGATTCTGGGTAACAGACCCTGGTGGGAGGCAGTCAAGTCCCCCCATCCTGGATTCCCCTGGGTGTCTAGTTTTAAAAAATGTATAGGTTTGCTAGGTTTAGCAAGGTGCCCGCAGAGCTAGGGTTCAAAAACTACAGCTAATCATTTTTCCAAAAAAGGGTCATTTTTCACTGCGAAATTGAGGTGTAACCAGGTTGCGTTTTGCGCCGTTTCCTGTCGCGGGCACTAGGCCGACCCACACAAGTGAGGTACCATTTTTCTTGTAAGACTTTGGGGAAGGCGGGGTGGGTGGAAATTTGTGGACCCACGCAGATTCCGGAACTTTCCACGACAGAAATGTGGGGAAAATGTGTTTTTTTTGACAATTTTTTAGGTTTGCAAGGGATTCTGGGTAACAGACCCTGGTGGGAGGCAGTCAAGTCACCCCATCCTGGATTCCCCTGGGTGTCTAGTTTTCAAAAATGTATAGGTTTTCTAGGTTTCCCAAGGTGCCCGCAGAGCTAGGGTTCAAAAACTACAGCTAGTCATTTTTCCAAAAAAGGGTCATTTTTCACTGCGAAATTGAGGTGGGACCAGGTTGCGTTTTGCGCCGTTTCCTGTCGCGGGCACTAGGCCGACCCACATAAGTGAGGTACCGTTTTTCTTGTAAGACTTTGGGGAACGCGGGGTGGGTGGAAATTTGTGGATCCACACAGATTCTGGAACTTTCCACGACAGAAATGTGGGGAAAATGTGTTTTTCTGGACAATTTTTTAGGTTTGCAAGGGATTCTGGGTAACAGACCCTGGTGGGAGGCAGTCAAGTCACCCCATCCTGGATTCCCCTGGGTGTCTAGTTTTCAAAAATGTATAGGTTTGCTAGGTTTAGCAAGGTGCCAGCAGAGCTAGGGTTCAAAAACTACAGCTAGTCATTTTTCCAAAAAAGGGTCATTTTTCACTGCGAAATTGAGGTGTGACCAGGTTGCGTTTTGCGCCGTTTCCTGTCGCGGGCACTAGGCCGACCCACACAAGTGAGGTACCATTTTTCTTGTAAAACTTTGGGGAAGGCGGGGTGGGTGGAAATTTGTGGACCCACGCAGATTCCGGAACTTTCCACGACAGAAATGTGGGGAAAATGTGTTTTTTTTGACAATTTTTTAGGTTTGCAAGGGATTCTGGGTAACAGACCCTGGTGGGAGGCAGTCAAGTCACCCCATCCTGGATTCCCCTGGGTGTCTAGTTTTCAAAAATGTATAGGTTTGCTAGGTTTCCCAAGGTGCCCGCAGAGCTAGGGTTCAAAAACTACAGCTAGTCATTTTTCCAAAAAAGGGTCATTTTTCACTGCGAAATTGAGGTGGGACCAGGTTGCGTTTTGCGCCGTTTCCTGTCGCGGGCACTAGGCCGACCCACATAAGTGAGGTACCGTTTTTCTTGTAAGACTTTGGGGAACGCGGGGTGGGTGGAAATTTGTGGATCCACGCAGATTCCGGAACTTTCCACGACAGAAATGTGGGGAAAATGTGTTTTTCTGGACAATTTTTTAGGTTTGCAAGGGATTCTGGGTAACAGACCCTGGTGGGAGGCAGTCAAGTCACCCCATCCTGGATTCCCCTGGGTGTCTAGTTTTCAAAAATGTATAGGTTTGCTAGGTTTCCCAAGGTGCCCGCAGAGCTAGGGTTAAAAAACTACAGCTAGTCATTTTTTCAAAAAAGGGTCATTTTTCACTGCGAAATTGAGGTGTGACCAGGTTGCGTTTTGCGCCGTTTCCTGTCGCGGGCACTAGGTCGACCCACACAAGTGAGGTACCGTTTTTCGCGTAAGACTTTGGGGAACGCGGGGTGGGTGGAAATTTGTGGATCCACGCAGATTCCGGAACTTTCCACGACAGAAATGTATAGGTTAGCTAGGTTTCCCAACGTGCCCGCAGAGCTAGGGTTCAAAAACTACAGCTAGTCATTTTTCCAAAAAAGGGTCATTTTTCACTGCGAAATTGAGGTGTGACCAGGTTGCGTTTTGCACCGTTTCCTGTCGCGGGCACTAGGTCGACCCACACAAGTGAGGTACCGTTTTTCGCGTAAGACTTTGGGGAACGCGGGGTGGGTGGAAATTTGTGGATCCACGCAGATTCCGGAACTTTCCACGACAGAAATGTGTGGAAAATGTGTTTTTTTTGACAATTTTTTAGGTTTGCAAGGGATTCTGGGTAACAGACCCTGGTGGGAGGCAGTCAAGTCCCCCCATCCTGGATTCCCCTGGGTGTCTAGTTTTCAAAAATGTATAGGTTTGCTAGGTGCCCGCAGAGCTAGGGTTCAAAAACTACAGCTAGTCATTTTTCCAAAAAAGGGTCATTTTTCACTGCGAAATTGAGGTGTGACCAGGTTGCGTTTTGCGCCGTTTCCTGTCGCGGGCACTAGGCCGACCCACACAAGTGAGGTACCATTTTTCTTGTAAGACTTTGGGGAAGGCGGGGTGGGTGGAAATTTGTGGACCCACGCAGATTCCGGAACTTTCCACGACAGAAATGTGAGGAAAATGTGTTTTTTTTTACAATTTTTTAGGTTTGCAAGAGATTCTGGGTAACAGACCCTGGTGGGAGGCAGTCAAGTCACCCCATCCTGGATTCCCCTGGGTGTCTAGTTTTCAAAAATGTATAGGTTTGCTAGGTTTCCCAAGGTGCCCGCAGAGCTAGGGTTCAAAAACTACAGCTAGTCATGTTTCCAAAAAAGGGTCATTTTTCACTGCGAAATTGAGGTGGGACCAGGTTGCGTTTTGGGCCGTTTCCTGTCGCGGGCACTAGGCCGACCCACATAAGTGAGGTACCGTTTTTCTCGTAAGACTTTGGGGAACGCGGGGTGGGTGGAAATTTGTGGATCCACGCCGGATCTGGAACTTTCCACGACAGAAATGTGGGGAAAATGTGTTTTTTTGGACAATTTTTTAGGTTTGCAAGGGATTCTGGGTAACAGACCCTGGTGGGAGGCAGCCAAGTCAACCCATCCTGGATTCCCCTGGGTGTCTAGTTTTCAAAAATGTATGGGTTTGCTAGGTTTCCCACTGTGCCCACAGAGCTAGGGTTCAAAAACTACAGCTAGTCTTTTTGCCAAAAAAAGGGTCATTTTTCAATGCAAAATTGAGGTGTGACCACGTTGCGTTTTGCGCAGTTTCCTGTCGCGGGCACTAGGCCGACCCACACATGTGAGGTACCGTTTTTCTCGTAAGACTTTGGGGAACGCGGGGTGGGTGGAAATTTGTGGATCCACGCAGATTCCGGAACTTTCCACGACAGAAATGTGGGGAAAATTTTGTTTTTTTGACAATTTTTTAGGTTTGCAAGGGATTCTGGGTAACAGACCCTGGTGGGAGGCAGTCAAGTCACCCCATCCTGGATTCCCCTGGGTGTCTAGTTTTCAAAAATGCATAGGTTTGCTAGGTTTCCCAAGGTGCCCGCAGAGCTAGGTTTCAAGAACTACAGCTAGTCATTTTTCCAAAAAAGGGTCATTTTTCACTGCGAAATTGAGGTGTGACCAGGTTGCGTTTTGTGCCGTTTCCTGTCGCGGGCACTAGGCCGACCCACACAAGTGAGGTACCGTTTTTCTCGTAAGACTTTGGGGAACGTGGGGTGGGTGGAAATTTGTGGATCCACGCAGATTCCGGAACTTTCCACGACAGAAATGTGGGGAAAATGTGTTTTTTTTGACAATTTTTTAGGTTTGCAAGGGATTCTGGGTAACAGACCCTGGTGGGAGGGAGTCAAGTCACCCCATCCTGGATTCCCCTGGGTGTCTAGTTTTCACAAATGCATAGGTTTGCTAGGTTTCCCAAGGTGCCCGCAGAGCTAGGGTTCAAGAACTACAGCTAGTCATTTTTTCAAAAAAGGGTCATTTTTCACTGCGAAATTGAGGTGTGACCAGGTTGCGTTTTGCGCCGTTTCCTGTCGTGGGCACTAGGCCGACCCACACAAGTGAGGTACAGTTTTTCGCGTAAGACTTTGGGGAACGCGGGGTGGGTGGAAATTTGTGGATCCACGCAGATTCCGGAACTTTCCACGACAGAAATGTGGGGAAAATGTGTTTTTTTTGACAATTTTTTCGGTTTGCAAGGGATTCTGGGTAACAGACCCTGGTGGGAGGCAGTCAAGTCCCCCCATACTGGATTCCCCTGGGTGTCTAGTTTTCAAAAATGTATAGGTTTGCTAGGTTTAGCAAGGTGCCCGCAGAGCTAGGGTTCAAAAACTACAGCTAGTCATTTTTCCAAAAAAGGGTCATTTTTCACTGCGAAATTGAGGTGTGACCAGGTTGCGTTTTGCGCCGTTTCCTGTCGCGGGCACTAGGCCGACCCACACAAGTGAGGTACCATTTTTCTTGTAAGACTTTGGAGAAGGCGGGGTGGGTGGAAATTTGGGGACCCACGCAGATTCCGGAACTTTCCACAACAGAAATGTGGGGAAAATGTGTTTTTTTTGACAATTTTTTAGGTTTGCAAGGGATTCTGGGTAACAGACCCTGGTGGGAGGCAGTCAAGTCACCCCATCCTGGATTCCCCTGGGTGTCTAGTTTTAAAAAATGTATAGGTTTGCTAGGTTTCCCAAGGTGCCCGCAGAGCTAGGGTTAAAAAACTACAGCTAGTCATTTTTCCAAAAAAGGGTCATTTTTCACTGCGAAATTGAGGTGTGACCAGGTTGCGTTTTGCGCCATTTCCTGTCGCGGGCACTAGGCTGACCCACACAAGTGAGGTACCGTTTTTCTCGTAAGACTTTGGGGAACGCGGGGTGGGTGGAAATTTGTGGATCCACGCAGATTCCGGAACTTTCCACGACAGAAATGTGGGGAAAATGTGTTTTTTTTGACAATTTTTTAGGTTTGCAAGGGATTCTGGGTAACAGACCCTGGTGGGAGGCAGTCAAGTCACCCCATCCTGGATTCCCCTGGGTGTCTAGTTTTCAAAAATGTATAGGTTTGCTAGGTTTCCCAAGGTGCCCGCAGAGCTAGGGTTCAAAAACTACAGCTAGTCATTTTGCCAAAAAAGGGTCATTTTTCACTGCGAAATTTAGGTGTGACCAGGTTGCGTTTTGTGCCGTTTCCTGTCGCGGGCACTAGGCCGACCCACACAAGTGAGGTACCGTTTTTCTCGTAAGACTTTGGGGAATGCGGGGTGGGTGGAAATTTGTGGATCCACGCAGATTCCGGAACTTTCCACAACAGAAATGTGTGGAAAATGTGTTTTTTTGACAATTTTTTAGGTTTGCAAGGGATTCTGGGTAACAGACCCTGGTGGGAGGCAGTCAAGTCCCCCCATCCTGGATTCCCCTGGGTGTCTAGTTTTCAAAAATGTATAGGTTTGCTAGGTTTAGCAAGGTGCCCGCAGAGCTAGGGTTCAAAAACTACAGCTAATCATTTTTCCAAAAAAGGGTCATTTTTCACTGCGAAATTGAGGTGTAACCAGGTTGCGTTTTGCGCCGTTTCCTGTCGCGGGCACTAGGCCGACCCACACAAGTGAGGTACCATTTTTCTTGTAAGACTTTGGGGAAGGCGGGGTGGGTGGAAATTTGTGGACCCACGCAGATTCCGGAACTTTCCACGACAGAAATGTGGGGAAAATGTGTTTTTTTTGACAATTTTTTAGGTTTGCAAGGGATTCTGGGTAACAGACCCTGGTGGGAGGCAGTCAAGTCACCCCATCCTGGATTCCCCTGGGTGTCTAGTTTTCAAAAATGTATAGGTTTTCTAGGTTTCCCAAGGTGCCCGCAGAGCTAGGGTTCAAAAACTACAGCTAGTCATTTTTCCAAAAAAGGGTCATTTTTCACTGCGAAATTGAGGTGGGACCAGGTTGCGTTTTGCGCCGTTTCCTGTCGCGGGCACTAGGCCGACCCACATAAGTGAGGTACCGTTTTTCTTGTAAGACTTTGGGGAACGCGGGGTGGGTGGAAATTTGTGGATCCACACAGATTCTGGAACTTTCCACGACAGAAATGTGGGGAAAATGTGTTTTTCTGGACAATTTTTTAGGTTTGCAAGGGATTCTGGGTAACAGACCCTGGTGGGAGGCAGTCAAGTCACCCCATCCTGGATTCCCCTGGGTGTCTAGTTTTCAAAAATGTATAGGTTTGCTAGGTTTAGCAAGGTGCCCGCAGAGCTAGGGTTCAAAAACTACAGCTAATCATTTTTCCAAAAAAGGGTCATTTTTCACTGCGAAATTGAGGTGTGACCAGGTTGCGTTTTGCGCCGTTTCCTGTCGCGGGCACTAGGCCGACCCACACAAGTGAGGTACCATTTTTCTTGTAAAACTTTGGGGAAGGCGGGGTGGGTGGAAATTTGTGGACCCACGCAGATTCCGGAACTTTCCACGACAGAAATGTGGGGAAAATGTGTTTTTTTGACAATTTTTTAGGTTTGCAAGGGATTCTGGGTAACAGACCCTGGTGGGAGGCAGTCAAGTCACCCCATCCTGGATTCCCCTGGGTGTCTAGTTTTCAAAAATGTATAGGTTTGCTAGGTTTCCCAAGGTGCCCGCAGAGCTAGGGTTCAAAAACTACAGCTAGTCATTTTTCCAAAAAAGGGTCATTTTTCACTGCGAAATTGAGGTGGGACCAGGTTGCGTTTTGCGCCGTTTCCTGTCGCGGGCACTAGGCCGACCCACATAAGTGAGGTACCGTTTTTCTTGTAAGACTTTGGGGAACGCGGGGTGGGTGGAAATTTGTGGATCCACGCAGATTCCGGAACTTTCCACGACAGAAATGTGGGGAAAATGTGTTTTTCTGGACAATTTTTTAGGTTTGCAAGGGATTCTGGGTAACAGACCCTGGTGGGAGGCAGTCAAGTCACCCCATCCTGGATTCCCCTGGGTGTCTAGTTTTCAAAAATGTATAGGTTTGCTAGGTTTCCCAAGGTGCCCGCAGAGCTAGGGTTCAAAAACTACAGCTAGTCATGTTTCCAAAAAAGGGTCATTTTTCACTGCGAAATTGAGGTGGGACCAGGTTGCGTTTTGGGCCGTTTCCTGTCGCGGGCACTAGGCCGACCCACATAAGTGAGGTACCGTTTTTCTCGTAAGACTTTGGGGAACGCGGGGTGGGTGGAAATTTGTGGATCCACGCCGGATCTGGAACTTTCCACGACAGAAATGTGGGGAAAATGTGTTTTTTTGGACAATTTTTTAGGTTTGCAAGGGATTCTGGGTAACAGACCCTGGTGGGAGGCAGCCAAGTCAACCCATCCTGGATTCCCCTGGGTGTCTAGTTTTCAAAAATGTATGGGTTTGCTAGGTTTCCCACTGTGCCCACAGAGCTAGGGTTCAAAAACTACAGCTAGTCATTTTTTCAAAAAAGGGTCATTTTTCACTGCGAAATTGAGGTGTGACCAGGTTGCGTTTTGCGCCGTTTCCTGTCGCGGGCACTAGGTCGACCCATACAAGTGAGGTACCGTTTTTCGCGTAAGACTCTGGGGAACGCGGGGTGGGTGGAAATTTGTGGATCCACGCAGATTCCGGAACTTTCCACGACAGAAATGTATAGGTTAGCTAGGTTTCCCAACGTGCCCGCAGAGCTAGGGTTCAAAAACTACAGCTAGTCATTTTTCCAAAAAAGGGTCATTTTTCACTGCGAAATTGAGGTGTGACCAGGTTGCGTTTTGCACCGTTTCCTGTCGCGGGCACTAGGTCGACCCACACAAGTGAGGTACCGTTTTTCGCGTAAGACTTTGGGGAACGCGGGGTGGGTGGAAATTTGTGGATCCACGCAGATTCCGGAACTTTCCACGACAGAAATGTGTGGAAAATGTGTTTTTTTTGACAATTTTTTAGGTTTGCAAGGGATTCTGGGTAACAGACCCTGGTGGGAGGCAGTCAAGTCCCCCCATCCTGGATTCCCCTGGGTGTCTAGTTTTCAAAAATGTATAGGTTTGCTAGGTGCCCGCAGAGCTAGGGTTCAAAAACTACAGCTAGTCATTTTTCCAAAAAAGGGTCATTTTTCACTGCGAAATTGAGGTGTGACCAGGTTGCGTTTTGCGCCGTTTCCTGTCGCGGGCACTAGGCCGACCCACACAAGTGAGGTACCATTTTTCTTGTAAGACTTTGGGGAAGGCGGGGTGGGTGGAAATTTGTGGACCCACGCAGATTCCGGAACTTTCCACGACAGAAATGTGAGGAAAATGTGTTTTTTTTTACAATTTTTTAGGTTTGCAAGAGATTCTGGGTAACAGACCCTGGTGGGAGGCAGTCAAGTCACCCCATACTGGATTCCCCTGGGTGTCTAGTTTTAAAAAATGTATAGGTTAGCTAGGTTTCCCAAGGTGCCCGCAGAGCTAGGGTTCAAAAACTACAGCTAGTCATTTTTCCAAAAAAGGGTCATTTTTCACTGCGAAATTGAGGTGTGACCAGGTTGCGTTTTGCGCCATTTCCTGTCGCGGGCACTAGGCCGACCCACACAAGTGAGGTACCGTTTTTCTCCTACGACTTTGGGGAATGCGGGGTGGGTGGAAATTTGTGGATCCACGCAGATTCCGGAACTTTCCACGACAGAAATGTGGGGAAAATGTGTTTTTTTGACAATTTTTTAGGTTTGCAAGGGATTCTGGGTAACAGACCCTGGTGGGAGGCAGTCAAGTCACCCCATTCTGGATTCCCCTGGGTGTCTAGTTTTCAAAAATGTATAGGTTTGCTAGGTTTCCCAAGGTGCCCGCAGAGCTAGGGTTAAAAAACTACAGCTAGTCATTTTTCCAAAAAAGGGTCATTTTTCACTGCGAAATTGAGGTGGGACCAGGTTGCGTTTTGCGCCGTTTCCTGTCGCAGGCACTAGGCCGACCCACATAAGTGAGGTACCGTTTTTCTCATAAGACTTTGGGGAACGCGGGGTGGGTGGAAATTTGTGGATCCACGCAGATTCTGGAACTTTCCACGACAGAAATGTGGGGAAAATGTGTTTTTTTGGACACTTTTTTAGGTTTGCAAGGGATTCTGGGTAACAGACCCTGGTGGGAGGCAGTCAAGTCACCCCATCCTGGATTCCCCTGGGTGTCTAGTTGTCAAAAATGTATAGGTTTGTTAGGTTTCCCAAGGTGCCCACAGAGCTAGGGTTCAAAAACTACAGCTAGTCATTTTTCCAAAAAAGGGTCATTTTTCACTGCGAAATTGAGGTGTGACCAGGTTGCGTTTTGCGCCATTTCCTGTCGCGGGCACTAGGCCGACCCACACAAGTGAGGTACCGTTTTTCTTGTAAGACTTTGGGGAACGCGGGGTGGGTGGAAATTTGTGGATCCACGCAGATTCCGGAACTTTCCACGACAGAAATGTGGGGAAAATGTGTTTTTCTGGACAATTTTTTAGGTTTGCAAGGGATTCTGGGTAACAGACCCTGGTGGGAGGCAGTCAAGTCACCCCATCCTGGATTCCCCTGGGTGTCTAGTTTTCAAAAATGTATAGGTTTGCTAGGTTTCCCACGGTGCCTGCAGAGCTAGGGTTCAAAAACTACAGCTAGTCATTTTTTCAAAAAAGGGTCATTTTTCACTGCGAAATTGAGGTGTGACCAGGTTGCGTTTTGCGCCGTTTCCTGTCGCGGGCACTAGGTCGACCCACACAAGTGAGGTACCGTTTTTCGCGTAAGACTTTGGGGAACGCGGGGTGGGTGGAAATTTGTGGATCCACGCAGATTCCGGAACTTTCCACGATAGAAATGTATAGGTTAGCTAGGTTTCCCAACGTGCCCGCAGAGCTAGGGTTAAAAAACTACAGCTAGTCATTTTTCCAAAAAAGGGTCATTTTTCACTGCGAAATTGAGGTGTGACCAGGTTGCGTTTTGCGCCGTTTCCTGTCGCGGGCACTAGGTCGACCCACACAAGTGAGGTACCGTTTTTCGCGTAAGACTTTGGGGAACACGGGGTGGGTGGAAATTTGTGGATCCACGCAGATTCCGGAACTTTCCACGACAGAAATGTGTGGAAAATGTGTTTTTTTTGACAATTTTTTAGGTTTGCAAGGGATTCTGGGTAACAGACCCTGGTGGGAGGCAGTCAAGTCCCCCCATCCTGGATTCCCCTGGGTGTCTAGTTTTCAAAAATGTATAGGTTTGCTAGGTGCCCGCAGAGCTAGGGTTCAAAAACTACAGCTAGTCATTTTTCCAAAAAAGGGTCATTTTTCACTGCGAAATTGAGGTGTGACCAGGTTGCGTTTTGCGCCGTTTCCTGTCGCGGGCACTAGGCCGACCCACACAAGTGAGGTACCATTTTTCTTGTAAGACTTTGGGGAAGGCGGGGTGGGTGGAAATTTGTGGACCCACGCAGATTCCGGAACTTTCCACGACAGAAATGTGAGGAAAATGTGTTTTTTTTTACAATTTTTTAGGTTTGCAAGGGATTCTGGGTAACAGACCCTGGTGGGAGGCAGTCAAGTCACCCCATCCTGGATTCCCCTGGGTGTCTAGTTTTAAAAAATGTATAGGTTAGCTAGGTTTCCCAAGGTGCCCGCAGAGCTAGGGTTCAAAAACTACAGCTAGTCATTTTTCCAAAAAAGGGTCATTTTTCACTGCGAAATTGAGGTGTGACCAGGTTGCGTTTTGTGCCATTTCCTGTCGCGGGCACTAGGCCGACCCACACAAGTGAGGTACCGTTTTTCTCGTACGACTTTGGGGAATGCGGGGTGGGTGGAAATTTGTGGATCCACGCAGATTCCGGAACTTTCCACGACAGAAATGTGGGGAAAATGTGTTTTTTTGACAATTTTTTAGGTTTGCAAGGGATTCTGGGTAACAGACCCTGGTGGGAGGCAGTCAAGTCACCCCATTCTGGATTCCCCTGGGTGTCTAGTTTTCAAAAATGTATAGGTTTGCTAGGTTTCCCAAGGTGCCCGCAGAGCTAGGGTTAAAAAACTACAGCTAGTCATTTTTCCAAAAAAGGGTCATTTTTCACTGCGAAATTGAGGTGGGACCAGGTTGCGTTTTGCGCCGTTTTCTGTCGCAGGCACTAGGCCGACCCACATAAGTGAGGTACCGTTTTTCTCATAAGACTTTGGGGAACGCGGGGTGGGTGGAAATTTGTGGATCCACGCAGATTCTGGAACTTTCCACGACAGAAATGTGGGGAAAATGTGTTTTTTTGGACAATTTTTTAGGTTTGCAAGGGATTCTGGGTAACAGACCCTGGTGGGAGGCAGTCAAGTCACCCCATCCTGGATTCCCCTGGGTGTCTAGTTGTCAAAAATGTATAGGTTTGTTAGGTTTCCCAAGGTGCCCGCAGAGCTAGGGTTCAAAAACTACAGCTAGTCATTTTTCCAAAAAAGGGTCATTTTTCACTGCGAAATTGAGGTGTGACCAGGTTGCGTTTTGCGCCATTTCCTGTCGCGGGCACTAGGCCGACCCACACAAGTGAGGTACCGTTTTTCTCGTAAGACTTTGGGGAAGGCGGGGTGGGTGGAAATTTGTGGACCCACGCAGATTCCGGAACTTTCCACGACAGAAATGTGAGGAAAATGTGTTTTTTTTTACAATTTTTTAGGTTTGCAAGGGATTCTGGGTAACAGACCCTGGTGGGAGGCAGTCAAGTCACCCCATCCTGGATTCCCCTGGGTGTCTAGTTTTAAAAAATGTATAGGTTAGCTAGGTTTCCCAAGGTGCCCGCAGAGCTAGGGTTCAAAAACTACAGCTAGTCATTTTTCCAAAAAAGGGTCATTTTTCACTGCGAAATTGAGGTGTGACCAGGTTGCGTTTTGTGCCATTTCCTGTCGCGGGCACTAGGCCGACCCACACAAGTGAGGTACCGTTTTTCTCGTACGACTTTGGGGAATGCGGGGTGGGTGGAAATTTGTGGATCCACGCAGATTCCGGAACTTTCCACGACAGAAATGTGGGGAAAATGTGTTTTTTTGACAATTTTTTAGGTTTGCAAGGGATTCTGGGTAACAGACCCTGGTGGGAGGCAGTCAAGTCACCCCATTCTGGATTCCCCTGGGTGTCTAGTTTTCAAAAATGTATAGGTTTGCTAGGTTTCCCAAGGTGCCCGCAGAGCTAGGGTTAAAAAACTACAGCTAGTCATTTTTCCAAAAAAGGGTCATTTTTCACTGCGAAATTGAGGTGGGACCAGGTTGCGTTTTGCGCCGTTTCCTGTCGCAGGCACTAGGCCGACCCACATAAGTGAGGTACCGTTTTTCTCATAAGACTTTGGGGAACGCGGGGTGGGTGGAAATTTGTGGATCCACGCAGATTCTGGAACTTTCCACGACAGAAATGTGGGGAAAATGTGTTTTTTTGGACAATTTTTTAGGTTTGCAAGGGATTCTGGGTAACAGACCCTGGTGGGAGGCAGTCAAGTCACCCCATCCTGGATTCCCCTGGGTGTCTAGTTGTCAAAAATGTATAGGTTTGTTAGGTTTCCCAAGGTGCCCGCAGAGCTAGGGTTCAAAAACTACAGCTAGTCATTTTTCCAAAAAAGGGTCATTTTTCACTGCGAAATTGAGGTGTGACCAGGTTGCGTTTTGCGCCATTTCCTGTCGCGGGCACTAGGCCGACCCACACAAGTGAGGTACCGTTTTTCTCGTAAGACTTTGGGGAACGCGGGGTGGGTGGAAATTTGTGGATCCACGCAGATTCCGGAACTTTCCACAACAGATATGTGGGGAAAATGTGTTTTTTTTGACAATTGTTTAGGTTTGCAAGGGATTCTGGGTAACAGACCCTGGTGGGAGGCAGTCAAGTCACCCCATCCTGGATTCCCCTGGGTGTCTAGTTTTCAAAAATGTATAGGTTTGCTAGGTTTCCCAAGGTGCCCGCAGAGGTAGGGTTCAAAAACTACAGCTAGTCATTTTGCCAAAAAAGGGTCATTTTTCACTGCGAAATTTAGGTGTGACCAGGTTGCGTTTTGTGCCGTTTCCTGTCGCGGGCACTAGGCCGACCCACACAAGTGAGGTACCGTTTTTCTTGTAAGACTTTGGGGAACACGGGGTGGGTGGAAATTTGTGGATCCACGCAGATTCCGGAACTTTCCACGATAGAAATGTGGGGAAAATGTGGTTTTTTTGACAATTTTTTAGGTTTGCAAGGGATTCTGGGTAACAGACTCTGGAGGGAGGCAGTCAAGTCACCCCATCCTGGATTCCCCTGGGTGTCTAGTTTTCAAAAATGTATTGGTTTGCTAGGTATCCCAAGGTGCCCGCAGAGGTAGGGTTCAAAAACTACAGCTAGTCATTTTTCCAAAAAAGGGTCATTTTTCACTGCGAAATTGAGGTGTGACCAGGTTGCGTTCTGCGCCGTTTCCTGTCGCGGGCACTAGGCCGACCCACACAAGTGAGGTACCGTTTTTCGCATAAGACTTTGGGGAACGCGGGGTGGGTGGAAATTTGTGGATCCACGCAGATTCCGGAACTTTCCACGACAGAAATGTGTGCAAAATGTGTTTTTTTGGACAATTTTTTAGGTTTGCAAGGGATTCTGGGTAACAGACCCTGGTGGGAGGCAGTCAAGTCCCCCCATCCTGGATTCCCCTGGGTGTCTAGTTTTCAAAAATATATAGGTTTGCTAGGTTTAGCAAGGTGCCCGCAGAGCTAGGGTTCAAAAACTACAGCTAGTCATTTTTCCAAAAAAGGGTCATTTTTCACTGCGAAATTGAGGTGTGACCAGGTTGCGTTTTGCGCCGTTTCCTGTCGCGGGCACTAGGCTCGACCCACACAAGTGAGGTACCATTTTTCTTGTAAGACTTTGGGGAAGGCGGGGTGGGTGGAAATTTGTGGACCCACGCAGATTCCGGAACTTTCCACGACAGAAATGTGGGGAAAATGTGTTTTTTTTGACAATTTGTTAGGTTTTCAAGGGATCCTGGGTAACAGACCCTGGTGGGAGGCAGTCAAGTCACCCCATCTTGGATTCCCCTGGGTGTCTAGTTTTCAAAAATGTATAGGTTTGCTAGGTTTCCCAAGGTGCCCGCAGAGCTAGGGTTCAAAAACTACAGCTAGTCATTTTTCAAAAAAAGGGTCATTTTTCACTGCGAAATTGAGGTGTGACCAGGTTGGGTTTTGCGCCGTTTCCTGTTGCGGGCACTAGGCCGACCCACACAAGTGAGGTACCGTTTTTCTCGTAAGACTTTGGGGAACGCGGGGTGGGTGGAAATTTGTGGATCCACGCAGATTCCGGAACTTTCCACGACAGAAATGTGGGGAAAATGTGTTTTTTTTGACATTTTTTTAGGTTTGCAAGGGATTCGGGGTAACAGACCCTGGTGGGAGGCAGTCAAGTCACCCCATCCTGGATTCCCCTGGGTGTCTAGTTTTCAAAAATGCATAGGTTTGCTAGGTTTCCCAAGGTGCCCGCAGAGCTAGGGTTCAAAAACTACAGCTAGTCATTTTTTCAAAAAAGGGTCATTTTTCACTGCGAAATTGAGGTGTGACCAGGTTGCGTTTTGTGCCGTTTCCTGTCGCGGGCACTAGGCCGACCCACACAAGTGAGGTACCGTTTTTCGCGTAAGACTTTGGGGAACGCGGGGTGGGTGGAAATTTGTGGATCCACGCAGATTCCGGAACTTTCCACGACAGAAATGTGTGGAAAATGTGTTTTTTTTGACAATTTTTTAGGTTTGCAAGGGATTCTGGGTAACAGACCCTGGTGGGAGGCAGTCAAGTCACCCCATCCTGGATTCCCCTGGGTGTCTAGTTTTCAAAAATGCATAGGTTTGCTAGGTTTCCCAAGGTGCCCACAGAGCTAGGGTTCAAAAACTACAGCTAGTCATTTTTTCAAAAAAGGGTCATTTTTCACTGCGAAATTGAGGTGTGACCAGGTTGCGTTTTGCGCCGTTTCCTGTCGCGGGCACTAGGCCGACCCACACAAGTGAGGTACCGTTTTTCGCATAAGACTTTGGGGAACGCGGGGTGGGTGGAAATTTGTGGATCCACGCAGATTCCGGAACTTTCCACGACAGAAATGTGTGGAAAATGTGTTTTTTTTGCCAATTTTTTAGGTTTGCAAGGGATTCTGGGTAACAGACCCTGGTGGGAGGCAGTCAAGTCCCCCCATCCTGGATTCCCCTGGGTGTCTAGTTTTCAAAAATGTATAGGTTTGCTAGGTTTAGCAAGGTGCCCGCAGAGCTAGGGTTCAAAAACTACAGCTAGTCATTTTTCCAAAAAAGGGTCATTTTTCACTGCGAAATTGAGGTGTGACCAGGTTGCGTTTTGCGCCGTTTCCTGTCGCGGGCACTAGGCTCGACCCACACAAGTGAGGTACCATTTTTCTTGTAAGACTTTGGGGAAGGCGGGGTGGGTGGAAATTTGTGGACCCACGCAGATTCCGGAACTTTCCACGACAGAAATGTGGGGAAAATGTGGTTTTTTTGACAATTCTTTAGGTTTGCAAGGGATTCTGGGTAACAGACCCTGGTGGGAGGCAGTCAAGTCACCCCATCCTGGATTCCCCTGGGTGTCTAGTTTTAAAAAATGTATAGGTTTGCTAGGTTTCCCAAGGTGCCCGCAGAGGTAGGGTTCAAAAACTACAGCTAGTCATTTTTCAAAAAAGGGGTCATTTTTCACTGCGAAATTGAGGTGTGACCAGTTTGGGTTTTGTGCCGTTTCCTGTTGCGGGCACTAGGCCGACCCACACAAGTGAGGTACCGTTTTTCTCGTAAGACTTTGGGGAATGCGGGGTGGGTGGAAATTTGTGGATCCACGCAGATTCCGGAACTTTCCACGACAGAAATGTGGGGAAAATGTGTTTTTTTTGACAATTTTTTAGGTTTGCAAGGGATTCTGGGTAACAGACCCCGGTGGGAGGCAGTCAAGTCACCCCATCCTGGATTCCCCTGGGTGTCTAGTTTTCAGAAATGCATAGGTTTGCTAGGTTTCCCAAGGTGCCCGCAGAGCTAGGGTTCAAAAACTACAGCTAGTCATTTTTTCAAAAAAGGGTGATTTTTCACTGCGAAATTGAGGTGTGACCAGGTTGCGTTTTGCGCCGTTTCCTGTCGCGGGCACTAGGCCGACCCACACAAGTGAGGTACCGTTTTTAGCGTAAGACTTTGGGGAACACTAGGTGGGTGGAAATTTGTGGATCCACACAGATTCCGGAACTTTCCACGACAGAAATGTGTGGAAAATGTGTTTGTTTTGACAGTTTTTTAGGTTTGCAAGGGATTCTGGGTAACAGACCCTGGTGGGAGGCAGTCATATCACCCCATCCTGGATTCCCCTGGGTGTCTAGTTTTCAAAAATGTATAGGTTTGCTAGGTTTAGCAAGGTGCCCGCAGAGCTAGGGTTCAAAAACTACAGCTAGTCATTTTTCCAAAAAAGGGTCATTTTTCACTGCGAAATTGAGGTGTCACCAGGTTGCGTTTTGCGCCATTTCCTGTCGCGGGCACTAGGCCGACCCACACAAGTGAGGTACCGTTTTTCTCGTAAGACTTTGGGGAACGCAGGGTGGGTGGAAATTTGTGGATCCACGCTGATTCCGGAACTTTCCACGACAGAAATGTGGGGAAAATGTGTTTTTTTTGACAATTTTTTAGGTTTGCAAGGGATTCTGGGTAACAGACCCTGGTGGGAGGCAGTCAAGTCACCCCATCCTGGATTCTCCTGGGTGTCTAGTTTTCAAAAAGGTATAGGTTTGCTAGGTTTCCCAAGGTGCCCGCAGAGCTAGGGTTCAAAAACTACAGCTAGTCATTTTTCCAAAAAAGGGTCATTTTTCACTGCGAAATTGAGGTGGGACCAGGTTGCGTTTTGCGCCGTTTCCTGTCGCGGGCACTAGGCCGACCCACATAACTGAGGTACCGTTTTTCTCATAAGACTTTGGGGAACGCGGGGTGGGTGGAAATTTGTGGATCCACGCAGATTCCGGAACTTTCCACGACAGAAATGTGTGGAAAATGTGTTTTTTTTGACAATTTTTTAGGTTTGCAAGGGATTCTGGGTAACAGACCCTGGTGGGAGGCAGTCAAGTCCCCCCATCCTGGATTCCCCTGGGTGTCTAGTTTTCAAAAATGTATAGGTTTGCTAGGTTTAGCAAGGTGCCCGCAGAGCTAGGGTTCAAAAACTACAGCTAGTCATTTTTCCAAAAAAGGGTCATTTTTCACTGCGAAATTGAGGTGTGACCAGGTTGCGTTTTGCGCCGTTTCCTGTCGTGGGCACTAGGCTCGACCCACACAAGTGAGGTACCATTTTTCTTGTAAGACTTTGGGGAAGGCGGGGTGGGTGGAAATTTGTGGACCCACGCAGATTCCGGAACTTTCCACGACAGAAATGTGGGGAAAATGTGGTTTTTTTGACACTTTTTTAGGTTTGCAAGGGATTCTGGGTAACAGACCCTGGTGGGAGGCAGTCAAATCACCCCATCCTGGATTCCCCTGGGTGTCTAGTTTTAAAAAATGTATAGGTTTGCTAGGTTTCCCAAGGTGCCCGCAGAGGTAGGGTTCAAAAACTACAGCTAGTCATTTTTCAAAAAAAGGGTCATTTTTCACTGCGAAATTGAGGTGTGACCAGTTTGGGTTTTGTGCCGTTTCCTGTTGCGGGCACTAGGCCGACCCACACAAGTGAGGTACCGTTTTTCTCGTAAGACTTTGGGGAATGCGGGGTGGGTGGAAATTTGTGGATCCACGCAGATTCCGGAACTTTCCACGACAGAAATGTGGGGAAAATGTGTTTTTTTTGACAATTTTTTAGGTTTGCAAGGGATTCTGGGTAACAGACCCTGGTGGGAGGCAGTCAAGTCACCCCATCCTGGATTCCCCTGGGTGTCTAGTTTTCAAAAATGCATAGGTTTGCTAGGTTTCCCAAGGTGCCCGCAGAGCTAGGGTTCAAAAACTACAGCTAGTCATTTTTTCAAAAAAGGGTGATTTTTCACTGCGAAATTGAGGTGTGACCAGGTTGCGTTTTGCGCCGTTTCCTGCCGCGGGCACTAGGCCGACCCACACAAGTGAGGTACCGTTTTTCTCGTAAGACTTTGGGGAACGCGGGGTGGGTGGAAATTTGTGGATCCACGCAGATTCCGGAACTTTCCACGACAGAAATGTGGGGAAAATGTGTTTTTTTGACAATTTTTTAGGTTTGCAAGGGATTCTGGGTAACAGACCCTGGTGGGAGGCAGTCAAGTCACCCCATCCTGGATTCTCCTGGGTGTCTAGTTTTCAAAAAGGTATAGGTTTGCTAGGTTTCCCAAGGTGCCCGCAGAGCTAGGGTTCAAAAACTACAGCTAGTCATTTTTCCAAAAAAGGGTCATTTTTCACTGCGAAATTGAGGTGGGACCAGGTTGCGTTTTGCGCCGTTTCCTGTCGCGGGCACTAGGCCGACCCACATAACTGAGGTACCGTTTTTCTCATACGACTTTGGGGAACGCGGGGTCGGTGGAAATTTGTGGATCCACGCAGATTCTGGAACTTTCCACGACAGAAATGTGGGGAAAATGTGTTTTTTTGGACAATTTTTTAGGTTTGCAAGGGATTCTGGGTAACAGACCCTGGTGGGAGGCAGTCAAGTCACCCCATCCAGGATTCCCCTGGGTGTCTAGTTTTCAAAAATGTATAGGTGTAGGAGAGTAGGGTCTGCTATCCTATGGTCACCCCAAATTTTTGCTTTTTGCTTCACTGGTTTTTGACATATTGAGGCTGTGGGCCTGCCAATCAGACCCCCAGCCTGCTGTTCTCTCTACTAAATTAAAACTATGCACCCTAGGTGCATAACCAATTGGAAGTGGATCACCCTGTCAGCCCCTGTACCAGTGTACACTAGGTACCCAGGGCATTGGTGTACCCAAGGCCTGCCAGGGGCTGAAGCATGTATTATGCCACCCCAGGCTTGGCCTAACAATTTGACACAACTGGCTGATCACTCAGCTGGGGTAAGTTGGTGTAATCACCTCTTACTTAGGTGTAGTATATCTATACCTAACCTTAAATGGGACACCTGGTAACCTATAAGTCACTCCTATGGCAGGCCTTAACAATCCTGAAGGCAGAGTGCTTGGTTCCATGTGAGATGGTGCTCTGGCATGAGCTGAGCCTGTCTGCAGTGGTCGGAACAACTTCCTTCTACTGTTTCCAGATATCGTCATACCATATACTCTAAAGTGCATTATGAACCTCGCGGTTAAATGCTATCTTTGGTTTGGCTTTATCAAAACATGTCGAGTAAGGTGTCATACGAATTGGAATACTAACCCCTCGCCAATTCTGGCGACGGGGTTAGCATTCCACCCTTCTAGAGGGACACGACATGTACAGTACCTGAAACCCGGGTAAAATCAGACATAGCCTCAGCTCCACAAAATGGATGCTGCCACCACAGACACAAGTCTGCCCTCCTGCTGCTGGGAGTCCTTCCAGCTTGGGAGGTGTGGACAAAGGGTTTCCTGCCAGGGGAGGTGCGTGCACCACCCCAGACAGGATTTTGTGTATTGGTCAGGTAGGGCTTGAAAGAAACCAGACATGCCTGTGGCTCACAAGGAGCCTCGGTGCATATGCCAGTTCAAACCGGTCCTGGGGCACACCAGTCCCGGGCCTGGGGCGAGCTGGACAAAGGATTGGGGGTGTAACCACCCCCCTTCCTGGTCCCACCCATAGGGAGGGACCTAGCAGGTAGTCCGGCCCCTAGAATCCGCTTAAAGGTAGGAGCTGTGTCCTAAGACTTCAGACATCCTGGAATCAACTTAATACTAAGAAGAAGACGGGAACTTCGACGCTCTGCTGCACAGAGGACTGAAGCCAATCTCCCCTGTGGTCAGGGAGTGACCACCTTGCTAACGCAAGCACCATCCAGCGAATCAACATCTGCTTTGCCGCCGCCTCCCGCCGGAGCCCGAGCCCAGAGACTGACAAGACCTGGACCTCCAGACCTCTCACCGCCCGATCCACAGTCCCTGAAAAGAGGAGACCCGTGGAGGCACCGAGACACGTGGAGCCGGCCATCTTGGAACGACTACGACAAGCTGACAAGTGCAACAACCGAGGCTTCCTCCAAGTTGTGCTTTGGGATCTGAGAAGCCCAACACCCGAGCAGCATCTGCACCAAAGGTGAGCCCTCCAGCATCTCCACGATCTGCGTGGGGCCCTTCTGCATTTTGCCACTCGACGCGCCTAACCGGTTGCTGGCCCGCTGGCTAGTAGCCATCTTGGCGACGAACTTCAAGAAATACACCGCTGGTCTGGTTGCTCCAGACTGGCCCTTGCTCCCCTCCAAAGGAGCAGTCCTTCTGACCTTGCTGGTCAGAACCATCAGCTTATTTCCTTTTCCTACAACAATTGTTTTTGCCAAGGCTTGTTTGCTTCGATCAAGTCGCCGACACCGCCGACAGCGAGAGCCTGCGTGGGACAGCTCGTGACTCGACTCCTGGACGTCGTCGACCTCCAGGGACCACGTGGCTGCAGAGACAAGCTACACCTTTCTCCCTGTTTGCACCCGACATTGCCTGGTACCCACCTGGTGCCACGCCGGTCACTGGCTAGTGACTGTGAACACTGTCCCCTCTGCTTACAGGTCTTCAACATCTCTGATCCACTCTTGGATCCACTGCATCTCTCCCGGACCGACCGCCTGCAGCATCTTTGTCTTCAAGCTCCACGGAACAGATAGAAGAAACCCGACGCACTTCGAGGCCTATGCACCCGCTTCCTGTGGGTGAGGTAAAGCTGGCACACCTGTGCCCAAGTGTAGTATTACATCTCTAGTGCCTGTGTTCCAAATCTTGAGTTCCTAGTCCATCTGGAAGATCCTCTTTGCAGTAACTTTGTACTTTTTACGCACCCATTGAAACCTATGGGAGCACGCGTGTGACTATTTGCTCTGCACACGCCACCCGTGGACCTCCTGGTCACTAACTGACGTTAGCTCCTTGTAGGCCCAGCGATTCTAGAGGCCCTAGGCCTTTTCCCTTTTCTGTTCGTGGTACTTATACCACTATTTTAGTATATGGTTTGAGTGGCCACCAGGGCCTATCCATATAAAGTGCAACTTCTGTGTATTCTACTGTAATCTTGTTTGACGATTTGTGCTCCTGTGCTCATAAAGAGACTAGGGGTTACTTTGAGAAATAAATACATATATATTTTGAATATATATCTGTGTGGTGTCCTTTCATTGGTATAAAAGGGGGTTGCATTTGGTAAAACAGCTGGCTTAACACGCTTCACGAGTTTAGCCTCAAAGACTGCTTAGCCTACGCTACCACTAGGGCAGCTAGTCCGAAAAGGTTGACTTACAACCACACCATAAGGGTTGCTTGGCATGGTACAAGGTGATCACTTTAACTAGTGAGCATCATATACCAGGCCAACTTCTCACATTGGTGAGCAGCGGTTGGATTTGAGCTTGCTGTGTTTTACCATTGTAATCTCTTGGTTACCAATTGAAAGATCACATAGGTACCTGTAGGTACATATAAAACAAGATTAGATATACATAAGTTCTACTGAACTTAGTTGTTGTAGAGCAAAGGGAGTAGCACACCCTGACTACAACTACTAGATAGGTTTAGTAGGCAAACCCAAGTGTAGGTAGATTGCAACACATCCACCCACACTTAAGAGCAATGGCCGGGGCAGAGGGGTCCACTGTACCCATCTCTGTTGAGAGTGACCCCCAGAGGGCACCATCCAGCTTTGCTACCCTTAATCAGAATGAGCTCAGGCATTTGGCAACTCTTAGAGGCCTCAAACAGCCCAAGAACCCTACCTCTGCTGAGCTCAGAGAACTCTTACAGAATGATGAGAATCAGAGAGAACTCAAGAAAGCTTCCCAGTTAGCCCCCTTAGGGTCAGGAACAGGAGGCCCCCCTTCTGAAGATGCTACAGAGGTACCCAGTTCCAATAGCCATCCCTTAGATGAGAATCATACTACAGGGGAGGAAAGTGGTGAGGATACAGAAAGTAGTGATGATGAAGGGAGAACTAGCCCAGTGCCAAGTGTTATACTTGGCCCAGCTAAACTAAGGCTATTGGGGATTGACAGTGGGTTTACCCCATTGGATCTCCCCAGTGGACTTAACACAGGGCTTGGGAGGCAAAGGAATCGCTCAGGTGACTCCAATGCTTCTCATGGCTCTAGAGGCTCTCAAGGTCACTCCAGGAAAAGGATGACCACCCCTCAGAGGAGGGAACATGAGGCCAGAATGCAGGACGCCCAGCTGAGGATTAGGAAGCAGGAGCTAGAAGTAGCCCTGATGGAAGAAAAACTGAACAAGGCTAGGCAACCTAGAGAGAGTGGGTCTATACCCACTGGTGGCAGCATTGTCCCTAAGGACAAAGATAGGGTCTTTGATAATAGGAACCTGTCTAAGGTTGTGCCCCCCTACAAAAGTGGGGATGACATCCACAAATGGATAACTGCTCTTGAGAGAGCCTGCAAAGTACAGCAGGTTCCTGAAGACCAGTGGGCAGCAATCCTCTGGCTCTCCTTTGAAGGAAGAGGCAGAGACAGACTCCTCACTGTTAGAGAAGAGGATGTCAGAAACTACAGAGTCCTGAAGAGTGTTCTGGTAGATGGGTTAGGCTTAACCACTGAACAGTACAGGTTAATGTTCAGAGACACCCAAAAGACACAGACTCAGGACTGGTCTGAATATGTTGAATGTGCCACTAAGGCTTTGGAGGGTTGGTTGCTGGGAAGTAAGGTATCTGATTTTACAGGATTGTATAATTTGATGATGAGGGAACAGATTTTAAATAACTGTCAAAACCAGCAACTGCATCAACACTTGGTTGACTCTGATCTGACCTCTCCCCAAGAATTGGGAAAGAAGGCAGACAAATGGGTCAGAACCAGGGTTAAGCAAAAGAACCAGAACCAGGGCCAAGGGGGTGATCAGAAGAAAACAGACCAAAAGGGTGGAGATCAGAAATCTAAAGACCAGAAGTCTTCAACAGGGCCCCAAACTACTGCTAAGGAGGGTGGGTCCCAACAACAGTCCAAAAAGAAGAAAGAAGGTCAGAAGAAACCCTGGTGCAATCATTGCAAAAATACAACTCACTGGACTAGTGATTGCAAAAAGGGTGGAGCCCCCAACACTGTTGCCCCTAAGGCACCTGCTCCCAGTACTACTGTTAGCAGTGTTGGTCCCCAGACAAAGGGTGTAGTGGGAATCACTATGGGAACTGAAGGAGATTCTGACTTAGACAGAACCCTGACACAGGCAGTCTTGATCTGTGATGGGGACATTGATTTGTCCCTGACTGTGAGCCCCAGTAACCTGGGCAAGTACAGACAGACTCCTTTAATTAATGACAAAGTGGCTCAAGCCTACAGGGACACATGTGCCAGTGTCACTATGGTGACACCAGGCTTTGTGGACCCTGGACAGTACATACCAGGTGAGAACTACCTGGTGACCAATGCCAGCAATGCCACTACTTCACACAGTGTGGCAGTTGTTAACTTCTCATGGGGAGGGGTAACTGGCCTCAAAAGGGTTGTGGTTAGTGCAGACCTCCCAGTAGAATGTTTGTTGGGCAATGACCTAGAGAGTTCTCTATGGTCAGAAGTGGAGTACAGGACTCATGCAGAGATGTTAGGTATATCATCACATGTCCTTGCTGTGACCAGGTCACAGGCCAAAAAGTGCCTCCCTGAACCTCAGGTCTTGGATCCTGGAACAATGGACCAAGCACCTACCAAGAAGAAGAACAGGAGGGTCAAGGCTGTGCCTTCCCCCCTGCCTCAGAGTGATGATCAGCCTTCCCAGGAAGCTGATCTAGAGGACCCTGAAGGAACTGTCCCTGAAGAGCTTGAACCTGATCAGGTTGAGTTTCTGGGGACAGGGGGACCTTCAAGGGCTGACTTGAGGCAGGCTCAGTTATCCTGTCCCTCTCTTGAACCCCTCAGACAGCTGGCTGCTGCTGAGGCTGCTGGGAATGCTCAAGGTACCCATAAAGTGTATTGGGATGAAGGGCTCCTTTATTCAGAGGCTAGAAACCCCAAGCCTGGTGCTACCAGGAGGTTGGTTATACCTCTGCAATTTAGGGGCTTCCTTCTTACCTTGGCCCATGACATTCCTTTAGCAGGACACTTAGGCCAGAACAAGACTTGGGACAGACTTGTCCCTCACTTTCACTGGCCTCACATGAATGAAGATACAAAGGAGTTTTGTCGCTCCTGTGTTACCTGCCAAGCCAGTGGCAAATCAGGTGGCACAACAAAGGCCCCCCTAATACCACTACCTGTGGTGGGGGTCCCCTTTGAAAGAGTGGGAATAGACATAGTGGGTCCCATGGATCCTCCCACTGCATCTGGGCACAGATTTATACTGGTGGTAGTGGATCATGCCACCAGGTATCCAGAGGCAATTCCCCTTAGGACCACTACAGCTCCTGTTGTGGCCAGGGCCCTGCTAGGAGTATTCTCCAGAGTGGGGTTTCCTAAGGAGGTAGTATCTGACAGAGGTACCAACTTTATGTCAGGATACTTGACCGCTATGTGGAAGGAATGTGGTGTCAACTACAAGTTCACCACCCCTTATCACCCACAATGCAATGGGCTTGTTGAGAGATTCAACAAGACCCTAAAGGGTATGATCAAAGGATTACCTGAAAAGCTCAGGCGAAGATGGGACATCCTTCTACCCTGCCTTCTGTTTGCTTACAGAGAGGTCCCACAAAAAGGAGTTGGCTACAGCCCCTTTGAATTGTTGTTTGGGCACCCTGTGAGAGGCCCACTGTGTTTGGTGAAGGAAGGATGGGAGTTACCTCTCAAAAAGCCTAAGCTAGACATAGTGGACTATGTACTTGGTCTCCGCTCCAGGATGGCTGAGTATATGGAGAAGGCATCCAAAAACCTTGAGGCAAGCCAGGCCTTACAGAAAGCTTGGCATGACCAAAAGGCTGTCTTGGTTGAGTTTCAGCCAGGACAGAAGGTATGGGTGTTGGAGCCAGTGGCCCCAGCAGCACTCCAAGACAAATGGTCTGGACCCCATACAATCCTCGAAAAGAAGGGAGAAGTCACCTACTTGGTCGACCTAGGAACTCCCAGGAGTCCCCACAGGGTACTCCATGTTAACAGGCTTAAAGCATATGTTGACAGGGCAGACATGGGCTTGCTCATGGCTACAGATGAGGGACAGGAGGAAGAGAGTGACCCTCTCCCAGACCTGTTGTCTCAGAACCCTGAAGATGGCTCAGTTGAAGGAGTGACCCTTGGAGGCAACCTCACTGCCCATCAGCAGACTGAATGTAGACAGGTTCTACAATCATTTTCACATATGTTTTCCTTGATACCTAGTCAAACTGACTGGTGTACCCATGTGGTGGACACTGGTGACAGTCTGCCTGTAAAGAACAAGCTTTACAGACAACCTGACCACGTCAGGGACTGTATAAAGGCTGAGGTACATAAAATGCTGGAATTAGGTGTCATTGAACCCTCAGAGAGCCCCTGGGCTAGCCCAGTGGTTCTGGTCCCCAAACCTCACACCAAGGATGGCAAGAGAGAGATGAGGTTCTGTGTGGATTACAGAGGACTCAATGCTGTCACCAGGACAGATGCACACCCTATTCCAAGGGCAGATGAGCTCATAGACAAACTAGCTTCTGCACAGTTTTTGAGCACATTTGACTTAACAGCTGGCTATTGGCAAATCAGATTATCTGAGGAGTCTAAGGCCAAAACAGCATTCTCAACCCCAGGTGGGCACTACCAGTTTGTGGTGATGCCCTTTGGTCTGAAGAATGCACCTGCCACCTTCCAAAGGCTGGTGAACCAAGTCCTTACTGGGTTGGATGACTTTTGCGCAGCATATCTGGATGACATTGCTGTCTTTAGCTCCACCTGGGAGGATCACCTGATCCACCTGAAGAAGGCTCTTGGGGCTCTGCAAAGGGCAGGCCTCACTATCAAGGCTACAAAGTGCCAGATAGGGCAGAGTAAGGTTGTATATTTGGGCCACCTTGTAGGTGGAGGCCAAGTTCAACCACTGGAGAGTAAGATACAATCCATCAAGGACTGGTCCCCTCCAACCACCCAGACTCAAGTTCGAGCTTTCTTGGGCTTGACTGGGTACTACAGGAAGTTTGTTAAGAACTATGGGTCCATTGTGACTCCTCTTAATGATCTGACATCCAAGAAGATGCCCAAAAAGGTTCAGTGGACAGTAAGCTGTCAAAAGGCATTTGATGACCTGAAGGAGGCCATGTGCTCTGCACCTATCCTGAAAAGTCCTGACTACTCCAAAGAGTTTATTGTCCAAACAGATGCTTCTGAGTTGGGTGTGGGAGCTGTGCTGTCACAACTTAATGTAGATGGTCAAGACCAACCCATTGCTTTTATTAGCAGAAGGTTGACCCCCAGAGAGAAGAATTGGTCAGCTATTGAGAGGGAGGCCTTTGCTGTGGTGTGGGCCCTGAAGAAGCTGAGGCCATACTTGTTTGGCACTCACTTCAAGATTCAGACCGACCATAAGCCCCTCTTGTGGCTAAATCAGATGATGGGTGAAAACCCCAAACTGCTTAGGTGGTCCATTTCCCTACAGGGGATGGACTTTACAGTGGAGCACCGGCCAGGTACTGACCATGGGAATGCAGATGGTCTCTCCAGGTACTTCCACTTAGGACATGAAGACGAGACTGGTCAAGGCTAGTTTAATGTCCCAGCGTTTGGGGGGGGGGTTGTGTAGGAGAGTAGGGTCTGCTATCCTATGGTCACCCCAAATTTTTGCTTTTTGCTTCACTGGTTTTTGACATATTGAGGCTGTGGGCCTGCCAATCAGACCCCCAGCCTGCTGTTCTCTCTACTAAATTAAAACTATGCACCCTAGGTGCATAACCAATTGGAAGTGGATCACCCTGTCAGCCCCTGTACCAGTGTACACTAGGTACCCAGGGCATTGGTGTACCCAAGGCCTGCCAGGGGCTGGAGCATGTATTATGCACCCCCAGGCTTGGCCTAACAATTTGACACAAATGGCTGATCACTCAGCTGGGGTAAGTTGGTGTAATCACCTCTTACTTAGGTGTAGTATATCTATACCTAACCTTAAATGGGACACCTGGTAACCTATAAGTCACTCCTATGGCAGGCCTTAACAATCCTGAAGGCAGAGTGCTTGGTTCCATGTGAGATGGTGCTCTGGCATGAGCTGAGCCTGTCTGCAGTGGTCGGAACAACTTCCTTCTACTGTTTCCAGATATCGTCATACCATATACTCTAAAGTGCATTATGAACCTCGCGGTTAAATGCTATCTTTGGTTTGGCTTTATCAAAACATGTCGAGTAAGGTGTCATACGAATTGGAATACTAACCCCTCGCCAATTCTGGCGACGGGGTTAGCATTCCACCCTTCTAGAGGGACACGACATGTACAGTACCTGAAACCCGGGTAAAATCAGACATAGCCTCAGCTCCACAAAATGGATGCTGCCACCACAGACACAAGTCTGCCCTCCTGCTGCTGGGAGTCCTTCCAGCTTGGGAGGTGTGGACAAAGGGTTTCCTGCCAGGGGAGGTGCGTGCACCACCCCAGACAGGATTTTGTGTATTGGTCAGGTAGGGCTTGAAAGAAACCAGACATGCCTGTGGCTCACAAGGAGCCTCGGTGCATATGCCAGTTCAAACCGGTCCTGGGGCACACCAGTCCCGGGCCTGGGGCGAGCTGGACAAAGGATTGGGGGTGTAACCACCCCCCTTCCTGGTCCCACCCATAGGGAGGGACCTAGCAGGTAGTCCGGCCCCTAGAATCCGCTTAAAGGTAGGAGCTGTGTCCTAAGACTTCAGACATCCTGGAATCAACTTAATACTAAGAAGAAGACGGGAACTTCGACGCTCTGCTGCACAGAGGACTGAAGCCAATCTCCCCTGTGGTCAGGGAGTGACCACCTTGCTAACGCAAGCACCATCCAGCGAATCAACGTCTGCTTTGCCGCCGCCTCCCGCCGGAGCCCGAGCCCAGAGACTGACAAGACCTGGACCTCCAGACCTCTCACCACCCGATCCACAGTCCCTGAAAAGAGGAGACCCGTGGAGGCACCGAGACACGTGGAGCCGGCCATCTTGGAACGACTACGATAAGCTGACAAGTGCAACAACCGAGGCTTCCTCCAAGTTGTGCTTTGGGATCTGAGAAGCCCAACACCCGAGCAGCATCTGCACCAAAGGTGAGCCCTCCAGCATCTCCACGATCTGCGTGGGGCCCTTCTGCATTTTGCCACTCGACGCGCCTAACCGGTTGCTGGCCCGCTGGCTAGTAGCCATCTTGGCGACGAACTTCAAGAAATACACCACTGGTCTGGTTGCTCCAGACTGGCCCTTGCTCCCCTCCAAAGGAGCAGTCCTTCTGACCTTGCTGGTCAGAACCATCAGCTTATTTCCTTTTCCTACAATAATTGTTTTTGCCAAGGCTTGTTTGCTTCGATCAAGTCGCCGACACCGCCGACAGCGAGAGCCTGCGTGGGACAGCTCGTGACTCGACTCCTGGACGTCGTCGACCTCCAGGGACCACGTGGCTGCAGAGACAAGCTACACCTTTCTCCCTGTTTGCACCCGACATTGCCTGGTACCCACCTGGTGCCACGCCGGTCACTGGCTAGTGACTGTGAACACTGTCCCCTCTGCTTACAGGTCTTCAACATCTCCGATCCACTCTTGGATCCACTGCATCTCTCCCGGACCGACCGCCTGCAGCATCTTTGCCTTCAAGCTCCACGGAACAGATAGAAGAAACCCGACGCACTTCGAGGCCTATGCACCCGCTTCCTGTGGGTGAGGTAAAGCTGGCACACCTGTGCCCAAGTGTAGTATTACATCTCTAGTGCCTGTGTTCCAAATCTTGAGTTCCTAGTCCATCCGGAAGATCCTCTTTGCAGTAACTTTGTACTTTTTACGCACCCATTGAAACCTATGGGAGCACGCGTGTGACTATTTGCTCTGCACACGCCACCCGTGGACCTCCTGGTCACTAACTGACGTTAGCTCCTTGTAGGCCCAGCGATTCTAGAGGCCCTAGGCCTTTTCCCTTTTCTGTTCGTGGTACTTATACCACTATTTTAGTATATGGTTTGAGTGGCCACCAGGGCCTATCCATATAAAGTGCAACTTCTGTGTATTCTACTGTAATCTTGTTTGACGATTTGTGCTCCTGTGCTCATAAAGAGACTAGGGGTTACTTTGAGAAATAAATACATATATATTTTGAATATATATCTGTGTGGTATCCTTTCATTGGTATAAAAGGGGGTTGCATTTGGTAAAACAGCTGGCTTAACACGCTTCACGAGTTTAGCCTCAAAGACTGCTTAGCCTACGCTACCACTAGGGCAGCTAGTCCGAAAAGGTTGACTTACAACCACACCATAAGGGTTGCTTGGCATGGTACAAGGTGATCACTTTAACTAGTGAGCATCATATACCAGGCCAACTTCTCACAATAGGTTTGCTAGGTTTCCCAAGGTGCCCGCAGAGCTAGGGTTCAAAAACTAAAGCTAGTCATTTTTCCAAAAAAGGGTCATTTTTCACTGCGAAATTGAGGTGTGACCAGGTTGCGTTTTGCGCGGTTTCCTGTCGCGGGCACTAGGCCGACCCACACAAGTGAGGTACCATTTTTCTCGTAAGACTTCGGGGAACGCGAGGTGGGTGGAAATTTGTGGATCCACGCAGATTCCGGAACTTTCCACGACAGAAATGTGGGGAAAATGTGTTTTTTTTGACAATTTTTTAGGTTTGCAAGGGATTCTGGGTAACAGACCCTGGTGGGAGGCAATCAAGTCACCCCATCCTGGATTCCCCTGGGTGTCTAGTTTTCAAAAATGTATAGGTTTGCTAGGTTTCCCAAGGTGCCCGCAGAGCTAGGGTTCAAAAACTACAGCTAGTCATTTTTCCAAAAAAGGGTCATTTTTCACTGCGAAATTGAGGTGGGACCAGGTTGCGTTTTGCGCCGTTTCCTGTCGCGGGCACTAGGCCGACCCACATAAGTGAGGTACCGTTTTTCTCATAAGACTTTGGGGAACGCGGGGTGGGTGGAAATTTGTGGATCCACGCAGATTCTGGAACTTTCCACGACAGAAATGTGGGGAAAATGTGTTTTTTTGGACAATTTTTTAGGTTTGCAAGGGATTCTGGGTAACAGACCCTGGTGGGAGGCAGTCAAGTCACCCCATCCTGGATTCCCCTGGGTCTCTAGTTTTCAAAAATGTATAGGTTTGTTAGGTTTCCCAAGGTGCCCGCAGAGCTAGGGTTCAAAAACTACAGCTAGTCATTTTTCCAAAAAAGGGTCATTTTTCACTGCGAAATTGAGGTGTGACCGGGTTGCGTTTTGCGCCGTTTCCTGTCGCGGGCACTAGGCCGACCCACACAAGTGAGGTACCGTTTTTCTCGTAAGACTTTGGGGAACGCGGGGTGGGTGGAAATTTGTGGATCCACGCAGATTCCGGAACTTTCCACGACAGATATGTGGGGAAAATGTGTTTTTTTTGACAATTGTTTAGGTTTGCAAGGGATTCTGGGTAACAGACCCTGGTGGGAGGCAGTCAAGTCACCCCATCCTGGATTCCCCTGGGTGTCTAGTTTTCAAAAATGTATAGGTTTGCTAGGTTTCCCAAGGTGCCCGCAGAGGTAGGGTTCAAAAACTACAGCTAGTCATTTTGCCAAAAAAGGGTCATTTTTCACTGCGAAATTTAGGTGTGACCAGGTTGCGTTTTGTGCCGTTTCCTGTCGCGGGCACTAGGCCGACCCACACAACTGAGGTACCATTTTTCTCGTAAGACTTCGGGGAACGCGAGGTGGGTGGAAATTTGTGGATCCACGCAGATTCCGGAACTTTCCACGACAGAAATGTGGGGAAAATGTGTTTTTTTTGACAATTTTTTAGGTTTGCAAGGGATTCTGGGTAACAGACCCTGGTGGGAGGCAATCAAGTCACCCCATCCTGGATTCCCCTGGGTGTCTAGTTTTCAAAAATGTATAGGTTTGCTAGGTTTCCCAAGGTGCCCGCAGAGCTAGGGTTCAAAAACTACAGCTAGTCATTTTTCCAAAAAAGGGTCATTTTTCACTGCGAAATTGAGGTGGGACCAGGTTGCGTTTTGCGCCGTTTCCTGTCGCGGGCACTAGGCCGACCCACATAAGTGAGGTACCGTTTTTCTCATAAGACTTTGGGGAACGCGGGGTGGGTGGAAATTTGTGGATCCACGCAGATTCTGGAACTTTCCACGACAGAAATGTGGGGAAAATGTGTTTTTTTGGACAATTTTTTAGGTTTGCAAGGGATTCTGGGTAACAGACCCTGGTGGGAGGCAGTCAAGTCACCCCATCCTGGATTCCCCTGGGTCTCTAGTTTTCAAAAATGTATAGGTTTGTTAGGTTTCCCAAGGTGCCCGCAGAGCTAGGGTTCAAAAACTACAGCTAGTCATTTTTCCAAAAAAGGGTCATTTTTCACTGCGAAATTGAGGTGTGACCAGGTTGCGTTTTGCGCCGTTTCCTGTCGCGGGCACTAGGCCGACCCACACAAGTGAGGTACCGTTTTTCTCGTAAGACTTTGGGGAACGCGGGGTGGGTGGAAATTTGTGGATCCACGCAGATTCCGGAACTTTCCACGACAGATATGTGGGGAAAATGTGTTTTTTTTGACAATTGTTTAGGTTTGCAAGGGATTCTGGGTAACAGACCCTGGTGGGAGGCAGTCAAGTCACCCCATCCTGGATTCCCCTGGGTGTCTAGTTTTCAAAAATGTATAGGTTTGCTAGGTTTCCCAAGGTGCCCGCAGAGGTAGGGTTCAAAAACTACAGCTAGTCATTTTGCCAAAAAAGGGTCATTTTTCACTGCGAAATTTAGGTGTGACCAGGTTGCGTTTTGTGCCGTTTCCTGTCGCGGGCACTAGGCCGACCCACACAAGTGAGGTACCGTTTTTCTCGTAAGACTTTGGGGAACACGGGGTGGGTGGAAATTTGTGGATCCACGCAGATTCCGGAACTTTCCACGACAGAAATGTGGGGAAAATGTGTTTTTTTTGACAATTTTTTAGGTTTGCAAGGGATTCTGGGTAACAGACTCTGGAGGGAGGCAGTCAAGTCACCCCATCCTAGATTCCCCTGGGTGTCTAGTTTTCAAAAATGTATTGGTTTGCTAGGTATCCCAAGGTGCCCGCAGAGGTAGGGTTCAAAAACTACAGATTGTCATTTTTCCAAAAAAGGGTCATTTTTCACTGCGAAATTGAGGTGTGACCAGGTTGCGTTTTGCGCCGTTCCCTGTTGCGGGCACTAGGCCGACCCACACAAGTGAGGTACCGTTTTTCTCGTAAGACTTTGGGGAACGCGGGGTGGGTGGAAATTTGTGGATCCACACAGATTCCGGAACTTTCCACAACAGAAATGTGGGGAAAATGTGTTTTTTTTGACAATTTTTTAGGTTTGCAAGGGATTCTGGGTAACAGACCCTGGTGGGAGGCAGTCAAGTCATCCCATCCTGGATTCCCCTGGGTGTCTAGTTTTCAAAAATGTATAGGTTTGCTAGGGTTCCCAAGGTGCCCGCAGAGCTAGGGTTCAAAAACTACAGCTAGTCATTTTTCCAAAAAAGGGTCATTTTTCACTGTGAAATTGAGGTGGGACCAGGTTGCGTTTTGCGCCGTTTCCTGTCGCGGGCACTAGGCCGACCCACATAAGTGAGGTACCATTTTTCTCGTAAGACTTTGGGGAACCAAGTTTGCCCGAGGGGCCCTGATATGGGTTAGAGCGGGATTCCCTTTCCAGCCGCTGGCGACACTGGTGGACCCGGAGGGCAGGTTTGTAGCAGTGCAGGGGAGACTAGATGGGAGGGACATGGCCTTATGTAGTGTGTATGCCCCTAATGTAGATCAGGCCACCTTCTTTTCCAGACTGTCGGGGCAGCTTGCGGCCTATTTGACGGGGACGGTGGTGTTGGGGGGGGATTTTAACTCAGTGGTAGATGTTGAGCTGGATAGGTCCCACCCGCCCCTGGCACAATCGGTGGTCCGTAGGGTGGCTAATAGCAGGCGCGCTTGGCAGGACACATGGGGGTTGGTAGACACATGGCGGACGCATCATCCGAGGGATAGGGATTACTCCTTCTACTCAGCCCCCCACGAGTTGTATGCCCGCTTGGACAGCATATTGTGTTCCCCGGATGCCCAGACTCTGATGCGACACAGTGAGTACTTGGCTAAAACCATCTCGGACCATAACCCTTGCATGGGGGTGCGGCAGTGGTCTAGACAGCGGCAGGCGATACCCACTTGGCGCTTAAACCCCTTGTTGCTGGAGGACCCGGTTTTCCGGGCTGAGGTTAGCGGCTGCATAGAGCAGTACTTTAGGACTAACGCGGATACGGCGTCGACCCGGGCGGCGGAGTGGGACGCGTTCAAGGCAGTGGTCCGGGGAGTTTGTATATCATCCACCGCTGGCGTGCGGAAGACTTTGTTGAAGGAGGTAGCGGGGGCGGAGGCCCAATTGCGGACGGCTGAGCGCGCACATCAGGCAGGGGAGGGCGAGCTACCTGCGGTCATGGAGGCACGGGAGGGCGTGGCGGTGTGCGTAGAGAAGCTTCGCTGCTTTGATCATAAGGAATACCTTACCCGGGCGCATGCGGAACGGGACAAGGTGGGGTCTCTTTTGGCATGGTTGGCGTCCCCGACGGCCCGCGGTACACCTATACTATCTCTGGTCGAGGCAGGGGGGGTCCCAGTCTATTCTCAGGAGGAGATTAATAGGCAGTTCGCCAGTTATTACGCAAGGCTGTATGACAGCACCATGCGGGGAGAACCTGAAGGTTTAGCTGAGTTTCTGGTGGCGGCTCGCCTGCCCCGGCTGGACCCGGAGAGCGAGAAGGACCTCGGGGGTGCTATCACCCTGGGCGAGATTCGCGCAGCAATTAAGCAAATGGCCAGGCGAAAGACCCCGGGGGTAGACGGACTGCCCGTCGAGTTCTATGCGGCTTGCCCAGATTTGCTTGCGCCGCAGCTGCAAGTCCTTTACGGAGAGGCTTGGCGTCTTGGGCGCTTACCAGCCTCCGCTCGAGAGGCTATTGTGGTGCCTCTGCTGAAACCAGGAGGGGAGGCCGGCGCGCGCACGGCATACCGCCCGCTCTCCATGTTGACGGTGGACTACAAAATCCTGAGCAAAATCCTGGCGTCGCGCCTGTTGACTCATATGACCGCCTTGATCCATCCAGATCAGGCGGGCTTTATCCCACGACGTAACACGGCCACGTCGGTGCGACGTTTGCTACGGGTGATGGAGCTGGACCGGGACATATATCCGGAAGCCTGCACTCTGTCGGTCGATATTGAAAAGGCCTTCGATAGTGTGGAGTGGCCCTATTTATACCGAGTGCTACGGGCTTTTGGCCTGGGGGACGGCTTTGTACGCTGGACCACCTTGCTCTATAATGAGGCCACGGCCCGGGTGAAGACGGGGGTTACTATCTCGGCCTCCTACCCGGTGCGGAGGGGAACGAGGCAGGGTTGCTCGCTCTCCCCCTTATTGTTTGCCCTGGCTATTGAGCCGTTGGCGGCGCATGCCCGGCTGGGGCGTTCTTATGCTGGAGTTCACCTAAGGGGGGATGCTCACTATATCTCCCTGTATGCTGACGATCTGCTGATGTCTCTGGCGGATGCCGAGGGAGCGCTGAGTGGGGCGACTGCCTTGTTGGAGGCCTTTGGACGCCTCTCAGGGCTCAAGGTCAACTGGGGCAAGACATGCTTGTTCCCGCTGGGACCGGGCGGCCGGGCCCCCCAGTCACTGGGACTGGTCCGATGGGAGGGGGACTGCCTGCGGTATCTGGGGGTTAATATCTACCATACCCAGCAGGACTTGCTGGAGGGGAACATTGGCAGAGCCATTCGCGGATTGCGGGGCAGCATGAGTTTCTGGAGTACACTCCCGCTTTCGTGTGCCGGGAGGGTTGCGCTGTTGAAGATGGTGGCGTTGCCACGACTCCTCTATTACTTTCGCACCCTACCTATATGGGTGCCGGCGTCGTACTTCCAACGGCTTAGGGCGATGTCCACGGGCTTCATTTGGGGCTCCGGGAGAAGGCGGGTGGCGTTGACTACCCTGCGGCGGCCGAGGGCGGAAGGGGGCCTGGCAGTCCCGGACTTCGAGTGGTACTATCTGGCGGCCCAACTCCAGTGGCTCACGCAGGCGGTTGCCAGAGAATACCGGGGCCCGGAGGGCCCACAGGGCAGGCTGATTCCGCGACATGTGCTAGCCTTCATAGTCTTACAGCAGAGGCTGGACCTTGACCTGCTCACGTTGGAAGAGCGTACACTCCGGCTGTGTTGGAACCGATGCCAGAGGAAGGCGGCGATAACTCGCCCCTATGCCCCGGAGATTCCTTTGGGGATGTGTACGGCGTTCCCGCATGGAGGCGATTGGTCTGGGCTGGCTGTTTGGGAGGAGTTGGGTGTGCAGATGGTGGGTGACTTATTCCGGGAGGGGGTGCTGCTGCCATTCCAAGAGTTGCAGGACTCCTATGGGCTCCCACGTGGGGACTTCTTGCTTCACGCGGCCCTGGTAGCGAGCCTTCAGCGGCACTGGAATGCGGGGCTCTCGGAGCCGCCGGTCGCTGCGGGTTGCCAATATGTAGTGATGGCAGCGGGGACGTCCAAGGCCATTACTTGCCTATACCGCAGGCTGGCGATGGAAGGCTTGCCGCCTCTTGCCACCTTGAGGGGCAAGTGGGAGTTGGACCTTGAGAAACCGATCCCCGAGACTACCTGGTCCACGCTGGTACGGCGGGCCTGGAAGGGAACGCGCAATGCCCGGTTCCAGTTGGTGCAATTTTTCACGTTGCACCGGGCGTATTTGACACCGGTGAAAATATTGCAATTTTTTGGGGGGGCGCACTCGCAGTGCCCGCGGTGCGGGAGAGAGGGCGCTGATTTTCGCCACATGTTTTGGTCCTGCGTCCAGCTGGGTGATTATTGGGCAGAGGTCATGGATTGCCTTAATCAGGTGACGGACCGAGCTATTGACCCGGATTTGGGGGCCTGTTTGCTGCTTTGGTTCCCGCACACCCGCCGGACGAAGGTCACTAGCAAGTTTTACGACTTAGGATTGATAATGGCCAAGAGGGAACTGACTATGCACTGGAAGTCCAGGACGGGGCCTAGCTTCTTGCGATGGAGGGCGGCCTTTGTGCGTTGGGCTGGGGCTGAGGGTGCGCTCCGGTTGCAATTAGCTCTTCGGCGTGATGACGAAAAGGCGCTGGCGACGGCCCGGGCGTGGGAGGCGCTGGTGGTGGAACTTCAGGGGCTGATGGCTGACAATGGGGTAGAGGGGGACACATCTGGCGGGCAGGAGGAGGTGGCGAATGGGGAGTAGAAGGGGAGTAGTAGTGATCGCTGGCAACGAGGCTGTGGCTAAAGTGTAAGGGAAAGACAGGGATTCCTAGTGGAGGGCGAGTACCCATGTCTGATTTATGACAGGGAAGGGGCACATCGGGAGCGAGGTGGAGGACAGGAGGCACACTGACATGGGGTGGGGAGGGAGGGGGGAGGGCCGGTAGGGGCCGGAAGCTCATTCTCCCGGTTGTTGGCTGGTAACTTTATGTGTCCTAAACATTCTTTGGCCGTGGAGGAAGCGGGTTTGTACTGTGTTGTTGCTATGAAAACAATAAAAAAATGTTTCAACAAAAAAAAAAGACTTTGGGGAACGCGGGGTGGGTGGAAATTTGTGGATCCACGCAGATTCTGGAACTTTCCACGACAGAAATGTGGGGAAAATGTGTTTTTTTGGACAATTTTTTAGGTTTGCAAGGGATTCTGGGTAACAGACCCTGGTGGGAGCCAGTCAAGTCACCCCATCCTGGATTCCCCTGGGTGTCTAGTTTTTAAAAATGTATAGGTTTGCTAGGTTTCCCAAGGTGCCCGCAGAGCTAGGGTTCAAAAACTACAGCTAGTCATTTTTTCAAAAAAGGGTCATTTTTCACTGCGAAATTGAGGTGTGACCAGGTTGCGTTTTGCGCCGTTTCCTGTCGCGGGCACTAGGTCGACCCACACAAGTGAGGTACCGTTTTTCGCGTAAGACTTTGGGGAACGCGGGGTGGGTGGAACTTTGTGGATCCACGCAGATTCCGGAACTTTCCACGACAGAAATGTGTGGAAAATGTGTTTTTTTTGACAATTTTTTAGGTTTGCAAGGGATTCTGGGTAACAGACCCTGGTGGGAGGCAGTCAAGTCCCCCCATCCTGGATTCCCCTGGGTGTCTAGTTTTCAAAAATGTATAGGTTTGCTAGGTTTAGCAAGGTGCCCGCAGAGCTAGGGTTCAAAAACTACAGCTAGTCATTTTTCCAAAAAAGGGTCATTTTTCACTGCGAAATTGAGGTGTGACCAGGTTGCGTTTTGCGCCGTTTCCTGTCGCGGGCTCTAGGCCGACCCACACAAGTGAGGTACCATTTTTCTTGTAAGACTTTGGGGAAGGCGGGGTGGGTGGAAATTTGTGGACCCACGCAGATTCCGGAACTTTCCACAACAGAAATGTGAGGAAAATGTGTTTTTTTGACAATTTTTTAGGTTTGCAAGGGATTCTGGGTAACAGACCCTGGTGGGAGGCAGTCAAGTCACCCCGTCCTGGATTCCCCTGGGTGTCTAGTTTTCAAAAATGTATAGGTTTGCTATGTTTCCCAAGGTGCCCGCAGAGCTAGGGTTAAAAAACTACAGCTAGTCATTTTTCCAAAAAAGGGTCATTTTTCACTGCGAAATTGAGGTGGGACCAGGTTGCGTTTTGCGCCGTTTCCTGTCGCGGGCACTAGGCCGACCCACATAAGTGAGGTACCGTTTTTCTCATAAGACTTTGGGGAACGCGGGGTGGGTGGAAATTTGTGGATCCACGCAGATTCTGGAACTTTACACGACAGAAATGTGGGGAAAATGTGTTTTTTTGGACAATTTTTTAGGTTTGCAAGGGATTCTGGGTAACAGACCCTGGTGGGAGGCAGTCAAGTCACCCCATCCTGGATTCCCCTGGGTGTCTAGTTTTCAAAAAGGTATAGGTTTGTTAGGTTTCCCAAGGTGCCCGCAGAGCTAGGGTTCAAAAACTACAGCTAGTCATTTTTCCAAAAAAGGGTCATTTTTCACTGCAAAATTGAGGTGTGACCAGGTTGCGTTTTGCGCCGTTTCCTGTCGCGGGCACTAGGCCGACCCACACAAGTGAGGTACCGTTTTTCTCGTAAGACTTTGGGGAACGCGGGGTGGGTGGAAATTTGTGGATCCACGCAGATTCCGGAACTTTCCACGACAGATATGTGGGGAAAATGTGTTTTTTTTGACAATTGTTTTAGGTTTGCAAGGGATTCTGGGTAACAGACCCTGGTGGGAGGCAGTCAAGTCACCCCATCCTAGATTCCCCTGGGTGTCTAGTTTTCAAAAATGTATAGGTTTGCTAGGTTTCCCAAGGTGCCCGCAGAGGTAGGGTTCAAAAACTACAGCTAGTCATTTTTCCAAAAAAGGGTCATTTTTCACTGCGAAATTGAGGTGTGACCAGGTTGCGTTTTGCGCCGTTCCCTGTTGCGGGCACTAGGCCGACCCACACAAGTGAGGTACCGTTTTTCTCGTAAGACTTTGGGGAACGCGGGGTGGGTGGAAATTTGTGGATCCACGCAGATTCCGGAACTTTCCACGACAGAAATGTGGGGAAAATGTGTTTTTTTTGACAATTTTTTAGGTTTGCAAGGGATTCTGGGTAACAGACCCTGGTGGGAGGCAGTCAAGTCACCCCATCCTGGATTCCCCTGGGTGTCTAGTTTTCAAAAATGCATAGGTTTGCTAGGTTTCCCAAGGTGCCCGCAGAGCTAGGGTTCAAAAACTACAGCTAGTCATTTTTTCAAAAAAGGGTCATTTTTCACTGCGAAATTGAGGTGTGACCAGGTTGCGTTTTGCGCCGTTTCCTGTCGCGGGCACTAGGCCGACCCACACAAGTGAGGTACCGTTTTTCGCATAAGACTTTGGGGAACGCGGGGTGGGTGGAAATTTGTGGATCCACGCAGATTCCGGAACATTCCACGACAGAAATGTGTGGAAAATGTGTTTTTTTTGACAATTTTTTAGGTTTGCAAGGGATTCTGGGTAACAGACCCTGGTGGGAGGCAGTCAAGTCCCCCCATCCTGGATTCCCCTGGGTGTCTAGTTTTCAAAAATGTATAGGTTTGCTAGGTTTAGCAAGGTGCCCGCAGAGCTAGGGTTCAAAAACTACAGCTAGTCATTTTTCCAAAAAAGGGTCATTTTTCACTGCGAAATTGAGGTGTGACCAGGTTGCGTTTTGCACCGTTTCCTGTCGCGGGCACTAGGCTCCACCCACACAAGTGAGGTACCATTTTTCTTGTAAGACTTTGGGGAAGGCGGGGTGGGTGGAAATTTGTGGACCCACGCAGATTCCGGAACTTTCCACGACAGAAATGTGGGGAAAATGTGGTTTTTTTGACAATTTTTTAGGTTTGCAAGGGATCCTGGGTAACAGACCCTGCTGGGAGGCAGTCAAGTCACCCCATCTTGGATTTCCCTGGGTGTCTAGTTTTAAAAAATGTATAGGTTTGCTAGGTTTCCCAAGGTGCCCGCAGAGGTAGGGTTCAAAAACTACAGCTAGTCATTTTTCAAAAAAAGGGTCATTTTTCACTGCGAAATTGAGGTGTGACCAGGTTGGGTTTTGCGCCGTTTCCTGTTGCGGGCACTAGGCCGACCCACACAAGTGAGGTACCGTTTTTCTCGTAAGACTTTGGGGAAAGCGGGGTGGGTGGAAATTTGTGGATCCACGCAGATTCCGGAACTTTCCACGACAGAAATGTGGGGAAAATGTGGTTTTTTTGACATTTTTTTAGGTTTGCAAGGGATTCTGGGTAACAGACCCTGGTGGGAGGCAGTCAAGTCACCCCATCCTGGATTCCCCTGGGTGTCTAGTTTTCAAAAATGCATAGGTTTGCTAGGTTTCCCAAGGTGCCCGCAGAGCTAGGGTTCAAAAACTACAGCTAGTCATTTTTTCAAAAAAGGGTCATTTTTCACTGCGAAATTGAGGTGTGACCAGGTTGGGTTTTGCGCCGTTTCCTGTTGCGGGCACTAGGCCGACCCACACAAGTGAGGTACCGTTTTTCTCGTAAGACTTTGGGGAACGCGGGGTGGGTGGAAATTTGTGGATCCACGCAGATTCCGGAACTTTCCACGACAGAAATGTGGGGAAAATGTGTTTTTTTTGACAATTTTTTAGGTTTGCAAGGGATTCTGGGTAACAGACCCTGGTGGGAGGCAGTCAAGTCACCCCATCCTGGATTCCCCTGGGTGTCTAGTTTTCAAAAATGCATAGGTTTGCTAGGTTTCCCAAGGTGCCCGCAGAGCTAGGGTTCAAAAACTACAGCTAGTCATTTTTTCAAAAAAGGGTGATTTTTCACTGCGAAATTGAGGTGTGACCAGGTTGCGTTTTGCGCCGTTTCCTGTCGCGGGCACTAGGCTGACCCACACAAGTGAGGTACCGTTTTTCGCGTAAGACTTTGGGGAACACGGGGTGGGTGGAAATTTGTGGATCCACACAGATTCTGGAACTTTCCACGACAGAAATGTGGGGAAAATGTGTTTTTTTGGACAATTTTTTAGGTTTGCAAGGGATTCTGGGTAACAGACCCTGGTGGGAGGCAGTCAAGTCACCCCATCCTGGATTCCCCTGGGTGTCTAGTTTTCAAAAATGTATAGGTTTGTTAGGTTTCCCAAGGTGCCCACAGAGCTAGGGTTCAAAAACTACAGCTAGTCATTTTTCCAAAAAAGGGTCATTTTTCACTGCGAAATTGAGGTGTGACCAGGTTGCGTTTTGCGCCGTTTCCTGTCGCGGGCACTAGGTCGACCCACACAAGTGAGGTACCATTTTTCTCGGAAGACTTCGGGGAACGCGAGGTGGGTGGAAATTTGTGCATCCACGCAGATTCCGGAACTTTCCACGACAAATGTGGGGAAAATGTGTTTTTTTTGACAATTTTTTAGGTTTGCAAGGGATTCTGGGTAACAGACCCTGGTGGGAGGCAGTCAAGTCACCCCATCCTGGATTCCCCTGGGTGTCTAGTTTTCAAAAATGTATAGGTTTGTTAGGTTTCCCAAGGTGCCCGCAGAGCTAGGGTTCAAAAACTACAGCTAGTCATTTTTCCAAAAAAGGGTCATTTTTCACTGCGAAATTGAGGTGTGACCAGGTTGCGTTTTGCGCCGTTTCCTGTCGCGGGCACTAGGCCGACCCACACAAGTGAGGTACCATTTTTCTCGTAAGACTTCGGGGAACGCGAGGTGGGTGGAAATTTGTGGTTCCACGCAGATTCCGGAACTTTCCACGACAGAAATGTGGGGAAAATGTGTTTTTTTTGACAATTTTTTAGGTTTGCAAGGGATTCTGGGTAACAGACCCTGGTGGGAGGCAATCAAGTCACCCCATCCTGGATTCCCCTGGGTGTCTAGTTTTCAAAAATGTATAGGTTTGCTAGGTTTCCAAAGGTGCCCGCAGAGCTAGGGTTCAAAAACTACAGCTAGTCATTTTTCCAAAAAAGGGTCATTTTTCACTGCGAAATTGAGGTGGGACCAGGTTGCGTTTTGCGCCGTTTCCTGTCGCGGGCCCTAGGCCGACCCACATAAGTGAGGTACCGTTTTTCTCATAAGACTTTGGGGAACGCGGGGTGGGTGGAAATTTGTGGATCCACGCAGATTCTGGAACTTTCCACGACAGAAATGTGGGGAAAATGTGTTTTTTTGGACAATTTTTTAGGTTTGCAAGGGATTCTGGGTAACAGACCCTGGTGGGAGGCAGTCAAGTCACCCCATCCTGGATTCCCCTGGGTGTCTAGTTTTCAAAAATGTATAGGTTTGTTAGATTTCCCAAGGTGCCCGCAGAGCTAGGGTTCAAAAACTACAGCTAGTCATTTTTCAAAAAAAGGGTCATTTTTCACTGCGAAATTGAGGTGTGACCAGATTGCGTTTTACGCCGTTTCCTGTCGCGGGCACTAGGCCGACCCACACAAGTGAGGTACCGTTTTTCTCGTAAGACTTTGGGGAACGCGGGGTGCGTGGAAATTTGTGGATCCACGCAGATTCCGGAACTTTCCACGACAGATATGTGGGGAAAATGTGTTTTTTTTGACAATTGTTTAGGTTTGCAAGGGATTCTGGGTAACAGACCCTGGAGGGAGGCAGTCAAGTCACCCCATCCTGGATTCCCCTGGGTGTCTAGTTTTCAAAAATGTATAGGTTTGCTAGGTTTCTCAAGGTGCCCGCAGAGGTAGGGTTCAAAAACTACAGCTAGTCATTTTGCCAAAAAAGGGTCATTTTTCACTGCGAAATTTAGGTGTGACCAGGTTGCGTTTTGTGCCGTTTCCTGTCGCGGGCACTAGGCCGACCCACACAAGTGAGGTACCGTTTTTCTCGTAAGACTTTGGGGAACACGGGGTGGGTGGAAATTTGTGGATCCACGCAGATTCCGGAACTTTCCACGACAGAAATGTGGGGAAAATGTGGTTTTTTTGACAATTTTTTAGGTTTGCAAGGGATTCTGGGTAACAGACTCTGGAGGGAGGCAGTCAAGTCACCCCATCCTGGATTCCCCTGGGTGTCTAGTTTTAAAAAATGTATTGGTTTGCTAGGTATCCCAAGGTTCCCGCAGAGGTAGGGTTCAAAAACTACAGCTAGTAATTTTTCCAAAAAAGGGTCATTTTTCACTGCGAAATTGAGGTGTGACCAGGTTGCGTTTTGCGCCGTTTCCTGTCGCGGGCACTAGGCCGACCCACACAAGTGAGGTACCGTTTTTCGCGTAAGACTTTGGGGAACACGGGGTGGGTGGAAATTTGTGGATCCACGCAGATTCCGGAACTTTCCACGACAGAAATGTGTGGAAAATGTGGTTTTTTTTACAGTTTTTTTAGGTTTGCAAGGGATTCTGGGTAACAGACCCTGGTGGGAGGCAGTCATGTCACCCCATCCTGGATTCCCCTGGGTGTCTAGTTTTCAAAAATGCATAGGTTTGCTAGGTTTCCCAAGGTGCCCGCAGAGCTAGGGTTCAAAAACTACAGCTAGTCATTTTTTCAAAAAAGGGTGATTTTTCACTGCGAAATTGAGGTGTGACCAGGTTGCGTTTTGCGCCGTTTCCTGTCGCGGGCACTAGGCCGACCCACACAAGTGAGGTACCGTTTTTCGCGTAAGACTTTGGGGAACACGGGGTGGGTGGAAATTTGTGGATCCACGCAGATTCCGGAACTTTCCACGACAGAAATGTGTGGAAAATGTGTTTTTTTTTACAGTTTTTTTAGGTTTGCAAGGGATTCTGGGTAACAGACCCTGGTGGGAGGCAGTCATGTCACCCCATCCTGGATTCCCCTGGGTGTCTAGTTTTCAAAAATGTATAGGTTTGCTAGGTTTAGCAAGGTGCCCGCAGAGCTAGGGTTCAAAAACTACAGCTAGTCATTTTTCCAAAAAAGGGTCATTTTTCACTGCGAAATTGAGGTGTGACCAGGTTGCGTTTTGCGCCATTTCCTGTCGCGGGCACTAGGCCGACCCACACAAGTGAGGTACCGTTTTTCTCGTAAGACTTTGGGGAACGCGGGGTGGGTGGAAATTTGTGGATCCACGCAGATTCCGTAACTTTCCACGACAGAAATGTGGGGAAAATGTGTTTTTTTTGACAATTTTTTAGGTTTGCAAGGGATTCTGGGTAACAGACCCTGGTGGGAGGCAGTCAAGTCACCCCATCCTGGATTCCCCTGGGTGTCTAGTTTTCAAAAATGTATAGGTTTGCTAGGTTTCCCAAGGTGCCCGCAGAGCTAGGGTTCAAAAACTACAGCTAGTCATTTTTCCAAAAAAGGGTCATTTTTCACTGCGAAATTGAGGTGTGACCAGGTTGCGTTTTGCGCCGTTTCCTGTCGCGGGCACTAGGCCGACCCACACAAGTTAGGTACCATTTTTCTCGTAAGACTTTGGGGAACGCGGGGTGGGTGGAAATTTGTGGATCCACGCAGATTCCGGAACTTTCCACGACAGATATGTGGGGAAAATGTGTTTTTTTTGACAATTGTTTAGGTTTGCAAGGGATTCTGGGTAACAGACCCTGGTGGGAGGCAGTCAAGTCACCTCATCCTGGATTCCCCTGGGTGTCTAGTTTTCAAAAATGTATAGGTTTGCTAGGTTTCCCAAGGTGCCCGCAGAGGTAGGGTTCAAAAACTACAGCTAGTCATTTTGCCAAAAAAGGGTCATTTTTCACTGCGAAATTTAGGTGTGACCAGGTTGCGTTTTGTGCCCTTTCCTGTCGCGGGCACTAGGCCGACCCACACAAGTGAGGTACCGTTTTTCTCGTAAGACTTTGGGGAACACGGGGTGGGTGGAAATTTGTGGATCCACGGAGATTCCGGAACTTTCCACAACAGAAATGTGGGGAAAATGTGTTTTTTTTGACAATTTTTTAGGTTTGCAAGGGATTCTGGGTAACAGACTCTGGAGGGAGGCAGTCAAGTCACCCCATCCTGGATTCCCCTGGGTGTCTAGTTTTCAAAAATGTATTGGTTTGCTAGGTATCCCAAGGTGCCCGCAGAGGTAGGGTTCAAAAACTACAGCTAGTCATTTTTCCAAAAAAGGGTCATTTTTCACTGCGAAATTGAGGTGTGACCAGGTTGCGTTTTGCGCCGTTCCCTGTTGCGGGAACTAGGCCGACCCACACAAGTGAGGTACCGTTTTTCTCGTAAGACTTTGGGGAACGCGGGGTGGGTGGAAATTTGTGGATCCACGCAGATTCCGGAACTTTCCACAACAGAAATGTGGGGAAAATGTGTTTTTTTTGACAATTTTTTAGGTTTGCAAGGGATTCTGGGTAACAGACCCTGGTGGGAGGCAGTCAAGTCCCCCCATCCTGGATTCCCCTGGGTGTCTAGTTTTCAAAAATGTATAGGTTTGCTAGGTTTAGCAAGGTGCCCGCAGAGCTAGGGTTCAAAAACTACAGCTAGTCATTTTTCCAAAGAAGGGTCATTTTTCACTGCGAAATTGAGGTGTGACCAGGTTGCGTTGTGCGCCGTTTCCTGTCGCAGGCACTAGGCTCGACCCACACAAGTGAGGTACCATTTTTCTTGTAAGACTTTGGGGAAGGCGGGGTGGGTGGAAATTTGTGGACCCACGCAGATTCCGGACCTTTCCACGACAGAAATGTGGGTAAAATGTGGTTTTTTTGACAATTTTTTAGGTTTGCAAGGGATCCTGGGTAACAGACCCTGGTGGGAGGCAGTCAAGTCACCCCATCTTGGATTCCCCTGGGTGTCTAGTCTTAAAAAATGTATAGGTTTGCTAGGTTTCCCAAGGTGCCCGCAGAGGTAGGGTTCAAAAACTACAGCTAGTCATTTTTCAAAAAAAGGGTCATTTTTCACTGCGAAATTGAGGTGTGACCAGGTTGGGTTTTGCGCCGTTTCCTGTTGCGGGCACAGGGCCGACCCACACAAGTGAGGTACCGTTTTTCTCGTAAGACTTTGGGGAACGCGGGGTGGGTGGAAATTTGTGGATCCACGCAGATTCCGGAACTTTCCACGACAGAAATGTGGGGAAAATGTGTTTTTTTGGACAATTTTTTAGGTTTGCAAGGGATTCTGGGTAACAGACCCTGGTGGGAGGCAGTCAAGTCACCCCATCCTGGATTCCCCTGGGTGTCTAGTTTTCAAAAATGCATAGGTTTGCTAGGTTTCCCAAGGTGCCCGCAGAGCTAGGGTTCAAAAACTACAGCTAGTCATTTTTTCAAAAAAGGGTGATTTTTCACTGCAAAATTGAGGTGTGACCAGGTTGCGTTTTGCGCCGTTTCCTGTCGCGGGCACTAGGCCGACCCACACAAGTGAGGTACCGTTTTTCGCATAAGACTTTGGGGAACGTGGGGTGGGTGGAAATTTGTGGATCCACGCAAATTCCGGAACTTTCCACGACAGAAATGTGTGGAAAATGTGTTTTTTTTGACAATTTTTTAGGTTTGCAAGGGATTCTGGGTAACAGACCCTGGTGGGAGGCAGTCAAGTCCCCCCATCCTGGATTCCCCTGGGTGTCTAGTTTTCAAAAATGTATAGGTTTGCTAGGTTTAGCAAGGTGCCCGCAGAGCTAGGGTTCAAAAACTACAGCTAGTCATTTTTCCAAAGAAGGGTCATTTTTCACTGCGAAATTGAGGTGTGACCAGGTTGCGTTGTGCGCCGTTTCCTGTCGCAGGCACTAGGCTCGACCCACACAAGTGAGGTACCATTTTTCTTGTAAGACTTTGGGGAAGGCGGGGTGGGTGGAAATTTGTGGACCCACGCAGATTCCGGAACTTTCCACGACAGAATGTGGGGAAAATGTGGGTTTTTTGACAATTTTTTAGGTTTGCAAGGGATCCTGGGTAACAGACCCTGGTGGGAGGCAGTCAAGTCACCCCATCTTGGATTCCCCTTGGTGTCTAGTTTTAAAAAATGTATAGGTTTGCTAGGTTTCCCAAGGTGCCCGCAGAGGTAGGGTTCAAAAACTACAGCTAGTCATTTTTCAAAAAAAGGGTCATTTTTCACTGCGAAATTGAGGTGTGACCAGGTTGGGTTTTGCGCCGTTTCCTGTTGCGGGCACAGGGCCGACCCACACAAGTGAGGTACCGTTTTTCTCGTAAGACTTTGGGGAACGCGGGGTGGGTGGAAATTTGTGAATCCACGCAGATTCCGGAACTTTCCACGACAGAAATGTGAGGAAAATGTGTTTTTTTGGACATTTTTTTAGGTTTGCAAGGGATTCTGGGTAACAGACCCTGGTGGGAGGCAGTCAAGTCACCCAATCCTGGATTCCCCTGGGTGTCTAGTTTTCAAAAATGCATAGGTTTGCTAGGTTTCCCAAGGTGCCCGCAGAGCTAGGGTTCAAAAACTACAGCTAGTCATTTTTTCAAAAAAGGGTCATTTTTCACTGCGAAATTGAGGTGTGACCAGGTTGCATTTTGCGCCGTTTCCTGTCGCGGGCACTAGGCCGACCCACACAAGTGAGGTACCGTTTTTCGCGTAAGACTTTGGGGAACGCGGGGTGGGTGGAAATTTGTGGATCCACGCAGATTCTGGAACTTTCCACGACAGAAATGTGGGGAAAATGTGTTTTTTTGGACAATTTTTTAGGTTTGCAAGGGATTCTGGGTAACAGACCCTGGTGGGAGGCAATCAAGTCACCCCATCCTGGATTCCCCTGGGTGTCTAGTTTTCAAAAATGTATAGGTTTGCTAGGTTTCCAAAGGTGCCCGCAGAGCTAGGGTTCAAAAACTACAGCTAGTCATTTTTCCAAAAAAGGGTCATTTTTCACTGCGAAATTGAGGTGGGACCAGGTTGCGTTTTGCGCCGTTTCCTGTCGCGGGCCCTAGGCCGACCCACATAAGTGAGGTACCGTTTTTCTCATAAGACTTTGGGGAACGCGGGGTGGGTGGAAATTTGTGGATCCACGCAGATTCTGGAACTTTCCACGACAGAAATGTGGGGAAAATGTGTTTTTTTGGACAATTTCTTAGGTTTGCAAGGGATTCTGGGTAACAGACCCTGGTGGGAGGCAGTCAAGTCACCCCATCCTGGATTCCCCTGGGTGTCTAGTTTTCAAAAATGTATAGGTTTGTTAGATTTCCCAAGGTGCCCGCAGAGCTAGGGTTCAAAAACTACAGCTAGTCATTTTTCAAAAAAAGGGTCATTTTTCACTGCGAAATTGAGGTGTGACCAGGTTGCGTTTTACGCCGTTTCCTGTCACGGGCACTAGGCCGACCCACACAAGTGAGGTACCGTTTTTCTCGTAAGACTTTGGGGAACACGGGGTGGGTGGAAATTTGTGGATCCACGCAGATTCCGGAACTTTCCACGACAGAAATGTGGGGAAAATGTGGTTTTTTTGACAATTTTTTAGGTTTGCAAGGGATTCTGGGTAACAGACTCTGGAGGGAGGCAGTCAAGTCACCCCATCCTGGATTCCCCTGGGTGTCTAGTTTTCAAAAATGTATTGGTTTGCTAGGTATCCCAAGGTTCCCGCAGAGGTAGGGTTCAAAAACTACAGCTAGTAATTTTTCCAAAAAAGGGTCATTTTTCACTGCGAAATTGAGGTGTGACCAGGTTGCGTTTTGCGCCGTTTCCTGTCGCGGGCACTAGGCTCGACCCACACAAGTGAGGTACCATTTTTCTTGTAAGACTTTGGGGAAGGCGGGGTGGGTGGAAATTTGTGGACCCACGCAGATTCCGGAACTTTCCACGGCAGAAATGTGGGGAAAATGTGTTTTTTTTGACAATTTTTTAGGTTTGCAAGGGATTCTGGGTAACAGACCCTGGTGGGAGGCAGTCAAGTCACCCCATCCTGGATTCCCCTGGGTGTCTAGTTTTCAAAAATGCATAGGTTTGCTAGGTTTCCCAAGGTGCCCGCAGAGCCAGGGTTCAAAAACTACAGCTAGTCATTTTTTCAAAAAAGGGTGATTTTTCACTGCGAAATTGAGGTGTGACCAGGTTGCGTTTTGCGCCGTTTCCTGTCGCGGGCACTAGGCCGACCCACACAAGTGAGGTACCGTTTTTCGCGTAAGACTTTGGGGAACACGGGGTGGGTGGAAATTTGTGGATCCACGCAGATTCCGGAACTTTCCACGACAGAAATGTGTGGAAAATGTGTTTTTTTTTACAGTTTTTTTAGGTTTGCAAGGGATTCTGGGTAACAGACCCTGGTGGGAGGCAGTCATGTCACCCCATCCTGGATTCCCCTGGGTGTCTAGTTTTCAAAAATGTATAGGTTTGCTAGGTTTAGCAAGGTGCCCGCAGAGCTAGGGTTCAAAAACTACAGCTAGTCATTTTTCCAAAAAAGGGTCATTTTTCACTGCGAAATTGAGGTGTGACCAGGTTGCGTTTTGCGCCATTTCCTGTCGCGGGCACTAGGCCGACCCACACAAGTGAGGTACCGTTTTTCTCGTAAGACTTTGGGGAACGCGGGGTGGGTGGAAATTTGTGGATCCACGCAGATTCCGGAACTTTCCACGACAGAAATGTGGGTAAAATGTGGTTTTTTTGACAATTTTTTAGGTTTGCAAGGGATTCTGGGTAACAGACCCTGGTGGGAGGCAATCAAGTCACCCCATCCTGGATTCCCCTGGGTGTCTAGTTTTCAAAAATGTATAGGTTTGCTAGGTTTCCCAAGGTGCCCGCAGAGCTAGGGTTCAAAAACTACAGCTAGTCATTTTTCCAAAAAAGGGTCATTTTTCACTGCGAAATTGAGGTGTGACCAGGTTGCGTTTTGCGCCGTTTCCTGTCACGGGCACTAGGCCGACCCACACAAGTGAGGTACCATTTTTCTCGTAAGACTTTGGGAAACGCGGGGTGGGTGGAAATTTGTGGATCCACGCAGATTCCGGAACTTTCCACGACAGAAATTTGGGGAAAATGTGTTTTTTTTGACAATTTTTTAGGTTTGCAAGGGATTCTGGGTAACAGACCCTGGTGGGAGGCAGTCAAGTCACCCCATCCTGGATTCCCCTGGGTGTCTAGTTTTCAAAAATGTATAGGTTTGTTAGGTTTCCCAAGGTGCCCGCAGAGCTAGGGTTCAAAAACTACAGCTAGTCATTTTTCCAAAAAAGGGTCATTTTTCACTGCGAAATTGAGGTGTGACCAGGTTGCGTTTTGCGCCGTTTCCTGTCGCGGGCACTAGGCCGACCCACACAAGTGAGGTACCATTTTTCTCGTAAGACTTCGGGGAACGCGAGGTGGGTGGAAATTTGTGGTTCCACGCAGATTCCGGAACTTTCCACGACAGAAATGTGGGGAAAATGTGTTTTTTTTGACAATTTTTTAGGTTTGCAAGGGATTCTGGGTAACAGACCCTGGTAGGAGGCAGTCAAGTCACCCCATCCTGGATTCCCCTGGGTGTCTAGTTTTCAAAAATGCATAGGTTTGCTAGGTTTCCCAAGGTGCCCGCAGAGCTAGGGTTCAAGAACTACAGCTAGTCATTTTTTAAAAAAAGGGTCATTTTTCACTGCGAAATTGAGGTGTGACCAGGTTGCGTTTTGCGCCGTTTCCTGTCGTGGGCACTAGGCCGACCCACACAAGTGAGGTACCGTTTTTCGCGTAAGACTTTGGGGAACGCGGGGTGGGAGGAAATTTGTGGATCCACGCAGATTCCGGAACTTTCCACGACAGAAATGTGGGGAAAATGTGTTTTTTTTGACAATTTTTTAGGTTTGCAAGGGATTCTGGGTAACAGACCCTGGTGGGAGGCAGTCAAGTCACCCCATCCTGGATTCCCCTGGGTGTCTAGTTCTCAAAAATGTATAGGTTTGCTAGGTTTCCCAAGGTGCCCGCAGAGCTAGGGTTCAAAAATACAGCTAGTCATTTTGCCAAAAAAGGGTCATTTTTCACTGCGAAATTTAGGTGTGACCAGGTTGCGTTTTGTGCCGTTTCCTGTCGCGGGCACTAGGCCGACCCACACAAGTGAGGTACCGTTTTTCTCGTAAGACTTTGGGGAATGCGGGGTGGGTGGAAATTTGTGGATCCACGCAGATTCCGGAACTTTCCACGACAGAAATGTGTGGAAAATGTGTTTTGTTTGACAATTTTTTAGGTTTGCAAGGGATTCTGGGTAACAGACCCTGGTGGGAGGCAGTCAAGTCCCCCCATCCTGGATTCCCCTGGGTGTCTAGTTTTCAAAAATGTATAGGTTTGCTAGGTTTAGCAAGGTGCCCGCAGAGCTAGGGTTCAAAAACTACAGCTAGTCATTTTTCCAAAAAAGGGTCATTTTTCACTGCGAAATTGAGGTGTGACCAGGTTGCGTTTTGCGCCGTTTCCTGTCGCGGGCACTAGGCCGACCCACACAAGTTAGGTACCATTTTTCTCGTAAGACTTTGGGGAACGCGGGGTGGGTGGAAATTTGTGGATCCACGCAGATTCCGGAACTTTCCACGACAGATATGTGGGGAAAATGTGTTTTTTTTTACAATTGTTTAGGTTTGCAAGGGATTCTGGGTAACAGACCCTGGTGGGAGGCAGTCAAGTCACCTCATCCTGGATTCCCCTGGGTGTCTAGTTTTCAAAAATGTATAGGTTTGCTAGGTTTCCCAAGGTGCCCGCAGAGGTAGGGTTCAAAAACTACAGCTAGTCATTTTGCCAAAAAAGGGTCATTTTTCACTGCGAAATTTAGGTGTGACCAGGTTGCGTTTTGTGCCGTTTTCTGTCGCGGGCACTAGGCCGACCCACACAAGTGAGGTACCGTTTTTCTCGTAAGACTTTGGGGAACACGGGGTGGGTGGAAATTTGTGGATCCACGCAGATTCCGGAACTTTCCACAACAGAAATGTGCGGAAAATGTGTGTTTTTTTTACAATTGTTTAGGTTTGCAAGGGATTCTGGGTAACAGACCCTGGTGGGAGGCAGTCAAGTCACCTCATCCTGGATTCCCCTGGGTGTCTAGTTTTCAAAAATGTATAGGTTTGCTAGGTTTCCCAAGGTGCCCGCAGAGGTAGGGTTCAAAAACTACAGCTAGTCATTTTGCCAAAAAAGGGTCATTTTTCACTGCGAAATTTAGGTGTGACCAGGTTGCGTTTTGTGCCGTTTCCTGTCGCGGGCACTAGGCCGACCCACACAAGTGAGGTACCGTTTTTCTCGTAAGACTTTGGGGAACACGGGGTGGGTGGAAATTTGTGGATCCACGCAGATTCCGGAACTTTCCACAACAGAAATGTGCGGAAAATGTGTTTTTTTTGACAATTTTTTAGGTTTGCAAGGGATTCTGGGTAACAGACTCTGGAGGGAGGCAGTCAAGTCACCCCATCCTGGATTCCCCTGGGTGTCTAGTTTTCAAAAATGTATTGGTTTGCTAGGTATCCCAAGGTGCCCGCAGAGGTAGGGTTCAAAAACTACAGCTAGTCATTTTTCCAAAAAAGGGTCATTTTTCACTGCGAAATTGAGGTGTGACCAGGTTGCGTTTTGCGCCGTTCCCTGTTGCGGGAACTAGGCCGACCCACACAAGTGAGGTACCGTTTTTCTCGTAAGACTTTGGGGAACGCGGGGTGGGTGGAAATTTGTGGATCCACGCAGATTCCGGAACTTTCCACGACAGAAATGTGGGGAAAATGTGTTTTTTTTGACAATTTTTTAGGTTTGCAAGGGATTCTGGGTAACAGACTCTGGAGGGAGGCAGTCAAGTCACCCCATCCTGGATTCCCCTGGGTGTCTAGTTTTCAAAAATGTATAGGTTTGCTAGGTTTAGCAAGGGGCCCGCAGAGCTAGGGTTCAAAAACTACAGCTAGTCATTTTTCCAAAGAAGGGTCATTTTTCACTGCGAAATTGAGGTGTGACCAGGTTGGGTTTTGCGCCGTTTCCTGTTGCGGGCACAGGGCCGACCCACACAAGTGAGGTACCGTTTTTCTCGTAAGACTTTGGGGAACGCGGGGTGGGTGGAAATTTGTGGATCCACGCAGATTCCGGAACTTTCCACGACAGAAATGTGGGGAAAATGTGTTTTTTTTGACAATTTTTTAGGTTTGCAAGGGATTCTGGGTAACAGACCCTGGTGGGAGGCAGTCAAGTCACCCCATCCTGGATTCTCCTGGGTGTCTAGTTTTCAAAAATGTATAGGTTTGCTAGGTTTCCCAAGGTGCCCGCAGAGCTAGGGTTCAAAAACTACAGCTAGTCATTTTTCCAAAAAAGGGTCATTTTTCACTGCGAAATTGAGGTGGGACCAGGTTGCGTTTTGCGCCGTTTCCTGTCGCGGGCACTAGGCCGACCCACATAAGTGAGGTACCGTTTTTCTCGTAAGACTTTGGGGAACGCGGGGTGGGTGGAAATTTGTGGATCCACGCAGATTCTGGAACTTTCCACGACAGAAATGTGGGGAAAATGTGTTTTTTTGGACAATTTTTTAGGTTTGCAAGGGATTCTGGGTAACAGACCCTGGTGGGAGGCAGTCAAGTCACCCCATCCTGGATTCCCCTGGGTGTCTAGTTTTCAAAAATGTATAGGTTTGTTAGGTTTCCCAAGGTGCCCGCAGAGCTAGGGTTCAAAAACTACAGCTAGTCATTTTTCCAAAAAAGGGTCATTTTTCACTGCGAAATTGAGGTGTGACCAGGTTGCGTTTTGTGCCGTTTCCTGTCGCGGGCAGTAGGCCGACCCACACAAGTGAGGTACCATTTTTCTCGTAAGACTTTGGGGAACGCGGGGTGGGTGGAAATTTGTGTATCCACGCAGATTCCGGAACTTTCCACGACAGAAATGTGGGGAAAATGTGGTTTTTTTGACAATTTTTTAGGTTTGCAAGGGATTCTGGGTAACAGACCCCGGTGGGAGGCAGTCAAGTCACCCCATCCTGGATTCCCCTGGGTGTCTAGTTTTCAAAAATGCATAGGTTTGCTAGGTTTCCCAAGGTGCCCGCAGAGCTAGGGTTCAAAAACTACAGCTAGTAATTTTTTCAAAAAAGGGTCATTTTTCACTGCGAAATTGAGGTGTGACCAGGTTGCGTTTTGCGCCGTTTCCTGTCGCGGGCACTAGGCCGACCCACACAAGTGAGGTACCGTTTTTCTTGTAAGACTTTGGGGAACGCGGGGTGGGTGGAAATTTGTGGATCCACGCAGATTCCGGAACTTTCCACGACAGAAATGTGTGGAAAATGTGTTTTTTTGACAGTTTTTTAGGTTTGCAAGGGATTCTGGGTAACAGACCCTGGTGGGAGGCAGTCATGTCACCCCATCCTGGATTCCCCTGCGTGTCTAGTTTTCAAAAATGTATAGGTTTGCTAGGTTTAGCAAGGTGCCCGCAGAGCTAGGGTTCAAAAACTACAGCTAGTCATTTTTCCAAAAAAGGGTCATTTTTCACTGCGAAATTGAGGTGTGACCAGGTTGCGTTTTGCGCCATTTCCTGTCGCGGGCACTAGGCCGACCCACACAAGTGAGGTACAGTTTTTCTCGTAAGACTTTGGGGAACGCAGGGTGGGTGGAAATTTGTGGATCCACGCAGATTCCGGAACTTTCCACGACAGAAATGTGGGGAAAATGTGTTTTTTTTGACAATTTTTTAGGTTTGCAAGGGATTCTGGGTAACAGACCCTGGTGGGAGGCAGTCAAGTCACCCCATCCTGGATTCTCCTGGGTGTCTAGTTTTCAAAAATGTATAGGTTTGCTAGGTTTCCCAAGGTGCCCGCAGAGCTAGGGTTCAAAAACTACAGCTAGTCATTTTTCCAAAAAAGGGTCATTTTTCACTGCGAAATTGAGGTGGGACCAGGTTGCGTTTTGCGCCGTTTCCTGTCGCGGGCACTAGGCCGACCCACATAAGTGAGGTACCGTTTTTCTCGTAAGACTTTGGGGAACGCGGGGTGGGTGGAAATTTGTGGATCCACGCAGATTCTGGAACTTTCCACGACAGAAATGTGGGGAAAATGTGTTTTTTTGGACAATTTTTTAGGTTTGCAAGGGATTCTGGGTAACAGACCCTAGTGGGAGGCAGTCAAGTCACCCCATCCTGGATTCCCCTGGGTGTCTAGTTTTCAAAAATGTATAGGTTTGTTAGGTTTCCCAAGGTGCCCGCAGAGCTAGGGTTCAAAAACTACAGCTAGTCATTTTTCAAAAAAAGGGTCATTTTTCACTGCGAAATTGAGGTGTGACCAGGTTGCGTTTTGCGCCGTTTCCTGTCGCGGGCACTAGGCCGACCCACACAAGTGAGGTACCGTTTTTCTTGTAAGACGTTGGGGAACGCGGGGTGGGTGGAAATTTGTGGATCCACGCAGATTCCGGAACTTTCCACGACAGAAATGTGGGGAAAATGTGTTTTTTTTGACAATTTTTTAGGTTTGCAAGGGATTCTGGGTAACAGACCCTGGTGGGAGGCAGTCAAGTCACCCCATCCTGGATTCCCCTGGGTGTCTAGTTTTCAAAAATGCATAGGTTTGCTAGGTTTCCCAAGGTGCCCGCAGAGCTAGGGTTCAAAAACTACAGCTAGTCATTTTTTCAAAAAAGGGTGATTTTTCACTGCGAAATTGAGGTGTGACCAGGTTGCGTTTTGCGCCGTTTCCTGTCGCGGGCACTAGGCCGACCCACACAAGTGAGGTACCGTTTTTCTCGTAAGACTTTGGGGAACGGGGGGTGGGTGGAAATTTGTGGATCCACGCAGATTCCGGAACTTTCCACGACAGAAATGTGTGGAAAATTTGTTTTTTTTACAGTTTTTTAGGTTTGCAAGGGATTCTGGGTAACAGACCCTGGTGGGAGGCAGTCATGTCACCCCATCCTGGATTCCCCTGGGTGTCTAGTTTTCAAAAATGTATAGGTTTGCTAGGTTTAGCAAGGTGCCCGCAGAGCTAGGGTTCAAAAACTACAGCTAGTCATTTTTCCAAAAAAGGGTCATTTTTCACTGCGAAATTGAGGTGTGACCAGGTTGCGTTTTGCGCCATTTCCTGTCGCGGGCACTAGGCCGACCCACACAAGTGAGGTACCGTTTTTCTCGTAAGACTTTTGGGAACGCGGGGTGGGTGGAAATTTGTGGATCCACACAGATTCCGGAACTTTCCACGACAGAAATGTGGGGAAAATGTGTTTTTTTTGACAATTTTTTAGGTTTGCAAGGGATTCTGGGTAACAGACCCTGGTGGGAGGCAGTCAAGTCACCCCATCCTGGATTCTCCTGGGTGTCTAGTTTTCAAAAATGTATAGGTTTGCTAGGTTTCCCAAGGTGCCCGCAGAGCTAGGGTTCAAAAACTACAGCTAGTCATTTTTCCAAAAAAGGGTCATTTTTCTCTGCGAAATTGAGGTGGGACCAGGTTGCGTTTTGCGCCGTTTCCTGTCGCGGGCACTAGGCCGACCCACATAAGTGAGGTACCGTTTTTCTCGTAAGACTTTGGGGAACGCGGGGTGGGTGGAAATTTGTGGATCCACGCAGATTCTGGAACTTTCCACGACAGAAATGTGGGGAAAATGTGTTTTTTTGGACAATTTTTTAGGTTTGCAAGGGATTCTGGGTAACAGACCCTGGTGGGAGGCAGTCAAGTCACCCCATCCTGGATTCCCCTGGGTGTCTAGTTTTCAAAAATGTATAGGTTTGTTAGGTTTCCCAAGGTGCCCGCAGAGCTAGGGTTCAAAAACTACAGCTAGTCATTTTTCCAAAAAAGGGTCATTTTTCACTGCGAAATTGAGGTGTGACCAGGTTGCGTTTTGTGCCGTTTCCTGTCACGGGCACTAGGCCGACCCACACAAGTGAGGTACCATTTTTCTCGTAAGACTTCGGGGAACGCGAGGTGGGTGGAAATTTGTGGATCCACGCAGATTCCGGAACTTTCCACGACAGAAATGTGGGGAAAATGTGTTTTTTTTGACAATTTTTTAGGTTTGCAAGGGATTCTGGGTAACAGACCCTGGTGGGAGGCAATCAAGTCACCCCATCCTGGATTCCCCTGGGTGTCTAGTTTTCAAAAATGTATAGGTTTGCTAGGTTTCCCAAGGTGCCCGCAGAGCTAGGGTTAAAAAACTACAGCTAGTCATTTTTCCAAAAAAGGGTCATTTTTCATTGCGAAATTGAGGTGTGACCAGGTTGCGTTTTGCGCCGTTTCCTGTCACGGGCACTAGGCCGACCCACACAAGTGAGGTACCATTTTTCTCGTAAGACTTTGGGGAACGCGGGGTGGGTGGAAATTTGTGGATCCACGCAGATTCCGGAACTTTCCACGACAGAAATGTGGGGAAAATGTGTTTTTTTTGACAATTTTTTAGGTTTGCAAGGGATTCTGGGTAACAGACCCTGGTGGGAGGCAGTCAAGTCACCCCATCCTGGATTCCCCTGGGTGTCTAGTTTTCAAAAATGCATAGGTTTGCTAGGTTTCCCAAGGTGCCCGCAGAGCTAGGGTTCAAAAACTACAGCTAGTCATTTTTTCAAAAAAGGGTGATTTTTCACTGCGAAATTGAGGTGTGACCAGGTTGCGTTTTGCGCCGTTTCCTGTCGCGGGCACTAGGCCGACCCACACAAGTGAGGTACCGTTTTTCTCGTAAGACTTTGGGGAACGCGGGGTGGGTGGAAATTTGTGGATCCACGCAGATTCCGGAACTTTCCACGACAGAAATGTGTGGAAAATGTGTTTTTTTTGACAGTTTTTTAGGTTTGCAAGGGATTCTGGGTAACAGACCCTGGTGGGAGGCAGTCATGTCACCCCATCCTGGATTCCCCTGGGTGTCTAGTTTTCAAAAATGTATAGGTTTGCTAGGTTTAGCAAGGTGCCCGCAGAGCTAGGGTTCAAAAACTACAGCTAGTCATTTTTCCAAAAAAGGGTCATTTTTCACTGCGAAATTGATGTGTGACCAGGTTGCGTTTTGCGCCATTTCCTGTCGCGGGCACTAGGCCGACCCACACAAGTGAGGTACCGTTTTTCTTGTAAGACTTTGGGGAACGCGGGGTGGGTGGAAATTTGTGGATCCACGCAGATTCCGGAACTTTCCACGACAGAAATGTGTGGAAAATGTGTTTTTTTGACAGTTTTTTAGGTTTGCAAGGGATTCTGGGTAACAGACCCTGGTGGGAGGCAGTCAAGTCACCCCATCCTGGATTCCCCTGGGTGTCTAGTTTTCAAAAATGTATAGGTTTGTTAGGTTTCCCAAGGTGCCCGCAGAGCTAAGGTTCAAAAACTACAGCTAGTCATTTTTCAAAAAAAGGGTCATTTTTCACTGCGAAATTGAGGTGTGACCAGGTTGAGTTTTGCGCCGTTTCCTGTCGCGGGCACTAGGCCGACCCACACAAGTGAGGTACCGTTTTTCTCGTAAGACTTTGGGGAACGCGGGGTGGGTGGAAATTTGTGGATCCACGCAGATTCCGGAACTTTCCACGACAGAAATGTGGGGAAAATGTGTTTTTTTTTACAATTTTTTAGGTTTGCAAGGGATTCTGGGTAACAGACCCTGGTGGGAGGCAGTCAAGTCACCCCATCCTGGATTCTCCTGGGTGTCTAGTTTTCAAAAATGCATAGGTTTGCTAGGTTTCCCAAGGTGCCCGCAGAGCTAGGGTTCAAAAACTACAGCTAGTCATTTTTTCAAAAAAGGGTGATTTTTCACTGCGAAATTGAGGTGTGACCAGGTTGCGTTTTGCGCCGTTTCCTGTCGCGGGCACTAGGCCGACCCACACAAGTGAGGTACCGTTTTTCTCGTAAGACTTTGGGGAACGTGGGGTGGGTGGAAATTTGTGGATCCACGCAGATTCCGGAACTTTCCACGACAGAAATGTGTGGAAAATGTGTTTTTTTTGACAGTTTTTTAGGTTTGCAAGGGATTCTGGGTAACAGACCCTGGTGGGAGGCAGTCATGTCACCCCATCCTGGATTCCCCTGGGTGTCTAGTTTCCAAAAATGTATAGGTTTGCTAGGTTTAGCAAGGTGCCCGCAGAGCTAGGGTTCAAAAACTACAGCTAGTCATTTTTCCAAAAAAGGGTCCTTTTTCACTGCGAAATTGAGGTGTGACCAGGTTGCGTTTTGCGCCATTTCCTGTCGCGGGCACTAGGCCGACCCACACAAGTGAGGTACCGTTTTTCTCGTAAGACTTTGGGGAATGCGGGGTGGGTGGAAATTTGTGGATCCACGCAGATTCCGGAACTTTCCACGACAGAAATGTGGGGAAAATGTGTTTTTTTTGACAATTTTTTAGGTTTGCAAGGGATTCTGGGTAACAGACCCTGGTGGGAGGCAGTCAAGTCACCCCATCCTGGATTCTCCTGGGTGTCTAGTTTTCAAAAATGTATAGGTTTGCTAGGTTTCCCAAGGTGCCCGCAGAGCTAGGGTTCAAAAACTACAGCTAGTCATTTTTCCAAAAAAGGGTCATTTTTCACTGCGAAATTGAGGTGGGACCAGGTTGCGTTTTGCGCCGTTTCCTGTCACGGGCACTAGGCCGACCCACATAAGTGAGGTACCGTTTTTCTCGTAAGACTTTGGGGAACGTGGGGTGGGTGGAAATTTGTGGATCCACGCAGATTCTGGAACTTTCCACGACAGAAATGTAGGGAAAATGTGTTTTTTTGGACAATTTTTTAGGTTTGCAAGGGATTCTGGGTAACAGGCCCTGGTGGGAGGCAGTCAAGTCATCCCATCCTGGATTCCCCTGGGTGTCTAGTTTTCAAAAATGTATAGGTTTGCTAGGTTTCCCAAGGTTCCCGCAGAGCTAGGGTTCAAAAACTACAGCTAGTCATTTTTCCAAAAAAGGGTCATTTTTCACTGCGAAATTGAGGTGGGACCAGGTTGCGTTTTGCGCCGTTTCCTGTCGCGGGCACTAGGCCGACCCACATAAGTGAGGTACCGTTTTTCTCGTAAGACTTTGGGGAACGCGGGGTGGGTGGAAATTTGTGGATCCACGCAGATTCTGGAACTTTCCACGACAGAAATGTGGGGAAAATGTGTTTTTTTGGACAATTCTTTAGGTTTGCAAGGGATTCTGGGTAACAGACCCTGGTGGGAGGCAGTCAAGTCACCCCATCCTGGATTCCTCTGGGTGTCTAGTTTTCAAAAATGTATAGGTTTGCTAGGTTTCCCAAGGTGCCCGCAGAGCTAGGGTTCAAAAACTACAGCTAGTAATTTTTTCAAAAAAGGGTCATTTTTCACTGCGAAATTGAGGTGTGACCAGGTTGCGTTTTGCGCCGTTTCCTGTCGCGGGCACTAGGTCGACCCACACAAGTGAGGTACCGTTTTTCACGTAAGACTTTGGGGAACGCGGGGTGGGTGGAAATTTGTGGATCCACGCAGATTCCGGAACTTTCCACGACAGAAATGTGTGGAAAATGTGTTTTTTTTGACAATGTTTTAGGTTTGCAAGGGATTCTGGGTAACAGACCCTGGTGGGAGGCAGTCAAGTCCCCCCATCCTGGATTCCCCTGGGTGTCTAGTTTTCAAAAATGTATAGGTTTGCTAGGTTTAGCAAGGTGCCCGCAGAGCTAGGGTTCAAAAACTACAGCTAGTCATTTTTCCAAAAAAGGGTCATTTTTCACTGCGAAATTGAGGTGTGACCAGGTTGCGTTTTGCGCCGTTTCCTGTCGCGGGCACTAGGCCGACCCACACAAGTGAGGTACCATTTTTCTTGTAAGACTTTGGGGAAGGCGGGGTGGGTGGAAATTTGTGGACCCACGCAGATTCCGGAACTTTCCACGACAGAAATGTGGGGAAAATGTGTTTTTTTTGACAATTTTTTAGGTTTGCAAGGGATTCTGGGTAACAGACCCTGGTGGGAGGCAATCAAGTCACCCCATCCTGGATTCCCCTGGGTGTCTAGTTTTCAAAAATGTATAGGTTTGCTAGGTTTACCAAGGTGCCCGCAGAGCTAGGGTTCAAAAACTACAGCTAGTAATTTTTTCAAAAAAGGGTCATTTTTCACTGCGAAATTGAGGTGTGACCAGGTTGCGTTTTGCGCCGTTTCCTGTCGCGGGCACTAGGCCGACCCACATAAGTGAGGTACCGTTTTTCTCGTAAGACTTTGGGGAACGCGGGGTGGGTGGAAATTTGTGGATCCACGCAGATTCTGGAACTTTCCACGACAGAAATGTGGGGAAAATGTGTTTTTTTGGACAATTTTTTAGGTTTGCAAGGGATTCTGGGTAACAGACCCTGGTGGGAGGCAGTCAAGTCACCCCATCCTGGATTCCCCTGGGTGTCTAGTTTTCAAAAATGTATAGGTTTGCTAGGTTTCCCAAGGTGCCCGCAGAGCTAGGGTTCAAAAACTACAGCTAGTAATTTTTTCAAAAAAGGGTCATTTTTCACTGCGAAATTGAGGTGTGGCCAGGTTGCGTTTTGCGCCGTTTCCTGTCGCGGGCACTAGGTCGACCCACACAAGTGAGGTACCGTTTTTCACGTAAGACTTTGGGGAACGCGGGGTGGGTGGAAATTTGTGGATCCACGCAGATTCCGGAACTTTCCACGACAGAAATGTGTGGAAAATGTGTTTTTTTTGACAATTTTTTAGGTTTGCAAGGGATTCTGGGTAACAGACCCTGGTGGGAGGCAGTCAAGTCCCCCCATCCTGGATTCCCCTGGGTGTCTAGTTTTCAAAAATGTATAGGTTTGCTAGGTTTAGCAAGGTGCCCGCAGAGCTAGGGTTCAAAAACTACAGCTAGTCATTTTTCCAAAAAAGGGTCATTTTTCACTGCGAAATTGAGGTGTGACCAGGTTGCGTTTTGCGCCGTTTCCTGTCGCGGGCACTAGGCCGACCCACACAAGTGAGGTACCATTTTTCTTGTAAGACTTTGGGGAAGGCGGGGTGGGTGGAAATTTGTGGACCCACGCAGATTCCGGAACTTTCCACGACAGAAATGTGGGGAAAATGTGTTTTTTTTGACAATTTTTTAGGTTTGCAAGGGATTCTGGGTAACAGACCCTGGTGGGAGGCAATCAAGTCACCCCATCCTGGATTCCCCTGGGTGTCTAGTTTTCAAAAATGTATAGGTTTGCTAGGTTTCCCAAGGTGCCCGCAGAGCTAGGGTTCAAAAACTACAGCTAGTCATTTTTTCAAAAAAGGGTGATTTTTCACTGCGAAATTGAGGTGTGACCAGGTTGCGTTTTGCGCCGTTTCCTGTCGCGGGCACTAGGCCGACCCACACAAGTGAGGTACCGTTTTTCTCGTAAGACTTTGGGGAACGCGGGGTGGGTGGAAATTTGTGGATCCACGCAGATTCTGGAACTTTCCACGACAGAAATGTGGGGAAAATGTGTTTTTTTTGACAATTTTTTAGGTTTGCAAGGGATTCTGGGTAACAGACCCTGGTGGGAGGCAGTCAAGTCACCCCATCCTGGATTCCCCTGGGTGTCTAGTTTTCAAAAATGTATAGGTTTGCTAGGTTTCCCAAGGTGCCCGCAGAGCTAGGGTTCAAAAACTACAGCTAGTAATTTTTTCAAAAAAGGGTCATTTTTCACTGCGAAATTGAGGTGTGGCCAGGTTGCGTTTTGCGCCGTTTCCTGTCGCGGGCACTAGGTCGACCCACACAAGTGAGGTACCGTTTTTCACGTAAGACTTTGGGGAACGCGGGGTGGGTGGAAATTTGTGGATCCACGCAGATTCCGGAACTTTCCACGACAGAAATGTGTGGAAAATGTGTTTTTTTTGACAATTTTTTAGGTTTGCAAGGGATTCTGGGTAACAGACCCTGGTGGGAGGCAGTCAAGTCCCCCCATCCTGGATTCCCCTGGGTGTCTAGTTTTCAAAAATGTATAGGTTTGCTAGGTTTAGCAAGGTGCCCGCAGAGCTAGGGTTCAAAAACTACAGCTAGTCATTTTTCCAAAAAAGGGTCATTTTTCACTGCGAAATTGAGGTGTGACCAGGTTGCGTTTTGCGCCGTTTCCTGTCGCGGGCACTAGGCCGACCCACACAAGTGAGGTACCATTTTTCTTGTAAGACTTTGGGGAAGGCGGGGTGGGTGGAAATTTGTGGACCCACGCAGATTCCGGAACTTTCCACGACAGAAATGTGGGGAAAATGTGGTTTTTTTGACAATTTTTTAGGTTTGCAAGGGATTCTGGGTAACAGACCCTGGTGGGAGGCAATCAAGTCACCCCATCCTGGATTCCCCTGGGTGTCTAGTTTTCAAAAATGTATAGGTTTGCTAGGTTTCCCAAGGTGCCCGCAGAGCTAGGGTTCAAAAACTACAGCTAGTCATTTTTTCAAAAAAGGGTGATTTTTCACTGCGAAATTGAGGTGTGACCAGGTTGCGTTTTGCGCCGTTTCCTGTCGCGGGCACTAGGCCGACCCACACAAGTGAGGTACCGTTTTTCTCGTAAGACTTTGGGGAACGCGGGGTGGGTGGAAATTTGTGGATCCACGCAGATTCCGGAACTTTCCACGACAGAAATGTGTGGAAAATGTGTTTTTTTTGACAGTTTTTTAGGTTTGCAAGGGATTCTGGGTAACAGACCCTGGTGGGAGGCAGTCATGTCACCCCATCCTGGATTCCCCTGGGTGTCTAGTTTTCAAAAATGTATAGGTTTGCTAGGTTTAGCAAGGTGCCCGCAGAGCTAGGGTTCAAAAACTACAGCTAGTCATTTTTCCAAAAAAGGGTCATTTTTCACTGCGAAATTGAGGTGTGACCAGGTTGCGTTTTGCGCCATTTCCTGTCGCGGGCACTAGGCCGACCCACACAAGTGAGGTACAGTTTTTCTCGTAAGACTTTGGGGAACGCGGGGTGGGTGGAAATTTGTGGATCCACGCAGATTCCGGAACTTTCCACGACAGAAATGTGGGGAAAATGTGTTTTTTTTGACAATTTTTTAGGTTTGCAAGGGATTCTGGGTAACAGACCCTGGTGGGAGGCAGTCAAGTCACCCCATCCTGGATTCTCCTGGGTGTCTAGTTTTCAAAAATGTATAGGTTTGCTAGGTTTCCCAAGGTGCCCGCAGAGCTAGGGTTCAAAAACTACAGCTAGTCATTTTTCCAAAAAAGGGTCATTTTTCACTGCGAAATTGAGGTGGGACCAGGTTGCGTTTTGCGCCGTTTCCTGTCGCGGGCACTAGGCCGACCCACATAAGTGAGGTACCGTTTTTCTCGTAAGACTTTGGGGAACGCGGGGTGGGTGGAAATTTGTGGATCCACGCAGATTCTGGAACTTTCCACGACAGAAATGTGGGGAAAATGTGTTTTTTTGGACAATTTTTTAGGTTTGCAAGGGATTCTGGGTAACAGACCCTAGTGGGAGGCAGTCAAGTCACCCCATCCTGGATTCCCCTGGGTGTCTAGTTTTCAAAAATGTATAGGTTTGCTAGGTTTCCCAAGGTGCCCGCAGAGCTAGGGTTCAAAAACTACAGCTAGTCATTTTTCAAAAAAAGGGTCATTTTTCACTGCGAAATTGAGGTGTGACCAGGTTGCGTTTTGCGCCGTTTCCTGTCGCGGGCACTAGGCCGACCCACACAAGTGAGGTACCGTTTTTCTTGTAAGACTTTGGGGAACGCGGGGTGGGTGGAAATTTGTGGATCCACGCAGATTCCGGAACTTTCCACGACAGAAATGTGGGGAAAATGTGTTTTTTTTGACAATTTTTTAGGTTTGCAAGGGATTCTGGGTAACAGACCCTGGTGGGAGGCAGTCAAGTCACCCCATCCTGGATTCCCCTGGGTGTCTAGTTTTCAAAAATGCATAGGTTTGCTAGGTTTCCCAAGGTGCCCGCAGAGCTAGGGTTCAAAAACTACAGCTAGTCATTTTTTCAAAAAAGGGTGATTTTTCACTGCGAAATTGAGGTGTGACCAGGTTGCGTTTTGCGCCGTTTCCTGTCGCGGGCACTAGGCCGACCCACACAAGTGAGGTACCGTTTTTCTCGTAAGACTTTGGGGAACGGGGGGTGGGTGGAAATTTGTGGATCCACGCAGATTCCGGAACTTTCCACGACAGAAATGTGTGGAAAATGTGTTTTTTTTACAGTTTTTTAGGTTTGCAAGGGATTCTGGGTAACAGACCCTGGTGGGAGGCAGTCATGTCACCCCATCCTGGATTCCCCTGGGTGTCTAGTTTTCAAAAATGTATAGGTTTGCTAGGTTTCCCAAGGTGCCCGCAGAGCTAGGGTTCAAAAACTACAGCTAGTCATTTTTCCAAAAAAGGGTCATTTTTCACTGCGAAATTGAGGTGTGACCAGGTTGCGTTTTGTGCCGTTTCCTGTCACGGGCACTAGGCCGACCCACACAAGTGAGGTACCATTTTTCTCGTAAGACTTCGGGGAACGCGAGGTGGGTGGAAATTTGTGGATCCACGCAGATTCCGGAACTTTCCACGACAGAAATGTGGGGAAAATGTGTTTTTTTTGACAATTTTTTAGGTTTGCAAGGGATTCTGGGTAACAGACCCTGGTGGGAGGCAATCAAGTCACCCCATCCTGGATTCCCCTGGGTGTCTAGTTTTCAAAAATGTATAGGTTTGCTAGGTTTCCCAAGGTGCCCGCAGAGCTAGGGTTAAAAAACTACAGCTAGTCATTTTTCCAAAAAAGGGTCATTTTTCATTGCGAAATTGAGGTGTGACCAGGTTGCGTTTTGCGCCGTTTCCTGTCACGGGCACTAGGCCGACCCACACAAGTGAGGTACCATTTTTCTCGTAAGACTTTGGGGAACGCGGGGTGGGTGGAAATTTGTGGATCCACGCAGATTCCGGAACTTTCCACGACAAAAATGTGGGGAAAATGTGTTTTTTTTGACAATTTTTTAGGTTTGCAAGGGATTCTGGGTAACAGACCCTGGTGGGAGGCAGTCAAGTCACCCCATCCTGGATTCCCCTGGGTGTCTAGTTTTCAAAAATGCATAGGTTTGCTAGGTTTCCCAAGGTGCCCGCAGAGCTAGGGTTCAAAAACTACAGCTAGTCATTTTTTCAAAAAAGGGTGATTTTTCACTGCGAAATTGAGGTGTGACCAGGTTGCGTTTTGCGCCGTTTCCTGTCGCGGGCACTAGGCCGACCCACACAAGTGAGGTACCGTTTTTCTCGTAAGACTTTGGGGAACGCGGGGTGGGTGGAAATTTGTGGATCCACGCAGATTCCGGAACTTTCCACGACAGAAATGTGTGGAAAATGTGTTTTTTTTGACAGTTTTTTAGGTTTGCAAGGGATTCTGGGTAACAGACCCTGGTGGGAGGCAGTCATGTCACCCCATCCTGGATTCCCCTGGGTGTCTAGTTTTCAAAAATGTATAGGTTTGCTAGGTTTAGCAAGGTGCCCGCAGAGCTAGGGTTCAAAAACTACAGCTAGTCATTTTTCCAAAAAAGGGTCATTTTTCACTGCGAAATTGATGTGTGACCAGGTTGCGTTTTGCGCCATTTCCTGTCGCGGGCACTAGGCCGACCCACACAAGTGAGGTACCGTTTTTCTTGTAAGACTTTGGGGAACGCGGGGTGGGTGGAAATTTGTGGATCCACGCAGATTCCGGAACTTTCCACGACAGAAATGTGTGGAAAATGTGTTTTTTTGACAGTTTTTTAGGTTTGCAAGGGATTCTGGGTAACAGACCCTGGTGGGAGGCAGTCAAGTCACCCCATCCTGGATTCCCCTGGGTGTCTAGTTTTCAAAAATGTATAGGTTTGTTAGGTTTCCCAAGGTGCCCGCAGAGCTAAGGTTCAAAAACTACAGCTAGTCATTTTTCAAAAAAAGGGTCATTTTTCACTGCGAAATTGAGGTGTGACCAGGTTGAGTTTTGCGCCGTTTCCTGTCGCGGGCACTAGGCCGACCCACACAAGTGAGGTACCGTTTTTCTCGTAAGACTTTGGGGAACGCGGGGTGGGTGGAAATTTGTGGATCCACGCAGATTCCGGAACTTTCCACGACAGAAATGTGGGGAAAATGTGTTTTTTTTGACAATTTTTTAGGTTTGCAAGGGATTCTGGGTAACAGACCCTGGTGGGAGGCAGTCAAGTCACCCCATCCTGGATTCTCCTGGGTGTCTAGTTTTCAAAAATGCATAGGTTTGCTAGGTTTCCCAAGGTGCCCGCAGAGCTAGGGTTCAAAAACTACAGCTAGTCATTTTTTCAAAAAAGGGTGATTTTTCACTGCGAAATTGAGGTGTGACCAGGTTGCGTTTTGCGCCGTTTCCTGTCGCGGGCACTAGGCCGACCCACACAAGTGAGGTACCGTTTTTCTCGTAAGACTTTGGGGAACGTGGGGTGGGTGGAAATTTGTGGATCCACGCAGATTCCGGAACTTTCCACGACAGAAATGTGTGGAAAATGTGTTTTTTTTGACAGTTTTTTAGGTTTGCAAGGGATTCTGGGTAACAGACCCTGGTGGGAGGCAGTCATGTCACCCCATCCTGGATTCCCCTGGGTGTCTAGTTTCCAAAAATGTATAGGTTTGCTAGGTTTAGCAAGGTGCCCGCAGAGCTAGGGTTCAAAAACTACAGCTAGTCATTTTTCCAAAAAAGGGTCCTTTTTCACTGCGAAATTGAGGTGTGACCAGGTTGCGTTTTGCGCCATTTCCTGTCGCGGGCACTAGGCCGACCCACACAAGTGAGGTACCGTTTTTCTCGTAAGACTTTGGGGAATGCGGGGTGGGTGGAAATTTGTGGATCCACGCAGATTCCGGAACTTTCCACGACAGAAATGTGGGGAAAATGTGTTTTTTTTGACAATTTTTTAGGTTTGCAAGGGATTCTGGGTAACAGACCCTGGTGGGAGGCAGTCAAGTCACCCCATCCTGGATTCTCCTGGGTGTCTAGTTTTCAAAAATGTATAGGTTTGCTAGGTTTCCCAAGGTGCCCGCAGAGCTAGGGTTCAAAAACTACAGCTAGTCATTTTTCCAAAAAAGGGTCATTTTTCACTGCGAAATTGAGGTGGGACCAGGTTGCGTTTTGCGCCGTTTCCTGTCACGGGCACTAGGCCGACCCACATAAGTGAGGTACCGTTTTTCTCGTAAGACTTTGGGGAACGTGGGGTGGGTGGAAATTTGTGGATCCACGCAGATTCTGGAACTTTCCACGACAGAAATGTAGGGAAAATGTGTTTTTTTGGACAATTTTTTAGGTTTGCAAGGGATTCTGGGTAACAGGCCCTGGTGGGAGGCAGTCAAGTCATCCCATCCTGGATTCCCCTGGGTGTCTAGTTTTCAAAAATGTATAGGTTTGCTAGGTTTCCCAAGGTTCCCGCAGAGCTAGGGTTCAAAAACTACAGCTAGTCATTTTTCCAAAAAAGGGTCATTTTTCACTGCGAAATTGAGGTGGGACCAGGTTGCGTTTTGCGCCGTTTCCTGTCGCGGGCACTAGGCCGACCCACATAAGTGAGGTACCGTTTTTCTCGTAAGACTTTGGGGAACGCGGGGTGGGTGGAAATTTGTGGATCCACGCAGATTCTGGAACTTTCCACGACAGAAATGTGGGGAAAATGTGTTTTTTTGGACAATTCTTTAGGTTTGCAAGGGATTCTGGGTAACAGACCCTGGTGGGAGGCAGTCAAGTCACCCCATCCTGGATTCCTCTGGGTGTCTAGTTTTCAAAAATGTATAGGTTTGCTAGGTTTCCCAAGGTGCCCGCAGAGCTAGGGTTCAAAAACTACAGCTAGTAATTTTTTCAAAAAAGGGTCATTTTTCACTGCGAAATTGAGGTGTGACCAGGTTGCGTTTTGCGCCGTTTCCTGTCGCGGGCACTAGGTCGACCCACACAAGTGAGGTACCGTTTTTCACGTAAGACTTTGGGGAACGCGGGGTGGGTGGAAATTTGTGGATCCACGCAGATTCCGGAACTTTCCACGACAGAAATGTGTGGAAAATGTGTTTTTTTTGACAATGTTTTAGGTTTGCAAGGGATTCTGGGTAACAGACCCTGGTGGGAGGCAGTCAAGTCCCCCCATCCTGGATTCCCCTGGGTGTCTAGTTTTCAAAAATGTATAGGTTTGCTAGGTTTAGCAAGGTGCCCGCAGAGCTAGGGTTCAAAAACTACAGCTAGTCATTTTTCCAAAAAAGGGTCATTTTTCACTGCGAAATTGAGGTGTGACCAGGTTGCGTTTTGCGCCGTTTCCTGTCGCGGGCACTAGGCCGACCCACACAAGTGAGGTACCATTTTTCTTGTAAGACTTTGGGGAAGGCGGGGTGGGTGGAAATTTGTGGACCCACGCAGATTCCGGAACTTTCCACGACAGAAATGTGGGGAAAATGTGTTTTTTTTGACAATTTTTTAGGTTTGCAAGGGATTCTGGGTAACAGACCCTGGTGGGAGGCAATCAAGTCACCCCATCCTGGATTCCCCTGGGTGTCTAGTTTTCAAAAATGTATAGGTTTGCTAGGTTTACCAAGGTGCCCGCAGAGCTAGGGTTCAAAAACTACAGCTAGTAATTTTTTCAAAAAAGGGTCATTTTTCACTGCGAAATTGAGGTGTGACCAGGTTGCGTTTTGCGCCGTTTCCTGTCGCGGGCACTAGGCCGACCCACATAAGTGAGGTACCGTTTTTCTCGTAAGACTTTGGGGAACGCGGGGTGGGTGGAAATTTGTGGATCCACGCAGATTCTGGAACTTTCCACGACAGAAATGTGGGGAAAATGTGTTTTTTTGGACAATTTTTTAGGTTTGCAAGGGATTCTGGGTAACAGACCCTGGTGGGAGGCAGTCAAGTCACCCCATCCTGGATTCCCCTGGGTGTCTAGTTTTCAAAAATGTATAGGTTTGCTAGGTTTCCCAAGGTGCCCGCAGAGCTAGGGTTCAAAAACTACAGCTAGTAATTTTTTCAAAAAAGGGTCATTTTTCACTGCGAAATTGAGGTGTGGCCAGGTTGCGTTTTGCGCCGTTTCCTGTCGCGGGCACTAGGTCGACCCACACAAGTGAGGTACCGTTTTTCACGTAAGACTTTGGGGAACGCGGGGTGGGTGGAAATTTGTGGATCCACGCAGATTCCGGAACTTTCCACGACAGAAATGTGTGGAAAATGTGTTTTTTTTGACAATTTTTTAGGTTTGCAAGGGATTCTGGGTAACAGACCCTGGTGGGAGGCAGTCAAGTCCCCCCATCCTGGATTCCCCTGGGTGTCTAGTTTTCAAAAATGTATAGGTTTGCTAGGTTTAGCAAGGTGCCCGCAGAGCTAGGGTTCAAAAACTACAGCTAGTCATTTTTCCAAAAAAGGGTCATTTTTCACTGCGAAATTGAGGTGTGACCAGGTTGCGTTTTGCGCCGTTTCCTGTCGCGGGCACTAGGCCGACCCACACAAGTGAGGTACCATTTTTCTTGTAAGACTTTGGGGAAGGCGGGGTGGGTGGAAATTTGTGGACCCACGCAGATTCCGGAACTTTCCACGACAGAAATGTGGGGAAAATGTGTTTTTTTTGACAATTTTTTAGGTTTGCAAGGGATTCTGGGTAACAGACCCTGGTGGGAGGCAATCAAGTCACCCCATCCTGGATTCCCCTGGGTGTCTAGTTTTCAAAAATGTATAGGTTTGCTAGGTTTCCCAAGGTGCCCGCAGAGCTAGGGTTCAAAAACTACAGCTAGTCATTTTTTCAAAAAAGGGTGATTTTTCACTGCGAAATTGAGGTGTGACCAGGTTGCGTTTTGCGCCGTTTCCTGTCGCGGGCACTAGGCCGACCCACACAAGTGAGGTACCGTTTTTCTCGTAAGACTTTGGGGAACGCGGGGTGGGTGGAAATTTGTGGATCCACGCAGATTCTGGAACTTTCCACGACAGAAATGTGGGGAAAATGTGTTTTTTTTGACAATTTTTTAGGTTTGCAAGGGATTCTGGGTAACAGACCCTGGTGGGAGGCAGTCAAGTCACCCCATCCTGGATTCCCCTGGGTGTCTAGTTTTCAAAAATGTATAGGTTTGCTAGGTTTCCCAAGGTGCCCGCAGAGCTAGGGTTCAAAAACTACAGCTAGTAATTTTTTCAAAAAAGGGTCATTTTTCACTGCGAAATTGAGGTGTGGCCAGGTTGCGTTTTGCGCCGTTTCCTGTCGCGGGCACTAGGTCGACCCACACAAGTGAGGTACCGTTTTTCACGTAAGACTTTGGGGAACGCGGGGTGGGTGGAAATTTGTGGATCCACGCAGATTCCGGAACTTTCCACGACAGAAATGTGTGGAAAATGTGTTTTTTTTGACAATTTTTTAGGTTTGCAAGGGATTCTGGGTAACAGACCCTGGTGGGAGGCAGTCAAGTCCCCCCATCCTGGATTCCCCTGGGTGTCTAGTTTTCAAAAATGTATAGGTTTGCTAGGTTTAGCAAGGTGCCCGCAGAGCTAGGGTTCAAAAACTACAGCTAGTCATTTTTCCAAAAAAGGGTCATTTTTCACTGCGAAATTGAGGTGTGACCAGGTTGCGTTTTGCGCCGTTTCCTGTCGCGGGCACTAGGCCGACCCACACAAGTGAGGTACCATTTTTCTTGTAAGACTTTGGGGAAGGCGGGGTGGGTGGAAATTTGTGGACCCACGCAGATTCCGGAACTTTCCACGACAGAAATGTGGGGAAAATGTGGTTTTTTTGACAATTTTTTAGGTTTGCAAGGGATTCTGGGTAACAGACCCTGGTGGGAGGCAATCAAGTCACCCCATCCTGGATTCCCCTGGGTGTCTAGTTTTCAAAAATGTATAGGTTTGCTAGGTTTCCCAAGGTGCCCGCAGAGCTAGGGTTCAAAAACTACAGCTAGTCATTTTTTCAAAAAAGGGTGATTTTTCACTGCGAAATTGAGGTGTGACCAGGTTGCGTTTTGCGCCGTTTCCTGTCACGGGCACTAGGCCGACCCACATAAGTGAGGTACCGTTTTTCTCGTAAGACTTTGGGGAACGTGGGGTGGGTGGAAATTTGTGGATCCACGCAGATTCTGGAACTTTCCACGACAGAAATGTAGGGAAAATGTGTTTTTTTGGACAATTTTTTAGGTTTGCAAGGGATTCTGGGTAACAGGCCCTGGTGGGAGGCAGTCAAGTCATCCCATCCTGGATTCCCCTGGGTGTCTAGTTTTCAAAAATGTATAGGTTTGCTAGGTTTCCCAAGGTTCCCGCAGAGCTAGGGTTCAAAAACTACAGCTAGTCATTTTTCCAAAAAAGGGTCATTTTTCACTGCGAAATTGAGGTGGGACCAGGTTGCGTTTTGCGCCGTTTCCTGTCGCGGGCACTAGGCCGACCCACATAAGTGAGGTACCGTTTTTCTCGTAAGACTTTGGGGAACGCGGGGTGGGTGGAAATTTGTGGATCCACGCAGATTCTGGAACTTTCCACGACAGAAATGTGGGGAAAATGTGTTTTTTTGGACAATTCTTTAGGTTTGCAAGGGATTCTGGGTAACAGACCCTGGTGGGAGGCAGTCAAGTCACCCCATCCTGGATTCCTCTGGGTGTCTAGTTTTCAAAAATGTATAGGTTTGCTAGGTTTCCCAAGGTGCCCGCAGAGCTAGGGTTCAAAAACTACAGCTAGTAATTTTTTCAAAAAAGGGTCATTTTTCACTGCGAAATTGAGGTGTGACCAGGTTGCGTTTTGCGCCGTTTCCTGTCGCGGGCACTAGGTCGACCCACACAAGTGAGGTACCGTTTTTCACGTAAGACTTTGGGGAACGCGGGGTGGGTGGAAATTTGTGGATCCACGCAGATTCCGGAACTTTCCACGACAGAAATGTGTGGAAAATGTGTTTTTTTTGACAATGTTTTAGGTTTGCAAGGGATTCTGGGTAACAGACCCTGGTGGGAGGCAGTCAAGTCCCCCCATCCTGGATTCCCCTGGGTGTCTAGTTTTCAAAAATGTATAGGTTTGCTAGGTTTAGCAAGGTGCCCGCAGAGCTAGGGTTCAAAAACTACAGCTAGTCATTTTTCCAAAAAAGGGTCATTTTTCACTGCGAAATTGAGGTGTGACCAGGTTGCGTTTTGCGCCGTTTCCTGTCGCGGGCACTAGGCCGACCCACACAAGTGAGGTACCATTTTTCTTGTAAGACTTTGGGGAAGGCGGGGTGGGTGGAAATTTGTGGACCCACGCAGATTCCGGAACTTTCCACGACAGAAATGTGGGGAAAATGTGTTTTTTTTGACAATTTTTTAGGTTTGCAAGGGATTCTGGGTAACAGACCCTGGTGGGAGGCAATCAAGTCACCCCATCCTGGATTCCCCTGGGTGTCTAGTTTTCAAAAATGTATAGGTTTGCTAGGTTTACCAAGGTGCCCGCAGAGCTAGGGTTCAAAAACTACAGCTAGTAATTTTTTCAAAAAAGGGTCATTTTTCACTGCGAAATTGAGGTGTGACCAGGTTGCGTTTTGCGCCGTTTCCTGTCGCGGGCACTAGGCCGACCCACATAAGTGAGGTACCGTTTTTCTCGTAAGACTTTGGGGAACGCGGGGTGGGTGGAAATTTGTGGATCCACGCAGATTCTGGAACTTTCCACGACAGAAATGTGGGGAAAATGTGTTTTTTTGGACAATTTTTTAGGTTTGCAAGGGATTCTGGGTAACAGACCCTGGTGGGAGGCAGTCAAGTCACCCCATCCTGGATTCCCCTGGGTGTCTAGTTTTCAAAAATGTATAGGTTTGCTAGGTTTCCCAAGGTGCCCGCAGAGCTAGGGTTCAAAAACTACAGCTAGTAATTTTTTCAAAAAAGGGTCATTTTTCACTGCGAAATTGAGGTGTGGCCAGGTTGCGTTTTGCGCCGTTTCCTGTCGCGGGCACTAGGTCGACCCACACAAGTGAGGTACCGTTTTTCACGTAAGACTTTGGGGAACGCGGGGTGGGTGGAAATTTGTGGATCCACGCAGATTCCGGAACTTTCCACGACAGAAATGTGTGGAAAATGTGTTTTTTTTGACAATTTTTTAGGTTTGCAAGGGATTCTGGGTAACAGACCCTGGTGGGAGGCAGTCAAGTCCCCCCATCCTGGATTCCCCTGGGTGTCTAGTTTTCAAAAATGTATAGGTTTGCTAGGTTTAGCAAGGTGCCCGCAGAGCTAGGGTTCAAAAACTACAGCTAGTCATTTTTCCAAAAAAGGGTCATTTTTCACTGCGAAATTGAGGTGTGACCAGGTTGCGTTTTGCGCCGTTTCCTGTCGCGGGCACTAGGCCGACCCACACAAGTGAGGTACCATTTTTCTTGTAAGACTTTGGGGAAGGCGGGGTGGGTGGAAATTTGTGGACCCACGCAGATTCCGGAACTTTCCACGACAGAAATGTGGGGAAAATGTGTTTTTTTTGACAATTTTTTAGGTTTGCAAGGGATTCTGGGTAACAGACCCTGGTGGGAGGCAATCAAGTCACCCCATCCTGGATTCCCCTGGGTGTCTAGTTTTCAAAAATGTATAGGTTTGCTAGGTTTCCCAAGGTGCCCGCAGAGCTAGGGTTCAAAAACTACAGCTAGTCATTTTTTCAAAAAAGGGTGATTTTTCACTGCGAAATTGAGGTGTGACCAGGTTGCGTTTTGCGCCGTTTCCTGTCGCGGGCACTAGGCCGACCCACACAAGTGAGGTACCGTTTTTCTCGTAAGACTTTGGGGAACGCGGGGTGGGTGGAAATTTGTGGATCCACGCAGATTCTGGAACTTTCCACGACAGAAATGTGGGGAAAATGTGTTTTTTTTGACAATTTTTTAGGTTTGCAAGGGATTCTGGGTAACAGACCCTGGTGGGAGGCAGTCAAGTCACCCCATCCTGGATTCCCCTGGGTGTCTAGTTTTCAAAAATGTATAGGTTTGCTAGGTTTCCCAAGGTGCCCGCAGAGCTAGGGTTCAAAAACTACAGCTAGTAATTTTTTCAAAAAAGGGTCATTTTTCACTGCGAAATTGAGGTGTGGCCAGGTTGCGTTTTGCGCCGTTTCCTGTCGCGGGCACTAGGTCGACCCACACAAGTGAGGTACCGTTTTTCACGTAAGACTTTGGGGAACGCGGGGTGGGTGGAAATTTGTGGATCCACGCAGATTCCGGAACTTTCCACGACAGAAATGTGTGGAAAATGTGTTTTTTTTGACAATTTTTTAGGTTTGCAAGGGATTCTGGGTAACAGACCCTGGTGGGAGGCAGTCAAGTCCCCCCATCCTGGATTCCCCTGGGTGTCTAGTTTTCAAAAATGTATAGGTTTGCTAGGTTTAGCAAGGTGCCCGCAGAGCTAGGGTTCAAAAACTACAGCTAGTCATTTTTCCAAAAAAGGGTCATTTTTCACTGCGAAATTGAGGTGTGACCAGGTTGCGTTTTGCGCCGTTTCCTGTCGCGGGCACTAGGCCGACCCACACAAGTGAGGTACCATTTTTCTTGTAAGACTTTGGGGAAGGCGGGGTGGGTGGAAATTTGTGGACCCACGCAGATTCCGGAACTTTCCACGACAGAAATGTGGGGAAAATGTGGTTTTTTTGACAATTTTTTAGGTTTGCAAGGGATTCTGGGTAACAGACCCTGGTGGGAGGCAATCAAGTCACCCCATCCTGGATTCCCCTGGGTGTCTAGTTTTCAAAAATGTATAGGTTTGCTAGGTTTCCCAAGGTGCCCGCAGAGCTAGGGTTCAAAAACTACAGCTAGTCATTTTTTCAAAAAAGGGTGATTTTTCACTGCGAAATTGAGGTGTGACCAGGTTGCGTTTTGCGCCGTTTCCTGTCGCGGGCACTAGGCCGACCCACACAAGTGAGGTACCGTTTTTCTCGTAAGACTTTGGGGAACGCGGGGTGGGTGGAAATTTGTGGATCCACGCAGATTCCGGAACTTTCCACGACAGAAATGTGTGGAAAATGTGTTTTTTTTGACAGTTTTTTAGGTTTGCAAGGGATTCTGGGTAACAGACCCTGGTGGGAGGCAGTCATGTCACCCCATCCTGGATTCCCCTGGGTGTCTAGTTTTCAAAAATGTATAGGTTTGCTAGGTTTAGCAAGGTGCCCGCAGAGCTAGGGTTCAAAAACTACAGCTAGTCATTTTTCCAAAAAAGGGTCATTTTTCACTGCGAAATTGAGGTGTGACCAGGTTGCGTTTTGCGCCATTTCCTGTCGCGGGCACTAGGCCGACCCACACAAGTGAGGTACAGTTTTTCTCGTAAGACTTTGGGGAACGCGGGGTGGGTGGAAATTTGTGGATCCACGCAGATTCCGGAACTTTCCACGACAGAAATGTGGGGAAAATGTGTTTTTTTTGACAATTTTTTAGGTTTGCAAGGGATTCTGGGTAACAGACCCTGGTGGGAGGCAGTCAAGTCACCCCATCCTGGATTCTCCTGGGTGTCTAGTTTTCAAAAATGTATAGGTTTGCTAGGTTTCCCAAGGTGCCCGCAGAGCTAGGGTTCAAAAACTACAGCTAGTCATTTTTCCAAAAAAGGGTCATTTTTCACTGCGAAATTGAGGTGGGACCAGGTTGCGTTTTGCGCCGTTTCCTGTCGCGGGCACTAGGCCGACCCACATAAGTGAGGTACCGTTTTTCTCGTAAGACTTTGGGGAACGCGGGGTGGGTGGAAATTTGTGGATCCACGCAGATTCTGGAACTTTCCACGACAGAAATGTGGGGAAAATGTGTTTTTTTGGACAATTTTTTAGGTTTGCAAGGGATTCTGGGTAACAGACCCTAGTGGGAGGCAGTCAAGTCACCCCATCCTGGATTCCCCTGGGTGTCTAGTTTTCAAAAATGTATAGGTTTGCTAGGTTTCCCAAGGTGCCCGCAGAGCTAGGGTTCAAAAACTACAGCTAGTCATTTTTCAAAAAAAGGGTCATTTTTCACTGCGAAATTGAGGTGTGACCAGGTTGCGTTTTGCGCCGTTTCCTGTCGCGGGCACTAGGCCGACCCACACAAGTGAGGTACCGTTTTTCTTGTAAGACTTTGGGGAACGCGGGGTGGGTGGAAATTTGTGGATCCACGCAGATTCCGGAACTTTCCACGACAGAAATGTGGGGAAAATGTGTTTTTTTTGACAATTTTTTAGGTTTGCAAGGGATTCTGGGTAACAGACCCTGGTGGGAGGCAGTCAAGTCACCCCATCCTGGATTCCCCTGGGTGTCTAGTTTTCAAAAATGCATAGGTTTGCTAGGTTTCCCAAGGTGCCCGCAGAGCTAGGGTTCAAAAACTACAGCTAGTCATTTTTTCAAAAAAGGGTGATTTTTCACTGCGAAATTGAGGTGTGACCAGGTTGCGTTTTGCGCCGTTTCCTGTCGCGGGCACTAGGCCGACCCACACAAGTGAGGTACCGTTTTTCTCGTAAGACTTTGGGGAACGGGGGGTGGGTGGAAATTTGTGGATCCACGCAGATTCCGGAACTTTCCACGACAGAAATGTGTGGAAAATGTGTTTTTTTTACAGTTTTTTAGGTTTGCAAGGGATTCTGGGTAACAGACCCTGGTGGGAGGCAGTCATGTCACCCCATCCTGGATTCCCCTGGGTGTCTAGTTTTCAAAAATGTATAGGTTTGCTAGGTTTAGCAAGGTGCCCGCAGAGCTAGGGTTCAAAAACTACAGCTAGTCATTTTTCCAAAAAAGGGTCATTTTTCACTGCGAAATTGAGGTGTGACCAGGTTGCGTTTTGCGCCATTTCCTGTCGCGGGCACTAGGCCGACCCACACAAGTGAGGTACCGTTTTTCTCGTAAGACTTTGGGGAACGCGGGGTGGGTGGAAATTTGTGGATCCACGCAGATTCCGGAACTTTCCACGACAGAAATGTGGGGAAAATGTGTTTTTTTTGACAATTTTTTAGGTTTGCAAGGGATTCTGGGTAACAGACCCTGGTGGGAGGCAGTCAAGTCACCCCATCCTGGATTCTCCTGGGTGTCTAGTTTTCAAAAATGTATAGGTTTGCTAGGTTTCCCAAGGTGCCCGCAGAGCTAGGGTTCAAAAACTACAGCTAGTCATTTTTCCAAAAAAGGGTCATTTTTCACTGCGAAATTGAGGTGGGACCAGGTTGCGTTTTGCGCCGTTTCCTGTCGCGGGCACTAGGCCGACCCACATAAGTGAGGTACCGTTTTTCTCGTAAGACTTTGGGGAACGCGGGGTGGGTGGAAATTTGTGGATCCACGCAGATTCTGGAACTTTCCACGACAGAAATGTGGGGAAAATGTGTTTTTTTGGACAATTTTTTAGGTTTGCAAGGGATTCTGGGTAACAGACCCTAGTGGGAGGCAGTCAAGTCACCCCATCCTGGATTCCCCTGGGTGTCTAGTTTTCAAAAATGTATAGGTTTGTTAGGTTTCCCAAGGTGCCCGCAGAGCTAGGGTTCAAAAACTACAGCTAGTCATTTTTCAAAAAAAGGGTCATTTTTCACTGCGAAATTGAGGTGTGACCAGGTTGCGTTTTGCGCCGTTTCCTGTCGCGGGCACTAGGCCGACCCACACAAGTGAGGTACCGTTTTTCTTGTAAGACTTTGGGGAACGCGGGGTGGGTGGAAATTTGTGGATCCACGCAGATTCCGGAACTTTCCACGACAGAAATGTGGGGAAAATGTGTTTTTTTTGACAATTTTTTAGGTTTGCAAGGGATTCTGGGTAACAGACCCTGGTGGGAGGCAGTCAAGTCACCCCATCCTGGATTCCCCTGGGTGTCTAGTTTTCAAAAATGCATAGGTTTGCTAGGTTTCCCAAGGTGCCCGCAGAGCTAGGGTTCAAAAACTACAGCTAGTCATTTTTTCAAAAAAGGGTGATTTTTCACTGCGAAATTGAGGTGTGACCAGGTTGCGTTTTGCGCCGTTTCCTGTCGCGGGCACTAGGCCGACCCACACAAGTGAGGTACCGTTTTTCTCGTAAGACTTTGGGGAACGGGGGGTGGGTGGAAATTTGTGGATCCACGCAGATTCCGGAACTTTCCACGACAGAAATGTGTGGAAAATGTGTTTTTTTTACAGTTTTTTAGGTTTGCAAGGGATTCTGGGTAACAGACCCTGGTGGGAGGCAGTCATGTCACCCCATCCTGGATTCCCCTGGGTGTCTAGTTTTCAAAAATGTATAGGTTTGCTAGGTTTAGCAAGGTGCCCGCAGAGCTAGGGTTCAAAAACTACAGCTAGTCATTTTTCCAAAAAAGGGTCATTTTTCACTGCGAAATTGAGGTGGGACCAGGTTGCGTTTTGCGCCATTTCCTGTCGCGGGCACTAGGCCGACCCACACAAGTGAGGTACCGTTTTTCTCGTAAGACTTTGGGGAACGCGGGGTGGGTGGAAATTTGTGGATCCACGCAGATTCCGGAACTTTCCACGACAGAAATGTGGGGAAAATGTGTTTTTTTTGACAATTTTTTAGGTTTGCAAGGGATTCTGGGTAACAGACCCTGGTGGGAGGCAGTCAAGTCACCCCATCCTGGATTCTCCTGGGTGTCTAGTTTTCAAAAATGTATAGGTTTGCTAGGTTTCCCAAGGTGCCCGCAGAGCTAGGGTTCAAAAACTACAGCTAGTCATTTTTCCAAAAAAGGGTCATTTTTCTCTGCGAAATTGAGGTGGGACCAGGTTGCGTTTTGCGCCGTTTCCTGTCGCGGGCACTAGGCCGACCCACATAAGTGAGGTACCGTTTTTCTCGTAAGACTTTGGGGAACGCGGGGTGGGTGGAAATTTGTGGATCCACGCAGATTCTGGAACTTTCCACGACAGAAATGTGGGGAAAATGTGTTTTTTTGGACAATTTTTTAGGTTTGCAAGGGATTCTGGGTAACAGACCCTGGTGGGAGGCAGTCAAGTCAACCCATCCTGGATTCCCCTGGGTGTCTAGTTTTCAAAAATGTATAGGTTTGTTAGGTTTCCCGAGGTGCCCGCAGAGCTAGGGTTCAAAAACTACAGCTAGTCATTTTTCCAAAAAAGGGTCATTTTTCACTGCGAAATTGAGGTGTGACCAGGTTGCGTTTTGTGCCGTTTCCTGTCACGGGCACTAGGCCGACCCACACAAGTGAGGTACCATTTTTCTCGTAAGACTTCGGGGAACGCGAGGTGGGTGGAAATTTGTGGATCCACGCAGATTCCGGAACTTTCCACGACAGAAATGTGGGGAAAATGTGTTTTTTTTGACAATTTTTTAGGTTTGCAAGGGATTCTGGGTAACAGACCCTGGTGGGAGGCAATCAAGTCACCCCATCCTGGATTCCCCTGGGTGTCTAGTTTTCAAAAATGTATAGGTTTGCTAGGTTTCCCAAGGTGCCCGCAGAGCTAGGGTTAAAAAACTACAGCTAGTCATTTTTCCAAAAAAGGGTCATTTTTCATTGCGAAATTGAGGTGTGACCAGGTTGCGTTTTGTGCCGTTTCCTGTCACGGGCACTAGGCCGACCCACACAAGTGAGGTACCATTTTTCTCGTAAGACTTTGGGGAACGCGGGGTGGGTGGAAATTTGTGGATCCACGCAGATTCCGGAACTTTCCACGACAGAAATGTGGGGAAAATGTGTTTTTTTTGACAATTTTTTAGGTTTGCAAGGGATTCTGGGTAACAGACCCTGGTGGGAGGCAGTCAAGTCACCCCATCCTGGATTCCCCTGGGTGTCTAGTTTTCAAAAATGCATAGGTTTGCTAGGTTTCCCAAGGTGCCCGCAGAGCTAGGGTTCAAAAACTACAGCTAGTCATTTTTTCAAAAAAGGGTGATTTTTCACTGCGAAATTGAGGTGTGACCAGGTTGCGTTTTGCGCCGTTTCCTGTCGCGGGCACTAGGCCGACCAACACAAGTGAGGTACCGTTTTTCTCGTAAGACTTTGGGGAACGCGGGGTGGGTGGAAATTTGTGGATCCACGCAGATTCCGGAACTTTCCATGACAGAAATGTGTGGAAAATGTGTTTTTTTTGACAGTTTTTTAGGTTTGCAAGGGATTCTGGGTAACAGACCCTGGTGGGAGGCAGTCATGTCACCCCATCCTGGATTCCCCTGGGTGTCTAGTTTTCAAAAATGTATAGGTTTGCTAGGTTTAGCAAGGTGCCCGCAGAGCTAGGGTTCAAAAACTACAGCTAGTCATTTTTCCAAAAAATGGTCAGTTTTCACTGCGAAATTGATGTGTGACCAGGTTGCGTTTTGCGCCATTTCCTGTCGCGGGCACTAGGCCGACCCACACAAGTGAGGTACCGTTTTTCTCGTAAGACTTTGGGGAACGCGGGGTGGGTGGAAATTTGTGGATCCACGCAGATTCCGGAACTTTCCACGACAGAAATGTGGAGAAAATGTGGTTTTTTTGACAATTTTTTAGGTTTGCAAGGGATTCTGGGTAACAGACCCTGGTGGGAGGCAGTCAAGTCACCCCATCCTGGATTCTCATGGGTGTCTAGTTTTCAAAAATGTATAGGTTTGCTAGGTTTCCCAAGGTGCCCGCAGAGCTAGGGTTCAAAAACTACAGCTAGTCATTTTTCCAAAAAAGGGTCATTTTTCACTGTGAAATTGAGGTGGGACCAGGTTGCGTTTTGCGCCGTTTCCTGTCGCGGGCACTAGGCCGACCCACATAAGTGAGGTACCGTTTTTCTCGTAAGACTTTGGGGAACGCGGGGTGGGTGGAAATTTGTGGATCCACGCAGATTCTGGAACTTTCCACGACAGAAATGTGGGGAAAGTGTGTTTTTTTGGACAATTTTTTAGGTTTGCAAGGGATTCTGGGTAACAGACCCTAGTGGGAGGCAGTCAAGTCACCCCATCCTGGATTCCCCTGGGTGTCTAGTTTTCAAAAATGTATAGGTTTGTTAGGTTTCCCAAGGTGCCCGCAGAGCTAAGGTTCAAAAACTACAGCTAGTCATTTTTCAAAAAAAGGGTCATTTTTCACTGCGAAATTGAGGTGTGACCAGGTTGCGTTTTGCGCCGTTTCCTGTCGCGGGCACTAGGCCGACCCACACAAGTGAGGTACCGTTTTTCTCGTAAGACTTTGGGGAACGCGGGGTGGGTGGAAATTTGTGGATCCACGCAGATTCCGGAACTTTCCACGACAGAAATGTGTGGAAAATGTGTTTTTTTTGACAGTTTTTTAGGTTTGTAAGGGATTCTGGGTAACAGACCCTGGTGGGAGGCAGTCATGTCACCCCATCCTGGATTCCCCTGGGTGTCTAGTTTTCAAAAATGTATAGGTTTGCTAGGTTTAGCAAGGTGCCCGCAGAGCTAGGGTTCAAAAACTACAGCTAGTCATTTTTCCAAAAAAGGGTCATTTTTCACTGCGAAATTGAGGTGTGACCAGGTTGCGTTTTGCGCCATTTCCTGTCGCGGGCACTAGGCCGACCCACACAAGTGAGGTACAGTTTTTCTCGTAAGACTTTGGGGAACGCGGGGTGGGTGGAAATTTGTGTATCCACGCAGATTCCGGAACTTTCCACGACAGAAATGTGGGGAAAATGTGTTTTTTTTGACAATTTTTTAGGTTTGCAAGGGATTCTGGGTAACAGACCCTGGTGGGAGGCAGTCAAGTCACCCCATCCTGGATTCTCCTGGGTGTCTAGTTTTCAAAAATGTATAGGTTTGCTAGGTTTCCCAAGGTGCCCGCAGAGCTAGGGTTCAAAAACTACAGCTAGTCATTTTTCCAAAAAAGGGTCATTTTTCACTGCGAAATTGAGGTGGGACCAGGTTGCGTTTTGCGCCGTTTCCTGTCGCGGGCACTAGGCCGACCCACATAAGTGAGGTACCGTTTTTCTCGTAAGACTTTGGGGAACGCGGGGTGGGTGGAAATTTGTGGATCCACGCAGATTCTGGAACTTTCCACGACAGAAATGTGGGGAAAATGTGTTTTTTTGGACAATTTTTTAGGTTTGCAAGGGATTCTGGGTAACAGACCCTAGTGGGAGGCAGTCAAGTCACCCCATCCTGGATTCCCCTGGGTGTCTAGTTTTCAAAAATGTATAGGTTTGCTAGGTTTCCCAAGGTGCCCGCAGAGCTAGGGTTCAAAAACTACAGCTAGTCATTTTTCAAAAAAAGGGTCATTTTTCACTGCGAAATTGAGGTGTGACCAGGTTGCGTTTTGCGCCGTTTCCTGTCGCGGGCACTAGGCCGACCCACACAAGTGAGGTACCGTTTTTCTTGTAAGACTTTGGGGAACGCGGGGTGGGTGGAAATTTGTGGATCCACGCAGATTCCGGAACTTTCCACGACAGAAATGTGGGGAAAATGTGTTTTTTTTGACAATTTTTTAGGTTTGCAAGGGATTCTGGGTAACAGACCCTGGTGGGAGGCAGTCAAGTCACCCCATCCTGGATTCCCCTGGGTGTCTAATTTTCAAAAATGCATAGGTTTGCTAGGTTTCCCAAGGTGCCCGCAGAGCTAGGGTTCAAAAACTACAGCTAGTCATTTTTTCAAAAAAGGGTGATTTTTCACTGCGAAATTGAGGTGTGACCAGGTTGCGTTTTGCGCCGTTTCCTGTCGCGGGCACTAGGCCGACCCACACAAGTGAGGTACCGTTTTTCTCGTAAGACTTTGGGGAACGGGGGGTGGGTGGAAATTTGTGGATCCACGCAGATTCCGGAACTTTCCACGACAGAAATGTGTGGAAAATGTGTTTTTTTTACAGTTTTTTAGGTTTGCAAGGGATTCTGGGTAACAGACCCTGGTGGGAGGCAGTCATGTCACCCCATCCTGGATTCCCCTGGGTGTCTAGTTTTCAAAAATGTATAGGTTTGCTAGGTTTAGCAAGGTGCCCGCAGAGCTAGGGTTCAAAAACTACAGCTAGTCATTTTTCCAAAAAAGGGTCATTTTTCACTGCGAAATTGAGGTGTGACCAGGTTGCGTTTTGCGCCATTTCCTGTCGCGGGCACTAGGCCGACCCACACAAGTGAGGTACAGTTTTTCTCGTAAGACTTTGGGGAACGCGGGGTGGGTGGAAATTTGTGTATCCACGCAGATTCCGGAACTTTCCACGACAGAAATGTGGGGAAAATGTGTTTTTTTTGACAATTTTTTAGGTTTGCAAGGGATTCTGGGTAACAGACCCTGGTGGGAGGCAGTCAAGTCACCCCATCCTGGATTCTCCTGGGTGTCTAGTTTTCAAAAATGTATAGGTTTGCTAGGTTTCCCAAGGTGCCCGCAGAGCTAGGGTTCAAAAACTACAGCTAGTCATTTTTCCAAAAAAGGGTCATTTTTCACTGCGAAATTGAGGTGGGACCAGGTTGCGTTTTGCGCCGTTTCCTGTCGCGGGCACTAGGCCGACCCACATAAGTGAGGTACCGTTTTTCTCGTAAGACTTTGGGGAACGCGGGGTGGGTGGAAATTTGTGGATCCACGCAGATTCTGGAACTTTCCACGACAGAAATGTGGGGAAAATGTGTTTTTTTGGACAATTTTTTAGGTTTGCAAGGGATTCTGGGTAACAGACCCTAGTGGGAGGCAGTCAAGTCACCCCATCCTGGATTCCCCTGGGTGTCTAGTTTTCAAAAATGTATAGGTTTGCTAGGTTTCCCAAGGTGCCCGCAGAGCTAGGGTTCAAAAACTACAGCTAGTCATTTTTCAAAAAAAGGGTCATTTTTCACTGCGAAATTGAGGTGTGACCAGGTTGCGTTTTGCGCCGTTTCCTGTCGCGGGCACTAGGCCGACCCACACAAGTGAGGTACCGTTTTTCTTGTAAGACTTTGGGGAACGCGGGGTGGGTGGAAATTTGTGGATCCACGCAGATTCCGGAACTTTCCACGACAGAAATGTGGGGAAAATGTGTTTTTTTTGACAATTTTTTAGGTTTGCAAGGGATTCTGGGTAACAGACCCTGGTGGGAGGCAGTCAAGTCACCCCATCCTGGATTCCCCTGGGTGTCTAATTTTCAAAAATGCATAGGTTTGCTAGGTTTCCCAAGGTGCCCGCAGAGCTAGGGTTCAAAAACTACAGCTAGTCATTTTTTCAAAAAAGGGTGATTTTTCACTGCGAAATTGAGGTGTGACCAGGTTGCGTTTTGCGCCGTTTCCTGTCGCGGGCACTAGGCCGACCCACACAAGTGAGGTACCGTTTTTCTCGTAAGACTTTGGGGAACGGGGGGTGGGTGGAAATTTGTGGATCCACGCAGATTCCGGAACTTTCCACGACAGAAATGTGTGGAAAATGTGTTTTTTTTACAGTTTTTTAGGTTTGCAAGGGATTCTGGGTAACAGACCCTGGTGGGAGGCAGTCATGTCACCCCATCCTGGATTCCCCTGGGTGTCTAGTTTTCAAAAATGTATAGGTTTGCTAGGTTTAGCAAGGTGCCCGCAGAGCTAGGGTTCAAAAACTACAGCTAGTCATTTTTCCAAAAAAGGGTCATTTTTCACTGCGAAATTGAGGTGTGACCAGGTTGCGTTTTGCGCCATTTCCTGTCGCGGGCACTAGGCCGACCCACACAAGTGAGGTACCGTTTTTCTCGTAAGACTTTGGGGAACGCGGGGTGGGTGGAAATTTGTGGATCCACGCAGATTCCGGAACTTTCCACGACAGAAATGTGGGGAAAATGTGTTTTTTTTGACAATTTTTTAGGTTTGCAAGGGATTCTGGGTAACAGACCCTGGTGGGAGGCAGTCAAGTCACCCCATCCTGGATTCTCCTGGGTGTCTAGTTTTCAAAAATGTATAGGTTTGCTAGGTTTCCCAAGGTGCCCGCAGAGCTAGGGTTCAAAAACTACAGCTAGTCATTTTTCCAAAAAAGGGTCATTTTTCACTGCGAAATTGAGGTGGGACCAGGTTGCGTTTTGCGCCGTTTCCTGTCGCGGGCACTAGGCCGACCCACATAAGTGAGGTACCGTTTTTCTCGTAAGACTTTGGGGAACGCGGGGTGGGTGGAAATTTGTGGATCCACGCAGATTCTGGAACTTTCCACGACAGAAATGTGGGGAAAATGTGTTTTTTTGGACAATTTTTTAGGTTTGCAAGGGATTCTGGGTAACAGACCCTAGTGGGAGGCAGTCAAGTCACCCCATCCTGGATTCCCCTGGGTGTCTAGTTTTCAAAAATGTATAGGTTTGTTAGGTTTCCCAAGGTGCCCGCAGAGCTAGGGTTCAAAAACTACAGCTAGTCATTTTTCAAAAAAAGGGTCATTTTTCACTGCGAAATTGAGGTGTGACCAGGTTGCGTTTTGCGCCGTTTCCTGTCGCGGGCACTAGGCCGACCCACACAAGTGAGGTACCGTTTTTCTTGTAAGACTTTGGGGAACGCGGGGTGGGTGGAAATTTGTGGATCCACGCAGATTCCGGAACTTTCCACGACAGAAATGTGGGGAAAATGTGTTTTTTTTGACAATTTTTTAGGTTTGCAAGGGATTCTGGGTAACAGACCCTGGTGGGAGGCAGTCAAGTCACCCCATCCTGGATTCCCCTGGGTGTCTAGTTTTCAAAAATGCATAGGTTTGCTAGGTTTCCCAAGGTGCCCGCAGAGCTTGGGTTCAAAAACTACAGCTAGTCATTTTTTCAAAAAAGGGTGATTTTTCACTGCGAAATTGAGGTGTGACCAGGTTGCGTTTTGCGCCGTTTCCTGTCGCGGGCACTAGGCCGACCCACACAAGTGAGGTACCGTTTTTCTCGTAAGACTTTGGGGAACGGGGGGTGGGTGGAAATTTGTGGATCCACGCAGATTCCGGAACTTTCCACGACAGAAATGTGTGGAAAATGTGTTTTTTTTACAGTTTTTTAGGTTTGCAAGGGATTCTGGGTAACAGACCCTGGTGGGAGGCAGTCATGTCACCCCATCCTGGATTCCCCTGGGTGTCTAGTTTTCAAAAATGTATAGGTTTGCTAGGTTTAGCAAGGTGCCCGCAGAGCTAGGGTTCAAAAACTACAGCTAGTCATTTTTCCAAAAAAGGGTCATTTTTCACTGCGAAATTGAGGTGTGACCAGGTTGCGTTTTGCGCCATTTCCTGTCGCGGGCACTAGGCCGACCCACACAAGTGAGGTACCGTTTTTCTCGTAAGACTTTGGGGAACGCGGGGTGGGTGGAAATTTGTGGATCCACGCAGATTCCGGAACTTTCCACGACAGAAATGTGGGGAAAATGTGTTTTTTTTGACAATTTTTTAGGTTTGCAAGGGATTCTGGGTAACAGACCCTGGTGGGAGGCAGTCAAGTCACCCCATCCTGGATTCTCCTGGGTGTCTAGTTTTCAAAAATGTATAGGTTTGCTAGGTTTCCCAAGGTGCCCGCAGAGCTAGGGTTCAAAAACTACAGCTAGTCATTTTTCCAAAAAAGGGTCATTTTTCTCTGCGAAATTGAGGTGGGACCAGGTTGCGTTTTGCGCCGTTTCCTGTCGCGGGCACTAGGCCGACCCACATAAGTGAGGTACCGTTTTTCTCGTAAGACTTTGGGGAACGCGGGGTGGGTGGAAATTTGTGGATCCACGCAGATTCTGGAACTTTCCACGACAGAAATGTGGGGAAAATGTGGTTTTTTGGACAATTTTTTAGGTTTGCAAGGGATTCTGGGTAACAGACCCTGGTGGGAGGCAGTCAAGTCAACCCATCCTGGATTCCCCTGGGTGTCTAGTTTTCAAAAATGTATAGGTTTGCTAGGTTTAGCAAGGTGCCCGCAGAGCTAGGGTTCAAAAACTACAGCTAGTCATTTTTCCAAAAAAGGGTCATTTTTCACTGCGAAATTGAGGTGTGACCAGGTTGCGTTTTGTGCCGTTTCCTGTCACGGGCACTAGGCCGACCCACACAAGTGAGGTACCATTTTTCTCGTAAGACTTCGGGGAACGCGAGGTGGGTGGAAATTTGTGGATCCACGCAGATTCCGGAACTTTCCACGACAGAAATGTGGGGAAAATGTGTTTTTTTTGACAATTTTTTAGGTTTGCAAGGGATTCTGGGTAACAGACCCTGGTGGGAGGCAATCAAGTCACCCCATCCTGGATTCCCCTGGGTGTCTAGTTTTCAAAAATGTATAGGTTTGCTAGGTTTCCCAAGGTGCCCGCAGAGCTAGGGTTAAAAAACTACAGCTAGTCATTTTTCCAAAAAAGGGTCATTTTTCATTGCGAAATTGAGGTGTGACCAGGTTGCGTTTTGTGCCGTTTCCTGTCACGGGCACTAGGCCGACCCACACAAGTGAGGTACCATTTTTCTCGTAAGACTTTGGGGAACGCGGGGTGGGTGGAAATTTGTGGATCCACGCAGATTCCGGAACTTTCCACGACAGAAATGTGGGGAAAATGTGTTTTTTTTGACAATTTTTTAGGTTTGCAAGGGATTCTGGGTAACAGACCCTGGTGGGAGGCAGTCAAGTCACCCCATCCTGGATTCCCCTGGGTGTCTAGTTTTCAAAAATGCATAGGTTTGCTAGGTTTCCCAAGGTGCCCGCAGAGCTAGGGTTCAAAAACTACAGCTAGTCATTTTTTCAAAAAAGGGTGATTTTTCACTGCGAAATTGAGGTGTGACCAGGTTGCGTTTTGCGCCGTTTCCTGTCGCGGGCACTAGGCCGACCAACACAAGTGAGGTACCGTTTTTCTCGTAAGACTTTGGGGAACGCGGGGTGGGTGGAAATTTGTGGATCCACGCAGATTCCGGAACTTTCCATGACAGAAATGTGTGGAAAATGTGTTTTTTTTGACAGTTTTTTAGGTTTGCAAGGGATTCTGGGTAACAGACCCTGGTGGGAGGCAGTCATGTCACCCCATCCTGGATTCCCCTGGGTGTCTAGTTTTCAAAAATGTATAGGTTTGCTAGGTTTAGCAAGGTGCCCGCAGAGCTAGGGTTCAAAAACTACAGCTAGTCATTTTTCCAAAAAAGGGTCAGTTTTCACTGCGAAATTGATGTGTGACCAGGTTGCGTTTTGCGCCATTTCCTGTCGCGGGCACTAGGCCGACCCACACAAGTGAGGTACCGTTTTTCTCGTAAGACTTTGGGGAACGCGGGGTGGGTGGAAATTTGTGGATCCACGCAGATTCCGGAACTTTCCACGACAGAAATGTGGAGAAAATGTGGTTTTTTTGACAATTTTTTAGGTTTGCAAGGGATTCTGGGTAACAGACCCTGGTGGGAGGCAGTCAAGTCACCCCATCCTGGATTCTCATGGGTGTCTAGTTTTCAAAAATGTATAGGTTTGCTAGGTTTCCCAAGGTGCCCGCAGAGCTAGGGTTCAAAAACTACAGCTAGTCATTTTTCCAAAAAAGGGTCATTTTTCTCTGCGAAATTGAGGTGGGACCAGGTTGCGTTTTGCGCCGTTTCCTGTCGCGGGCACTAGGCCGACCCACATAAGTGAGGTACCGTTTTTCTCGTAAGACTTTGGGGAACGCGGGGTGGGTGGAAATTTGTGGATCCACGCAGATTCTGGAACTTTCCACGACAGAAATGTGGGGAAAATGTGTTTTTTTGGACAATTTTTTAGGTTTGCAAGGGATTCTGGGTAACAGACCCTGGTGGGAGGCAGTCAAGTCAACCCATCCTGGATTCCCCTGGGTGTCTAGTTTTCAAAAATGTATAGGTTTGTTAGGTTTCCCGAGGTGCCCGCAGAGCTAGGGTTCAAAAACTACAGCTAGTCATTTTTCCAAAAAAGGGTCATTTTTCACTGCGAAATTGAGGTGTGACCAGGTTGCGTTTTGTGCCGTTTCCTGTCACGGGCACTAGGCCGACCCACACAAGTGAGGTACCATTTTTCTCGTAAGACTTCGGGGAACGCGAGGTGGGTGGAAATTTGTGGATCCACGCAGATTCCGGAACTTTCCACGACAGAAATGTGGGGAAAATGTGTTTTTTTTGACAATTTTTTAGGTTTGCAAGGGATTCTGGGTAACAGACCCTGGTGGGAGGCAATCAAGTCACCCCATCCTGGATTCCCCTGGGTGTCTAGTTTTCAAAAATGTATAGGTTTGCTAGGTTTCCCAAGGTGCCCGCAGAGCTAGGGTTAAAAAACTACAGCTAGTCATTTTTCCAAAAAAGGGTCATTTTTCATTGCGAAATTGAGGTGTGACCAGGTTGCGTTTTGTGCCGTTTCCTGTCACGGGCACTAGGCCGACCCACACAAGTGAGGTACCATTTTTCTCGTAAGACTTTGGGGAACGCGGGGTGGGTGGAAATTTGTGGATCCACGCAGATTCCGGAACTTTCCACGACAGAAATGTGGGGAAAATGTGTTTTTTTGGACAATTTTTTAGGTTTGCAAGGGATTCTGGGTAACAGACCCTGGTGGGAGGCAGTCAAGTCACCCCATCCTGGATTCCCCTGGGTGTCTAGTTTTCAAAAATGCATAGGTTTGCTAGGTTTCCCAAGGTGCCCGCAGAGCTAGGGTTCAAAAACTACAGCTAGTCATTTTTTCAAAAAAGGGTGATTTTTCACTGCGAAATTGAGGTGTGACCAGGTTGCGTTTTGCGCCGTTTCCTGTCGCGGGCACTAGGCCGACCAACACAAGTGAGGTACCGTTTTTCTCGTAAGACTTTGGGGAACGCGGGGTGGGTGGAAATTTGTGGATCCACGCAGATTCCGGAACTTTCCATGACAGAAATGTGTGGAAAATGTGTTTTTTTTGACAGTTTTTTAGGTTTGCAAGGGATTCTGGGTAACAGACCCTGGTGGGAGGCAGTCATGTCACCCCATCCTGGATTCCCCTGGGTGTCTAGTTTTCAAAAATGTATAGGTTTGCTAGGTTTAGCAAGGTGCCCGCAGAGCTAGGGTTCAAAAACTACAGCTAGTCATTTTTCCAAAAAAGGGTCAGTTTTCACTGCGAAATTGATGTGTGACCAGGTTGCGTTTTGCGCCATTTCCTGTCGCGGGCACTAGGCCGACCCACACAAGTGAGGTACCGTTTTTCTCGTAAGACTTTGGGGAACGCGGGGTGGGTGGAAATTTGTGGATCCACGCAGATTCCGGAACTTTCCACGACAGAAATGTGGAGAAAATGTGGTTTTTTTGACAATTTTTTAGGTTTGCAAGGGATTCTGGGTAACAGACCCTGGTGGGAGGCAGTCAAGTCACCCCATCCTGGATTCTCATGGGTGTCTAGTTTTCAAAAATGTATAGGTTTGCTAGGTTTCCCAAGGTGCCCGCAGAGCTAGGGTTCAAAAACTACAGCTAGTCATTTTTCCAAAAAAGGGTCATTTTTCACTGCGAAATTGAGGTGGGACCAGGTTGCGTTTTGCGCCGTTTCCTGTCGCGGGCACTAGGCCGACCCACATAAGTGAGGTACCGTTTTTCTCGTAAGACTTTGGGGAACGCGGGGTGGGTGGAAATTTGTGGATCCACGCAGATTCTGGAACTTTCCACGACAGAAATGTGGGGAAAATGTGTTTTTTTGGACAATTTTTTAGGTTTGCAAGGGATTCTGGGTAACAGACCCTAGTGGGAGGCAGTCAAGTCACCCCATCCTGGATTCCCCTGGGTGTCTAGTTTTCAAAAATGTATAGGTTTGTTAGGTTTCCCAAGGTGCCCGCAGAGCTAAGGTTCAAAAACTACAGCTAGTCATTTTTCAAAAAAAGGGTCATTTTTCACTGCGAAATTGAGGTGTGACCAGGTTGCGTTTTGCGCCGTTTCCTGTCGCGGGCACTAGGCCGACCCACACAAGTGAGGTACCGTTTTTCTCGTAAGACTTTGGGGAACGCGGGGTGGGTGGAAATTTGTGGATCCACGCAGATTCCGGAACTTTCCACGACAGAAATGTGTGGAAAATGTGTTTTTTTTGACAGTTTTTTAGGTTTGTAAGGGATTCTGGGTAACAGACCCTGGTGGGAGGCAGTCATGTCACCCCATCCTGGATTCCCCTGGGTGTCTAGTTTTCAAAAATGTATAGGTTTGCTAGGTTTAGCAAGGTGCCCGCAGAGCTAGGGTTCAAAAACTACAGCTAGTCATTTTTCCAAAAAAGGGTCATTTTTCACTGCGAAATTGAGGTGTGACCAGGTTGCGTTTTGCGCCATTTCCTGTCGCGGGCACTAGGCCGACCCACACAAGTGAGGTACAGTTTTTCTCGTAAGACTTTGGGGAACGCGGGGTGGGTGGAAATTTGTGGATCCACGCAGATTCCGGAACTTTCCACGACAGAAATGTGGGGAAAATGTGTTTTTTTTGACAATTTTTTAGGTTTGCAAGGGATTCTGGGTAACAGACCCTGGTGGGAGGCAGTCAAGTCACCCCATCCTGGATTCTCCTGGGTGTCTAGTTTTCAAAAATGTATAGGTTTGCTAGGTTTCCCAAGGTGCCCGCAGAGCTAGGGTTCAAAAACTACAGCTAGTCATTTTTCCAAAAAAGGGTCATTTTTCACTGCGAAATTGAGGTGGGACCAGGTTGCGTTTTGCGCCGTTTCCTGTCGCGGGCACTAGGCCGACCCACATAAGTGAGGTACCGTTTTTCTCGTAAGACTTTGGGGAACGCGGGGTGGGTGGAAATTTGTGGATCCACGCAGATTCTGGAACTTTCCACGACAGAAATGTGGGGAAAATGTGTTTTTTTGGACAATTTTTTAGGTTTGCAAGGGATTCTGGGTAACAGACCCTAGTGGGAGGCAGTCAAGTCACCCCATCCTGGATTCCCCTGGGTGTCTAGTTTTCAAAAATGTATAGGTTTTCTAGGTTTCCCAAGGTGCCCGCAGAGCTAGGGTTCAAAAACTACAGCTAGTCATTTTTCAAAAAAAGGGTCATTTTTCACTGCGAAATTGAGGTGTGACCAGGTTGCGTTTTGCGCCGTTTCCTGTCGCGGGCACTAGGCCGACCCACACAAGTGAGGTACCGTTTTTCTTGTAAGACTTTGGGGAACGCGGGGTGGGTGGAAATTTGTGGATCCACGCAGATTCCGGAACTTTCCACGACAGAAATGTGGGGAAAATGTGTTTTTTTTGACAATTTTTTAGGTTTGCAAGGGATTCTGGGTAACAGACCCTGGTGGGAGGCAGTCAAGTCACCCCATCCTGGATTCCCCTGGGTGTCTAGTTTTCAAAAATGCATAGGTTTGCTAGGTTTCCCAAGGTGCCCGCAGAGCTAGGGTTCAAAAACTACAGCTAGTCATTTTTTCAAAAAAGGGTGATTTTTCACTGCGAAATTGAGGTGTGACCAGGTTGCGTTTTGCGCCGTTTCCTGTCGCGGGCACTAGGCCGACCCACACAAGTGAGGTACCGTTTTTCTCGTAAGACTTTGGGGAACGGGGGGTGGGTGGAAATTTGTGGATCCACGCAGATTCCGGAACTTTCCACGACAGAAATGTGTGGAAAATGTGTTTTTTTTACAGTTTTTTAGGTTTGCAAGGGATTCTGGGTAACAGACCCTGGTGGGAGGCAGTCATGTCACCCCATCCTGGATTCCCCTGGGTGTCTAGTTTTCAAAAATGTATAGGTTTGCTAGGTTTAGCAAGGTGCCCGCAGAGCTAGGGTTCAAAAACTACAGCTAGTCATTTTTCCAAAAAAGGGTCATTTTTCACTGCGAAATTGAGGTGTGACCAGGTTGCGTTTTGCGCCATTTCCTGTCGCGGGCACTAGGCCGACCCACACAAGTGAGGTACCGTTTTTCTCGTAAGACTTTGGGGAACGCGGGGTGGGTGGAAATTTGTGGATCCACGCAGATTCCGGAACTTTCCACGACAGAAATGTGGGGAAAATGTGTTTTTTTTGACAATTTTTTAGGTTTGCAAGGGATTCTGGGTAACAGACCCTGGTGGGAGGCAGTCAAGTCACCCCATCCTGGATTCTCCTGGGTGTCTAGTTTTCAAAAATGTATAGGTTTGCTAGGTTTCCCAAGGTGCCCGCAGAGCTAGGGTTCAAAAACTACAGCTAGTCATTTTTCCAAAAAAGGGTCATTTTTCACTGCGAAATTGAGGTGGGACCAGGTTGCGTTTTGCGCCGTTTCCTGTCGCGGGCACTAGGCCGACCCACATAAGTGAGGTACCGTTTTTCTCGTAAGACTTTGGGGAACGCGGGGTGGGTGGAAATTTGTGGATCCACGCAGATTCTGGAACTTTCCACGACAGAAATGTGGGGAAAATGTGTTTTTTTGGACAATTTTTTAGGTTTGCAAGGGATTCTGGGTAACAGACCCTGGTGGGAGGCAGTCAAGTCACCCCATCCTGGATTCCCCTGGGTGTCTAGTTTTCAAAAATGCATAGGTTTGCTAGGTTTCCCAAGGTGCCCGCAGAGCTTGGGTTCAAAAACTACAGCTAGTCATTTTTTCAAAAAAGGGTGATTTTTCACTGCGAAATTGAGGTGTGACCAGGTTGCGTTTTGCGCCGTTTCCTGTCGCGGGCACTAGGCCGACCCACACAAGTGAGGTACCGTTTTTCTCGTAAGACTTTGGGGAACGGGGGGTGGGTGGAAATTTGTGGATCCACGCAGATTCCGGAACTTTCCACGACAGAAATGTGTGGAAAATGTGTTTTTTTTACAGTTTTTTAGGTTTGCAAGGGATTCTGGGTAACAGACCCTGGTGGGAGGCAGTCATGTCACCCCATCCTGGATTCCCCTGGGTGTCTAGTTTTCAAAAATGTATAGGTTTGCTAGGTTTAGCAAGGTGCCCGCAGAGCTAGGGTTCAAAAACTACAGCTAGTCATTTTTCCAAAAAAGGGTCATTTTTCACTGCGAAATTGAGGTGTGACCAGGTTGCGTTTTGCGCCATTTCCTGTCGCGGGCACTAGGCCGACCCACACAAGTGAGGTACCGTTTTTCTCGTAAGACTTTGGGGAACGCGGGGTGGGTGGAAATTTGTGGATCCACGCAGATTCCGGAACTTTCCACGACAGAAATGTGGGGAAAATGTGTTTTTTTTGACAATTTTTTAGGTTTGCAAGGGATTCTGGGTAACAGACCCTGGTGGGAGGCAGTCAAGTCACCCCATCCTGGATTCTCCTGGGTGTCTAGTTTTCAAAAATGTATAGGTTTGCTAGGTTTCCCAAGGTGCCCGCAGAGCTAGGGTTCAAAAACTACAGCTAGTCATTTTTCCAAAAAAGGGTCATTTTTCTCTGCGAAATTGAGGTGGGACCAGGTTGCGTTTTGCGCCGTTTCCTGTCGCGGGCACTAGGCCGACCCACATAAGTGAGGTACCGTTTTTCTCGTAAGACTTTGGGGAACGCGGGGTGGGTGGAAATTTGTGGATCCACGCAGATTCTGGAACTTTCCACGACAGAAATGTGGGGAAAATGTGTTTTTTTGGACAATTTTTTAGGTTTGCAAGGGATTCTGGGTAACAGACCCTGGTGGGAGGCAGTCAAGTCAACCCATCCTGGATTCCCCTGGGTGTCTAGTTTTCAAAAATGTATAGGTTTGTTAGGTTTCCCGAGGTGCCCGCAGAGCTAGGGTTCAAAAACTACAGCTAGTCATTTTTCCAAAAAAGGGTCATTTTTCACTGCGAAATTGAGGTGTGACCAGGTTGCGTTTTGTGCCGTTTCCTGTCACGGGCACTAGGCCGACCCACACAAGTGAGGTACCATTTTTCTCGTAAGACTTCGGGGAACGCGAGGTGGGTGGAAATTTGTGGATCCACGCAGATTCCGGAACTTTCCACGACAGAAATGTGGGGAAAATGTGTTTTTTTTGACAATTTTTTAGGTTTGCAAGGGATTCTGGGTAACAGACCCTGGTGGGAGGCAATCAAGTCACCCCATCCTGGATTCCCCTGGGTGTCTAGTTTTCAAAAATGTATAGGTTTGCTAGGTTTCCCAAGGTGCCCGCAGAGCTAGGGTTAAAAAACTACAGCTAGTCATTTTTCCCAAAAAGGGTCATTTTTCATTGCGAAATTGAGGTGTGACCAGGTTGCGTTTTGTGCCGTTTCCTGTCACGGGCACTAGGCCGACCCACACAAGTGAGGTACCATTTTTCTCGTAAGACTTTGGGGAACGCGGGGTGGGTGGAAATTTGTGGATCCACGCAGATTCCGGAACTTTCCACGACAGAAATGTGGGGAAAATGTGTTTTTTTTGACAATTTTTTAGGTTTGCAAGGGATTCTGGGTAACAGACCCTGGTGGGAGGCAGTCAAGTCACCCCATCCTGGATTCCCCTGGGTGTCTAGTTTTCAAAAATGCATAGGTTTGCTAGGTTTCCCAAGGTGCCCGCAGAGCTAGGGTTCAAAAACTACAGCTAGTCATTTTTTCAAAAAAGGGTGATTTTTCACTGCGAAATTGAGGTGTGACCAGGTTGCGTTTTGCGCCGTTTCCTGTCGCGGGCACTAGGCCGACCAACACAAGTGAGGTACCGTTTTTCTCGTAAGACTTTGGGGAACGCGGGGTGGGTGGAAATTTGTGGATCCACGCAGATTCCGGAACTTTCCATGACAGAAATGTGTGGAAAATGTGTTTTTTTTGACAGTTTTTTAGGTTTGCAAGGGATTCTGGGTAACAGACCCTGGTGGGAGGCAGTCATGTCACCCCATCCTGGATTCCCCTGGGTGTCTAGTTTTCAAAAATGTATAGGTTTGCTAGGTTTAGCAAGGTGCCCGCAGAGCTAGGGTTCAAAAACTACAGCTAGTCATTTTTCCAAAAAAGGGTCAGTTTTCACTGCGAAATTGATGTGTGACCAGGTTGCGTTTTGCGCCATTTCCTGTCGCGGGCACTAGGCCGACCCACACAAGTGAGGTACCGTTTTTCTCGTAAGACTTTGGGGAACGCGGGGTGGGTGGAAATTTGTGGATCCACGCAGATTCCGGAACTTTCCACGACAGAAATGTGGAGAAAATGTGGTTTTTTTGACAATTTTTTAGGTTTGCAAGGGATTCTGGGTAACAGACCCTGGTGGGAGGCAGTCAAGTCACCCCATCCTGGATTCTCATGGGTGTCTAGTTTTCAAAAATGTATAGGTTTGCTAGGTTTCCCAAGGTGCCCGCAGAGCTAGGGTTCAAAAACTACAGCTAGTCATTTTTCCAAAAAAGGGTCATTTTTCACTGCGAAATTGAGGTGGGACCAGGTTGCGTTTTGCGCCGTTTCCTGTCGCGGGCACTAGGCCGACCCACATAAGTGAGGTACCGTTTTTCTCGTAAGACTTTGGGGAACGCGGGGTGGGTGGAAATTTGTGGATCCACGCAGATTCTGGAACTTTCCACGACAGAAATGTGGGGAAAATGTGTTTTTTTGGACAATTTTTTAGGTTTGCAAGGGATTCTGGGTAACAGACCCTAGTGGGAGGCAGTCAAGTCACCCCATCCTGGATTCCCCTGGGTGTCTAGTTTTCAAAAATGTATAGGTTTGTTAGGTTTCCCAAGGTGCCCGCAGAGCTAAGGTTCAAAAACTACAGCTAGTCATTTTTCAAAAAAAGGGTCATTTTTCACTGCGAAATTGAGGTGTGACCAGGTTGAGTTTTGCGCCGTTTCCTGTCGCGGGCACTAGGCCGACCCACACAAGTGAGGTACCGTTTTTCTCGTAAGACTTTGGGGAACGCGGGGTGGGTGGAAATTTGTGGATCCACGCAGATTCCGGAACTTTCCACGACAGAAATGTGGGGAAAATGTGTTTTTTTTGACAATTTTTTAGGTTTGCAAGGGATTCTGGGTAACAGACCCTGGTGGGAGGCAGTCAAGTCACCCCATCCTGGGTTCTCCTGGGTGTCTAGTTTTCAAAAATGCATAGGTTTGCTAGGTTTCCCAAGGTGCCCGCAGAGCTAGGGTTCAAAAACTACAGCTAGTCATTTTTTCAAAAAAGGGTGATTTTTCACTGCGAAATTGAGGTGTGACCAGGTTGCGTTTTGCGCCGTTTCCTGTCGCGGGCACTAGGCCGACCCACACAAGTGAGGTACCGTTTTTCTCGTAAGACTTTGGGGAACGTGGGGTGGGTGGAAATTTGTGGATCCACGCAGATTCCGGAACTTTCCACGACAGAAATGTGTGGAAAATGTGTTTTTTTTGACAGTTTTTTAGGTTTGCAAGGGATTCTGGGTAACAGACCCTGGTGGGAGGCAGTCATGTCACCCCATCCTGGATTCCCCTGGGTGTCTAGTTTCCAAAAATGTATAGGTTTGCTAGGTTTAGCAAGGTGCCCGCAGAGCTAGGGTTCAAAAACTACAGCTAGTCATTTTTCCAAAAAAGGGTCCTTTTTCACTGCGAAATTGAGGTGTGACCAGGTTGCGTTTTGCGCCATTTCCTGTCGCGGGCACTAGGCCGACCCACACAAGTGAGGTACCGTTTTTCTCGTAAGACTTTGGGGAATGCGGGGTGGGTGGAAATTTGTGGATCCACGCAGATTCCGGAACTTTCCACGACAGAAATGTGGGGAAAATGTGTTTTTTTTGACAATTTTTTAGGTTTGCAAGGGATTCTGGGTAACAGACCCTGGTGGGAGGCAGTCAAGTCACCCCATCCTGGATTCTCCTGGGTGTCTAGTTTTCAAAAATGTATAGGTTTGCTAGGTTTCCCAAGGTGCCCGCAGAGCTAGGGTTCAAAAACTACAGCTAGTCATTTTTCCAAAAAAGGGTCATTTTTCACTGCGAAATTGAGGTGGGACCAGGTTGCGTTTTGAGCCGTTTCCTGTCACGGGCACTAGGCCGACCCACATAAGTGAGGTACCGTTTTTCTCGTAAGACTTTGGGGAACGTGGGGTGGGTGGAAATTTGTGGATCCACGCAGATTCTGGAACTTTCCACGACAGAAATGTAGGGAAAATGTGTTTTTTTGGACAATTGTTTAGGTTTGCAAGGGATTCTGGGTAACAGGCCCTGGTGGGAGGCAGTCAAGTCACCCCATCCTGGATTCCCCTGGGTGTCTAGTTTTCAAAAATGTATAGGTTTGTTAGGTTTCCCAAGGTGCCCGCAGAGCTAGGGTTCAAAAACTACAGCTAGTCATTTTTCCCAAAAAGGGTCATTTTTCACTGCGAAATTGAGGTGTGACCAGGTTGCGTTTTGCGCCGTTTCCTGTCGCGGGCACTAGGCCGACCCACACAAGTGAGGTACCATTTTTCTCGTAAGACTTCGGGGAACGCAAGGTGGGTGGAAATTTGTGGATCCACGCAGATTCCGGAACTTTCCACGACAGAAATGTGGGGAAAATGTGTTTTTTTTGACAATTTTTTAGGTTTGCAAGGGATTCTGGGTAACAGACCCTGGTGGGAGGCAGTCAAGTCATCCCATCCTGGATTCCCCTGGGTGTCTAGTTTTCAAAAATGTATAGGTTTGCTAGGTTTCCCAAGGTTCCCGCAGAGCTAGGGTTCAAAAACTACAGCTAGTCATTTTTCCAAAAAAGGGTCATTTTTCACTGCGAAATTGAGGTGGGACCAGGTTGCGTTTTGCGCCGTTTCCTGTCGCGGGCACTAGGCCGACCCACATAAGTGAGGTACCGTTTTTCTCGTAAGACTTTGGGGAACGCGGGGTGGGTGGAAATTTGTGGATCCACGCAGATTCTGGAACTTTCCACGACAGAAATGTGGGGAAAATGTGTTTTTTTGGACAATTTTTTAGGTTTGCAAGGGATTCTGGGTAACAGACCCTGGTGGGAGGCAGTCAAGTCACCCCATCCTGGATTCCTCTGGGTGTCTAGTTTTAAAAAATGTATAGGTTTGCTAGGTTTCCCAAGGTGCCCGCAGAGCTAGGGTTCAAAAACTACAGCTAGTAATTTTTTCAAAAAAGGGTCATTTTTCACTGCGAAATTGAGGTGTGACCAGGTTGCGTTTTGCGCCGTTTCCTGTCGCGGGCACTAGGTCGACCCACACAAGTGAGGTACCGTTTTTCACGTAAGACTTTGGGGAACGCGGGGTGGGTGGAAATTTGTGGATCCACGCAGATTCCGGAACTTTCCACGACAGAAATGTGTGGAAAATGTGTTTTTTTTGACAATGTTTTAGGTTTGCAAGGGATTCTGGGTAACAGACCCTGGTGGGAGGCAGTCAAGTCCCCCCATCCTGGATTCCCCTGGGTGTCTAGTTTTCAAAAATGTATAGGTTTGCTAGGTTTAGCAAGGTGCCCGCAGAGCTAGGGTTCAAAAACTACAGCTAGTCATTTTTCCAAAAAAGGGTCATTTTTCACTGCGAAATTGAGGTGTGACCAGGTTGCGTTTTGCGCCGTTTCCTGTCGCGGGCACTAGGCCGACCCACACAAGTGAGGTACCATTTTTCTTGTAAGACTTTGGGGAAGGCGGGGTGGGTGGAAATTTGTGGACCCACGCAGATTCCGGAACTTTCCACGACAGAAATGTGGGGAAAATGTGTTTTTTTTGACAATTTTTTAGGTTTGCAAGGGATTCTGGGTAACAGACCCTGGTGGGAGGCAGTCAAGTCACCCCATCCTGGATTCCCCTGGGTGTCTAGTTTTCAAAAATGTATAGGTTTGCTTGGTTTCCCAAGGTGCCCGCAGAGCTAGGGTTCAAACACTACAGCTAGTAATTTTTTCAAAAAAGGGTCATTTTTCACTGCGAAATTGAGGTGTGGCCAGGTTGCGTTTTGCGCCATTTCCTGTCGCGGGCACTAGGTCGACCCACACAAGTGAGGTACCGTTTTTCACGTAAGACTTTGGGGAACGCGGGGTGGGTGGAAATTTGTGGATCCACGCAGATTCCGGAACTTTCCACGACAGAAATGTGTGGGAAATGTGTTTTTTTTGACAATTTTTTAGGTTTGCAAGGGATTCTGGGTAACAGACCCTGGTGGGAGGCAGTCAAGTCCCCCCATCCTGGATTCCCCTGGGTGTCTAGTTTTCAAAAATGTATAGGTTTGCTAGGTTTAGCAAGGTGCCCGCAGAGCTAGGGTTCAAAAACTACAGCTAGTCATTTTTCCAAAAAAGGGTCATTTTTCACTGCGAAATTGAGGTGTGACCAGGTTGCGTTTTGCGCCGTTTCCTGTCGCGGGCACTAGGCCGACCCACACAAGTGAGGTACCATTTTTCTTGTAAGACTTTGGGGAAGGCGGGGTGGGTGGAAATTTGTGGACCCACGCAGATTCCGGAACTTTCCACGACAGAAATGTGGGGAAAATGTGTTTTTTTTGACAATTTTTTAGGTTTGCAAGGGATTCTGGGTAACAGACCCTGGTGGGAGGCAATCAAGTCACCCCATCCTGGATTCCCCTGGGTGTCTAGTTTTCAAAAATGTATAGGTTTGCTAGGTTTCCCAGGGTGCCCGCAGAGCTAGGGTTCAAAAACTACAGCTAGTCATTTTTTCAAAAAAGGGTGATTTTTCACTGCGAAATTGAGGTGTGACCAGGTTGCGTTTTGCGCCGTTTCCTGTCGCGGGCACTAGGCCGACCCACACAAGTGAGGTACCGTTTTTCTCGTAAGACTTTGGGGAACGCGGGGTGGGTGGAAATTTGTGGATCCACGCAGATTCCGGAACTTTCCACGACAGAAATGTGTGGAAAATGTGTTTTTTTTGACAGTTTTTTAGGTTTGCAAGGGATTCTGGGTAACAGACCCTGGTGGGAGGCAGTCATGTCACCCCATCCTGGATTCCCCTGGGTGTCTAGTTTTCAAAAATGTATAGGTTTGCTAGGTTTAGCAAGGTGCGCGCAGAGCTAGGGTTCAAAAACTACAGCTAGTCATTTTTCCAAAAAAGGGTCATTTTTCACTGCGAAATTGAGGTGTGACCAGGTTGCGTTTTGCACCGTTTCCTGTCGCGGGCACTAGGCCGACCCACACAAGTGAGGTACCATTTTTCTCGTAAGACTTCGGGGAACGCGAGGTGGGTGGAAATTTGTGGATCCACGCAGATTCCGGAACTTTCCACGACAGAAATGTGGGGAAAATGTGTTTTTTTTGACAATTTTTTAGGTTTGCAAGGGATTCTGGGTAACAGACCCTGGTGGGAGGCAATCAAGTCACCCCATCCTGGATTCCCCTGGGTGTCTAGTTTTCAAAAATGTATAGGTTTGCTAGGTTTCCCAAGGTGCCCGCAGAGCTAGGGTTCAAAAACTACAGCTAGTCATTTTTCCAAAAAAGGGTCATTTTTCACTGCGAAATTGAGGTGGGACCAGGTTGCGTTTTGCGCCGTTTCCTGTCGCGGGCACTAGGCCGACCCACATAAGTGAGGTACCGTTTTTCTCATAAGACTTTGGGGAACGCGGGGTGGGTGGAAATTTGTGGATCCACGCAGATTCTGGAACTTTCCACGACAGAAATGTGGGGAAAATGTGTTTTTTTGGACAATTTTTTAGGTTTGCAAGGGATTCTGGGTAACAGACCCTGGTGGGAGGCAGTCAAGTCACCCCATCCTGGATTCCCCTGGGTGTCTAGTTTTCAAAAATGTATAGGTTTGTTAGGTTTCCCAAGGTGCCCGCAGAGCTAGGGTTCAAAAACTACAGCTAGTCATTTTTCCAAAAAAGGGTCATTTTTCACTGCGAAATTGAGGTGTGACCAGGTTGCGTTTTGCGCCGTTCCCTGTTGCGGGCACTAGGCCGACCCACACAAGTGAGGTACTGTTTTTCTCGTAAGACTTTGGGGAACGCGGGGTGGGTGGAAATTTGTGGATCCACGCAGATTCCGGAACTTTCCACGACAGAAATGTGGGGAAAATGTGTTTTTTTTGACAATTTTTTAGGTTTGCAAGGGATTCTGGGTAACAGACCCTGGTGGGAGGCAGTCAAGTCATCCCATCCTGGATTCCCCTGGGTGTCTAGTTTTCAAAAATGTATAGGTTTGCTAGGGTTCCCAAGGTTCCCGCAGAGCTAGGGTTCAAAAACTACAGCTAGTCATTTTTCCAAAAAAGGGTCATTTTTCACTGCGAAATTGAGGTGGGACCAGGTTGCGTTTTGCGCCGTTTCCTGTCGCGGGCACTAGGCCGACCCACATAAGTGAGGTACCGTTTTTCTCGTAAGACTTTGGGGAACGCGGGGTGGGTGGAAATTTGTGGATCCACGCAGATTCTGGAACTTTCCACGACAGAAATGTGGGGAAAATGTGTTTTTTTGGACAATTTTTTAGGTTTGCAAGGGATTCTGGGTAACAGACCCTGGTGGGAGGCAGTCAAGTCACCCCATCCTGGATTCCTCTGGGTGTCTAGTTTTCAAAAATGTATAGGTTTGCTAGGTTTCCCAAGGTGCCCGCAGAGCTAGGGTTCAAAAACTACAGCTAGTAATTTTTTCAAAAAAGGGTCATTTTTCACTGCGAAATTGAGGTGTGACCAGGTTGCGTTTTGCGCCGTTTCCTGTCGCGGGCACTAGGTCGACCCACACAAGTGAGGTACCGTTTTTCACGTAAGACTTTGGGGAACGCGGGGTGGGTGGAAATTTGTGGATCCACGCAGATTCCGGAACTTTCCACGACAGAAATGTGTGGAAAATGTGTTTTTTTTGACAATGTTTTAGGTTTGCAAGGGATTCTGGGTAACAGACCCTGGTGGGAGGCAGTCAAGTCTCCCCATCCTGGATTCCCCTGGGTGTCTAGTTTTCAAAAATGTATAGGTTTGCTAGGTTTAGCAAGGTGCCCGCAGAGCTAGGGTTCAAAAACTACAGCTAGTCATTTTTCCAAAAAAGGGTTATTTTTCACTGCGAAATTGAGGTGTGACCAGGTTGCGTTTTGCGCCGTTTCCTGTCGCGGGCACTAGGCCGACCCACACAAGTGAGGTACCATTTTTCTTGTAAGACTTTGGGGAAGGCGGGGTGGGTGGAAATTTGTGGACCCACGCAGATTCCGGAACTTTCCACGACAGAAATGTGGGGAAAATGTGTTTTTTTTGACAATTTTTTAGGTTTGCAAGGGATTCTGGGTAACAGACCCTGGTGGGAGGCAGTCAAGTCACCCCATCCTGGATTCCCCTGGGTGTCTAGTTTTCAAAAATGTATAGGTTTGTTAGGTTTCCCAAGGTGCCCGCAGAGCTAGGGTTCAAAAACTACAGCTAGTCATTTTTCCAAAAAAGGGTCATTTTTCACTGCGAAATTGAGGTGTGACCAGGTTGCGTTTTGCGCCGTTTCCTGTCGCGGGCACTAGGCCGACCCACACAAGTGAGGTACCATTTTTCTCGTAAGACTTCGGGGAACGCAAGGTGGGTGGAAATTTGTGGATCCACGCAGATTCCGGAACTTTCCACGACAGAAATGTGGGGAAAATGTGTTTTTTTTGACAATTTTTTAGGTTTGCAAGGGATTCTGGGTAACAGACCCTGGTGGGAGGCAGTCAAGTCATCCCATCCTGGATTCCCCTGGGTGTCTAGTTTTCAAAAATGTATAGGTTTGCTAGGTTTCCCAAGGTTCCCGCAGAGCTAGGGTTCAAAAACTACAGCTAGTAATTTTTTCAAAAAAGGGTCATTTTTCACTGCGAAATTGAGGTGTGACCAGGTTGCGTTTTGCGCCGTTTCCTGTCGCGGGCACTAGGTCGACCCACACAAGTGAGGTACCGTTTTTCACGTAAGACTTTGGGGAACGCGGGGTGGGTGGAAATTTGTGGATCCACGCAGATTCCGGAACTTTCCACGACAGAAATGTGTGGAAAATGTGTTTTTTTTGACAATGTTTTAGGTTTGCAAGGGATTCTGGGTAACAGACCCTGGTGGGAGGCAGTCAAGTCCCCCCATCCTGGATTCCCCTGGGTGTCTAGTTTTCAAAAATGTATAGGTTTGCTAGGTTTAGCAAGGTGCCCGCAGAGCTAGGGTTCAAAAACTACAGCTAGTCATTTTTCCAAAAAAGGGTCATTTTTCACTGCGAAATTGAGGTGTGACCAGGTTGCGTTTTGCGCCGTTTCCTGTCGCGGGCACTAGGCCGACCCACACAAGTGAGGTACCATTTTTCTTGTAAGACTTTGGGGAAGGCGGGGTGGGTGGAAATTTGTGGACCCACGCAGATTCCGGAACTTTCCACGACAGAAATGTGGGGAAAATGTGTTTTTTTGGACAATTTTTTAGGTTTGCAAGGGATTCTGGGTAACAGACCCTGGTGGGAGGCAATCAACTCACCCCATCCTGGATTCCCCTGGGTGTCTAGTTTTCAAAAATGTATAGGTTTGCTAGGTTTCCCAAGGTGCCCGCAGAGCTAGGGTTCAAAAACTACAGCTAGTAATTTTTTCAAAAAAGGGTCATTTTTCACTGCGAAATTGAGGTGTGACCAGGTTGCGTTTTGCGCCGTTTCCTGTCGCGGGCACTAGGCCGACCCACATAAGTGAGGTACCGTTTTTCTCGTAAGACTTTGGGGAACGCGGGGTGGGTGGAAATTTGTGGATCCACGCAGATTCTGGAACTTTCCACGACAGAAATGTGGGGAAAATGTGTTTTTTTGGACAATTTTTTAGGTTTGCAAGGGATTCTGGGTAACAGACCCTGGTGGGAGGCAGTCAAGTCACCCCATCCTGGATTCCCCTGGGTGTCTAGTTTTCAAAAATGTATAGGTTTGCTAGGTTTCCCAAGGTGCCCGCAGAGCTAGGGTTCAAAAACTACAGCTAGTAATTTTTTCAAAAAAGGGTCATTTTTCACTGCGAAATTGAGGTGTGACCAGGTTGCGTTTTGCGCCGTTTCCTGTCGCGGGCACTAGGTCGACCCACACAAGTGAGGTACCGTTTTTCACGTAAGACTTTGGGGAACGCGGGGTGGGTGGAAATTTGTGGATCCACGCAGATTCCGGAACTTTCCACGACAGAAATGTGTGGAAAATGTGTTTTTTTTGACAATTTTTTAGGTTTGCAAGGGATTCTGGGTAACAGACCCTGGTGGGAGGCAGTCAAGTCCCCCCATCCTGGATTCCCCTGGGTGTCTAGTTTTCAAAAATGTATAGGTTTGCTAGGTTTAGCAAGGTGCCCGCAGAGCTAGGGTTCAAAAACTACAGCTAGTCATTTTTCCAAAAAAGGGTCATTTTTCACTGCGAAATTGAGGTGTGACCAGGTTGCGTTTTGCGCCGTTTCCTGTCGCGGGCACTAGGCCGACCCACACAAGTGAGGTACCATTTTTCTTGTAAGACTTTGGGGAAGGCGGGGTGGGTGGAAATTTGTGGACCCACGCAGATTCCGGAACTTTCCACGACAGAAATGTGGGGAAAATGTGTTTTTTTTGACAATTTTTTAGGTTTGCAAGGGATTCTGGGTAACAGACCCTGGTGGGAGGCAATCAAGTCACCCCATCCTGGATTCCCCTGGGTGTCTAGTTTTCAAAAATGTATAGGTTTGCTAGGTTTCCCAAGGTGCCCGCAGAGCTAGGGTTCAAAAACTACAGCTAGTCATTTTTTCAAAAAAGGATGATTTTTCACTGCGAAATTGAGGTGTGACCAGGTTGCGTTTTGCGCCGTTTCCTGTCGCGGGCACTAGGCCGACCCACACAAGTGAGGTACCGTTTTTCTCGTAAGACTTTGGGGAACGCGGGGTGGGTGGAAATTTGTGGATCCACGCAGATTCCGGAACTTTCCACGACAGAAATGTGTGGAAAATGTGTTTTTTTTGACAGTTTTTTAGGTTTGCAAGGGATTCTGGGTAACAGACCCTGGTGGGAGGCAGTCATGTCACCTCATCCTGGATTCCCCTGGGTGTCTAGTTTTCAAAAATGTATAGGTTTGCTAGGTTTAGCAAGGTGCCCGCAGAGCTAGGGTTCAAAAACTACAGCTAGTCATTTTTCCAAAAAAGGGTCATTTTTCACTGCGAAATTGAGGTGTGACCAGGTTGCGTTTTGCGCCGTTTCCTGTCGCGGGCACTAGGCCGACCCACACAAGTGAGGTACCATTTTTCTCGTAAGACTTCGGGGAACGCGAGGTGGGTGGAAATTTGTGGATCCACGCAGATTCCGGAACTTTCCACGACAGAAATGTGGGGAAAATGTGTTTTTTTTGACAATTTTTTAGGTTTGCAAGGGATTCTGGGTAACAGACCCTGGTGGGAGGCAATCAAGTCACCCCATCCTGGATTCCCCTGGGTGTCTAGTTTTCAAAAATGTATAGGTTTGCTAGGTTTCCCAAGGTGCCCGCAGAGCTAGGGTTCAAAAACTACAGCTAGTCATTTTTCCAAAAAAGGGTCATTTTTCACTGCGAAATTGAGGTGGGACCAGGTTGCGTTTTGCGCCGTTTCCTGTCGCGGGCACTAGGCCGACCCACATAAGTGAGGTACCGTTTTTCTCATAAGACTTTGGGGAACGCGGGGTGGGTGGAAATTTGTGGATCCACGCAGATTCTGGAACTTTCCACGACAGAAATGTGGGGAAAATGTGTTTTTTTGGACAATTTTTTAGGTTTGCAAGGGATTCTGGGTAACAGACCCTGGTGGGAGGCAGTCAAGTCACCCCATCCTGGATTCCCCTGGGTGTCTAGTTTTCAAAAATGTATAGGTTTGTTAGGTTTCCCAAGGTGCCCGCAGAGCTAGGGTTCAAAAACTACAGCTAGTCATTTTTCCAAAAAAGGGTCATTTTTCACTGCGAAATTGAGGTGTGACCAGGTTGCGTTTTGCGCCGTTCCCTGTTGCGGGCACTAGGCCGACCCACACACGTGAGGTACCGTTTTTCTCGTAAGACTTTGGGGAACGCGGGGTGGGTGGAAATTTGTGGATCCACGCAGATTCCGGAACTTTCCACGACAGAAATGTGGGGAAAATGTGTTTTTTTTGACAATTTTTTAGGTTTGCAAGGGATTCTGGGTAACAGACCCTGGTGGGAGGCAGTCAAGTCATCCCATCCTGGATTCCCCTGGGTGTCTAGTTTTCAAAAATGTATAGGTTTGCTAGGTTTCCCTAGGTTCCCGCAGAGCTAGGGTTCAAAAACTACAGCTAGTCATTTTTCCAAAAAAGGGTCATTTTTCACTGCGAAATTGAGGTGGGACCAGGTTGCGTTTTGCGCCGTTTCCTGTCGCGGGCACTAGGCCGACCCACATAAGGGAGGTACCGTTTTTCTCGTAAGACTTTGGGGAACGCGGGGTGGGTGGAAATTTGTGGATCCACGCAGATTCTGGAACTTTCCACGACAGAAATGTGGGGAAAATGTGTTTTTTTGGACAATTTTTTAGGTTTGCAAGGGATTCTGGGTAACAGACCCTGGTGGGAGGCAGTCAAGTCACCCCATCCTGGATTCCTCTGGGTGTCTAGTTTTCAAAAATGTATAGGTTTGCTAGGTTTCCCAAGGTGCCCGCAGAGCTAGGGTTCAAAAACTACAGCTAGTAATTTTTTCAAAAAAGGGTCATTTTTCACTGCGAAATTGAGGTGTGACCAGGTTGCGTTTTGCGCCGTTTCCTGTCGCGGGCACTAGGCCGACCCACACAAGTGAGGTACCATTTTTCTTGTAAGACTTTGGGGAAGGCGGGGTGGGTGGAAATTTGTGGACCCACGCAGATTCCGGAACTTTCCACGACAGAAATGTGGGGAAAATGTGTTTTTTTTGACAATTTTTTAGGTTTGCAAGGGATTCTGGGTAACAGACCCTGGTGGGAGGCAGTCAAGTCACCCCATCCTGGATTCCCCTGGGTGTCTAGTTTTCAAAAATGTATAGGTTTGCTAGGTTTCCCAAGGTGCCCGCAGAGCTAGGGTTCAAAAACTACAGCTAGTAATTTTTTCAAAAAAGGGTCATTTTTCACTGCGAAATTGAGGTGTGGCCAGGTTGCGTTTTGCGCCATTTCCTGTCGCGGGCACTAGGTCGACCCACACAAGTGAGGTACCGTTTTTCACGTAAGACTTTGGGGAACGCGGGGTGGGTGGAAATTTGTGGATCCACGCAGATTCCGGAACTTTCCACGACAGAAATGTGTGGAAAATGTGTTTTTTTTGACAATTTTTTAGGTTTGCAAGGGATTCTGGGTAACAGACCCTGGTGGGAGGCAGTCAAGTCCCCCCATCCTGGATTCCCCTGGGTGTCTAGTTTTCAAAAATGTATAGGTTTGCTAGGTTTAGCAAGGTGCCCGCAGAGCTAGGGTTCAAAAACTACAGCTAGTCATTTTTCCAAAAAAGGGTCATTTTTCACTGCGAAATTGAGGTGTGACCAGGTTGCGTTTTGCGCCGTTTCCTGTCGCGGGCACTAGGCCGACCCACACAAGTGAGGTACCATTTTTCTTGTAAGACTTTGGGGAAGGCGGGGTGGGTGGAAATTTGTGGACCCACGCAGATTCCGGAACTTTCCACGACAGAAATGTGGGGAAAATGTGTTTTTTTTTACAATTTTTTAGGTTTGCAAGGGATTCTGGGTAACAGACCCTGGTGGGAGGCAATCAAGTCACCCCATCCTGGATTCCCCTGGGTGTCTAGTTTTCAAAAATGTATAGGTTTGCTAGGTTTCCCAAGGTGCTTGCAGAGCTAGGGTTCAAAAACTACAGCTAGTCATTTTTTCAAAAAAGGGTGATTTTTCACTGCGAAATTGAGGTGTGACCAGGTTGCGTTTTGCGCCGTTTCCTGTCGCGGGCACTAGGCCGACCCACACAAGTGAGGTACCATTTTTCTTGTAAGACTTTGGGGAAGGCGGGGTGGGTGGAAATTTGTGGACCCACGCAGATTCCGGAACTTTCCACGACAGAAATGTGGGGAAAATGTGTTTTTTTTGCCAATTTTTTAGGTTTGCAAGGGATTCTGGGTAACAGACCCTGGTGGGAGGCAGTCAAGTCACCCCATCCTGGATTCCCCTGGGTGTCTAGTTTTCAAAAATGTATAGGTTTGCTAGGTTTCCCAAGGTGCCCGCAGAGCTAGGGTTCAAAAACTACAGCTAGTAATTTTTTCAAAAAAGGGTCATTTTTCACTGCGAAATTGAGGTGTGGCCAGGTTGCGTTTTGCGCCATTTCCTGTCGCGGGCACTAGGTCGACCCACACAAGTGAGGTACCGTTTTTCACGTAAGACTTTGGGGAACGCGGGGTGGGTGGAAATTTGTGGATCCACGCAGATTCCGGAACTTTCCACGACAGAAATGTGTGGAAAATGTGTTTTTTTTGACAATTTTTTAGGTTTGCAAGGGATTCTGGGTAACAGACCCTGGTGGGAGGCAGTCAAGTCCCCCCATCCTGGATTCCCCTGGGTGTCTAGTTTTCAAAAATGTATAGGTTTGCTAGGTTTAGCAAGGTGCCCGCAGAGCTAGGGTTCAAAAACTACAGCTAGTCATTTTTCCAAAAAAGGGTCATTTTTCACTGCGAAATTGAGGTGTGACCAGGTTGCGTTTTGCGCCGTTTCCTGTCGCGGGCACTAGGCCGACCCACACAAGTGAGGTACCATTTTTCTTGTAAGACTTTGGGGAAGGCGGGGTGGGTGGAAATTTGTGGACCCACGCAGATTCCGGAACTTTCCACGACAGAAATGTGGGGAAAATGTGTTTTTTTTGACAATTTTTTAGGTTTGCAAGGGATTCTGGGTAACAGACCCTGGTGGGAGGCAATCAAGTCACCCCATCCTGGATTCCCCTGGGTGTCTAGTTTTCAAAAATGTATAGGTTTGCTAGGTTTCCCAAGGTGCCCGCAGAGCTAGGGTTCAAAAACTACAGCTAGTCATTTTTTCAAAAAAGGGTGATTTTTCACTGCGAAATTGAGGTGTGACCAGGTTGCGTTTTGCGCCGTTTCCTGTCGCGGGCACTAGGCCGACCCACACAAGTGAGGTACCGTTTTTCTCGTAAGACTTTGGGGAACGCGGGGTGGGTGGAAATTTGTGGATCCACGCAGATTCCGGAACTTTCCACGACAGAAATGTGTGGAAAATGTGTTTTTTTTGACAGTTTTTTAGGTTTGCAAGGGATTCTGGGTAACAGACCCTGGTGGGAGGCAGTCATGTCACCCCATCCTGGATTCCCCTGGGTGTCTAGTTTTCAAAAATGTATAGGTTTGCTAGGTTTAGCAAGGTGCCCGCAGAGCTAGGGTTCAAAAACTACAGCTAGTCATTTTTCCAAAAAAGGGTCATTTTTCACTGCGAAATTGAGGTGTGACCAGGTTGCGTTTTGCACCTTTTCCTGTCGCGGGCACTAGGCCGACCCACACAAGTGAGGTACCATTTTTCTCGTAAGACTTCGGGGAACGCGAGGTGGGTGGAAATTTGTGGATCCACGCAGATTCCGGAACTTTCCACGACAGAAATGTGGGGAAAATGTGTTTTTTTTGACAATTTTTTAGGTTTGCAAGGGATTCTGGGTAACAGACCCTGGTGGGAGGCAATCAAGTCACCCCATCCTGGATTCCCCTGGGTGTCTAGTTTTCAAAAATGTATAGGTTTGCTAGGTTTCCCAAGGTGCCCGCAGAGCTAGGGTTCAAAAACTACAGCTAGTCATTTTTCCAAAAAAGGGTCATTTTTCACTGCGAAATTGAGGTGGGACCAGGTTGCGTTTTGAGCCGTTTCCTGTCGCGGGCACTAGGCCGACCCACATAAGTGAGGTACCGTTTTTCTCATAAGACTTTGGGGAACGCGGGGTGGGTGGAAATTTGTGGATCCACGCAGATTCTGGAACTTTCCACGACAGAAATGTGGGGAAAATGTGTTTTTTTGGACAATTTTTTAGGTTTGCAAGGGATTCTGGGTAACAGACCCTGGTGGGAGGCAGTCAAGTCACCCCATCCTGGATTCCCCTGGGTGTCTAGTTTTCAAAAATGTATAGGTTTGTTAGGTTTCCCAAGGTGCCCGCAGAGCTAGGGTTCAAAAACTACAGCTAGTCATTTTTCCAAAAAAGGGTCATTTTTCACTGCGAAATTGAGGTGTGACCAGGTTGCGTTTTGCGCCGTTCCCTGTTGCGGGCACTAGGCCGACCCACACAAGTGAGGTACCGTTTTTCTCGTAAGACTTTGGGGAACGCGGGGTGGGTGGAAATTTGTGGATCCACGCAGATTCCGGAACTTTCCACGACAGAAATGTGGGGAAAATGTGTTTTTTTTGACAATTTTTTAGGTTTGCAAGGGATTCTGGGTAACAGACCCTGGTGGGAGGCAGTCAAGTCATCCCATCCTGGATTCCCCTGGGTGTCTAGTTTTCAAAAATGTATAGGTTTGCTAGGGTTCCCAAGGTTCCCGCAGAGCTAGGGTTCAAAAACTACAGCTAGTCATTTTTCCAAAAAAGGGTCATTTTTCACTGCGAAATTGAGGTGGGACCAGGTTGCGTTTTGCGCCGTTTCCTGTCGCGGGCACTAGGCCGACCCACATAAGTGAGGTACCGTTTTTCTCGTAAGACTTTGGGGAACGCGGGGTGGGTGGAAATTTGTGGATCCACGCAGATTCTGGAACTTTCCACGACAGAAATGTGGGGAAAATGTGTTTTTTTGGACAATTTTTTAGGTTTGCAAGGGATTCTGGGTAACAGACCCTGGTGGGAGGCAGTCAAGTCACCCCATCCTGGATTCCTCTGGGTGTCTAGTTTTCAAAAATGTATAGGTTTGCTAGGTTTCCCAAGGTGCCCGCAGAGCTAGGGTTCAAAAACTACAGCTAGTAATTTTTTCAAAAAAGGGTCATTTTTCACTGCGAAATTGAGGTGTGACCAGGTTGCGTTTTGCGCCGTTTCCTGTCGCGGGCACTAGGTCGACCCACACAAGTGAGGTACCGTTTTTCACGTAAGACTTTGGGGAACGCGGGGTGGGTGGAAATTTGTGGATCCACGCAGATTCCGGAACTTTCCACGACAGAAATGTGTGGAAAATGTGTTTTTTTTGACAATGTTTTAGGTTTGCAAGGGATTCTGGGTAACAGACCCTGGTGGGAGGCAGTCAAGTCTCCCCATCCTGGATTCCCCTGGGTGTCTAGTTTTCAAAAATGTATAGGTTTGCTAGGTTTAGCAAGGTGCCCGCAGAGCTAGGGTTCAAAAACTACAGCTAGTCATTTTTCCAAAAAAGGGTTATTTTTCACTGCGAAATTGAGGTGTGACCAGGTTGCGTTTTGCGCCGTTTCCTGTCGCGGGCACTAGGCCGACCCACACAAGTGAGGTACCATTTTTCTTGTAAGACTTTGGGGAAGGCGGGGTGGGTGGAAATTTGTGGACCCACGCAGATTCCGGAACTTTCCACGACAGAAATGTGGGGAAAATGTGTTTTTTTTGACAATTTTTTAGGTTTGCAAGGGATTCTGGGTAACAGACCCTGGTGGGAGGCAGTCAAGTCACCCCATCCTGGATTCCCCTGGGTGTCTAGTTTTCAAAAATGTATAGGTTTGTTAGGTTTCCCAAGGTGCCCGCAGAGCTAGGGTTCAAAAACTACAGCTAGTCATTTTTCCAAAAAAGGGTCATTTTTCACTGCGAAATTGAGGTGTGACCAGGTTGCGTTTTGCGCCGTTTCCTGTCGCGGGCACTAGGCCGACCCACACAAGTGAGGTACCATTTTTCTCGTAAGACTTCGGGGAACGCAAGGTGGGTGGAAATTTGTGGATCCACGCAGATTCCGGAACTTTCCACGACAGAAATGTGGGGAAAATGTGTTTTTTTTGACAATTTTTTAGGTTTGCAAGGGATTCTGGGTAACAGACCCTGGTGGGAGGCAGTCAAGTCATCCCATCCTGGATTCCCCTGGGTGTCTAGTTTTCAAAAATGTATAGGTTTGCTAGGTTTCCCAAGGTTCCCGCAGAGCTAGGGTTCAAAAACTACAGCTAGTCATTTTTTCAAAAAAGGGTGATTTTTCACTGCGAAATTGAGGTGTGACCAGGTTGCGTTTTGCGCCGTTTCCTGTCGCGGGCACTAGGCCGACCCACACAAGTGAGGTACCATTTTTCTTGTAAGACTTTGGGGAAGGCGGGGTGGGTGGAAATTTGTGGACCCACGCAGATTCCGGAACTTTCCACGACAGAAATGTGGGGAAAATGTGTTTTTTTTGCCAATTTTTTAGGTTTGCAAGGGATTCTGGGTAACAGACCCTGGTGGGAGGCAGTCAAGTCACCCCATCCTGGATTCCCCTGGGTGTCTAGTTTTCAAAAATGTATAGGTTTGCTAGGTTTCCCAAGGTGCCCGCAGAGCTAGGGTTCAAAAACTACAGCTAGTAATTTTTTCAAAAAAGGGTCATTTTTCACTGCGAAATTGAGGTGTGGCCAGGTTGCGTTTTGCGCCATTTCCTGTCGCGGGCACTAGGTCGACCCACACAAGTGAGGTACCGTTTTTCACGTAAGACTTTGGGGAACGCGGGGTGGGTGGAAATTTGTGGATCCACGCAGATTCCGGAACTTTCCACGACAGAAATGTGTGGAAAATGTGTTTTTTTTGACAATTTTTTAGGTTTGCAAGGGATTCTGGGTAACAGACCCTGGTGGGAGGCAGTCAAGTCCCCTCATCCTGGATTCCCCTGGGTGTCTAGTTTTCAAAAATGTATAGGTTTGCTAGGTTTAGCAAGGTGCCCGCAGAGCTAGGGTTCAAAAACTACAGCTAGTCATTTTTCCAAAAAAGGGTCATTTTTCACTGCGAAATTGAGGTGTGACCAGGTTGCGTTTTGCGCCGTTTCCTGTCGCGGGCACTAGGCCGACCCACACAAGTGAGGTACCATTTTTCTTGTAAGACTTTGGGGAAGGCGGGGTGGGTGGAAATTTGTGGACCCACGCAGATTCCGGAACTTTCCACGACAGAAATGTGGGGAAAATGTGTTTTTTTTGACAATTTTTTAGGTTTGCAAGGGATTCTGGGTAACAGACCCTGGTGGGAGGCAATCAAGTCACCCCATCCTGGATTCCCCTGGGTGTCTAGTTTTCAAAAATGTATAGGTTTGCTAGGTTTCCCAAGGTGCCCGCAGAGCTAGGGTTCAAAAACTACAGCTAGTCATTTTTTCAAAAAAGGGTGATTTTTCACTGCGAAATTGAGGTGTGACCAGGTTGCGTTTTGCGCCGTTTCCTGTCGCGGGCACTAGGCCGACCCACACAAGTGAGGTACCGTTTTTCTCGTAAGACTTTGGGGAACGCGGGGTGGGTGGAAATTTGTGGATCCACGCAGATTCCGGAACTTTCCACGACAGAAATGTGTGGAAAATGTGTTTTTTTTGACAGTTTTTTAGGTTTGCAAGGGATTCTGGGTAACAGACCCTGGTGGGAGGCAGTCATGTCACCCCATCCTGGATTCCCCTGGGTGTCTAGTTTTCAAAAATGTATAGGTTTGCTAGGTTTAGCAAGGTGCCCGCAGAGCTAGGGTTCAAAAACTACAGCTAGTCATTTTTCCAAAAAAGGGTCATTTTTCACTGCGAAATTGAGGTGTGACCAGGTTGCGTTTTGCACCTTTTCCTGTCGCGGGCACTAGGCCGACCCACACAAGTGAGGTACCATTTTTCTCGTAAGACTTCGGGGAACGCGAGGTGGGTGGAAATTTGTGGATCCACGCAGATTCCGGAACTTTCCACGACAGAAATGTGGGGAAAATGTGTTTTTTTTGACAATTTTTTAGGTTTGCAAGGGATTCTGGGTAACAGACCCTGGTGGGAGGCAATCAAGTCACCCCATCCTGGATTCCCCTGGGTGTCTAGTTTTCAAAAATGTATAGGTTTGCTAGGTTTCCCAAGGTGCCCGCAGAGCTAGGGTTCAAAAACTACAGCTAGTCATTTTTCCAAAAAAGGGTCATTTTTCACTGCGAAATTGAGGTGGGACCAGGTTGCGTTTTGAGCCGTTTCCTGTCGCGGGCACTAGGCCGACCCACATAAGTGAGGTACCGTTTTTCTCATAAGACTTTGGGGAACGCGGGGTGGGTGGAAATTTGTGGATCCACGCAGATTCTGGAACTTTCCACGACAGAAATGTGGGGAAAATGTGTTTTTTTGGACAATTTTTTAGGTTTGCAAGGGATTCTGGGTAACAGACCCTGGTGGGAGGCAGTCAAGTCACCCCATCCTGGATTCCCCTGGGTGTCTAGTTTTCAAAAATGTATAGGTTTGTTAGGTTTCCCAAGGTGCCCGCAGAGCTAGGGTTCAAAAACTACAGCTAGTCATTTTTCCAAAAAAGGGTCATTTTTCACTGCGAAATTGAGGTGTGACCAGGTTGCGTTTTGCGCCGTTCCCTGTTGCGGGCACTAGGCCGACCCACACAAGTGAGGTACCGTTTTTCTCGTAAGACTTTGGGGAACGCGGGGTGGGTGGAAATTTGTGGATCCACGCAGATTCCGGAACTTTCCACGACAGAAATGTGGGGAAAATGTGTTTTTTTTGACAATTTTTTAGGTTTGCAAGGGATTCTGGGTAACAGACCCTGGTGGGAGGCAGTCAAGTCATCCCATCCTGGATTCCCCTGGGTGTCTAGTTTTCAAAAATGTATAGGTTTGCTAGGGTTCCCAAGGTTCCCGCAGAGCTAGGGTTCAAAAACTACAGCTAGTCATTTTTCCAAAAAAGGGTCATTTTTCACTGCGAAATTGAGGTGGGACCAGGTTGCGTTTTGCGCCGTTTCCTGTCGCGGGCACTAGGCCGACCCACATAAGTGAGGTACCGTTTTTCTCGTAAGACTTTGGGGAACGCGGGGTGGGTGGAAATTTGTGGATCCACGCAGATTCTGGAACTTTCCACGACAGAAATGTGGGGAAAATGTGTTTTTTTGGACAATTTTTTAGGTTTGCAAGGGATTCTGGGTAACAGACCCTGGTGGGAGGCAGTCAAGTCACCCCATCCTGGATTCCTCTGGGTGTCTAGTTTTCAAAAATGTATAGGTTTGCTAGGTTTCCCAAGGTGCCCGCAGAGCTAGGGTTCAAAAACTACAGCTAGTAATTTTTTCAAAAAAGGGTCATTTTTCACTGCGAAATTGAGGTGTGACCAGGTTGCGTTTTGCGCCGTTTCCTGTCGCGGGCACTAGGTCGACCCACACAAGTGAGGTACCGTTTTTCACGTAAGACTTTGGGGAACGCGGGGTGGGTGGAAATTTGTGGATCCACGCAGATTCCGGAACTTTCCACGACAGAAATGTGTGGAAAATGTGTTTTTTTTGACAATGTTTTAGGTTTGCAAGGGATTCTGGGTAACAGACCCTGGTGGGAGGCAGTCAAGTCTCCCCATCCTGGATTCCCCTGGGTGTCTAGTTTTCAAAAATGTATAGGTTTGCTAGGTTTAGCAAGGTGCCCGCAGAGCTAGGGTTCAAAAACTACAGCTAGTCATTTTTCCAAAAAAGGGTTATTTTTCACTGCGAAATTGAGGTGTGACCAGGTTGCGTTTTGCGCCGTTTCCTGTCGCGGGCACTAGGCCGACCCACACAAGTGAGGTACCATTTTTCTTGTAAGACTTTGGGGAAGGCGGGGTGGGTGGAAATTTGTGGACCCACGCAGATTCCGGAACTTTCCACGACAGAAATGTGGGGAAAATGTGTTTTTTTTGACAATTTTTTAGGTTTGCAAGGGATTCTGGGTAACAGACCCTGGTGGGAGGCAGTCAAGTCACCCCATCCTGGATTCCCCTGGGTGTCTAGTTTTCAAAAATGTATAGGTTTGTTAGGTTTCCCAAGGTGCCCGCAGAGCTAGGGTTCAAAAACTACAGCTAGTCATTTTTCCAAAAAAGGGTCATTTTTCACTGCGAAATTGAGGTGTGACCAGGTTGCGTTTTGCGCCGTTTCCTGTCGCGGGCACTAGGCCGACCCACACAAGTGAGGTACCATTTTTCTCGTAAGACTTCGGGGAACGCAAGGTGGGTGGAAATTTGTGGATCCACGCAGATTCCGGAACTTTCCACGACAGAAATGTGGGGAAAATGTGTTTTTTTTGACAATTTTTTAGGTTTGCAAGGGATTCTGGGTAACAGACCCTGGTGGGAGGCAGTCAAGTCATCCCATCCTGGATTCCCCTGGGTGTCTAGTTTTCAAAAATGTATAGGTTTGCTAGGTTTCCCAAGGTTCCCGCAGAGCTAGGGTTCAAAAACTACAGCTAGTAATTTTTTCAAAAAAGGGTCATTTTTCACTGCGAAATTGAGGTGTGACCAGGTTGCGTTTTGCGCCGTTTCCTGTCGCGGGCACTAGGTCGACCCACACAAGTGAGGTACCGTTTTTCACGTAAGACTTTGGGGAACGCGGGGTGGGTGGAAATTTGTGGATCCACGCAGATTCCGGAACTTTCCACGACAGAAATGTGTGGAAAATGTGTTTTTTTTGACAATGTTTTAGGTTTGCAAGGGATTCTGGGTAACAGACCCTGGTGGGAGGCAGTCAAGTCCCCCCATCCTGGATTCCCCTGGGTGTCTAGTTTTCAAAAATGTATAGGTTTGCTAGGTTTCCCAAGGTGCCCGCAGAGCTAGGGTTCGAAAACTACAGCTAGTAATTTTTTCAAAAAAGGGTCATTTTTCACTGCGAAATTGAGGTGTGACCAGGTTGCGTTTTGCGCCGTTTCCTGTCGCGGGCACTAGGCCGACCCACATAAGTGAGGTACCGTTTTTCTCGTAAGACTTTGGGGAACGCGGGGTGGGTGGAAATTTGTGGATCCACGCAGATTCTGGAACTTTCCACGACAGAAATGTGGGGAAAATGTGTTTTTTTGGACAATTTTTTAGGTTTGCAAGGGATTCTGGGTAACAGACCCTGGTGGGAGGCAGTCAAGTCACCCCATCCTGGATTCCCCTGGGTGTCTAGTTTTCAAAAATGTATAGGTTTGCTAGGTTTCCCAAGGTGCCCGCAGAGCTAGGGTTCAAAAACTACAGCTAGTCATTTTTTCAAAAAAGGATGATTTTTCACTGCGAAATTGAGGTGTGACCAGGTTGCGTTTTGCGCCGTTTCCTGTCGCGGGCACTAGGCCGACCCACACAAGTGAGGTACCGTTTTTCTCGTAAGACTTTGGGGAACGCGGGGTGGGTGGAAATTTGTGGATCCACGCAGATTCCGGAACTTTCCACGACAGAAATGTGTGGAAAATGTGTTTTTTTTGACAGTTTTTTAGGTTTGCAAGGGATTCTGGGTAACAGACCCTGGTGGGAGGCAGTCATGTCACCCCATCCTGGATTCCCCTGGGTGTCTAGTTTTCAAAAATGTATAGGTTTGCTAGGTTTAGCAAGGTGCCCGCAGAGCTAGGGTTCAAAAACTACAGCTAGTCATTTTTCCAAAAAAGGGTCATTTTTCACTGCGAAATTGAGGTGTGACCAGGTTGCGTTTTGCGCCGTTTCCTGTCGCGGGCACTAGGCCGACCCACACAAGTGAGGTACCATTTTTCTCGTAAGACTTCGGGGAACGCGAGGTGGGTGGAAATTTGTGGATCCACGCAGATTCCGGAACTTTCCACGACAGAAATGTGGGGAAAATGTGTTTTTTTTGACAATTTTTTAGGTTTGCAAGGGATTCTGGGTAACAGACCCTGGTGGGAGGCAATCAAGTCACCCCATCCTGGATTCCCCTGGGTGTCTAGTTTTCAAAAATGTATAGGTTTGCTAGGTTTCCCAAGGTGCCCGCAGAGCTAGGGTTCAAAAACTACAGCTAGTCATTTTTCCAAAAAAGGGTCATTTTTCACTGCGAAATTGAGGTGGGACCAGGTTGCGTTTTGCGCCGTTTCCTGTCGCGGGCACTAGGCCGACCCACATAAGTGAGGTACCGTTTTTCTCATAAGACTTTGGGGAACGCGGGGTGGGTGGAAATTTGTGGATCCACGCAGATTCTGGAACTTTCCACGACAGAAATGTGGGGAAAATGTGTTTTTTTTGACAATTTTTTAGGTTTGCAAGGGATTCTGGGTAACAGACCCTGGTGGGAGGCAGTCAAGTCACCCCATCCTGGATTCCCCTGGGTGTCTAGTTTTCAAAAATGTATAGGTTTGTTAGGTTTCCCAAGGTGCCCGCAGAGCTAGGGTTCAAAAACTACAGCTAGTCATTTTTCCAAAAAAGGGTCATTTTTCACTGCGAAATTGAGGTGTGACCAGGTTGCGTTTTGCGCCGTTCCCTGTTGCGGGCACTAGGCCGACCCACACACGTGAGGTACCGTTTTTCTCGTAAGACTTTGGGGAACGCGGGGTGGGTGGAAATTTGTGGATCCACGCAGATTCCGGAACTTTCCACGACAGAAATGTGGGGAAAATGTGTTTTTTTTGACAATTTTTTAGGTTTGCAAGGGATTCTGGGTAACAGACCCTGGTGGGAGGCAGTCAAGTCATCCCATCCTGGATTCCCCTGGGTGTCTAGTTTTCAAAAATGTATAGGTTTGCTAGGTTTCCCTAGGTTCCCGCAGAGCTAGGGTTCAAAAACTACAGCTAGTCATTTTTCCAAAAAAGGGTCATTTTTCACTGCGAAATTGAGGTGGGACCAGGTTGCGTTTTGCGCCGTTTCCTGTCGCGGGCACTAGGCCGACCCACATAAGTGAGGTACCGTTTTTCTCGTAAGACTTTGGGGAACGCGGGGTGGGTGGAAATTTGTGGATCCACGCAGATTCTGGAACTTTCCACGACAGAAATGTGGGGAAAATGTGTTTTTTTGGACAATTTTTTAGGTTTGCAAGGGATTCTGGGTAACAGACCCTGGTGGGAGGCAGTCAAGTCACCCCATCCTGGATTCCTCTGGGTGTCTAGTTTTCAAAAATGTATAGGTTTGCTAGGTTTCCCAAGGTGCCCGCAGAGCTAGGGTTCAAAAACTACAGCTAGTAATTTTTTCAAAAAAGGGTCATTTTTCACTGCGAAATTGAGGTGTGACCAGGTTGCGTTTTGCGCCGTTTCCTGTCGCGGGCACTAGGTCGACCCACACAAGTGAGGTACCGTTTTTCACGTAAGACTTTGGGGAACGCGGGGTGGGTGGAAATTTGTGGATCCACGCAGATTCCGGAACTTTCCACGACAGAAATGTGGGGAAAATGTGTTTTTTTTGACAATTTTTTAGGTTTGCAAGGGATTCTGGGTAACAGACCCTGGTGGGAGGCAATCAAGTCACCCCATCCTGGATTCCCCTGGGTGTCTAGTTTTCAAAAATGTATAGGTTTGCTAGGTTTCCCAAGGTGCCCGCAGAGCTAGGGTTCAAAAACTACAGCTAGTAATTTTTTCAAAAAAGGGTCATTTTTCACTGCGAAATTGAGGTGTGACCAGGTTGCGTTTTGCGCCGTTTCCTGTCGCGGGCACTAGGCCGACCCACATAAGTGAGGTACCGTTTTTCTCGTAAGACTTTGGGGAACGCGGGGTGGGTGGAAATTTGTGGATCCACGCAGATTCTGGAACTTTCCACGACAGAAATGTGGGGAAAATGTGTTTTTTTGGACAATTTTTTAGGTTTGCAAGGGATTCTGGGTAACAGACCCTGGTGGGAGGCAGTCAAGTCACCCCATCCTGGATTCCCCTGGGTGTCTAGTTTTCAAAAATGTATAGGTTTGCTAGGTTTCCCAAGGTGCCCGCAGAGCTAGGGTTCAAAAACTACAGCTAGTAATTTTTTCAAAAAAGGGTCATTTTTCACTGCGAAATTGAGGTGTGACCAGGTTGCGTTTTGCGCCGTTTCCTGTCACGGGCACTAGGTCGACCCACACAAGTGACGTACCGTTTTTCACGTAAGACTTTGGGGAACGCGGGGTGGGTGGAAATTTGTGGATCCACGCAGATTCCGGAACTTTCCACGACAGAAATGTGGGGAAAATGTGTTTTTTTTGACAATTTTTTAGGTTTGCAAGGGATTCTGGGTAACAGACCCTGGTGGGAGGCAATCAAGTCACCCCATCCTGGATTCCCCTGGGTGTCTAGTTTTCAAAAATGTATAGGTTTGCTAGGTTTCCCAAGGTGCCCGCAGAGCTAGGGTTCAAAAACTACAGCTAGTCATTTTTTCAAAAAAGGGTGATTTTTCACTGCGAAATTGAGGTGTGACCAGGTTGCGTTTTGCGCCGTTTCCTGTCGCGGGCACTAGGCCGACCCACACAAGTGAGGTACCGTTTTTCTCGTAAGACTTTGGGGAACGCGGGGTGGGTGGATATTTGTGGATCCACGCAGATTCCGGAACTTTCCACGACAGAAATGTGTGGAAAATGTGTTTTTTTTGACAGTTTTTTAGGTTTGCAAGGGATTCTGGGTAACAGACCCTGGTCGGAGGCAGTCATGTCACCCCATCCTGGATTCCCCTGGGTGTCTAGTTTTCAAAAATGTATAGGTTTGCTAGGTTTAGCAAGGTGCCCGCAGAGCTAGGGTTCAAAAACTACAGCTAGTCATTTTTCCAAAAAAGGGTCATTTTTCACTGCGAAATTGAGGTGTGACCAGGTTGCGTTTTGCGCCATTTCCTGTCGCGGGCACTAGTCCGACCCACACAAGTGAGGTACCGTTTTTCTCGTAAGACTTTGGGGAACGCGGGGTGGGTGGAAATTTGTGGATCCACGCAGATTCCGGAACTTTCCACGACAGAAATGTGGGGAAAATGTGTTTTTTTTGACAATTTTTTAGGTTTGCAAGGGATTCTGGGTAACAGACCCTGGTGGGAGGCAGTCAAGTCACCCCTTCCTGGATTCTCCTGGGTGTCTAGTTTTCAAAAATGTATAGGTTTGCTAGGTTTCCCAAGGTGCCCGCAGAGCTAGGGTTCAAAAACTACAGCTAGTCATTTTTCCAAAAAAGGGTCATTTTTCACTGCGAAATTGAGGTGGGACCAGGTTGCGTTTTGCGCCGTTTCCTGTCGCGGGCACTAGGCCGACCCACATAAGTGAGGTACCGTTTTTCTCGTAAGACTTTGGGGAACGCGGGGTGGGTGGAAATTTGTGGATCCACGCAGATTCTGGAACTTTCCACGACAGAAATGTGGGGAAAATGTGTTTTTTTGGACAATTTTTTAGGTTTGCAAGGGATTCTGGGTAACAGACCCTGGTGGGAGGCAGTCAAGTCACCCCATCCTGGATTCCCCTGGGTGTCTAGTTTTAAAAAATGTATAGGTTTGTTAGGTTTCCCAAGGTGCCCGCAGAGCTAGGGTTCAAAAACTACAGCTAGTCATTTTTCCAAAAAAGGGTCATTTTTCACTGCGAAATTGAGGTGTGACCAGGTTGCGTTTTGTGCCGTTTCCTGTCGCGGGCACTAGGCCGACCCACACAAGTGAGGTACCATTTTTCTCGTAAGACTTCGGGGAACGCGAGGTGGGTGGAAATTTGTGGATCCACGCAGATTCCGGAACTTTCCACGACAGAAATGTGGGGAAAATGTGTTTTTTTTGACAATTTTTTAGGTTTGCAAGGGATTCTGGGTAACAGACCCTGGTGGGAGGCAATCAAGTCACCCCATCCTGGATTCCCCTGGGTGTCTAGTTTTCAAAAATGTATAGGTTTGCTAGGTTTCCCAAGGTGCCCGCAGAGCTAGGGTTCAAAAACTACAGCTAGTCATTTTTCCAAAAAAGGGTCATTTTTCATTGCGAAATTGAGGTGTGACCAGGTTGCGTTTTGCGCCGTTTCCTGTCACGGGCACTAGGCCGACCCACACAAGTGAGGTACCATTTTTCTCGTAAGACTTTGGGGAACGCGGGGTGGGTGGAAATTTGTGGATCCACGCAGATTCCGGAACTTTCCACGACAGAAATTTGGGGAAAATGTGTTTTTTTTGACAATTTTTTAGGTTTGCAAGGGATTCTGGGTAACAGACCCTGGTGGGAGGCAGTCAAGTCACCCCATCCTGGATTCCCCTGGGTGTCTAGTTTTCAAAAATGTATAGGTTTGTTAGGTTTCCCAAGGTGCCCGCAGAGCTACGGTTCAAAAACTACAGCTAGTCATTTTTCCAAAAAAGGGTCATTTTTCACTGCGAAATTGAGGTGTGACCAGGTTGCGTTTTGCGCCGTTTCCTGTCGCGGGCACTAGGCCGACCCACACAAGTGAGGTACCATTTTTCTCGTAAGACTTCGGGGAACGCAAGGTGGGTGGAAATTTGTGGATCCACGAAGATTCCGGAACTTTCCACGACAGAAATGTGGGGAAAATGTGTTTTTTTTGACAATTTTATAGGTTTGCAAGGGATTCTGGGTAACAGACCCTGGTGGGAGGCAATCAAGTCACCCCATCCTGGATTCCCCTGGGTGTCTAGTTTTCAAAAATGTATAGGTTTGCTAGGTTTCCCAAGGTGCCCGCAGAGCTAGGGTTCAAAAACTACAGCTAGTCATTTTTCCAAAAAAGGGTCATTTTTCACTGCGAAATTGAGGTGGGACCAGGTTGCGTTTTGCGCCGTTTCCTGTCGCGGGCACTAGGCCGACCCACATAAGTGAGGTACCGTTTTTCTCATAAGACTTTGGGGAACGCGGGGTGGGTGGAAATTTGTGGATCCACGCAGATTCTGGAACTTTCCACGACAGAAATGTGGGGAAAATGTGTTTTTTTGGACAATTTTTTAGGTTTGCAAGGGATTCTGGGTAACAGACCCTGGTGGGAGGCAGTCAAGTCACCCCATCCTGGATTCCCCTGGGTGTCTAGTTTTCAAAAATGTATAGGTTTGTTAGGTTTCCCAAGGTGCCCGCAGAGCTAGGGTTCAAAAACTACAGCTAGTCATTTTTCCAAAAAAGGGTCATTTTTCACTGCGAAATTGAGGTGTGACCAGGTTGCGTTTTGCGCCGTTTCCTGTCGTGGGCACTAGGCCGACCCACACAAGTGAGGTACCGTTTTTCTCGTAAGACTTTGGGGAACGCGGGGTGGGTGGAAATTTGTGGATCCACGCAGATTCCGGAACTTTCCACGACAGATATGTGGGGAAAATGTGTTTTTTTTGACAATTGTTTAGGTTTGCAAGGGATTCTGGGTAACAGACCCTGGTGGGAGGCAGTCAAGTCACCCCATCCTGGATTCCCCTGGGTGTCTAGTTTTCAAAAATGTATAGGTTTGCTAGGTTTCCCAAGGTGCCCGCAGAGGTAGGGTTCAAAAACTACAGCTAGTCATTTTTCCAAAAAAGGGTCATTTTTCACTGCGAAATTTAGGTGTGACCAGGTTGCGTTTTGTGCCGTTTCCTGTCGCGGGCACTAGGCCGACCCACACAAGTGAGGTACCGTTTTTCTCGTAAGACTTTGGGGAACACGGGGTGGGTGGAAATTTGTGGATCCACGCAGATTCCGGAACTTTCCACGACAGAAATGTTGGGAAAATGTGGTTTTTTTGACAATTTTTTAGGTTTGCAAGGGATTCTGGCTAACAGACTCTGGAGGGAGGCAGTCAAGTCACCCCATCCTGGATTTCCCTGGGTGTCTAGTTTTCAAAAATGTATTGGTTTGCTAGGTATCCCAAGGTGCCCGCAGAGGTAGGGTTCAAAAACTACAGCTAGTCATTTTTCCAAAAAAGGGTCATTTTTCACTGCGAAATTGAGGTGTGACCAGGTTGCGTTTTGCGCCGTTCCCTGTTGCGGGCACTAGGCCGACCCACACAAGTGAGGTACCGTTTTTCTCGTAAGACTTTGGGGAACGCGGGGTGGGTGGAAATTTGTGGATCCACGCAGATTCTGGAACTTTCCACGACAGAAATGTGGGGAAAATGTGTTTTTTTGGTCAATTTTTTAGGTTTGCAAGGGATTCTGGGTAACAGACCCTGGTGGGAGGCAGTCAAGTCACCCCATCCTGGATTCCCCTGGGTGTCTAGTTTTCAAAAATGTATAGGTTTGTTAGGTTTCCCAAGGTGCCCGCAGAGCTAGGGTTCAAAAACTACAGCTAGTCATTTTTCCAAAAAAGGGTCATTTTTCACTGCGAAATTGAGGTGTGACCAGGTTGCGTTTTGCGCCGTTTCCTGTCGCGGGCACTAGGCCGACCCACACAAGTGAGGTACCATTTTTCTCGTAAGACTTCGGGGAACGCAAGGTGGGTGGAAATTTGTGGATCCACGAAGATTCCGGAACTTTCCACGACAGAAATGTGGGGAAAATGTGTTTTTTTGGACAATTTTTTAGGTTTGCAAGGGATTCTGGGTAACAGACCCTGGTGGGAGGCAATCAAGTCACCCCATCCTGGATTCCCCTGGGTGTCTAGTTTTCAAAAATGTATAGGTTTGCTAGGTTTCCCAAGGTGCCCGCAGAGCTAGGGTTCAAAAACTACAGCTAGTCATTTTTCCAAAAAAGGGTCATTTTTCACTGCGAAATTGAGGTGGGACCAGGTTGCGTTTTGCGCCGTTTCCTGTCGCGGGAACTAGGCCGACCCACATAAGTGAGGTACCGTTTTTCTCATAAGACTTTGGGGAACGCGGGGTGGGTGGAAATTTGTGGATCCACGCAGATTCTGGAACTTTCCACGACAGAAATGTGGGGAAAATGTGTTTTTTTGGACAATTTTTTAGGTTTGCAAGGGATTCTGGGTAACAGACCCTGGTGGGAGGCAGTCAAGTCACCCCATCCTGGATTCCCCTGGGTGTCTAGTTTTCAAAAATGTATAGGTTTGTTAGGTTTCCTGTAGGAGAGTAGGGTCTGCTATCCTATGGTCACCCCAAATTTTTGCTTTTTGCTTCACTGGTTTTTGACATATTGAGGCTGTGGGCCTGCCAATCAGACCCCCAGCCTGCTGTTCTCTCTACTAAATTAAAACTATGCACCCTAGGTGCATAACCAATTGGAAGTGGATCACCCTGTCAGCCCCTGTACCAGTGTACACTAGGTACCCAGGGCATTGGTGTACCCAAGGCCTGCCAAGGGCTGCAGCATGTATTATGCCACCCCAGGCTTGGCCTAACAATTTGACACAACTGGCTGATCACTCAGCTGGGGTAAGTTGGTGTAATCACCTCTTACTTAGGTGTAGTATACCTATACCTAACCTTAAATGGGACACCTGGTAACCTATAAGTCACTCCTATGGCAGGCCTTAACAATCCTGAAGGCAGAGTGCTTGGTTCCATGTGAGATGGTGCTCTGGCATGAGCTGAGCCTGTCTGCAGTGGTCGGAACAACTTCCTTCTACTGTTTCCAGATATCGTCATACCATATACTCTTAAGTGCATTATGAACCTCGCGGTTAAATGCTATCTTTGGTTTGGCTTTATCAAAACATGTCGAGTAAGGTGTCATACGAATTGGAACACTAACCCCTCGCCAATTCTGGCGACGGGGTTAGCATTCCACCCTTCTAGAGGGACACGACATGTACAGTGCCTGAAACCCGGGTAAAATCAGACATAGCCTCAGCTCCACAAAATGGATGCTGCCACCACAGACACAAGTCTGCCCTCCTGCTGCTGGGAGTCCTTCCAGCTTGGGAGGTGTGGACAAAGGGTTTCCTGCCAGGGGAGGTGCGTGCACCACCCCAGACAGGATTTTGTGTATTGGTCAGGTAGGGCTTGAAAGAAACCAGACATGCCTGTGGCTCACAAGGAGCCTCGGTGCATATGCCAGTTCAAACCGGTCCTGGGGCACACCAGTCCCGGGCCTGGGGCGAGCTGGACAAAGGATTGGGGGTGTAACCACCCCCCTTCCTGGTCCCACCCATAGGGAGGGACCTAGCAGGTAGTCCGGCCCCTAGAATCCGAATAAAGGTAGGAGCTGTGTCCTAAGACTTCAGACATCCTGGAATCAACTTAAAACTAAGAAGAAGACGGGAACTTCGACGCTCTGCTGCACAGAGGACTGAAGCCAATCTCCCCTGTGGTCAGGGAGTGACCACCTTGCTAACGCAAGCACCATCCAGCGAATCAACGTCTGCTTTGCCGCCGCCTCCCGCCGGAGCCCGAGCCCAGAGACTGACAAGACCTGGACCTCCAGACCTCTCACCGCCCGATCCACAGTCCCTGCAAAGAGGAGACCCGTGGAGGCACCGAGACACGTGGAGCCAGCCATCTTGAAACGACTACGACAAGCTGACCAGTGCAACAACCGAGGCTCCCTCCAAGTTGTGCTTTGGGTCCTGAGAAGCCCAACCCTCGAGCAGCATCTGCACCAAAGGTGAGCCCTCCAGCATCTCCACGATCTGCGTGGGGCCCTTCTGCATTTTGCCACTCGACGCGCCTAACCGGTTGCTGGCCCGCTGGCTAGTGGCCATCTTGGCGACGAAATCTACGACAAACACCGCTGGTCTGGTTGCTCCAGACTGGCCCTTGCTCCCCTCCAAAGGAGCAGTTCCTCTGACCTTGCTGGTCAGAACCATCAGCTTAAACTCCTTGCCTACAACAATTGCTTTTGCCAAGGCTTGTTTGCTTCGATCAAGTCGCCGACACCGCCGACAGCGAGAGCCTGCGTGGGACAGCTCGTGACTCGACTCCTGGACGTCGTCGACCTTCAGGGACCACGTGGCTGCAGAGTCAAGCTACACCTTCCTTCCTGTTTGCACCCGACATCGCCTGGTACCCACCTGGTGCCACGCTGGTCACTGGCTAGTGACTGTGAACACTGTCCCCTCTGCTTTCAGGTCTTCAACATCTCCGATCCACTCTTGGATCCACTGCATCTCTTCCCGACCGACCGCCTGCAGCCCTTTTGTCTACAGGCCCCACGGAACAGATAGAAGAAACCCGACGCACTTCGAGGCCTATGCACCCGCTTCCTGTGGGTGAGGTAAAGCTGGCACACCTGTGCCCAAGTGTAGTATTACATCTCTAGTGCCTGTGTTCCAAATCTTAAGTTCCTAGGTCATCCGGAAGATTCCTTTTGCAGTAACTTTGTACTTTTTACGCACCCATTGAAACCTATGGGAGCACGCGTGTGACTATTTGCTCTGCACACGCCACCCGTGGACCTCCTGGTCACTAACTGACGTTAGCTCCTTGTAGGCCCAGCGATTCTAGAGGCCCTAGGCCTTTTCCCTTTTCTGTTCGTGGTACTTATACCACTATTTTAGTATATGGTTCGAGTGGCCACCAGGGCCTATCCATATAAAGTGCAACTTCTGCGTATTCTGTGATAATCTTGTTTGACGATTTGTGCTCCTGTGCTCATAAAGAGACTAGGGGTTACTTTGAGAAATAAATACATATATATTTTGAATATATATCTGTGTGGTGTCCTTTCATTGGTATAAAAGGGGGTTACTATTGGTAAAACAGCTTGCTTAACACGCATCACGAGTTTAGCCTCAAAGACTGCTTAGCCTACGCTACCCCTAGGGCAGCTAGTCCGAAAAGGTTGACTTACAACCACACCATAAGGGTTGCTTGGCATGGTACAAGGTGATCACTTTAACTAGTGAGCATCATATACCAGGCCAACTTCTCACATTGGTGAGCAGCGGTTGGATTTGAGCTTGCTGTGTTTTACCATTGTAATCTCTTGGTTACCAATTGAAAGATCACATAGGTACCTGTAGGTACATATAAAACAAGATTAGATATACTTAAGTTCTACTGAACTTAGTTGTTGTAGAGCAAAGGGAGTAGCACACCCTGACTACAACTACTAGATAGGTTTAGTAGGTAAACCCAAGTGTAGGTAGATTGCAACACATCCACCCACACTTAAGAGCAATGGCTGGGGCAGAGGGGTCCACTGTACCCATCTCTGTTGAGAGTGACCCCCCGAGGGCACCATCCATCTATGCTACCCTTAATCAAAATGAGCTCAGGCAGCTGGCAACTCTTAGAGGCCTTAAACAGCCCAAGAACCCTACCTCTGCTTTGCTCAGAGAGCTCTTGCAAGAAGATGAAAATCAAAAAGAGCTCAGGAAAGCTTCCCAGTTAGCCCCCTTAGGGACAGGAACAGGAGGCCCCCCTTCTGAAGATGCCACTGAAGTACCCCTTCCCAATAGTCACCCCTTAGATGGGATGCCTACCACAGAGGATGAGAGTGAAAAGGATACTGACAGTAGTGAGGATGAAGGGAGAACTAGCCCAGTGCCAAGTGTTATACTTGGCCCAGCTAAACTAAGGCTATTGGGGACTGACAGTGGGTTCACCCCACTGGACCTCCCCAGTGGACTTAACACAGGGCTTGGAAGGCAAAGGAATCGCTCAGGTGACTCCAATGCTTCCCATGGCTCTAGAGGCTCTCAAGGTCACTCCAGGAGAAGGATGACCACCCCTCAGAGGAGGGAACATGAGGCCAAGATGCAAGAAGCTCAGCTGAGGATCAGGAAGCAGGAGCTAGAAGTAGCCCTGATGGAAGAGAAACTTAGCAAGGCTAGACAGCATAAAGAGAGTGGGTCTATACCCACTGGTGGCAGCATTGTCCCTAAGGACAAAGATAGGGTTTTCGATAATAGAAACCTGTCTAAGGTTGTGCCCCCCTACAAAAGTGGGGATGACATCCACAAGTGGATAACTGCTCTTGAGAGGGCCTGCAAAGTACAGCAGGTTCCTGAAGACCAGTGGGCAGCAATCCTCTGGCTCTCCTTTGAAGGAAGAGGCAGAGACAGACTCCTCACTGTTAGAGAAGAGGATGTCAGAAATTACAGAGTCCTGAAGAGTGTTCTAGTTGATGGGTTAGGCTTAACCACTGAACAGTACAGGTTAATGTTCAGAGACACCCAAAAGACACAGACTCAGGACTGGTCTGAATACATTGAATGTGCCACTAAGGCTCTGGAGGGTTGGTTGCTGGGAAGTAAGGTATCTGATTTTACAGGATTGTATAATTTGATGATGAGAGAACAGATTTTAAATAACTGTCAAAACCAGCAACTGCATCAACACTTGGTTGACTCTGATCTGACCTCTCCCCAAGAATTGGGAAAGAAGGCAGACAAATGGGTCAGAACCAGGGTTAAGCAAAAGAACCAGAACCAGGGCCAAGGGGGTGATCAGAAGAAAACAGACCAAAAGGGTGGAGATCAGAAACCTAAAGACCAGAAGTCTTCAACAGGGCCCCAAACTACTACTAAGGAGGGTGGGTCCCAACAGTCCAAAAAGAAGAAAGAAGGTCAAAAGAAACCCTGGTGCAATCATTGCAAGAATACAACTCACTGGACTAGTGATTGCAAAAAGGGTGGAGCCCCCAACACTGTTGCCCCTAAGGCACCTGCTCCCAGTACTACTGTTAGCAGTGTTGGTCCCCAGACAAAGGGTGTAGTGGGAATCACTATGGGAACTGAAGGAGATTCTGACTTAGACAGAACCCTGACACAGGCAGTCTTGATCTGTGATGGGGACATTGATTTGTCCCTGACTGTGAGCCCCAGTAACCTGGGCAAGTACAGACAGACTCCTTTAATTAATGACAAAGTGGCTCAAGCCTACAGGGACACCTGTGCCAGTGTCACTATGGTGACACCAGGCTTTGTGGACCCTGGACAGTACATACCAGGTGAGAACTACCTGGTGACCAATGCCAGCAATGCCACTACTTCACATAGTGTGGCAGTTGTTAACTTCTCATGGGGAGGGGTAACTGGCCTCAAAAGGGTTGTGGTTAGTGCAGACCTCCCAGTAGAATGTTTGTTGGGCAATGACCTAGAGAGTTCTCTATGGTCAGAAGTGGAGTACAGGACTCATGCAGAGATGTTAGGTATATCATCACATGTCCTTGCTGTGACCAGGTCACAGGCCAAAAAGTGCCTCACTGAACCACAGGTCTTGGATCCTGGAACAATGGACCAAGCACCTACCAAGAAGAAGAACAGGAGGGTCAAGGCTGTGCCTTCCCCCCTGCCTCAGAGTGATGATCAGCCTTCCCAGGAAGCTGATCTAGAGGACCCTGAAGGAACTGTCCCTGAAGAGCTTGAACCTGACCAGGTTGAGTTTCTGGGGACAGGGGGACCTTCAAGGGCTGACTTGAGGCAGGCTCAGTTATCCTGTCCCTCTCTTGAACCCCTCAGACAGCTGGCTGCTGCTGAGGCTGCTGGGAATGCTCAAGGTACCCATAAAGTGTATTGGGATGAAGGGCTCCTTTATTCAGAGGCTAGAGACCCCAAGCCTGGTGCAACCAGGAGGTTGGTTATACCTCTGCAATTTAGGGGCTTCCTTCTTACCTTGGCCCATGACATTCCTTTAGCAGGACACCTAGGCCAGAACAAGACCTGGGACAGACTTGTCCCTCACTTTCACTGGCCTCATATGAATGAAGATACAAAGGAGTTTTGTCGCTCCTGTGTTACCTGCCAAGCCAGTGGCAAATCAGGTGGCACAACAAAGGCCCCCCTGATACCACTACCTGTGGTGGGGGTTCCCTTTGAAAGAGTGGGAATAGACATAGTGGGTCCCATGGATCCTCCCACTGCATCTGGGCACAGATTTATACTGGTGGTAGTGGATCATGCCACCAGGTATCCAGAGGCAATTCCCCTTAGGACCACTACAGCTCCTGTTGTGGCCAGGGCCCTGCTGGGAGTATTCTCCAGAGTGGGGTTTCCTAAGGAGGTAGTATCTGACAGAGGTACCAACTTTATGTCAGGATACTTAACAGCTATGTGGAAGGAATGTGGTGTCAACTACAAGTTCACCACCCCTTATCACCCACAATGCAATGGGCTTGTTGAGAGATTCAACAAGACCCTAAAGGGTATGATCAAAGGATTACCTGAAAAGCTCAGGCGAAGATGGGACATCCTTCTACCCTGCCTTCTGTTTGCTTACAGAGAGGTCCCACAAAAAGGAGTTGGCTACAGCCCCTTTGAATTGTTGTTTGGGCACCCTGTGAGAGGCCCACTGTGTTTGGTGAAGGAAGGCTGGGAGTTACCTCTCAAAAAGCCTAAGCTAGACATAGTGGACTATGTACTTGGTCTCCGCTCCAGGATGGCTGAGTATATGGAGAAGGCATCCAAAAACCTTGAGGCAAGCCAGGCCTTACAGAAAGCTTGGCATGACCAAAAGGCTGTCTTGGTTGAGTTTCAGCCAGGACAGAAGGTATGGGTGTTGGAGCCAGTGGCCCCAGCAGCACTCCAAGACAAATGGTCTGGACCCCATACAATCCTGGAAAAGAAGGGAGAGGTCACCTACTTGGTCGACCTAGGAACTCCCAGGAGTCCCCACAGGGTACTCCATGTTAACAGACTTAAAGCATATGTTGACAGGGCAGACATGGGCTTGCTCATGGCTACAGATGAGGGACAGGAGGAAGAGAGTGACCCTCTCCCAGACCTGTTGTCTCAGAACCCTGAAGATGGCTCAGTTGAAGGAGTGACCCTTGGAGGCAACCTCACTGCCCATCAGCAGACTGAATGTAGACAGGTTCTACAATCATTTTCACATATGTTTTCCTTGATACCTAGTCAAACTGACTGGTGTACCCATGTGGTGGACACTGGTGACAGTCTGCCTGTAAAGAACAAACTTTACAGACAACCTGACCACGTCAGGGACTGTATAAAGGCTGAGGTACATAAAATGCTGGAATTAGGTGTCATTGAACCCTCAGAGAGCCCCTGGGCTAGCCCAGTGGTCCTGGTCCCCAAACCTCACACCAAAGATGGCAAGAGAGAGATGAGGTTCTGTGTGGATTACAGAGGACTCAATGCTGTCACCAGGACAGATGCACACCCTATTCCAAGGGCAGATGAGCTCATAGACAAACTAGCTTCTGCAAAGTTTTTGAGCACATTTGACTTAACAGCTGGCTATTGGCAAATCAGATTAGCTGAGGAGTCTAAGGCCAAAACAGCATTCTCAACCCCAGGTGGGCACTACCAGTTTGTGGTGATGCCCTTTGGTCTGAAGAATGCACCTGCCACCTTCCAAAGGCTGGTGAACCAAGTCCTTACTGGGTTGGATGACTTTTGCGCAGCATATCTTGATGACATTGCTGTCTTTAGCTCCACCTGGGAGGATCACCTGATCCACCTGAAGAAGGCTCTTGAGGCTCTGCAAAGGGCAGGCCTCACTATCAAGGCTACTAAGTGCCAGATAGGGCAGAGTAAGGTTGTATATTTGGGCCACCTTGTAGGTGGAGGCCAAGTTCAACCACTGGAGAGTAAGATACAATCCATCAAGGACTGGTCCCCTCCAACCACCCAGACTCAAGTTCGAGCTTTCTTGGGCTTGACTGGGTACTACAGGAAGTTTGTTAAGAACTATGGGTCCATTGTGACTCCTCTTAATGATCTGACATCCAAGAAGATGCCCAAAAAGGTTCAGTGGACAGTAAGCTGTCAAAAGGCATTTGATGACCTGAAGGAGGCCATGTGCTCTGCACCTATCCTGAAAAGTCCTGACTACTCCAAAGAGTTTATTGTCCAAACAGATGCTTCTGAGTTGGGTGTGGGAGCTGTGCTGTCACAACTTAATGTAGATGGTCAAGACCAACCCATTGCTTTTATTAGCAGAAGGTTGACCCCCAGAGAGAAGAATTGGTCAGCTATTGAGAGGGAGGCCTTTGCTGTGGTGTGGGCCCTGAAGAAGCTGAGGCCATACTTGTTTGGCACTCACTTCAAGATTCAGACCGACCACAAGCCCCTCTTGTGGCTAAATCAGATGAAGGGTGAAAACCCCAAACTGCTTAGGTGGTCCATTTCCCTACAGGGGATGGACTTTACAGTGGAGCACCGGCCAGGTACTGACCATGGGAATGCAGATGGTCTCTCCAGGTACTTCCACTTAGGACATGAAGACGAGACTGGTCAAGGCTAGTTTAATGTCCCAGCGTTTGGGGGGGGGTTGTGTAGGAGAGTAGGGTCTGCTATCCTATGGTCACCCCAAATTTTTGCTTTTTGCTTCACTGGTTTTTGACATATTGAGGCTGTGGGCCTGCCAATCAGACCCCCAGCCTGCTGTTCTCTCTACTAAATTAAAACTATGCACCCTAGGTGCATAACCAATTGGAAGTGGATCACCCTGTCAGCCCCTGTACCAGTGTACACTAGGTACCCAGGGCATTGGTGTACCCAAGGCCTGCCAAGGGCTGCAGCATGTATTATGCCACCCCAGGCTTGGCCTAACAATTTGACACAACTGGCTGATCACTCAGCTGGGGTAAGTTGGTGTAATCACCTCTTACTTAGGTGTAGTATACCTATACCTAACCTTAAATGGGACACCTGGTAACCTATAAGTCACTCCTATGGCAGGCCTTAACAATCCTGAAGGCAGAGTGCTTGGTTCCATGTGAGATGGTGCTCTGGCATGAGCTGAGCCTGTCTGCAGTGGTCGGAACAACTTCCTTCTACTGTTTCCAGATATCGTCATACCATATACTCTTAAGTGCATTATGAACCTCGCGGTTAAATGCTATCTTTGGTTTGGCTTTATCAAAACATGTCGAGTAAGGTGTCATACGAATTGGAACACTAACCCCTCGCCAATTCTGGCGACGGGGTTAGCATTCCACCCTTCTAGAGGGACACGACATGTACAGTGCCTGAAACCCGGGTAAAATCAGACATAGCCTCAGCTCCACAAAATGGATGCTGCCACCACAGACACAAGTCTGCCCTCCTGCTGCTGGGAGTCCTTCCAGCTTGGGAGGTGTGGACAAAGGGTTTCCTGCCAGGGGAGGTGCGTGCACCACCCCAGACAGGATTTTGTGTATTGGTCAGGTAGGGCTTGAAAGAAACCAGACATGCCTGTGGCTCACAAGGAGCCTCGGTGCATATGCCAGTTCAAACCGGTCCTGGGGCACACCAGTCCCGGGCCTGGGGCGAGCTGGACAAAGGATTGGGGGTGTAACCACCCCCCTTCCTGGTCCCACCCATAGGGAGGGACCTAGCAGGTAGTCCGGCCCCTAGAATCCGAATAAAGGTAGGAGCTGTGTCCTAAGACTTCAGACATCCTGGAATCAACTTAAAACTAAGAAGAAGACGGGAACTTCGACGCTCTGCTGCACAGAGGACTGAAGCCAATCTCCCCTGTGGTCAGGGAGTGACCACCTTGCTAACGCAAGCACCATCCAGCGAATCAACGTCTGCTTTGCCGCCGCCTCCCGCCGGAGCCCGAGCCCAGAGACTGACAAGACCTGGACCTCCAGACCTCTCACCGCCCGATCCACAGTCCCTGCAAAGAGGAGACCCGTGGAGGCACCGAGACACGTGGAGCCAGCCATCTTGAAACGACTACGACAAGCTGACCAGTGCAACAACCGAGGCTCCCTCCAAGTTGTGCTTTGGGTCCTGAGAAGCCCAACCCTCGAGCAGCATCTGCACCAAAGGTGAGCCCTCCAGCATCTCCACGATCTGCGTGGGGCCCTTCTGCATTTTGCCACTCGACGCGCCTAACCGGTTGCTGGCCCGCTGGCTAGTGGCCATCTTGGCGACGAAATCTACGACAAACACCGCTGGTCTGGTTGCTCCAGACTGGCCCTTGCTCCCCTCCAAAGGAGCAGTTCCTCTGACCTTGCTGGTCAGAACCATCAGCTTAAACTCCTTGCCTACAACAATTGCTTTTGCCAAGGCTTGTTTGCTTCGATCAAGTCGCCGACACCGCCGACAGCGAGAGCCTGCGTGGGACAGCTCGTGACTCGACTCCTGGACGTCGTCGACCTTCAGGGACCACGTGGCTGCAGAGTCAAGCTACACCTTCCTTCCTGTTTGCACCCGACATCGCCTGGTACCCACCTGGTGCCACGCTGGTCACTGGCTAGTGACTGTGAACACTGTCCCCTCTGCTTTCAGGTCTTCAACATCTCCGATCCACTCTTGGATCCACTGCATCTCTTCCCGACCGACCGCCTGCAGCCCTTTTGTCTACAGGCCCCACGGAACAGATAGAAGAAACCCGACGCACTTCGAGGCCTATGCACCCGCTTCCTGTGGGTGAGTTAAAGCTGGCACACCTGTGCCCAAGTGTAGTATTACATCTCTAGTGCCTGTGTTCCAAATCTTAAGTTCCTAGGTCATCCGGAAGATTCCTTTTGCAGTAACTTTGTACTTTTTACGCACCCATTGAAACCTATGGGAGCACGCGTGTGACTATTTGCTCTGCACACGCCACCCGTGGACCTCCTGGTCACTAACTGACGTTAGCTCCTTGTAGGCCCAGCGATTCTAGAGGCCCTAGGCCTTTTCCCTTTTCTGTTCGTGGTACTTATACCACTATTTTAGTATATGGTTCGAGTGGCCACCAGGGCCTATCTATATAAAGTGCAACTTCTGCGTATTCTGTGATAATCTTGTTTGACGATTTGTGCTCCTGTGCTCATAAAGAGACTAGGGGTTACTTTGAGAAATAAATACATATATATTTTGAATATATATCTGTGTGGTGTCCTTTCATTGGTATAAAAGGGGGTTACTATTGGTAAAACAGCTTGCTTAACACGCATCACGAGTTTAGCCTCAAAGACTGCTTAGCCTACGCTACCACTAGGGCAGCTAGTCCGAAAAGGTTGACTTACAACCACACCATAAGGGTTGCTTGGCATGGTACAAGGTGATCACTTTAACTAGTGAGCATCATATACCAGGCCAACTTCTCACATTTCCCAAGGTGCCCGCAGAGCTAGGGTTCAAAAACTACAGCTAGTCATTTTTCCAAAAAAGGGTCATTTTTCACTGCGAAATTGAGGTGTGACCAGGTTGCGTTTTGCGCCGTTTCCTGTCGTGGGCACTAGGCCGACCCACACAAGTGAGGTACCGTTTTTCTCGTAAGACTTTGGGGAACGCGGGGTGGGTGGAAATTTGTGGATCCACGCAGATTCCGGAACTTTCCACGACAGATATGTGGGGAAAATGTGTTTTTTTTGACAATTGTTTAGGTTTGCAAGGGATTCTGGGTAACAGACCCTGGTGGGAGGCAGTCAAGTCACCCCATCCTGGATTCCCCTGGGTGTCTAGTTTTCAAAAATGTATAGGTTTGTTAGGTTTCCCAAGGTGCCCGCAGAGCTAGGGTTCAAAAACTACAGCTAGTCATTTTTCCAAAAAAGGGTCATTTTTCACTGCGAAATTGAGGTGTGACCAGGTTGCGTTTTGCGCCGTTTCCTGTCGCGGGCACTAGGCCGACCCACACAAGTGAGGTACCATTTTTCTCGTAAGACTTCGGGGAACGCGAGGTGGGTGGAAATTTGTGGATCCACGCAGATTCCGGAACTTTCCACGACAGAAATGTGGGGAAAATGTGTTTTTTTTGACAATTTTTTAGGTTTGCAAGGGATTCTGGGTAACAGACCCTGGTGGGAGGCAATCAAGTCACCCCATCCTGGATTCCCCTGGGTGACTAATTTTCAAAAATGTATAGGTTTGTTAGGTTTCCCAAGGTGCCCGCAGAGCTAGGGTTCAAAAACTACAGCTAGTCATTTTTCCAAAAAAGGGTCATTTTTCACTGCGAAATTGAGGTGTGACCAGGTTGCGTTTTGCGCCGTTTCCTGTCGTGGGCACTAGGCCGACCCACACAAGTGAGGTACCGTTTTTCTCGTAAGACTTTGGGGAACGCGGGGTGGGTGGAAATTTGTGGATCCACACAGATTCCGGAACTTTCCACGACAGATATGTGGGGAAAATGTGGTTTTTTTGACAATTGTTTAGGTTTGCAAGGGATTCTGGGTAACAGACCCTGGTGGGAGGCAGTCAAGTCACCCCATCCTGGATTCCCCTGGGTGTCTAGTTTTCAAAAATGTATAGGTTTGCTAGGTTTCCCAAGGTGCCCGCAGAGGTAGGGTTCAAAAACTACAGCTAGTCATTTTTCCAAAAAAGGGTCATTTTTCACTGCGAAATTTAGGTGTGACCAGGTTGCGTTTTGTGCCGTTTCCTGTCGCGGGCACTAGGCCGACCCACACAAGTGAGGTACCGTTTTTCTCGTAAGACTTTGGGGAACACGGGGTGGGTGGAAATTTGTGGATCCACGCAGATTCCGGAACTTTCCACGACAGAAATGTGGGGAAAATGTGTTTTTTTTGACAATTTTTTAGGTTTGCAAGGGATTCTGGCTAACAGACTCTGGAGGGAGGCAGTCAAGTCACCCCATCCTGGATTCCCCTGGGTGTCTAGTTTTCAAAAATGTATTGGTTTGCTAGGTATCCCAAGGTGCCCGCAGAGGTAGGGTTCAAAAACTACAGCTAGTCATTTTTCCAAAAAAGGGTCATTTTTCACTGCGAAATTGAGGTGTGACCAGGTTGCGTTTTGCGCCGTTCCCTGTTGCGGGCACTAGGCCGACCCACACAAGTGAGGTACCGTTTTTCTCGTAAGACTTTGGGGAACGCGGGGTGGGTGGAAATTTGTGGATCCACGCAGATTCTGGAACTTTCCACGACAGAAATGTGGGGAAAATGTGTTTTTTTGGACAATTTTTTAGGTTTGCAAGGGATTCTGGGTAACAGACCCTGGTGGGAGGCAGTCAAGTCACCCCATCCTGGATTCCCCTGGGTGTCTAGTTTTCAAAAATGTATAGGTTTGTTAGGTTTCCCAAGGTGCCCGCAGAGCTAGGGTTCAAAAACTACAGCTAGTCATTTTTCCAAAAAAGGGTCATTTTTCACTGCGAAATTGAGGTGTGACCAGGTTGCGTTTTGCGCCGTTTCCTGTCGCGGGCACTAGGCCGACCCACACAAGTGAGGTACCATTTTTCTCGTAAGACTTCGGGGAACGCAAGGTGGGTGGAAATTTGTGGATCCACGAAGATTCCGGAACTTTCCACGACAGAAATGTGGGGAAAATGTGTTTTTTTGGACAATTTTTTAGGTTTGCAAGGGATTCTGGGTAACAGACCCTGGTGGGAGGCAATCAAGTCACCCCATCCTGGATTCCCCTGGGTGTCTAGTTTTCAAAAATGTATAGGTTTGCTAGGTTTCCCAAGGTGCCCGCAGAGCTAGGGTTCAAAAACTACAGCTAGTCATTTTTCCAAAAAAGGGTCATTTTTCACTGCGAAATTGAGGTGGGACCAGGTTGCGTTTTGCGCCGTTTCCTGTCGCGGGCACTAGGCCGACCCACATAAGTGAGGTACCGTTTTTCTCATAAGACTTTGGGGAACGCGGGGTGGGTGGAAATTTGTGGATCCACGCAGATTCTGGAACTTTCCACGACAGAAATGTGGGGAAAATGTGTTTTTTTGGACAATTTTTTAGGTTTGCAAGGGATTCTGGGTAACAGACCCTGGTGGGAGGCAGTCAAGTCACCCCATCCTGGATTCCCCTGGGTGTCTAGTTTTCAAAAATGTATAGGTTTGTTAGGTTTCCCAAGGTGCCCGCAGAGCTAGGGTTCAAAAACTACAGCTAGTCATTTTTCCAAAAAAGGGTCATTTTTCACTGCGAAATTGAGGTGTGACCAGGTTGCGTTTTGCGCCGTTTCCTGTCGTGGGCACTAGGCCGACCCACACAAGTGAGGTACCGTTTTTCTCGTAAGACTTTGGGGAACGCGGGGTGGGTGGAAATTTGTGGATCCACGCAGATTCCGGAACTTTCCACGACAGATATGTGGGGAAAATGTGTTTTTTTTGACAATTGTTTAGGTTTGCAAGGGATTCTGGGTAACAGACCCTGGTGGGAGGCAGTCAAGTCACCCCATCCTGGATTCCCCTGGGTGTCTAGTTTTAAAAAATGTATAGGTTTGTTAGGTTTCCTGTAGGAAGGTGGATATCTGACTATGGTTACCCCCAAATTTTTGCCTAGTGTCTAGCTGGTTTTTCGACTTAGTTGGCCTGAGATCCTGCCATTCAGGATCTCAGCCTGGCTGTTCTCTCTTTAAAATGGACTCCATGTACCCTAGGTACATACCCAATTGGTTGGATCACCCTGTCAGCCCCTGTACCAGTGTACACTAGGTACCCAGGGCATTGGTGTACCCAAGGCCTGCCAGGGGCTGCAGCATGTATTATGCCACCCCAGGCTTGGCCTAACAATCTGACACAACTGGCTGATCACTCAGCTGGGGTAAGTTGGTGTAATCACCTCTTACTTAGGTGTAGTATACCTATACCTAACCTTAAATGGGACACCTGGTAACCTATAAGTCACTCCTATGGCAGGCCTTAACAATCCTGAAGGCAGAGTGCTTGGTTCCATGTGAGATGGTGCTCTGGCATGAGCTGAGCCTGTCTGCAGTGGTCGGAACAACTTCCTTCTACTGTTTCCAGATATCGTCATACCATATACTCTTAAGTGCATTATGAACCTCGCGGTTAAATGCTAACTTTGGTTTGGCTTTATCAAAACATGTCGAGTAAGGTGTCATACGAATTGGAATACTAACCCCTCGCCAATTCTGGCGACGGGGTTAGCATTCCACCCTTCTAGAGGGACACGACATGTACAGTACCTGAAACCCGGGTAAAATCAGACATAGCCTCAGCTCCACAAAATGGATGCTGCCACCACAGACACAAGTCTGCCCTCCTGCTGCTGGGAGTCCTTCCAGCTTGGGAGGTGTGGACAAAGGGTTTCCTGCCAGGGGAGGTGCATGCACCACCCCAGACAGGATTTTGTGTATTGGTCAGGTAGGGCTTGAAAGAAACCAGACATGCCTGTGGCTCACAAGGAGCCTCGGTGCATATGCCAGTTCAAACCGGTCCTGGGGCACACCAGTCCCGGGCCTGGGGCGAGCTGGACAAAGGATTGGGGGTGTAACCACCCCCCTTCCTGGTCCCACCCATAGGGAGGGACCTAGCAGGTAGTCCGGCCCCTAGAATCCGCTTAAAGGTAGGAGCTGTGTCCTAAGACTTCAGACATCCTGGAATCAACTTGAAACTAAGAAGAAGACGGGAACTTCGACATTCTGCTGCACAGAAGACTGAAGAAAATCTCCCCTGTGGTCAGGGAGTGACCACCTTGCTAACGCAAGCACCATCCAGCGAATCACCGTCTGCTTTGCCGCCGCCTCCCGCCGGAGCCCGAGCCCAGAGACTGACAAGACCTGGACCTCCAGACCTCTCACCGCCCGATCCACAGTCCCTGCAAAGAGGAGACCCGTGGAGGCACCGAGACACGTGGAGCCAGCCATCTTGGAACGACTACGACAAGCTGACCAGTGCAACAACCGAGGCTCCCTCCAAGTTGTGCTTTGGGTCCTGAGAAGCCCAACCCTCGAGCAGCATCTGCACCAAAGGTGAGCCCTCCAGCATCTCCACGATCTGCGTGGGGCCCTTCTGCATTTTGCCACTCGACGCGCCTAACCGGTTGCTGGCCCGCTGGCTAGTGGCCATCTTGGCGACGAAATCTACGACAAACACCGCTGGTCTGGTTGCTCCAGACTGGCCCTTGCTCCCCTCCAAAGGAGCAATCCCTCTGACCTTGCTGGTCAGAACCAACAGCTGATTTCCGAATCCTCCTGCAATTGCTTTTGCCAAGGCTTGTTTGCTTCGATCAAGTCGCCGACACCGCCGACAGCGAGAGCCTGCGTGGGACAGCTCGTGAGCCGACTCCTGGACGTCGTCGACCTTCAGGGACCACGTGGCTGCGGAGACAAGCTACCCCTCATCACCTGTTTGCACCCGACATCGCCTGGTACCCACCTGGTGCCACGCTGGTCACTGGCTAGTGACTGTGAACACTGTCCCCTCTGCTTACAGGTCTTCAACATCTCCGATCCACTCTTGGATCCACTGCATCTCTTCCCGACCGACCGCCTGCAGCATCTTTGTCCCAGGCTCAACGGAACAGATAGAAGAAACCCGACGCACTTTGAGGCCTATGCACCCGCTTCCTGTGGGTGAGGTAAAGCTGGTACTCCGGTGCCCATGTGTAGTAATACATCTCTAGTGCCTGTGTTCCAAATCTTAAGTTCCTAGGTCATCCGGAAGATTCCTTTTGCAGTAACTTTGTACTTTTTACGCACCCATTGAAACCTATGGGAGCACGCGTGTGACTATTTGCTCTGCACACGCCACCCGTGGACCTCCTGGTCACTAACTGACGTTAGCTCCTTGTAGGCCCAGCGATTCCAGAGGCCCTAGGCCTTTTCCCTTTTCTGTTCGTGGTACTTATACCACTATTTTAGTATATGGTTTGAGTGGCCACCAGGGCCTATCCATATAAAGTGCAACTTCTGTGTATTCTGTGATAATCTTGTTTGACGATTTGTGCTCCTGTGCTCATAAAGAGACTAGGGGTTACTTTGAGAAATAAATACATATATATTTTGAATATATATCTGTGTGGTGTCCTTTCATTGGTATAAAAGGGGGTTACTATTGGTAAAACAGCTTGCTTAACACGCATCACGAGTTTAGCCTCAAAGACTGCTTAGCCTACGCTACCACTAGGGCAGCTAGTCCAAAAAGGTTGACTTACAACCACACCATAAGGGTTGCTTGGCATGGTACAAGGTGGTCACTAGAACTAGTGAACAGCATATACCAGGCCAACTTCTCACATTGGTGAGCAGCGGTTGGATTTGAGCTTGCTGTGTTTTACCATTGTAATCTCTTGGTTACCAATTGAAAGATCACATAGGTACCTGTAGGTACATATAAAACAAGATTAGATATACTTAAGTTCTACTGAACTTAGTTGTTGTAGAGCAAAGGGAGTAGCACACCCTGACTACAACTACTAGATAGGTTTAGTAGGTAAACCCAAGTGTAGGTAGATTGCAACACATCCACCCACACTTAAGAGCAATGGCCGGGGCAGAGGGGTCCACTGTACCCATCTCTGTTGAGAGTGACCCCCAGAGGGCACCATCCAGCTTTGCTACCCTTAATCAGAATGAGCTCAGGCATTTGGCAACTCTTAGAGGCCTTAAACAGCCCAAGAACCCAAACTCTGCTGAGCTCAGAGAGCTCTTACAGAATGATGAGAATCAGAGAGCACTCAAGAAAGCTTCCCAGTTAGCCCCCTTAGGGACAGGAACAGGAGGCCCCCCTTCTAAAGATGCCACAGAGGTACCCAGTTCCAATAGTCACCCCTTAGATGGGATGCCTACCACAGAGGATGAGAGTGAAAAGGATACTGACAGTAGTGAGGATGAAGGGAGAACTAGCCCAGTGCCAAGTATTATACTTGGCCCAGCTAAACCAAGGCTATTGGGGACTGACAGTGGGTTCAACCCACTGGATCTCCCCAGTGGACTTAACACAGGGCTTGGAAGGCAAAGGAATCGCTCAGGTGACTCCAATGCTTCCCATGGCTCTAGAGGCTCTCAAGGTCACTCCAGGAAAAGGATGACCACCCCTCAGAGGAGGGAACATGAGGCCAGAATGCAGGAAGCCCAGCTGAGGATCAGGAAGCAGGAGCTAGAGGTAGCCCTGATGGAAGAAAAACTGAGGAAGGCTAGGCAACCTAGAGAGAGTGGGTCTATACCCGCTGGTGGCAGCATTGTCCCTAAGGACAAAGATAGGGTCTTTGATAATAGGAACCTGTCTAAGGTTGTGCCCCCCTACAAAAGTGGGGATGACATCCACAAATGGATAACTGCTCTTGAGAGAGCCTGCAAAGTACAGCAGGTTCCTGAAGACCAGTGGGCAGCAATCCTCTGGCTCTCCTTTGAAGGAAGAGGCAGAGACAGACTCCTCACTGTTAGAGAAGAGGATGTCAGAAACTACAGAGTCCTGAAGAGTGTTCTGGTTGATGGGTTAGGCTTAACCACTGAACAGTACAGGTTAATGTTCAGAGATACCCAAAAGACACAGACTCAGGACTGGTCTGAATATGTTGAATGTGCCACTAAGGCTTTGGAGGGTTGGTTGCTGGGAAGTAAGGTATCTGATTATACAGGATTGTACAATTTGATGATGAGAGAACAGATTTTAAGTAACTGTCAAAACCAGCTCCTCCATCAACACCTGGTAGACTCAGATTTGACCTCTCCCCAAGAATTGGGAAAGAGGGCAGATAAATGGGTCAGGACCAGGATCAGGCCTAAGAATCAGGGTGGTGACCAAAAGAAAGATACCACCAAACCTCAAGAGAAGGGAGGGGATAAGGCAAAAGAGAAATCTTCCTCAGGGCCCCAAAACTCCACACAGGGTGGTGGGTCCCAAGCTCCCTCCTCTACCACAGGTAAAAAGCCTTACTGCCATGAGTGTAAAACTCCTGGGCATTGGAAAACTGACAGCAGTTGCCCAAGGGCTACAAACAAAACTGTTCCTCCAATTACTCCTGTCACACCACCTATTACTGTCAGCAGTAATCCCCCAGGTGGTGGGAGTGCCCCCAAAAATTTGGGTGGGTTTACTTGGGGAACACAGGGGGACCCTGGCTTAGCCAATTCCCCTGCAGCAGATACTCTTGTCTGTGATGGTGGCATGGGGTTTGCCAACTTCACTGCCTGTCCCAACACTTTGGGTAGGTACAGACAAGAGCCCTACATCAATGGTACAAAAGCTGAGGCCTACAGAGACACTGGAGCTAGCATCACAATGGTGGCCCATTGGCTAGTTCCCTCTGAGCAGCTTTTGCCTGGTTTCTCCTACCAGGTGACCAACATTGATGGCAAACAGAACAGTCATCCCATGGCAGAGGTATGTCTCAGCTGGGGAGGTGTCACTGGCCCTAAAAGGGTGGCAGTGTCCCCAACCTTGCCTGTAGACTGCTTACTGGGGAATGACTTAGAACTCTCAGCTTGGGCTGGAGTTGAACAAGACACCCATTCTAAAATGGTAGGCCTTTCACAAAAGGGTAGTGGGGTTGTGCCATTCACAACCCCTGTCCAAATAGATTTCCTCCCTGGAAAGGTTGGAAGGGCAGTGGTAGCCACAGCCCAGGCACAGACAGACTTCCCTGTAGAGACTGGCAGAGCTGTGACAGTCACAGCTCAAACACAAACTGAGTGCCTCCCTGAAAAGGTTGGCAAGGCTGTAATGGTCTCAGCCTATACTCAGACTGACATAGGTGTAGTGAAGCCTGAAACTATGGATCACTCCACACAAACAGAGAGTAGTGGGGAGGAAGAAAAGTCTCCCTCTCCCCAGACATTAGGAAAACGCCAGCCTCCTCAGGGAGCTGACCTCACCCCTTGTGAAGGAACTGCCCCAGAGGTAGCCAGGCCTGGCCTGGCAGAGCCTCTGATGTCAGTGGCCCCTTCCAAGGTGGGACCCAGTCTGGTGCAGGTAGCCTGCCTCTCTCTACCCTGCCTCAGTCAGCCCAGGGCTGCAGAGGTCAGGGAGGCCAGTGGACCCCAAGAGGGCCCCTGTCCACAAGAACCCCCCCATCAAAAGAATGAGGATTGCCTGGCTAGTAGCCCTAGTCAGGTGATGGGTAAAAACATTCCTGAGGGATCTCCTTTACAGGTAGTTAGGGACCTCCCCCAGAGGGATTCTGTTGGGTACAGGCAAACATGGGACCTTAGGGCCCCAGACCTGACCTGTCCCTCCAGTAAGCCCACAAAAGGGACCCAGCCTCCAGCTTTAGGTAGCCAGAGGCTGACCCTGAGAGCACAGTGCAACTCAGTTAAGGAAAGAAAGGCATCCATGGTGGAGGATGATTGGAGGAAGCTGAGGCCTCACTTTGAGGACACTCACTTCAGTACTCCATCTCAACACCAGCCTTTTACTTTGCCAAGACACACCAAAGGTAGAGATTCCCTATGGTGGAGACCCTCTGATACCCTTAGGGTGAGGGATTGCTTAGTGGACCATGAGACAGGGGGTAACCATGCCAGTGCTGGTTCCTCCTTATATGGCCACTTGGGCAATATAGGCTTACCTGGTCAAGGTCAGCCTTATCTCCCTTCGTTTGGGGGGGGGTTGTGTAGGAAGGTGGATATCTGACTATGGTTACCCCCAAATTTTTGCCTAGTGTCTAGCTGGTTTTTCGACTTAGTTGGCCTGAGATCCTGCCATTCAGGATCTCAGCCTGGCTGTTCTCTCTTTAAAATGGACTCCATGTACCCTAGGTACATACCCAATTGGTTGGATCACCCTGTCAGCCCCTGTACCAGTGTACACTAGGTACCCAGGGCATTGGTGTACCCAAGGCCTGCCAGGGGCTGCAGCATGTATTATGCCACCCCAGGCTTGGCCTAACAATCTGACACAACTGGCTGATCACTCAGCTGGGGTAAGTTGGTGTAATCACCTCTTACTTAGGTGTAGTATACCTATACCTAACCTTAAATGGGACACCTGGTAACCTATAAGTCACTCCTATGGCAGGCCTTAACAATCCTGAAGGCAGAGTGCTTGGTTCCATGTGAGATGGTGCTCTGGCATGAGCTGAGCCTGTCTGCAGTGGTCGGAACAACTTCCTTCTACTGTTTCCAGATATCGTCATACCATATACTCTTAAGTGCATTATGAACCTCGCGGTTAAATGCTAACTTTGGTTTGGCTTTATCAAAACATGTCGAGTAAGGTGTCATACGAATTGGAATACTAACCCCTCGCCAATTCTGGCGACGGGGTTAGCATTCCACCCTTCTAGAGGGACACGACATGTACAGTACCTGAAACCCGGGTAAAATCAGACATAGCCTCAGCTCCACAAAATGGATGCTGCCACCACAGACACAAGTCTGCCCTCCTGCTGCTGGGAGTCCTTCCAGCTTGGGAGGTGTGGACAAAGGGTTTCCTGCCAGGGGAGGTGCATGCACCACCCCAGACAGGATTTTGTGTATTGGTCAGGTAGGGCTTGAAAGAAACCAGACATGCCTGTGGCTCACAAGGAGCCTCGGTGCATATGCCAGTTCAAACCGGTCCTGGGGCACACCAGTCCCGGGCCTGGGGCGAGCTGGACAAAGGATTGGGGGTGTAACCACCCCCCTTCCTGGTCCCACCCATAGGGAGGGACCTAGCAGGTAGTCCGGCCCCTAGAATCCGCTTAAAGGTAGGAGCTGTGTCCTAAGACTTCAGACATCCTGGAATCAACTTGAAACTAAGAAGAAGACGGGAACTTCGACATTCTGCTGCACAGAAGACTGAAGAAAATCTCCCCTGTGGTCAGGGAGTGACCACCTTGCTAACGCAAGCACCATCCAGCGAATCACCGTCTGCTTTGCCGCCGCCTCCCGCCGGAGCCCGAGCCCAGAGACTGACAAGACCTGGACCTCCAGACCTCTCACCGCCCGATCCACAGTCCCTGCAAAGAGGAGACCCGTGGAGGCACCGAGACACGTGGAGCCAGCCATCTTGGAACGACTACGACAAGCTGACCAGTGCAACAACCGAGGCTCCCTCCAAGTTGTGCTTTGGGTCCTGAGAAGCCCAACCCTCGAGCAGCATCTGCACCAAAGGTGAGCCCTCCAGCATCTCCACGATCTGCGTGGGGCCCTTCTGCATTTTGCCACTCGACGCGCCTAACCGGTTGCTGGCCCGCTGGCTAGTGGCCATCTTGGCGACGAAATCTACGACAAACACCGCTGGTCTGGTTGCTCCAGACTGGCCCTTGCTCCCCTCCAAAGGAGCAATCCCTCTGACCTTGCTGGTCAGAACCAACAGCTGATTTCCGAATCCTCCTGCAATTGCTTTTGCCAAGGCTTGTTTGCTTCGATCAAGTCGCCGACACCGCCGACAGCGAGAGCCTGCGTGGGACAGCTCGTGAGCCGACTCCTGGACGTCGTCGACCTTCAGGGACCACGTGGCTGCGGAGACAAGCTACCCCTCATCACCTGTTTGCACCCGACATCGCCTGGTACCCACCTGGTGCCACGCTGGTCACTGGCTAGTGACTGTGAACACTGTCCCCTCTGCTTACAGGTCTTCAACATCTCCGATCCACTCTTGGATCCACTGCATCTCTTCCCGACCGACCGCCTGCAGCATCTTTGTCCCAGGCTCAACGGAACAGATAGAAGAAACCCGACGCACTTTGAGGCCTATGCACCCGCTTCCTGTGGGTGAGGTAAAGCTGGTACTCCGGTGCCCATGTGTAGTAATACATCTCTAGTGCCTGTGTTCCAAATCTTAAGTTCCTAGGTCATCCGGAAGATTCCTTTTGCAGTAACTTTGTACTTTTTACGCACCCATTGAAACCTATGGGAGCACGCGTGTGACTATTTGCTCTGCACACGCCACCCGTGGACCTCCTGGTCACTAACTGACGTTAGCTCCTTGTAGGCCCAGCGATTCCAGAGGCCCTAGGCCTTTTCCCTTTTCTGTTCGTGGTACTTATACCACTATTTTAGTATATGGTTTGAGTGGCCACCAGGGCCTATCCATATAAAGTGCAACTTCTGTGTATTCTGTGATAATCTTGTTTGACGATTTGTGCTCCTGTGCTCATAAAGAGACTAGGGGTTACTTTGAGAAATAAATACATATATATTTTGAATATATATCTGTGTGGTGTCCTTTCATTGGTATAAAAGGGGGTTACTATTGGTAAAACAGCTTGCTTAACACGCATCACGAGTTTAGCCTCAAAGACTGCTTAGCCTACGCTACCACTAGGGCAGCTAGTCCAAAAAGGTTGACTTACAACCACACCATAAGGGTTGCTTGGCATGGTACAAGGTGGTCACTAGAACTAGTGAACAGCATATACCAGGCCAACTTCTCACATTTCCCAAGGTGCCCGCAGAGCTAGGGTTCAAAAACTACAGCTAGTCATTTTTCCAAAAAAGGGTCATTTTTCACTGCGAAATTGAGGTGTGACCAGGTTGCGTTTTGCGCCGTTTCCTGTCGCGGGCACTAGGCCGACCCACACAAGTGAGGTACCATTTTTCTCGTAAGACTTCGGGGAACGCGAGGTGGGTGGAAATTTGTGGATCCACGCAGATTCCGGAACTTTCCACGACAGAAATGTGGGGAAAATGTGTTTTTTTTGACAATTTTTTAGGTTTGCAAGGGATTCTGGGTAACAGACCCTGGTGGGAGGCAATCAAGTCACCCCATCCTGGATTCCCCTGGGTGTCTAGTTTTCAAAAATGTATAGGTTTGCTAGGTTTCCCAAGGTGCCCGCAGAGCTAGGGTTCAAAAACTACAGCTAGTCATTTTTCCAAAAAAGGGTCATTTTTCACTGCGAAATTGAGGTGTGACCAGGTTGCGTTTTGCGCCGTTTCCTGTCACGGGCACTAGGCTGACCCACACAAGTGAGGTACCATTTTTCTCGTAAGACTTTGGGGAACGCGGGGTGGGTGGAAATTTGTGGATCCACGCAGATTCCGGAACTTTCCACGACAGAAATTTGGGGAAAATGTGTTTTGTTTGACAATTTTTTAGGTTTGCAAGGGATTCTGGGTAACAGACCCTGGTGGGAGGCAGTCAAGTCACCCCATCCTGGATTCCCCTGGGTGTCTAGTTTTTAAAAATGTATAGGTTTGTTAGGTTTCCCAAGGTGCCCGCAGAGCTAGGGTTCAAAAACTACAGCTAGTCATTTTTCCAAAAAAGGGTCATTTTTCACTGCGAAATTGAGGTGTGACCAGGTTGCGTTTTGCGCCGTTTCCTGTCGCGGGCACTAGGCCGACCCACACAAGTGAGGTACCATTTTTCTCGTAAGACTTCGGGGAACGCGAGGTGGGTGGAAATTTGTGGATCCACGCAGATTCCGGAACTTTCCACGACAGAAATGTGGGGAAAATGTGTTTTTTTGACAATTTTTTAGGTTTGCAAGGGATTCTGGGTAACAGACCCTGGTGGGAGGCAATCAAGTCACCCCATCCTGGATTCCCCTGGGTGTCTAGTTTTAAAAAATGTATAGGTTTGCTAGGTTTTCCAAGGTGCCCGCAGAGCTAGGGTTCAAAAACTACAGCTAGTCATTTTTCCAAAAAAGGGTCATTTTTCACTGCGACATTGAGGTGGGACCAGGTTGCGTTTTGCGCCGTTTCCTGTCGCGGGCACTAGGCCGACCCACATAAGTGAGGTACCGTTTTTCTCATAAGACTTTGGGGAACGCGGGGTGGGTGGAAATTTGTGGATCCACGCAGATTCCGGAACTTTCCACGACAGAAATGTGGGGAAAATGTGTTTTTTTGACAATTTTTTAGGTTTGCAAGGGATTCTGGGTAACAGACCCTGGTGGGAGGCAGTGAAGTCACCCCATCCTGGATTCCCCTGGGTGTCTAGTTTTCAAAAATGCATAGGTTTGCAAGGTTTCCTAAGGTGCCCGCAGAGCTAGGGTTCAAAAACTACAGCTAGTCATTTTTTCAAAAAAGGGTGATTTTTCACTGCGAAATTGAGGTGTGACCAGGTTGCGTTTTGCGCCGTTTCCTGTCGCGGGCACTAGGCCGACCCACACAAGTGAGGTACCGTTTTTCTCGTAAGACTTTGGGGAACACGGGGTGGGTGGAAATTTGTGGATCCACGCAGATTCCGGAACTTTCCACGACAGAAATGTGGGGAAAATGTGTTTTTTTTGACAATTTTTTAGGTTTGCAAGGGATTCTGGGTAACAGACTCTGGAGGGAGGCAGTCAAGTCACCCCATCCTGGATTCCCCTGGGTGTCTAGTTTTCAAAAATGTATTGGTTTGCTAGGTATCCCAAGGTGCCCGCAGAGGTAGGGTTCAAAAACTACAGCTAGTCATTTTTCCAAAAAAGGGTCATTTTTCACTGCGAAATTGAGGTGAGACCAGGTTGCGTTTTGCGCCGTTCCCTGTTGCGGGCACTAGGCCGACCCACACAAGTGAGGTACCGTTTTTCTCGTAAGACTTTGGGGAACGCGGGGTGGGTGGAAATTTGTGGATCCACGCAGATTCCGGAACTTTCCACGACAGAAATGTGGGGAAAATGTGTTTTTTTTGACAATTTTTTAGGTTTGCAAGGGATTCTGGGTAACAGACCCTGGTGGGAGGCAGTCAAGTCATCCCATCCTGGATTCCCCTGGGTGTCTAGTTTTCAAAAATGTATAGGTTTGCTAGGTTTACCAAGGTTCCCGCAGAGCTAGGGTTCAAAAACTACAGCTAGTCATTTTTCCAAAAAAGGGTCATTTTTCACTGCGAAATTGAGGTGGGACCAGGTTGCGTTTTGCGCCGTTTCCTGTCGCGGGCACTAGGCCGACCCACATAAGTGAGGTACCGTTTTTCTCGTAAGACTTTGGGGAACGCGGGGTGGGTGGAAATTTGTGGATCCACGCAGATTCTGGAACTTTCCACGACAGAAATGTGGGGAAAATGTGTTTTTTTGGACAATTCTTTAGGTTTGCAAGGGATTCTGGGTAACAGACCCTGGTGGGAGGCAGTCAAGTCACCCCATCCTGGATTCCCCTGGGTGTCTAGTTTTCAAAAATGTATAGGTTTGCTAGGTTTCCCGAGGTGCCCGCAGAGCTAGGGTTCAAAAACTACAGCTAGTAATTTTTTCAAAAAAGGGTCATTTTTCACTGCGAAATTGAGGTGTGACCAGGTTGCGTTTTGCGCCGTTTCCTGTCGCGGGCACTAGGTCGACCCACACAAGTGAGGTACCGTTTTTCGCGTAAGACTTTGGGGAACGCGGGGTGGGTGGAAATTTGTGGATCCACGCAGATTCCGGAACTTTCCACGACAGAAATGTGTGGAAAATGTGGTTTTTTTGACAATTTTTTAGGTATGCAAGGGATTCTGGGTAACAGACCCTGGTGGGAGGCAGTCAAGTCCCCCCATCCTGGATTCCCCTGGGTGTCTAGTTTTCAAAAATGTATAGGTTTGCTAGGTTTCCCAAGGTGCCCGCAGAGCTAGGGTTCAAAAACTACAGCTAGTCATTCTTCCAAAAAAGGGTCATTTTTCACTGCGAAATTGAGGTGTGACCAGGTTGCGTTTTGCGCCATTTCCTGTCGCGGGCACTAGGCCGACCCACACAAGTGAGGTACCGTTTTTCTCGTACGACTTTGGGGAACGCGGGGTGGGTGGAAATTTGTGGATCCACGCAGATTCCGGAACTTTCCACGACAGAAATGTGGGGAAAATGTGTTTTTTTTTACAATTTTTTAGGTTTGCAAGGGATTCTGGGTAACAGACCCTGGTGGGAGGCAGTCAAGTCACCCCATCCTGCATTCCCCTGGGTGTCTAGTTTTCAAAAATGCATAGGTTTGCAAGGTTTCCCAAGGTGCCCGCAGAGCTAGGGTTCAAAAACTACAGCTAGTCATTTTTTCAAAAAAGGGTGATTTTTCACTGCGAAATTGAGGTGTGACCAGGTTGCGTTTTGCGCCGTTTCCTGTCGCGGGCACTAGGCCGACCCACACAAGTGAGGTACCGTTTTTCTCGTAAGACTTTGGGGAACGCGGGGTGGGTGGAAATTTGTGGATCCACGCAGATTCCGGAACTTTCCACGACAGAAATGTGGGGAAAATGTGTTTTTTTTGACAATTTTTTAGGTTTGCAAGGGATTCTGGGTAACAGACCCTGGTGGGAGGCAGTCAAGTCACCCCATCCTGGATTTTCCTGGGTGTCTAGTTTTCAAAAATGTATAGGTTTGCTAGGTTTCACAAGGTGCCCGCAGAGCTAGGGTTCAAAAACTACAGCTAGTCATTTTTCCAAAAAAGGGTCATTTTTCACTGCGAAATTGAGGTGGGACCAGGTTGCGTTTTGCGCCGTTTCCTGTCGCGGGCACTAAGCCGACCCACATAGGTGAGGTACCGTTTTTCTCGTAAGACTTTGGGGAATGCGGGGTGGGTGGAAATTTGTGGATCCACGCAGATTCTGGAACTTTCCACGACAGAAATGTGGGGAAAATGTGTTTTTTTGGACAATTTTTTAGGTTTGCAAGGGATTCTGGGTAACAGACCCTGGTGGGAGGCAGTCAAGTCACCCCATCCTGGATTCCCCTGGGTGTCTAGTTTTCAAAAATGTATAGGTTTGTTAGGTTTCCCAAGGTGCCCGCAGAGCTAGGGTTCAAAAACTACAGCTAGTCATTTTTCCAAAAAAGGGTCATTTTTCACTGCGAAATTGAGGTGTGACCAGGTTGCGTTTTGCGCCGTTTCCTGTCGCGGGCACTAGGCCGACCCACACAAGTGAGGTACCATTTTTCTCGTAAGACTTCGGGGAACGCGAGGTGGGTGGAAATTTGTGGATCCACGCAGATTCCGGAACTTTCCACGACAGAAATGTGGGGAAAATGTGTTTTTTTTGACAATTTTTTAGGTTTGCAAGGGATTCTGGGTAACAGACCCTGGTGGGAGGCAATCAAGTCACCCCATCCTGGATTCCCCTGGGTGTCTAGTTTTCAAAAATGTATAGGTTTGCTAGGTTTCCCAAGGTGCCCGCAGAGCTAGGGTTCAAAAACTACAGCTAGTCATTTTTCCAAAAAAGGGTCATTTTTCACTGCGAAATTGAGGTGTGACCAGGTTGCGTTTTGCGCCGTTTCCTGTCACGGGCACTAGGCCGACCCACACAAGTGAGGTACCATTTTTCTCGTAAGACTTTGGGGAATGCGGGGTGGGTGGAAATTTGTGGATCCACGCAGATTCTGGAACTTTCCACGACAGAAATGTGGGGAAAATGTGTTTTTTTGGACAATTTTTTAGGTTTGCAAGGGATTCTGGGTAACAGACCCTGGTGGGAGGCAATCAAGTCACCCCATCCTGGATTCCCCTGGGTGTCTAGTTTTCAAAAATGTATAGGTTTGCTAGGTTTCCCAAGGTGCCCGCAGAGCTAGGGTTCAAAAACTACAGCTAGTAATTTTTTCAAAAAAGGGTCATTTTTCACTGCGAAATTGAGGTGTGACCAGGTTGCGTTTTGCGCCGTTTCCTGTCGCGGGCACTAGGTCGACCCACACAAGTGAGGTACCGTTTTTCGCGTAAGACTTTGGGGAACGCGGGGTGGGTGGAAATTTGTGGATCCACGCAGATTCCGGAACTTTCCACGACAGAAATGTGTGGAAAATGTGTTTTTTTTGACAATTTTTTAGGTTTGCAAGGGATTCTGGGTAACAGACCCTGGTGGGAGGCAGTCAAGTCCCCCCATCCTGGATTCCCCTGGGTGTCTAGTTTTCAAAAATGTATAGGTTTGCTAGGTTTAGCAAGGTGCCCGCAGAGCTAGGGTTCAAAAACTACAGCTAGTCATTTTTCCAAAAAAGGGTCATTTTTCACTGCGAAATTGAGGTGTGACCAGGTTGCGTTTTGCGCCGTTTCCTGTCGCGGGCACTAAGCCGACCCACACAAGTGAGGTACCATTTTTCTTGTAAGACTTTGGGGAAGGCGGGGTGGGTGGAAATTTGTGGACCCACGCAGATTCCGGAACTTTCCACGACAGAAATGTGAGGAAAATGTGTTTTTTTTGACAATTTTTTAGGTTTGCAAGGGATTCTGGGTAACAGACCCTGGTGGGAGGCAATCAAGTCACCCCATCCTGGATTCCCCTGGGTGTCTAGTTTTCAAAAATGTATAGGTTTGTTAGGTTTCCCAAGGTGCCCGCAGAGCTAGGGTTCAAAAACTACAGCTAGTCATTTTTCCAAAAAAGGGTCATTTTTCACTGCGAAATTGAGGTGTGACCAGGTTGCGTTTTGCGCCGTTTCCTGTCGTGGGCACTAGGCCGACCCACACAAGTGAGGTACCGTTTTTCTCGTAAGACTTTGGGGAACGCGGGGTGGGTGGAAATTTGTGGATCCACGCAGATTCCGGAACTTTCCACGACAGATATGTGGGGAAAATGTGGTTTTTTTGACAATTGTTTAGGTTTGCAAGGGATTCTGGGTAACAGACCCTGGTGGGAGGCAGTCAAGTCACCCCATCCTGGATTCCCCTGGGTGTCTAGTTGTCAAAAATGTATAGGTTTGCTAGGTTTCCCAAGGTGCCCGCAGAGGTAGGGTTCAAAAACTACAGCTAGTCATTTTTCCAAAAAAGGGTCATTTTTCACTGCGAAATTTAGGTGTGACCAGGTTGCGTTTTGTGCCGTTTCCTGTCGCGGGCACTAGGCCGACCCACACAAGTGAGGTACCGTTTTTCTCGTAAGACTTTGGGGAACACGGGGTGGGTGGAAATTTGTGGATCCACGCAGATTCCGGAACTTTCCACGACAGAAATGTGGGGAAAATGTGTTTTTTTTGACAATTTTTTAGGTTTGCAAGGGATTCTGGCTAACAGACTCTGGAGGGAGGCAGTCAAGTCACCCCATCCTGGATTCCCCTGGGTGTCTAGTTTTCAAAAATGTATTGGTTTGCTAGGTATCCCAAGGTGCCCGCAGAGGTAGGGTTCAAAAACTACAGCTAGTCATTTTTCCAAAAAAGGGTCATTTTTCACTGCGAAATTGAGGTGTGACCAGGTTGCGTTTTGCGCCGTTCCCTGTTGCGGGCACTAGGCCGACCCACACAAGTGAGGTACCGTTTTTCTCGTAAGACTTTGGGGAACGCGGGGTGGGTGGAAATTTGTGGAGCCACGCAGATTCTGGAACTTTCCACGACAGAAATGTGGGGAAAATGTGTTTTTTTGGACAATTTTTTAGGTTTGCAAGGGATTCTGGGTAACAGACCCTGGTGGGAGGCAGTCAAGTCACCCCATCCTGGATTCCCCTGGGTGTCTAGTTTTCAAAAATGTATAGGTTTGTTAGGTTTCCCAAGGTGCCCGCAGAGCTAGGGTTCAAAAACTACAGCTAGTCATTTTTCCAAAAAAGGGTCATTTTTCACTGCGAAATTGAGGTGTGACCAGGTTGCGTTTTGCGCCGTTTCCTGTCGCGGGCACTAGGCCGACCCACACAAGTGAGGTACCATTTTTCTCGTAAGACTTCGGGGAACGCAAGGTGGGTGGAAATTTGTGGATCCACGAAGATTCCGGAACTTTCCACGACAGAAATGTGGGGAAAATGTGTTTTTTTGGACAATTTTTTAGGTTTGCAAGGGATTCTGGGTAACAGACCCTGGTGGGAGGCAATCAAGTCACCCCATCCTGGATTCCCCTGGGTGTCTAGTTTTCAAAAATGTATAGGTTTGCTAGGTTTCCCAAGGTGCCCGCAGAGCTAGGGTTCAAAAACTACAGCTAGTCATTTTTCCAAAAAAGGGTCATTTTTCACTGCGAAATTGAGGTGGGACCAGGTTGCGTTTTGCGCCGTTTCCTGTCGCGGGCACTAGGCCGACCCACATAAGTGAGGTACCGTTTTTCTCATAAGACTTTGGGGAACGCGGGGTGGGTGGAAATTTGTGGATCCACGCAGATTCTGGAACTTTCCACGACAGAAATGTGGGGAAAATGTGTTTTTTTGGACAATTTTTTAGGTTTGCAAGGGATTCTGGGTAACAGACCCTGGTGGGAGGCAGTCAAGTCACCCCATCCTGGATTCCCCTGGGTGTCTAGTTTTCAAAAATGTATAGGTTTGTTAGGTTTCCCAAGGTGCCCGCAGAGCTAGGGTTCAAAAACTACAGCTAGTCATTTTTCCAAAAAAGGGTCATTTTTCACTGCGAAATTGAGGTGTGACCAGGTTGCGTTTTGCGCCGTTTCCTGTCGTGGGCACTAGGCCGACCCACACAAGTGAGGTACCGTTTTTCTCGTAAGACTTTGGGGAACGCGGGGTGGGTGGAAATTTGTGGATCCACGCAGATTCCGGAACTTTCCACGACAGATATGTGGGGAAAATGTGTTTTTTTTGACAATTGTTTAGGTTTGCAAGGGATTCTGGGTAACAGACCCTGGTGGGAGGCAGTCAAGTCACCCCATCCTGGATTCCCCTGGGTGTCTAGTTTTCAAAAATGTATAGGTTTGTTAGGTTTCCCAAGGTGCCCGCAGAGCTAGGGTTCAAAAACTACAGCTAGTCATTTTTCCAAAAAAGGGTCATTTTTCACTGCGAAATTGAGGTGTGACCAGGTTGCGTTTTGCGCCGTTTCCTGTCGCGGGCACTAGGCCGACCCACACAAGTGAGGTACCATTTTTCTCGTAAGACTTCGGGGAACGCGAGGTGGGTGGAAATTTGTGGATCCACGCAGATTCCGGAACTTTCCACGACAGAAATGTGGGGAAAATGTGTTTTTTTTGACAATTTTTTAGGTTTGCAAGGGATTCTGGGTAACAGACCCTGGTGGGAGGCAATCAAGTCACCCCATCCTGGATTCCCCTGGGTGTCTAGTTTTCAAAAATGTATAGGTTTGCTAGGTTTCCCAAGGTGCCCGCAGAGCTAGGGTTCAAAAACTACAGCTAGTCATTTTTCCAAAAAAGGGTCATTTTTCACTGCGAAATTGAGGTGTGACCAGGTTGCGTTTTGCGCCGTTTCCTGTCACGGGCACTAGGCTGACCCACACAAGTGAGGTACCATTTTTCTCGTAAGACTTTGGGGAACGCGGGGTGGGTGGAAATTTGTGGATCCACGCAGATTCCGGAACTTTCCACGACAGAAATTTGGGGAAAATGTGTTTTGTTTGACAATTTTTTAGGTTTGCAAGGGATTCTGGGTAACAGACCCTGGTGGGAGGCAGTCAAGTCACCCCATCCTGGATTCCCCTGGGTGTCTAGTTTTTAAAAATGTATAGGTTTGTTAGGTTTCCCAAGGTGCCCGCAGAGCTAGGGTTCAAAAACTACAGCTAGTCATTTTTCCAAAAAAGGGTCATTTTTCACTGCGAAATTGAGGTGTGACCAGGTTGCGTTTTGCGCCGTTTCCTGTCGCGGGCACTAGGCCGACCCACACAAGTGAGGTACCATTTTTCTCGTAAGACTTCGGGGAACGCGAGGTGGGTGGAAATTTGTGGATCCACGCAGATTCCGGAACTTTCCACGACAGAAATGTGGGGAAAATGTGTTTTTTTGACAATTTTTTAGGTTTGCAAGGGATTCTGGGTAACAGACCCTGGTGGGAGGCAGTGAAGTCACCCCATCCTGGATTCCCCTGGGTGTCTAGTTTTCAAAAATGCATAGGTTTGCAAGGTTTCCTAAGGTGCCCGCAGAGCTAGGGTTCAAAAACTACAGCTAGTCATTTTTTCAAAAAAGGGTGATTTTTCACTGCGAAATTGAGGTGTGACCAGGTTGCGTTTTGCGCCGTTTCCTGTCGCGGGCACTAGGCCGACCCACACAAGTGAGGTACCGTTTTTCTCGTAAGACTTTGGGGAACACGGGGTGGGTGGAAATTTGTGGATCCACGCAGATTCCGGAACTTTCCACGACAGAAATGTGGGGAAAATGTGTTTTTTTTGACAATTTTTTAGGTTTGCAAGGGATTCTGGGTAACAGACTCTGGAGGGAGGCAGTCAAGTCACCCCATCCTGGATTCCCCTGGGTGTCTAGTTTTCAAAAATGTATTGGTTTGCTAGGTATCCCAAGGTGCCCGCAGAGGTAGGGTTCAAAAACTACAGCTAGTCATTTTTCCAAAAAAGGGTCATTTTTCACTGCGAAATTGAGGTGAGACCAGGTTGCGTTTTGCGCCGTTCCCTGTTGCGGGCACTAGGCCGACCCACACAAGTGAGGTACCGTTTTTCTCGTAAGACTTTGGGGAACGCGGGGTGGGTGGAAATTTGTGGATCCACGCAGATTCCGGAACTTTCCACGACAGAAATGTGGGGAAAATGTGTTTTTTTTGACAATTTTTTAGGTTTGCAAGGGATTCTGGGTAACAGACCCTGGTGGGAGGCAGTCAAGTCATCCCATCCTGGATTCCCCTGGGTGTCTAGTTTTCAAAAATGTATAGGTTTGCTAGGTTTACCAAGGTTCCCGCAGAGCTAGGGTTCAAAAACTACAGCTAGTCATTTTTCCAAAAATGGGTCATTTTTCACTGCGAAATTGAGGTGGGACCAGGTTGCGTTTTGCGCCGTTTCCTGTCGCGGGCACTAGGCCGACCCACATAAGTGAGGTACCGTTTTTCTCGTAAGACTTTGGGGAACGCGGGGTGGGTGGAAATTTGTGGATCCACGCAGATTCTGGAACTTTCCACGACAGAAATGTGGGGAAAATGTGTTTTTTTGGACAATTTTTTAGGTTTGCAAGGGATTCTGGGTAACAGACCCTGGTGGGAGGCAGTCAAGTCACCCCATCCTGGATTCCCCTGGGTGTCTAGTTTTCAAAAATGTATAGGTTTGCTAGGTTTCCCGAGGTGCCCGCAGAGCTAGGGTTCAAAAACTACAGCTAGTAATTTTTTCAAAAAAGGGTCATTTTTCACTGCGAAATTGAGGTGTGACCAGGTTGCGTTTTGCGCCGTTTCCTGTCGCGGGCACTAGGTCGACCCACACAAGTGAGGTACCGTTTTTCGCGTAAGACTTTGGGGAACGCGGGGTGGGTGGAAATTTGTGGATCCACGCAGATTCCGGAACTTTCCACGACAGAAATGTGTGGAAAATGTGGTTTTTTTGACAATTTTTTAGGTATGCAAGGGATTCTGGGTAACAGACCCTGGTGGGAGGCAGTCAAGTCCCCCCATCCTGGATTCCCCTGGGTGTCTAGTTTTCAAAAATGTATAGGTTTGCTAGGTTTCCCAAGGTGCCCGCAGAGCTAGGGTTCAAAAACTACAGCTAGTCATTCTTCCAAAAAAGGGTCATTTTTCACTGCGAAATTGAGGTGTGACCAGGTTGCGTTTTGCGCCATTTCCTGTCGCGGGCACTAGGCCGACCCACACAAGTGAGGTACCGTTTTTCTCGTACGACTTTGGGGAACGCGGGGTGGGTGGAAATTTGTGGATCCACGCAGATTCCGGAACTTTCCACGACAGAAATGTGGGGAAAATGTGTTTTTTTTTACAATTTTTTAGGTTTGCAAGGGATTCTGGGTAACAGACCCTGGTGGGAGGCAGTCAAGTCACCCCATCCTGCATTCCCCTGGGTGTCTAGTTTTCAAAAATGCATAGGTTTGCAAGGTTTCCCAAGGTGCCCGCAGAGCTAGGGTTCAAAAACTACAGCTAGTCATTTTTTCAAAAAAGGGTGATTTTTCACTGCGAAATTGAGGTGTGACCAGGTTGCGTTTTGCGCCGTTTCCTGTCGCGGGCACTAGGCCGACCCACACAAGTGAGGTACTGTTTTTAGCGTAAGACTTTAGGGAACACTAGGTGGGTGGAAATTTGTGGATCCACACAGATTCCGGAACTTTCCACGACAGAAATGTGTGGAAAATGTGTTTTTTTTGACAGTTTTTTAGGTTTGCAAGGGATTCTGGGTAACAGACCCTGGTGGGAGGCAGTCATGTCACCCCATCCTGGATTCCCCTGGGTGTCTAGTTTTCAAAAATGTATAGGTTTGCAAGGTTTAGCAAGGTGCCCGCAGAGCTAGGGTTCAAAAACTACAGCTAGTCATTTTTCCAAAAAAGGGTCATTTTTCACTGCGAAATTGAGGTGTGACCAGGTTGCGTTTTGCGCCATTTCCTGTCGCGGGCACTAGGCCGACCCACACAAGTGAGGTACCGTTTTTCTCGTACGACTTTGGGGAACGCGGGGTGGGTGGAAATTTGTGGATCCACGCAGATTCCGGAACTTTCCACGACAGAAATGTGGGGAAAATGTGTTTTTTTGACAATTTTTTAGGTTTGCAAGGGATTCTGGGTAACAGAACCTGGTGGGAGGCAGTCAAGTCACCCCATCCTGGATTCCCCTGGGTGTCTAGTTTTCAAAAATGTATAGGTTTGCTAGGTTTCCCAAGGTGCCCACAGAGCTAGGGTTAAAAAACTACAGCTAGTCATTTTTCCAAAAAAGGGTCATTTTTCACTGCGAAATTGAGGTGGGACCAGGTTGCGTTTTGCACCATTTCCTGTCGCGGGCACTAGGCCGACCCACATAAGTGAGGTACCGTTTTTCTCATAAGACTTTGGGGAATGCGGGGTGGGTGGAAATTTGTGGATCCACGCAGATTCTGGAACTTTCCACGACAGAAATGTGGGGAAAATGTGTTTTTTTGGACAATTGTTTAGGTTTGCAAGGGATTCTGGGTAACAGACCCTGGTGGGAGGCAGTCAAGTCACCCCATCCTGGATTCCCCTGGGTGTCTAGTTTTCAAAAATGTATAGGTTTGTTAGGTTTCCCAAGGTGCCCGCAGAGCTAGGGTTCAAAAACTACAGCTAGTCATTTTGCCAAAAAAGGGTCATTTTTCACTGCAAAATTGAGGTGTGACCAGGTTGCGTTTTGCGCCGTTTCCTGTCGCGGGCACTAGGCGGACCCACACAAGTGAGGTACCGTTTTTCTCGTAAGACTTTGGGGAACGCGGGGTGGGTGGAAATTTGTGGATCCACGCAGATTCCGGAACTTTCCACGACAGATATGTGGGGAAAATGTGTTTTTTTTGACAATTGTTTAGGTTTGCAAGGGATTCTGGGTAACAGACCCTGGTGGGAGGCAGTCAAGTCACCCCATCCTGGATTCCCCTGGGTGTCTAGTTTTCAAAAATGTATAGGTTTGCTAGGTTTCCCAAGGTGCCCGCAGAGGTAGGGTTCAAAAACTACAGCTAGTCATTTTGCCAAAAAAGGGTCATTTTTCACTGCGAAATTGAGGTGTGACCAGGTTGCGTTTTGCGCCGTTCCCTGTTGCGGGCACTAGGCCGACCCACACAAGTCAGGTACCGTTTTTCGCATAAGACTTTGGGGAAGGCGGGGTGGGTGGAAATTTGTGGACCCACGCAGATTCCGGAACTTTCCACGACAGAAATGTGGGGAAAATGTGGTTTTTTTGACAATTTCTTAGGTTTGCAAGGCATCCTGGGTAACAGACCCTGGTGGGAGGCAGTCAAGTCACCCCATCTTGGATTCCCCTGGGTCTCTAGTTTTAAAAAATGTATAGGTTTGCTAGGTTTCCCAAGGTGCCCGCAGAGGTAGGGTTCAAAAACTACAGCTAGTCATTTTTAAAAAAAAGGGTCATTTTTCACTGCGAAATTGAGGTGTGACCAGGTTGGGTTTTGCGCCGTTTCCTGTTGCGGGCACTAGGCCGACCCACACAAGTGAGGTACCGTTTTTCTCGTAAGACTTTGGGGAACGCAGGGTGGGTGGAAATTTGTGGATCCACGCAGATTCCGGAACTTTCCACGACAGAAATGTGGGGAAAATGTGTTTTTTTTGACATTTTTTAAGGTTTGCAAGGGATTCTGGGTAACAGACCCTGGTGGGAGGCAATCAAGTCACCCCATCCTGGATTCCCCTGGGTGTCTAGTTTTCAAAAATGCATAGGTTTGCAGGGTTTCCCAAGGTGCCCGCAGAGCTAGGGTTCAAAAACTACAGCTAGTCATTTTTCCAAAAAAGGGTCATTTTTCACTGCGAAATTGAGGTGTGACCAGGTTGCGTTTTGCGCCGTTTCCTGTCGCGGGCACTAGGCTCGACCCACACAAATGAGGTACCATTTTGCTTGTAAGACTTTGGGGAAGGCGGGGTGGGTGGAAATTTGTGGACCCACGCAGATTCCGGAACTTTCCACGACAGAAATGTGGGGAAAATGTGGTTTTTTTGACAATTTTTTAGGTTTGCAAGGGATTCTGGGTAACAGACCCTGGTGGGAGGCAGTCAAGTCACCCCATCCTGGATTTCCCTGGGTGTCTAGTTTTAAAAAATGTATAGGTTTGCTAGGTTTCCCAAGGTGCCCGCAGAGGTAGGGTTCAAAAACTACAGCTAGTCATTTTTCAAAAAAAGGGTCATTTTTCACTGCAAAATTGAGGTGTGACCAGGTTGGGTTTTGCGCCGTTTCCTGTTGCGGGCACTAGGCCGACCCACACAAGTGAGGTACCGTTTTTCTTGTAAGTCTTTGGGGAACGCGGGGTGGGTGGAAATTTGTGGATCCACGCAGATTCCGGAACTTTCCACGACAGAAATGTGGGGAAAATGTGTTTTTTTTGACAATTTTTTAGGTTTGCAAGGGATTCTGGGTAACAGACCCTGGTGGGAGGCAGTCAAGTCACCCCATCCTGGATTCCCCTGGGTGTCTAGTTTTCAAAAATGCATAGGTTTGCTAGGTTTCCCAAGGTGCCCGCAGAGCTAGGGTTCAAAAACTACAGCTAGTCATTTTTTCAAAAAAGGGTGATTTTTCACTGCGAAATTGAGGTGTGACCAGGTTGCGTTTTGCGCCGTTTCCTGTCGCGGGCACTAGGCCGACCCACACAAGTGAGGTACCATTTTTCGCGTAAGACTTTGGGGAACGCGGGGTGGGTGGAAATTTGTGGATCCACGCAGATTCCGGAACTTTCCACGACAGAAATGTGTGGAAAATGTGTTTTTTTGACAATTTTTTAGGTTTGCAAGGGATTCTGGGTAACAGACCCTGGTGGGAGGCAGTCAAGTCACCCCATCCTGGATTCCCCTGGGTGTCTAGTTTTCAAAAATGCATAGGTTTGCTAGGTTTCCCAAGGTGCCCGCAGAGCTAGGGTTCAAAAACTACAGCTAGTCATTTTTTCAAAAAAGGGTAATTTTTCACTGCGAAATTGAGGTGTGACCAGGTTGCGTTTTGCGCCGTTTCCTGTCGCGGACACTAGGCCGACCCACACAAGTGAGGTACCGTTTTTCGCATAAGACTTTGGGGAACGCGGGGTGGGTGGAAATTTGTGGATCCACGCAGATTCCGGAACTTTCCACGACAGAAATGTGTGGAAAATGTGTTTTTTTTGACAATTTTTTAGGTTTGCAAGGGATTCTGGGTAACAGACCCTGGTGGGAGGCAGTCAAGTCCCCCCATCCTGGATTCCCCTGGGTGTCTAGTTTTCAAAAATGTATAGGTTTGCTAGGTTTAGCAAGGTGCCCGCAGAGCTAGGGTTCAAAAACTACAGCTAGTCATTTTTCCAAAAAAGGGTCATTTTTCACTGCGAAATTGAGGTGTGACCAGGTTGCCTTTTGCGCCGTTTCCTGTCGCGGGCACTAGGCTCGACCCACACAAGTGTGGTACCATTTTGCGTGTAAGACTTTGGGGAACGCGGGGTGGGTGGAAATTTGTGGACCCACGCAGATTCCGGAACTTTCCACGACAGAAATGTGGGGAAAATGTGGTTTTTTTGACAATTTTTTAGGTTTGCAAGGGATTCTGGGTAACAGACCCTGGTGGGAGGCAGTCAAGTCACCCCATCCTGGATTCCCCTGGGTGTCTAGTTTTAAAAAATGTATAGGTTTGCTACTTTTCCCAAGGTGCCCGCAGAGGTAGGGTTCAAAAACTACAGCTAGTCATTTTTCAAAAAAAGGGTCATTTTTCACTGCAAAATTGAGGTGTGACCAGGTTGGGTTTTGCGCCGTTTCCTGTTGCGGGCACTAGGCCGACCCACACAAGTGAGGTACCGTTTTTCTCGTAAGTCTTTGGGGAACGCGGGGTGGGTGGAAATTTGTGGATCCACGCAGATTCCGGAACTTTCCACGACAGAAATTTGGGGAAAATGTGTTTTTTTTGACAATTTGTTAGGTTTGCAAGGGATTCTGGGTAACAGACCCTGGTGGGAGGCAGTCAAGTCACCCCATCCTGGATTCCCCTGGGTGTCTAGTTTTCAAAAATGCATAGGTTTGCTAGGTTTCCCAAGGTGCCCGCAGAGCTAGGGTTCAAAAACTACAGCTAGTCATTTTTTCAAAAAAGGGTGATTTTTCACTGCGAAATTGAGGTGTGACCAGGTTGCGTTTTGCGCCGTTTCCTGTCGCGGGCACTAGGCCGACCCACACAAGTGAGGTACCGTTTTTCGCGTAAGACTTTGGGGAACACGGGGTGGGTGGAAATTTGTGGATCCACACAGATTCCGGAACTTTCCACGACAGAAATGTGTGGAAAATGTGTTTTTTTTGACAGTTTTTTAGGTTTGCAAGGGATTCTGGGTAACAGACCCTGGTGGGAGGCAGTCATGTCACCCCATCCTGGATTCCCCTGGGTGTCTAGTTTTCAAAAATGTATAGGTTTGCTAGGTTTAGCAAGGTGCCCGCAGAGCTAGGGTTCAAAAACTACAGCTAGTCATTTTTCAAAAAAAGGGTCATTTTTCACTGCGAAATTTAGGTGTGACCAGGTTGCGTTTTGTGCCGTTTCCTGTTTGCTAGGTTTAGCAAGGTGCCCGCAGAGCTAGGGTTCAAAAACTACAGCTAGTCATTTTTCAAAAAAAGGGTCATTTTTCACTGCGAAATTTAGGTGTGACCAGGTTGCGTTTTGTGCCGTTTCCTGACGCGGGCACTAGGCCGACCCACACAAGTGAGGTACCGTTTTTCTCGTAAGACTTTGGGGAACACGGGGTGGGTGGAAATTTGTGGATCCACGCAGATTCCGGATCTTTCCACGACAGAAATGTGGGGAAAATGTGTTTTTTTTGACAATTTTTTAGGTTTGCAAGGGATTCTGGGTAACAGACTCTGGAGGGAGGCAGTCAAGTCACCCCATCCTGGATTCCCCTGGGTGTCTAGTTTTCAAAAATGTATTGGTTTGCTAGGTATCCCAAGGTGCCCGCAGAGGTAGGGTTCAAAAACTACAGCTAGTCATTTTTCCAAAAAAGGGTCATTTTTCACTGCGAAATTGAGGTGGGACCAGGTTGCGTTTTGCGCCGTTTCCTGTCGTGGGCACTAGGCCGACCCACATAAGTGAGGTACCGTTTTTCTCGTAAGACTGTGGGGAACGCGGGGTGGGTGGAAATTTGTGGATCCACGCAGATTCTGGAACTTTCCACGACAGAAATGTGGGGAAAATGTGTTTTTTTGGACAATTTTTTAGGTTTGCAAGGGATTCTGGGTAACAGACCCTGGTGGGAGGCAGTCAAGTCACCCCATCCTGGATTCCCCTGGGTGTCTAGTTTTCAAAAATGTATAGGTTTGCTAGGTTTCCCAAGGTGCCCGCAGAGCTAGGGTTCAAAAACTACAGCTAGTCATTTTTTCAAAAAAGGGTCATTTTTCACTGCGAAATTGAGGTGTGACCAGGTTGCGTTTTGCGCCGTTTCCTGTCGCGGGCACTAGGTCGACCCACACAAGTGAGGTACCGTTTTTCGCGTAAGACTTTGGGGAACGCGGGGTGGGTGGAAATTTGTGGATCCACGCAGATTCCGGAACTTTCCACGACAGAAATGTGTGGAAAATGTGTTTTTTTTGACAATTTTTTAGGTTTGCAAGGGATTCTGGGTAACAGACCCTGGTGGGAGGCAGTCAAGTCCCCCCATCCTAGATTCCCCTGGGTGTCTAGTTTTCAAAAATGTATAGGTTTGCTAGGTTTCCCAAGGTGCCCGCAGAGCTAGGGTTCAAAAACTACAGCTAGTCATTTTTCCAAAAAAGGGTCATTTTTCACTGCGAAATTGAGGTGTGACCAGGTTGCGTTTTGCGCCGTTTCCTGTCGCGGGCACTAGGCCGACCCACACAAGTGAGGTACCATTTTTCTTGTAAGACTTTGGGGAAGGCGGGGTGGGTGGAAATTTGTGGACCCACGCAGATTCCGGAACTTTCCACGACAGAAATGTGAGGAAAATGTGTTTTTTTTGACAATTTGTTAGGTTTGCAAGGGATTCTGGGTAACAGACCCTGGTGGGAGGCAGTCAAGTCACCCCATCCTGGATTCCCCTGGGTGTCTAGTTTTAAAAAATGTATAGGTTTGCTAGGTTTCCCAAGGTGCCCGCAGAGCTAGGGTTCAAAAACTACAGCTAGTCATTTTTCCAAAAAAGGGTCATTTTTCACTGCGAAATTGAGGTGTGACCAGGTTGCATTTTGCGCCATTTCCTGTCGCGGGCACTAGGCCGATCCACACAAGTGAGGTACCGTTTTTCTCGTACGACTTTGGGGAACGCGGGGTGGGTGGAAATTTGTGGATCCACGCAGATTCCGGAACTTTCCACGACAGAAATGTGGGGAAAATGTGTTTTTTTGACAATTCTTTAGGTTTGCAAGGGATTCTGGGTAACAGAACCTGGTGGGAGGCAGTCAAGTCACCCCATCCTGGATTCCCCTGGGTGTCTAGTTTTCAAAAATGTATAGGTTTGCTAGGTTTCCCAAGGTGCCCACAGAGCTAGGGTTAAAAAACTACAGCTAGTCATTTTTCCAAAAAAGGGTCATTTTTCACTGCGAAATTGAGGTGGGACCAGGTTGCGTTTTGCGCCGTTTCCTGTCGCGGGCACTAGGCCGACCCACATAATTGAGGTACCGTTTTTCTCATACGACTTTGGGGAACGCGGGGTGGGTGGAAATTTGTGGATCCACGCAGATTCTGGAACTTTCCACGACAGAAATGTGGGGAAAATTTGTTTTTTTGGACAATTTTTTAGGTTTGCAAGGGATTCTGGGTAACAGACCCTGGTGGGAGGCAGTCAAGTCACCCCATCCTGGATTCCCCTGGGTGTCTAGTTTTCAAAAATGTATAGGTTTGTTAGGTTTCCCAAGGTGCCCGCAGAGCTAGGGTTCAAAAACTACAGCTAGTCATTTTTCCAAAAAAGGGTCATTTTTCACTGCAAAATTGAGGTGTGACCAGGTTGCGTTTTGCGCCGTTTCCTGTCAGGGCACTAGGCCGACCCACACAAGTGAGGTACCGTTTTTCTCGTAAGACTTTGGGGAACGCGGTGTGGGTAGAAATTTGTGGATCCACGCAGATTCCGGAACTTTCCACGACAGAAATGTGGGGAAAATGTGTTTTTTTTGACAATTTTTTAGGTTTGCAAGGGATTCTGGGTAACAGACCCTGGTGGGAGGCAGTCAAGTCACCCCATCCTGGATTCCCCTGGGTGTCTAGTTTTCAAAAATGCATAGGTTTGCTAGGTTTCCCAAGGTGCCCGCAGAGCTAGGGTTCAAAAACTACAGCTAGTCATTTTTTCAAAAAAGGGTCATTTTTCACTGCGAAATTGAGGTGTGACCAGGTTGCGTTTTGCGCCGTTTCCTATCGCGGGCCCTAGGCCGACCCACACAAGTGAGGTACCGTTTTTCGCATAAGACTTTGGGGAACGCGGGGTGGGTGGAAATTTGTGGATCCACGCAGATTCCGGAACTTTCCACGACAGAAATGTGTGGAAAATGTGTTTTTTTTGACAATTTTTTAGGTTTGCAAGGGATTCTGGGTAACAGACCCTGGTGGGAGGCAGTCAAGTCCCCCCATCCTGGATTCCCCTGGGTGTCTAGTTTTCAAAAATGTATAGGTTTGCTAGGTTTAGCAAGGTGCCCGCAGAGCTAGGGTTCAAAAACTACAGCTAGTCATTTTTCCAAAAAAGGGTCATTTTTCACTGCGAAATTGAGGTGTGACCAGGTTGCGTTTTGCGCCGTTTCCTGTCGCGGGCACTAGGCTCGACCCACACAAGTGAGGTACCATTTTTCTTGTAAGACTTTGGGGAAGGCGGGGTGGGTGGAAATTTGTGGACCCACGCAGATTCCGGAACTTTCCACGACAGAAATGTGGGGAAAATGTGTTTTTTTTGACAATTTTTTAGGTTTGCAAGGGATCCTGGGTAACAGACCCTGGTGGGAGGCAGTCAAGTCACCCCATCTTGGATTCCCCTGGGTGTCTAGTTTTAAAAAATGTATAGGTTTGCTAGGTTTCCCAAGGTGCCCGCAGAGGTAGGGTTCAAAAACTACAGCTAGTCATTTTTCAAAAAAAGGGTCATTTTTCACTGCGAAATTGAGGTGTGACCAGGTTGGGTTTTGCGCCGTTTCCTGTTGCGGGCACTAGGCCGACCCACACAAGTGAGGTACCATTTTTCTCGTAAGACTTTGGGGAACGCAGGGTGGGTGGAAATTTGTGGATCCACGCAGATTCCGGAACTTTCCACGACAGAAATGTGGGGAAAATGTGTTTTTTGGACAATTTTTTAGGTTCGCAAGGGATTCTGGGTAACAGACCCTGGTGGGAGGCAGTCAAGTCACCCCATCCTGGATTCCCCTGGGTGTCTAGTTTTCAAAAATGTATAGGTTTGTTAGGTTTCCCAAGGTGCCTGCAGAGCTAGGGTTCAAAAACTACAGCTAGTCATTTTTCCAAAAAAGGGTCATTTTTCACTGCGAAATTGAGGTGTGACCAGGTTGCGTTTTGCGCCGTTTCCTGTCACGGGCACTAGGCCGACCCACACAAGTGAGGTACCATTTTTCTCGTAAGACTTCGGGGAACGCGAGGTGGGTGGAAATTTGTGGATCCACGCAGATTCCGGAACTTTCCACGACAGAAATGTGGGGAAAATGTGTTTTTTTGGACAATTTTTTAGGTTTGCAAGGGATTCTGGGTAACAGACCCTGGTGGGAGGCAGTCAAGTCACCCCATCCTGGATTCCCCTGGGTGTCTAGTTTTCAAAAATGTATAGGTTTGCTAGGTTTCCCAAGGTGCCCGCAGAGCTAGGGTTCAAAAACTACAGCTAGTCATTTTTTCAAAAAGGGTCATTTTTCACTGCGAAATTGAGGTGTGACCAGGTTGCGTTTTGCGCCGTTTCCTGTTGCGGGCACTAGGTCGACCCACATAAGTGAGGTACCGATTTTCTCATAAGACTTTGGGGAACGCGGGGTGGGTGGAAATTTGTGGATCCACGCAGATTCTGGAACTTTCCACGTCAGAAATGTGGGGAAAATTTGTTTTTTTGGACAATTTTTTAGGTTTGCAAGGGATTCTGGGTAACAGACCCTGGTGGGAGGCAGTCAAGTCACCCCATCCTGGATTCCCCTGGGTGTCTAGTTTTCAAAAATGTATAGGTTTGTTAGGTTTCCCAAGGTGCCCGCAGAGCTAGGGTTCAAAAACTACAGCTAGTCATTTTTCCAAAAAAGGGTCATTTTTCACTGCAAAATTGAGGTGTGACCAGGTTGCGTTTTGCGCCGTTTCCTGTCAGGGCACTAGGCCGACCCACACAAGTGAGGTACCGTTTTTCTCGTAAGACCTTGGGGAACGCGGGGTGGGTGGAAATTTGTGGATCCACGCAGATTCCGGAACTTTCCACGACAGATATGTGGGGAAAATGTGTTTCTTTTGACAATTGTTTAGGTTTGCAAGGGATTCTGGGTAACAGACCCTGGTGGGAGGCAGTCAAGTCACCCCATCCTGGATTCCCCTGGGTGTCTAGTTTTCAAAAATGTATAGGTTTGCTAGGTTTCCCAAGGTGCCCGCAGAGGTAGGGTTCAAAAACTACAGCTAGTCATTTTGCCAAAAAAGGGTCATTTTTCACTGCGAAATTGAGGTGTGACCAGGTTGCGTTTTGCGCCGTTCCCTGTTGCGGGCACTAGGCCGACCCACACAAGTGAGGTACCGTTTTTCTCGTAAGACTTTGGGGAACGCGGGGTGGGTGGAAATTTGTGGATCCACGCAGATTCCGGAACTTTCCACGACAGAAATGTGGGGAAAATGTGTTTTTTTTGACAATTGTTTAGGTTTGCAAGGGATTCTGGGTAACAGACCCTGGTGGGAGGCAGTCAAGTCACCCCATCCTGGATTCCCCTGGGTGTCTAGTTTTCAAAAATGCATAGGTTTGCTAGGTTTCCCAAGGTGCCCGCAGAGCTAGGGTTCAAAAACTACAGCTAGTCATTTTTTCAAAAAAGGGTCATTTTTCACTGCGAAATTGAGGTGTGACCAGGTTGCGTTTTGCGCCGTTTCCTATCGCGGGCCCTAGGCCGACCCACACAAGTGAGGTACCGTTTTTCGCATAAGACTTTGGGGAACGCGGGGTGGGTGGAAATTTGTGGATCCACGCAGATTCCGGAACTTTCCACGACAGAAATGTGTGGAAAATGTGTTTTTTTGACAATTTTTTAGGTTTGCAAGGGATTCTGGGTAACAGACCCTGGTGGGAGGCAGTCAAGTCCCCCCATCCTGGATTCCCCTGGGTGTCTAGTTTTCAAAAATGTATAGGTTTGCTAGGTTTAGCAAGGTGCCCGCAGAGCTAGGGTTCAAAAACTACAGCTAGTCATTTTTCCAAAAAAGGGTCATTTTTCACTGCGAAATTGAGGTGTGACCAGGTTGCGTTTTGCGCCGTTTCCTGTCGCGGGCACTAGGCTCGACCCACACAAGTGAGGTACCATTTTTCTTGTAAGACTTTGGGGAAGGCGGGGTGGGTGGAAATTTGTGGACCCACGCAGATTCCGGAACTTTCCACGACAGAAATGTGGGGAAAATGTGTTTTTTTTGACAATTTTTTAGGTTTGCAAGGGATCCTGGGTAACAGACCCTGGTGGGAGGCAGTCAAGTCGCCCCATCTTGGATTCCCCTGGGTGTCTAGTTTTAAAAAATGTATAGGTTTGCTAGGTTTCCCAAGGTGCCCGCAGAGGTAGGGTTCAAAAACTACAGCTAGTCATTTTTCAAAAAAAGGGTCATTTTTCACTGCGAAATTGAGGTGTGACCAGGTTGGGTTTTGCGCCGTTTCCTGTTGCGGGCACTAGGCCGACCCACACAAGTGAGGTACCGTTTTTCTCGTAAGACTTTGGGGAACGCAGGGTGGGTGGAAATTTGTGGATCCACGCAGATTCCGGAACTTTCCACGACAGAAATGTGGGGAAAATGTGTTTTTTGGACAATTTTTTAGGTTTGCAAGGGATTCTGGGTAACAGACCCTGGTGGGAGGCAGTCAAGTCACCCCATCCTGGATTCCCCTGGGTGTCTAGTTTTCAAAAATGTATAGGTTTGTTAGGTTTCCCAAGGTGCCTGTAGAGCTAGGGTTCAAAAACTACAGCTAGTCATTTTTCCAAAAAAGGGTCATTTTTCACTGCGAAATTGAGGTGTGACCAGGTTGCGTTTTGCGCCGTTTCCTGTCGTGGGCACTAGGCCGACCCACACAAGTGAGGTACCATTTTTCTCGTAAGACTTCGGGGAACGCGAGGTGGGTGGAAATTTGTGGATCCACGCAGATTCCGGAACTTTCCACGACAGAAATGTGGGGAAAATGTGTTTTTTTGGACAATTTTTTAGGTTTGCAAGGGATTCTGGGTAACAGACCCTGGTGGGAGGCAGTCAAGTCACCCCATCCTGGATTCCCCTGGGTGTCTAGTTTTCAAAAATGTATAGGTTTGCTAGGTTTCCCAAGGTGCCCGCAGAGCTAGGGTTCAAAAACTACAGCTAGTCATTTTTCCAAAAAAGGGTCATTTTTCACTGCGAAATTGAGGTGTGACCAGGTTGCGTTTTGCGCCGTTTCCTGTCGCGGGCACTAGGTCGACCCACACAAGTGAGGTACCGTTTTTCGCGTAAGACTTTGGGGAACGCGGGGTGGGTGGAAATTTGTGGATCCACGCAGATTCCGGAACTTTCCACGACAGAAATGTGTGGAAAATGTGTTTTTTTTGACAATTTTTTAGGTTTGCAAGGGATTCTGGGTAACAGACCCTGGTGGGAGGCAGTCAAGTCACCCCATCCTGGATTCCCCTGGGTGTCTAGTTTTCAAAAATGTATAGGTTTGCTAGGTTTAGCAAGGTGCCCGCAGAGCTAGGGTTCAAAAACTACAGCTAGTCATTTTTCCAAAAAAGGGTCATTTTTCACTGCGAAATTGAGGTGTGACCAGGTTGCGTTTTGCGCCGTTTCCTGTCGCGGGCACTAGGCCGACCCACACAAGTGAGGTACCATTTTTCTTGTAAGACTTTGGGGAAGGCGGGGTGGGTGGAAATTTGTGGACCCACGCAGATTCCGGAACTTTCCACGACAGAAATGTGAGGAAAATTTGTTTTTTTTGACAATTTGTTAGGTTTGCAAGGGATTCTGGGTAACAGACCCTGGTGGGAGGCAGTCAAGTCACCCCATCCTGGATTCCCCTGGGTGTCTAGTTTTAAAAAATGTATAGGTTTGCTAGGTTTCCCAAGGTGCCCGCAGAGCTAGGGTTCAAAAACTACAGCTAGTCATTTTTCCAAAAAAGGGTCATTTTTCACTGCGAAATTGAGGTGTGACCAGGTTGCGTTTTGCGCCGTTTCCTGTCGCGGGCACTAGGCCGACCCACACAAGTGAGGTACCATTTTTCTTGTAAGACTTTGGGGAAGGCGGGGTGGGTGGAAATTTGTGGACCCACGCAGATTCCGGAACTTTCCACGACAGAAATGTGAGGAAAATGTGTTTTTTTTGACAATTTGTTAGGTTTGCAAGGGATTCTGGGTAACAGACCCTGGTGGGAGGCAGTCAAGTCACCCCATCCTGGATTCCCCTGGGTGTCTAGTTTTAAAAAATGTATAGGTTTGCTAGGTTTCCCAAGGTGCCCGCAGAGCTAGGGTTCAAAAACTACAGCTAGTCATTTTTCCAAAAAAGGGTCATTTTTCACTGCGAAATTGAGGTGTGACCAGGTTGCATTTTGCGCCATTTCCTGTCGCGGGCACTAGGCCGATCCACACAAGTGAGGTACCGTTTTTCTCGTACGACTTTGGGGAACGCGGGGTGGGTGGAAATTTGTGGATCCACGCAGATTCCGGAACTTTCCACGACAGAAATGTGGGGAAAATGTGTTTTTTTGACAATTCTTTAGGTTTGCAAGGGATTCTGGGTAACAGAACCTGGTGGGAGGCAGTCAAGTCACCCCATCCTGGATTCCCCTGGGTGTCTAGTTTTCAAAAATGTATAGGTTTGCTAGGTTTCCCAAGGTGCCCACAGAGCTAGGGTTAAAAAACTACAGCTAGTCATTTTTCCAAAAAAGGGTCATTTTTCACTGCGAAATTGAGGTGGGACCAGGTTGCGTTTTGCGCCGTTTCCTGTCGCGGGCACTAGGCCGACCCACATAATTGAGGTACCGTTTTTCTCATACGACTTTGGGGAACGCGGGGTGGGTGGAAATTTGTGGATCCACGCAGATTCTGGAACTTTCCACGACAGAAATGTGGGGAAAATTTGTTTTTTTGGACAATTTTTTAGGTTTGCAAGGGATTCTGGGTAACAGACCCTGGTGGGAGGCAGTCAAGTCACCCCATCCTGGATTCCCCTGGGTGTCTAGTTTTCAAAAATGTATAGGTTTGTTAGGTTTCCCAAGGTGCCCGCAGAGCTAGGGTTCAAAAACTACAGCTAGTCATTTTTCCAAAAAAGGGTCATTTTTCACTGCAAAATTGAGGTGTGACCAGGTTGCGTTTTGCGCCGTTTCCTGTCAGGGCACTAGGCCGACCCACACAAGTGAGGTACCGTTTTTCTCGTAAGACTTTGGGGAACGCGGTGTGGGTAGAAATTTGTGGATCCACGCAGATTCCGGAACTTTCCACGACAGAAATGTGGGGAAAATGTGTTTTTTTTGACAATTTTTTAGGTTTGCAAGGGATTCTGGGTAACAGACCCTGGTGGGAGGCAGTCAAGTCACCCCATCCTGGATTCCCCTGGGTGTCTAGTTTTCAAAAATGCATAGGTTTGCTAGGTTTCCCAAGGTGCCCGCAGAGCTAGGGTTCAAAAACTACAGCTAGTCATTTTTTCAAAAAAGGGTCATTTTTCACTGCGAAATTGAGGTGTGACCAGGTTGCGTTTTGCGCCGTTTCCTATCGCGGGCCCTAGGCCGACCCACACAAGTGAGGTACCGTTTTTCGCATAAGACTTTGGGGAACGCGGGGTGGGTGGAAATTTGTGGATCCACGCAGATTCCGGAACTTTCCACGACAGAAATGTGTGGAAAATGTGTTTTTTTTGACAATTTTTTAGGTTTGCAAGGGATTCTGGGTAACAGACCCTGGTGGGAGGCAGTCAAGTCCCCCCATCCTGGATTCCCCTGGGTGTCTAGTTTTCAAAAATGTATAGGTTTGCTAGGTTTAGCAAGGTGCCCGCAGAGCTAGGGTTCAAAAACTACAGCTAGTCATTTTTCCAAAAAAGGGTCATTTTTCACTGCGAAATTGAGGTGTGACCAGGTTGCGTTTTGCGCCGTTTCCTGTCGCGGGCACTAGGCTCGACCCACACAAGTGAGGTACCATTTTTCTTGTAAGACTTTGGGGAAGGCGGGGTGGGTGGAAATTTGTGGACCCACGCAGATTCCGGAACTTTCCACGACAGAAATGTGGGGAAAATGTGTTTTTTTTGACAATTTTTTAGGTTTGCAAGGGATCCTGGGTAACAGACCCTGGTGGGAGGCAGTCAAGTCACCCCATCTTGGATTCCCCTGGGTGTCTAGTTTTAAAAAATGTATAGGTTTGCTAGGTTTCCCAAGGTGCCCGCAGAGGTAGGGTTCAAAAACTACAGCTAGTCATTTTTCAAAAAAAGGGTCATTTTTCACTGCGAAATTGAGGTGTGACCAGGTTGGGTTTTGCGCCGTTTCCTGTTGCGGGCACTAGGCCGACCCACACAAGTGAGGTACCATTTTTCTCGTAAGACTTTGGGGAACGCAGGGTGGGTGGAAATTTGTGGATCCACGCAGATTCCGGAACTTTCCACGACAGAAATGTGGGGAAAATGTGTTTTTTGGACAATTTTTTAGGTTCGCAAGGGATTCTGGGTAACAGACCCTGGTGGGAGGCAGTCAAGTCACCCCATCCTGGATTCCCCTGGGTGTCTAGTTTTAAAAAATGTATAGGTTTGTTAGGTTTCCCAAGGTGCCTGCAGAGCTAGGGTTCAAAAACTACAGCTAGTCATTTTTCCAAAAAAGGGTCATTTTTCACTGCGAAATTGAGGTGTGACCAGGTTGCGTTTTGCGCCGTTTCCTGTCACGGGCACTAGGCCGACCCACACAAGTGAGGTACCATTTTTCTCGTAAGACTTCGGGGAACGCGAGGTGGGTGGAAATTTGTGGATCCACGCAGATTCCGGAACTTTCCACGACAGAAATGTGGGGAAAATGTGTTTTTTTGGACAATTTTTTAGGTTTGCAAGGGATTCTGGGTAACAGACCCTGGTGGGAGGCAGTCAAGTCACCCCATCCTGGATTCCCCTGGGTGTCTAGTTTTCAAAAATGTATAGGTTTGCTAGGTTTCCCAAGGTGCCCGCAGAGCTAGGGTTCAAAAACTACAGCTAGTCATTTTTTCAAAAAGGGTCATTTTTCACTGCGAAATTGAGGTGTGACCAGGTTGCGTTTTGCGCCGTTTCCTGTTGCGGGCACTAGGTCGACCCACATAAGTGAGGTACCGATTTTCTCATAAGACTTTGGGGAACGCGGGGTGGGTGGAAATTTGTGGATCCACGCAGATTCTGGAACTTTCCACGTCAGAAATGTGGGGAAAATTTGTTTTTTTGGACAATTTTTTAGGTTTGCAAGGGATTCTGGGTAACAGACCCTGGTGGGAGGCAGTCAAGTCACCCCATCCTGGATTCCCCTGGGTGTCTAGTTTTCAAAAATGTATAGGTTTGTTAGGTTTCCCAAGGTGCCCGCAGAGCTAGGGTTCAAAAACTACAGCTAGTCATTTTTCCAAAAAAGGGTCATTTTTCACTGCAAAATTGAGGTGTGACCAGGTTGCGTTTTGCGCCGTTTCCTGTCAGGGCACTAGGCCGACCCACACAAGTGAGGTACCGTTTTTCTCGTAAGACCTTGGGGAACGCGGGGTGGGTGGAAATTTGTGGATCCACGCAGATTCCGGAACTTTCCACGACAGATATGTGGGGAAAATGTGTTTCTTTTGACAATTGTTTAGGTTTGCAAGGGATTCTGGGTAACAGACCCTGGTGGGAGGCAGTCAAGTCACCCCATCCTGGATTCCCCTGGGTGTCTAGTTTTCAAAAATGTATAGGTTTGCTAGGTTTCCCAAGGTGCCCGCAGAGGTAGGGTTCAAAAACTACAGCTAGTCATTTTGCCAAAAAAGGGTCATTTTTCACTGCGAAATTGAGGTGTGACCAGGTTGCGTTTTGCGCCGTTCCCTGTTGCGGGCACTAGGCCGACCCACACAAGTGAGGTACCGTTTTTCTCGTAAGACTTTGGGGAACGCGGGGTGGGTGGAAATTTGTGGATCCACGCAGATTCCGGAACTTTCCACGACAGAAATGTGGGGAAAATGTGTTTTTTTTGACAATTTTTTAGGTTTGCAAGGGATTCTGGGTAACAGACCCTGGTGGGAGGCAGTCAAGTCACCCCATCCTGGATTCCCCTGGGTGTCTAGTTTTCAAAAATGCATAGGTTTGCTAGGTTTCCCAAGGTGCCCGCAGAGCTAGGGTTCAAAAACTACAGCTAGTCATTTTTTCAAAAAAGGGTCATTTTTCACTGCGAAATTGAGGTGTGACCAGGTTGCGTTTTGCGCCGTTTCCTATCGCGGGCCCTAGGCCGACCCACACAAGTGAGGTACCGTTTTTCGCATAAGACTTTGGGGAACGCGGGGTGGGTGGAAATTTGTGGATCCACGCAGATTCCGGAACTTTCCACGACAGAAATGTGTGGAAAATGTGTTTTTTTGACAATTTTTTAGGTTTGCAAGGGATTCTGGGTAACAGACCCTGGTGGGAGGCAGTCAAGTCCCCCCATCCTGGATTCCCCTGGGTGTCTAGTTTTCAAAAATGTATAGGTTTGCTAGGTTTAGCAAGGTGCCCGCAGAGCTAGGGTTCAAAAACTACAGCTAGTCATTTTTCCAAAAAAGGGTCATTTTTCACTGCGAAATTGAGGTGTGACCAGGTTGCGTTTTGCGCCGTTTCCTGTCGCGGGCACTAGGCTCGACCCACACAAGTGAGGTACCATTTTTCTTGTAAGACTTTGGGGAAGGCGGGGTGGGTGGAAATTTGTGGACCCACGCAGATTCCGGAACTTTCCACGACAGAAATGTGGGGAAAATGTGTTTTTTTTGACAATTTTTTAGGTTTGCAAGGGATCCTGGGTAACAGACCCTGGTGGGAGGCAGTCAAGTCGCCCCATCTTGGATTCCCCTGGGTGTCTAGTTTTAAAAAATGTATAGGTTTGCTAGGTTTCCCAAGGTGCCCGCAGAGGTAGGGTTCAAAAACTACAGCTAGTCATTTTTCAAAAAAAGGGTCATTTTTCACTGCGAAATTGAGGTGTGACCAGGTTGGGTTTTGCGCCGTTTCCTGTTGCGGGCACTAGGCCGACCCACACAAGTGAGGTACCGTTTTTCTCGTAAGACTTTGGGGAACGCAGGGTGGGTGGAAATTTGTGGATCCACGCAGATTCCGGAACTTTCCACGACAGAAATGTGGGGAAAATGTGTTTTTTGGACAATTTTTTAGGTTTGCAAGGGATTCTGGGTAACAGACCCTGGTGGGAGGCAGTCAAGTCACCCCATCCTGGATTCCCCTGGGTGTCTAGTTTTCAAAAATGTATAGGTTTGTTAGGTTTCCCAAGGTGCCTGTAGAGCTAGGGTTCAAAAACTACAGCTAGTCATTTTTCCAAAAAAGGGTCATTTTTCACTGCGAAATTGAGGTGTGACCAGGTTGCGTTTTGCGCCGTTTCCTGTCGTGGGCACTAGGCCGACCCACACAAGTGAGGTACCATTTTTCTCGTAAGACTTCGGGGAACGCGAGGTGGGTGGAAATTTGTGGATCCACGCAGATTCCGGAACTTTCCACGACAGAAATGTGGGGAAAATGTGTTTTTTTGGACAATTTTTTAGGTTTGCAAGGGATTCTGGGTAACAGACCCTGGTGGGAGGCAGTCAAGTCACCCCATCCTGGATTCCCCTGGGTGTCTAGTTTTCAAAAATGTATAGGTTTGCTAGGTTTCCCAAGGTGCCCGCAGAGCTAGGGTTCAAAAACTACAGCTAGTCATTTTTCCAAAAAAGGGTCATTTTTCACTGCGAAATTGAGGTGTGACCAGGTTGCGTTTTGCGCCGTTTCCTGTCGCGGGCACTAGGTCGACCCACACAAGTGAGGTACCGTTTTTCGCGTAAGACTTTGGGGAACGCGGGGTGGGTGGAAATTTGTGGATCCACGCAGATTCCGGAACTTTCCACGACAGAAATGTGTGGAAAATGTGTTTTTTTTGACAATTTTTTAGGTTTGCAAGGGATTCTGGGTAACAGACCCTGGTGGGAGGCAGTCAAGTCACCCCATCCTGGATTCCCCTGGGTGTCTAGTTTTCAAAAATGTATAGGTTTGCTAGGTTTAGCAAGGTGCCCGCAGAGCTAGGGTTCAAAAACTACAGCTAGTCATTTTTCCAAAAAAGGGTCATTTTTCACTGCGAAATTGAGGTGTGACCAGGTTGCGTTTTGCGCCGTTTCCTGTCGCGGGCACTAGGCCGACCCACACAAGTGAGGTACCATTTTTCTTGTAAGACTTTGGGGAAGGCGGGGTGGGTGGAAATTTGTGGACCCACGCAGATTCCGGAACTTTCCACGACAGAAATGTGAGGAAAATTTGTTTTTTTTGACAATTTGTTAGGTTTGCAAGGGATTCTGGGTAACAGACCCTGGTGGGAGGCAGTCAAGTCACCCCATCCTGGATTCCCCTGGGTGTCTAGTTTTAAAAAATGTATAGGTTTGCTAGGTTTCCCAAGGTGCCCGCAGAGCTAGGGTTCAAAAACTACAGCTAGTCATTTTTCCAAAAAAGTGTCATTTTTCACTGCGAAATTGAGGTGTGACCAGGTTGCGTTTTGCGCCATTTCCTGTCGCGGGCACTAGGCCGACCCACACAAGTGAGGTACCGTTTTTCTCGTACGACTTTGGGGAACGCGGGGTGGGTGGAAATTTGTAGATCCACGCAGATTCCGGAACTTTCCACGACAGAAATGTGGGGAAAATGTGTTTTTTTGACAATTTTTTAGGTTTGCAAGGGATTCTGGGTAACAGAACCTGGTGGGAGGCAGTCAAGTCACCCCATCCTGGATTCCCCTGGGTGTCTAGTTTTCAAAAATGTATAGGTTTGCTAGGTTTCCCAAGGTGCCCACAGAGCTAGGGTTAAAAAACTACAGCTAGTCATTTTTCCAAAAAAGGGTCATTTTTCACTGCGAAATTGAGGTGGGACCAGGTTGTGTTTTGCGCCGTTTCCTGTCGCGGGCACTAGGCCGACCCACATAAGTGAGGTACCGTTTTTCTCATAAGACTTTGGGGAACGCGGGGTGGGTGGAAATTTGTGGATCCACGCAGATTCTGGAACTTTCCACGACAGAAATGTGGGGAAAATTTGTTTTTTTGGACAATTTTTTAGGTTTGCAAGGGATTCTGGGTAACAGACCCTGGTGGGAGGCAGTCAAGTCACCCCATCCTGGATTCCCCTGGGTGTCTAGTTTTCAAAAATGTATAGGTTTGTTAGGTTTCCCAAGGTGCCCGCAGAGCTAGGGTTCAAAAACTACAGCTAGTCATTTTTCCAAAAAAGGGTCATTTTTCACTGCAAAATTGAGGTGTGACCAGGTTGCGTTTTGCGCCGTTTCCTGTCAGGGCACTAGGCCGACCCACACAAGTGAGGTACCGTTTTTCTCGTAAGACTTTGGGGAACGCGGGGTGGGTGGAAATTTGTGGATCCACGCAGATTCCGGAACTTTCCACGACAGATATGTGGGGAAAATGTGTTTCTTTTGACAATTGTTTAGGTTTGCAAGGGATTCTGGGTAACAGACCCTGGTGGGAGGCAGTCAAGTCACCCCATCCTGGATTCCCCTGGGTGTCTAGTTTTCAAAAATGTATAGGTTTGCTAGGTTTCCCAAGGTGCCCGCAGAGGTAGGGTTCAAAAACTACAGCTAGTCATTTTGCCAAAAAAGGGTCATTTTTCACTGCGAAATTGAGGTGTGACCAGGTTGCGTTTTGCGCCGTTCCCTGTTGCGGGCACTAGGCCGACCCACACAAGTGAGGTACCGTTTTTCTCGTAAGACTTTGGGGAACGCGGGGTGGGTGGAAATTTGTGGATCCACGCAGATTCCGGAACTTTCCACGACAGAAATGTGGGGAAAATGTGTTTTTTTTGACAATTTTTTAGGTTTGCAAGGGATTCTGGGTAACAGACCCTGGTGGGAGGCAGTCAAGTCACCCCATCCTGGATTCCCCTGGGTGTCTAGTTTTCAAAAATGCATAGGTTTGCTAGGTTTCCCAAGGTGCCCGCAGAGCTAGGGTTCAAAAACTACAGCTAGTCATTTTTCCAAAAAAGGGTCATTTTTCACTGCGAAATTGAGGTGGGACCAGGTTGCGTTTTGCGCCGTTTCCTGTCGTGGGCACTAGGCCGACCCACATAAGTGAGGTACCGTTTTTCTCGTAAGACTGTGGGGAACGCGGGGTGGGTGGAAATTTGTGGATCCACGCAGATTCTGGAACTTTCCACGACAGAAATGTGGGGAAAATGTGTTTTTTTGGACAATTTTTTAGGTTTGCAAGGGATTCTGGGTAACAGACCCTGGTGGGAGGCAGTCAAGTCACCCCATCCTGGATTCCCCTGGGTGTCTAGTTTTCAAAAATGTATAGGTTTGCTAGGTTTCCCAAGGTGCCCGCAGAGCTAGGGTTCAAAAACTACAGCTAGTCATTTTTTCAAAAAAGGGTCATTTTTCACTGCGAAATTGAGGTGTGACCAGGTTGCGTTTTGCGCCATTTCCTGTCGCGGGCACTAGGTCGACCCACACAAGTGAGGTACCGTTTTTCGTGTAAGACTTTGGGGAACGCGGGGTGGGTGGAAATTTGTGGATCCACGCAGATTCCGGAACTTTCCACGACAGAAATGTGTGGAAAATGTGTTTTTTTTGACAATTTTTTAGGTTTGCAAGGGATTCTGGGTAACAGACCCTGGTGGGAGGCAGTCAAGTCCCCCCATCCTGGATTCCCCTGGGTGTCTAGTTTTCAAAAATGTATAGGTTTGCTAGGTTTAGCAAGGTGCCCGCAGAGCTAGGGTTCAAAAACTACAGCTAGTCATTTTTCCAAAAAAGGGTCATTTTTCACTGCGAAATTGAGGTGTGACCAGGTTGCGTTTTGCGCCGTTTCCTGTCGCGGGCACTAGGCCGACCCTCACAAGTGAGGTACCATTTTTCTTGTAAGACTTTGGGGAAGGCGGGGTGGGTGGAAATTTGTGGACCCACGCAGATTCCGGAACTTTCCACGACAGAAATGTGAGGAAAATGTGTTTTTTTTGACAATTTGTTAGGTTTGCAAGGGATTCTGGGTAACAGACCCTGGTGGGAGGCAGTCAAGTCACCCCATCCTGGATTCCCCTGGGTGTCTAGTTTTCAAAAATGTATAGGTTTGTTAGGTTTCCCAAGGTGCCCGCAGAGCTAGGGTTCAAAAACTACAGCTAGTCATTTTTCCAAAAAAGGGTCATTTTTCACTGCAAAATTGAGGTGTGACCAGGTTGCGTTTTGCGCCGTTTCCTGTCAGGGCACTAGGCCGACCCACACAAGTGAGGTACCGTTTTTCTCGTAAGACTTTGGGGAACGCGGGGTGGGTGGAAATTTGTGGATCCACGCAGATTCCGGAACTTTCCACGACAGATATGTGGGGAAAATGTGTTTCTTTTGACAATTGTTTAGGTTTGCAAGGGATTCTGGGTAACAGACCCTGGTGGGAGGCAGTCAAGTCACCCCATCCTGGATTCCCCTGGGTGTCTAGTTTTCAAAAATGTGTAGGTTTGCTAGGTTTCCCAAGGTGCTCGCAGAGGTAGGGTTCAAAAACTACAGCTAGTCATTTTGCCAAAAAAGGGTCATTTTTCACTGCGAAATTGAGGTGTGACCAGGTTGCGTTTTGCGCCGTTCCCTGTTGCGGGCACTAGGCCGACCCACACAAGTGAGGTACCGTTTTTCTCGTAAGACTTTGGGGAACGCGGGGTGGGTGGAAATTTGTGGATCCACGCAGATTCCGGAACTTTCCACGACAGAAATGTGGGGAAAATGTGTTTTTTTTGACAATTTTTTAGGTTTGCAAGGGATTCTGGGTAACAGACCCTGGTGGGAGGCAGTCAAGTCACCCCATCCTGGATTCCCCTGGGTGTCTAGTTTTCAAAAATGCATAGGTTTGCTAGGTTTCCCAAGGTGCCCGCAGAGCTAGGGTTCAAAAACTACAGCTAGTCATTTTTTCAAAAAAGGGTCATTTTTCACTGCGAAATTGAGGTGTGACCAGGTTGCGTTTTGCGCCGTTTCCTATCGCGGGCCCTAGGCCGACCCACACAAGTGAGGTACCGTTTTTCGCATAAGACTTTGGGGAACGCGGGGTGGGTGGAAATTTGTGGATCCACGCAGATTCCGGAACTTTCCACGACAGAAATGTGTGGAAAATGTGTTTTTGTTGACAATTTTTTAGGTTTGCAAGGGATTCTGGGTAACAGACCCTGGTGGGAGGCAGTCAAGTCCCCCCATCCTGGATTCCCCTGGGTGTCTAGTTTTCAAAAATGTATAGGTTTGCTAGGTTTAGCAAGGTGCCCGCAGAGCTAGGGTTCAAAAACTACAGCTAGTCATTTTTCCAAAAAAGGGTCATTTTTCACTGCGAAATTGAGGTGTGACCAGGTTGCGTTTTGCGCCGTTTTCTGTCGCGGGCACTAGGCTCGACCCACACAAGTGAGGTACCATTTTTCTTGTAAGACTTTGGGGAAGGTGGGGTGGGTGGAAATTTGTGGACCCACGCAGATTCCGGAACTTTCCACGACAGAAATGTGGGGAAAATGTGTTTTTTTTGACAATTTTTTAGGTTTGCAAGGGATCCTGGGTAACAGACCCTGGTGGGAGGCAGTCAAGTCACCCCATCTTGGATTCCCCTGGGTGTCTAGTTTTAAAAAATGTATAGGTTTGCTAGGTTTCCCAAGGTGCCCGCAGAGGTAGGGTTCAAAAACTACAACTAGTCATTTTTCAAAAAAAGGGTCATTTTTCACTGCGAAATTGAGGTGTGACCAGGTTGGGTTTTGCGCCGTTTCCTGTTGCGGGCATGTGAGAAGTTGGCCTGGTATATGATGCTCACTAGTTAAAGTGATCACCTTGTACCATGCCAAGCAACCCTTATGGTGTGGTTGTAAGTCAACCTTTTCGGACTAGCTGCCCTAGTGGTAGCGTAGGCTAAGCAGTCTTTGAGGCTAAACTCGTGAAGCGTGTTAAGCCAGCTGTTTTACCAAATGCAAACCCCTTTTATACCAATGAAAGGACACCACACAGATATATATTCAAAATATATATGTATTTATTTCTCAAAGTAACCCCTAGTCTCTTTATGAGCACAGGAGCACAAATCGTCAAACAAGATTATCACAGAATACACAGAAGTTGCACGTTATATGGATAGGCCCTGGTGGCCACTCGAACCATATACTAAAATAGTGGTATAAGTACCACGAACAGAAAAGGGAAAAGGCCTAGGGCCTCTAGAATCGCTGGGCCTACAAGGAGCTAACGTCAGTTAGTGACCAGGAGGTCCACGGGTGGCGTGTGCAGAGCAAATAGTCACACGCGTGCTCCCATAGGTTTCAATGGGTGCGTAAAAAGTACAAAGTTACTGCAAAGAGGATCTTCCGGATGGACTAGGAACTCAAGATTTGGAACACAGGCACTAGAGATGTAATACTACACTTGGACACAGATGTGCCAGCTTTACCTCACCCACAGGAAGCGGGTGCATAGGCCTCGAAGTGCGTCGGGTTTCTTCTATCTGTTCCGTGGAGCTTGAAGACAAAGATGCTGCAGGCGGTCGGTCCGGGAGAGATGCAGTGGATCCAAGAGTGGATCGGAGATGTTGAAGACCTGTAAGCAGAGGGGACAGTGTTCACAGTCACTAGCCAGTGACCAGCGTGGCACCAGGTGGGTACCAGGCAATGTCGGGTGCAAACAGGAAGAAAGGTGTAGCTTGTCTCTGCAGCCACGTGGTCCCTGGAGGTCGACGACGTCCAGGAGTCGAGTCACGAGCTGTCCCACGCAGGCTCTCGCTGTCGGCGGTGTCGGTGACTTGATCGAAGCAAACAAGCCTTGGCAAAAGCAATTGTTGTAGGAAAAGGAAATAAGCTGATGGTTCTGACCAGCAAGGTCAGAAGGACCGCTCCTTTGGAGGGGAGTAAGGGCTAGTCTGGAGCAACCAGACCAGCGGTGTATTTCTTGAAGTTCGTCGCCAAGATGGCTACTAGCCAGCGGGCCAGCAACCGGTTAGGCGCGTCGAGTGGCAAAATGCAGAAGGGCCCCACGCAGATCGTGGAGATGCTGGAGGGCTCACCTTTGGTGCAGATGCTGCTCGGGGGTGGGGCTTCTCAGATCTCAAAGCACAACTTGGAGGGAGCCTCGGTTGTTGCACTTGTCAGCTTGTCGTAGTCGTTCCAAGATGGCTGGCTCCACGTGTCTCGGTGCCTCCACGGGTCTCCTCTTTTCAGGGACTGTGGATCGGGCGGTGAGAGGTCTGGAGGTCCAGGTCTTGTCAGTCTCTGGGCTCGGGCTCCGGCGGGAGGCGGCGGCAAAGCAGACGTTGATTCGCTGGATGGTGCTTGCGTTAGCAAGGTGGTCACTCCCTGACCACAGGGGAGATTGGCTTCAGTCCTCTGTGCAGCAGAGCATCGAAGTTCCCGTCTTCTTCTTAGTTTTAAGTTGATTCCAGGATGTCTGAAGTCTTAGGACACAGCTCCTACCTTTAAGCGGATTCTAGGGGCCGGACTACCTGCTAGGTCCCTCCCTATGGGTGGGACCAGGAAGGGGGGTGGTTAGACCCCCAATCCTTTGTCCAGCTCGCCCCAGGCCCGGGACTGGTGTGCCCCAGGACCGGTTTGAACTGGCATATGCACCGAGGCTCCTTGTGAGCCACAGGCATGTCTGGTTTCTTTCAAGCCCTACCTGACCAATACACAAAATCCTGTCTGGGGTGGTGCACGCACCTCCCCTGGCAGGAAACCCTTTGTCCACACCTCCCAAGCTGGAAGGACTCCCAGCAGCAGGAGGGCAGACTTGTGTCTGTGGTGGCAGCATCCATTTTGTGGAGCTGAGGCTATGTCTGATTTTACCCGGGTTTCAGGCACTGTACATGTCGTGTCCCTCTAGAAGGGTGGAATGCTAACCCCGTCGCCAGAATTGGCGAGGGGTTAGTATTCCAATTCGTATGACACCTTACTCGACATGTTTTGATAAAGCCAAACCAAAGATAGCATTTAACCGCGAGGTTCATAATGCACTTAAGAGTATATGGTATGACGATATCGGGAAACAGTAGAAGGAAGTTGTTCCGACCACTGCAGACAGGCTCAGCTCATGCCAGAGCACCATCTCACATGGAACCACGCACTCTGCCTTCAGGATTGTTAAGGCCTGCCATAGGAGTGACTTATAGGTTACCAGGTGTCCCATTTAAGGTTAGGTATAGGTATACTACACCTAAGTAAGAGGTGATTACACCAACTTACCCCAGCTGAGTGATCAGCCAGTTGTGTCAAATTGTTAGGCCAAGCCTGGGGTGGCATAATACATGCTGCAGCCCCTGGCAGGCCTTGGGTACACCAATGCCCTGGGTACCTAGTGTACACTGGTACAGGGGCTGACAGGGTGATCCACTTCCAATTGGTTATGCACCTAGGGTGCATAGTTTTAATTTAGTAGAGAGAACAGCAGGCTGGGGGTCTGATTGGCAGGCCCACAGCCTCAATATGTCAAAAACCAGTGAAGCAAAAAGCAAAAATTTGGGGTGACCATAGGATAGCAGACCCTACTCTCCTACACAACCCCCCCCCCCAAACGCTGGGACATTAAACTAGCCTTGACCAGTCTCGTCTTCATGTCCTAAGTGGAAGTACCTGGAGAGACCATCTGCATTCCCATGGTCAGTACCTGGCCGGTGCTCCACTGTAAAGTCCATCCCCTGTAGGGAAATGGACCACCTAAGCAGTTTGGGGTTTTCACCCTTCATCTGATTTAGCCACAAGAGGGGCTTATGGTCGGTCTGAATCTTGAAGTGAGTGCCAAACAAGTATGGCCTCAGCTTCTTCAGGGCCCACACCACAGCAAAGGCCTCCCTCTCAATAGCTGACCAATTCTTCTCTCTGGGGGTCAACCTTCTGCTAATAAAAGCAATGGGTTGGTCTTGACCATCTACATTAAGTTGTGACAGCACAGCTCCCACACCCAACTCAGAAGCATCTGTTTGGACAATAAACTCTTTGGAGTAGTCAGGACTTTTCAGGATAGGTGCAGAGCACATGGCCTCCTTCAGGTCATCAAATGCCTTTTGACAGCTTACTGTCCACTGAACCTTTTTGGGCATCTTCTTGGATGTCAGATCATTAAGAGGAGTCACAATGGACCCATAGTTCTTAACAAACTTCCTGTAGTACCCAGTCAAGCCCAAGAAAGCTCGAACTTGAGTCTGGGTGGTTGGAGGGGACCAGTCCTTGATGGATTGTATCTTACTCTCCAGTGGTTGAACTTGGCCTCCACCTACAAGGTGGCCCAAATATACAACCTTACTCTGCCCTATCTGGCACTTTGTAGCCTTGATAGTGAGGCCTGCCCTTTGCAGAGCCTCAAGAGCCTTCTTCAGGTGGATCAGGTGATCCTCCCAGGTGGAGCTAAAGACAGCAATGTCATCCAGATATGCTGCGCAAAAGTCATCCAACCCAGTAAGGACTTGGTTCACCAGCCTTTGGAAGGTGGCAGGTGCATTCTTCAGACCAAAGGGCATCACCACAAACTGGTAGTGCCCACCTGGGGTTGAGAATGCTGTTTTGGCCTTAGACTCCTCAGCTAATCTGATTTGCCAATAGCCAGCTGTTAAGTCAAATGTGCTCAAAAACTTTGCAGAAGCTAGTTTGTCTATGAGCTCATCTGCCCTTGGAATAGGGTGTGCATCTGTCCTGGTGACAGCATCGAGTCCTCTGTAATCCACACAGAACCTCATCTCTCTCTTGCCATCTTTGGTGTGAGGTTTGGGGACCAGAACCACTGGGCTAGCCCAGGGGCTCTCTGAGGGTTCAATGACACCTAATTCCAGCATTTTATGTACCTCAGCCTTTATACAGTCCCTGACGTGGTCAGGTTGTCTGTAAAGCTTGTTCTTTACAGGCAGACTGTCACCAGTGTCCACCACATGGGTACACCAGTCAGTTTGACTAGGTATTAAGGAAAACATATGTGAAAATGATTGTAGAACCTGTCTACATTCAGTCTGCTGATGGGCAGTGAGGTTGCCTCCAAGGGTCACTCCTTCAACTGAGCCATCTTCAGGGTTCTGAGACAACAGGTCTGGGAGAGGGTCACTCTCTTCCTCCTGTCCCTCATCTGTAGCCATGAGCAAGCCCATGTCTGCCCTGTCAACATATGCTTTAAGCCTGTTAACATGGAGTACCCTGTGGGGACTCCTGGGAGTTCCTAGGTCGACCAAGTAGGTGACCTCTCCCTTCTTTTCCAGGATTGTATGGGGTCCAGACCATTTGTCTTGGAGTGCTGCTGGGGCCACTGGCTCCAACACCCATACCTTCTGTCCTGGCTGAAACTCAACCAAGACAGCCTTTTGGTCATGCCAAGCTTTCTGTAAGGCCTGGCTTGCCTCAAGGTTTTTGGATGCCTTCTCCATATACTCAGCCATCCTGGAGCGGAGACCAAGTACATAGTCCACTATGTCTAGCTTAGGCTTTTTGAGAGGTAACTCCCATCCTTCCTTCACCAAACACAGTGGGCCTCTCACAGGGTGCCCAAACAACAATTCAAAGGGGCTGTAGCCAACTCCTTTTTGTGGGACCTCTCTGTAAGCAAACAGAAGGCAGGGTAGAAGGATGTCCCATCTTCGCCTGAGCTTTTCAGGTAATCCTTTGATCATACCCTTTAGGGTCTTGTTGAATCTCTCAACAAGCCCATTGCATTGTGGGTGATAAGGGGTGGTGAACTTGTAGTTGACACCACATTCCTTCCACATAGCTGTCAAGTATCCTGACATAAAGTTGGTACCTCTGTCAGATACTACCTCCTTAGGAAACCCCACTCTGGAGAATACTCCCAGCAGGGCCCTGGCCACAACAGGTGCTGTAGTGGTCCTAAGGGGAATTGCCTCTGGATACCTGGTGGCATGATCCACTACCACCAGTATAAATCTGTGCCCAGATGCAGTGGGAGGATCCATGGGACCCACTATATCTATTCCCACTCTTTCAAAGGGGACCCCCACCACAGGTAGTGGTATTAGGGGGGCCTTTGTTGTGCCACCTGATTTGCCACTGGCTTGGCAGGTAACACAGGAGCGACAAAACTCCTTTGTATCTTCATTCATGTGAGGCCAGTGAAAGTGAGGGACAAGTCTGTCCCAAGTCTTGTTCTGGCCTAGGTGTCCTGCTAAAGGAATATCATGGGCCAAGGTAAGAAGGAAGCCCATAAATTGCAGAGGTATAACCAACCTCCTGGTTGCACCAGGCTTGGGGTCTCTAGCCTCTGAATAAAGGAGCCCTTCATCCCAATACACTTTATGGGTACCTTGAGCATTCCCAGCAGCCTCAGCAGCAGCCAGCTGTCTGAGGGGTTCAAGAGAGGGACAGGATAACTGAGCCTGCCTCAAGTCAGCCCTTGAAGGTCCCCCTGTCCCCAGAAACTCAACCTGATCAGGTTCAAGCTCTTCAGGGACAGTTCCTTCAGGGTCCTCTAGATCAGCTTCCTGGGAAGGCTGATCATCACTCTGAGGCAGGGGGGAAGGCACAGCCTTGACCCTCCTGTTCTTCTTCTTGGTAGGTGCTTGGCCCATTGTTCCAGGATCCAAGACCTGAGGTTCAGTGAGGCACTTTTTGGCCTGTGACCTGGTCACAGCAAGGACATGTGATGATATACCTAACATCTCTGCATGAGTCCTGTACTCCACTTCTGACCATAGAGAACTCTCTAGGTCATTGCCCAACAAACATTCTACTGGGAGGTCTGCACTAACCACAACCCTTTTGAGGCCAGTTACCCCTCCCCATGAGAAGTTAACAACTGCCACACTGTGTGAAGTAGTGGCATTGCTGGCATTGGTCACCAGGTAGTTCTCACCTGGTATGTACTGTCCAGGGTCCACAAAGCCTGGTGTCACCATAGTGACACTGGCACATGTGTCCCTGTAGGCTTGAGCCACTTTTTCATTAATTAAAGGAGTCTGTCTGTACTTGCCCAGGTTACTGGGGCTCACAGTCAGGGACAAATCAATGTCCCCATCACAGATCAAGACTGCCTGTGTCAGGGTTCTGTCTAAGTCAGAATCTCCTTCAGTTCCCATAGTGATTCCCACTACACCCTTTGTCTGGGGACCAACACTGCTAACAGTAGTACTGGGAGCAGGTACCTTAGGGGCAACAGTGTTGGGGGCTCCACCCTTTTTGCAATCACTAGTCCAGTGAGTTGTATTTTTGCAATGATTGCACCAGGGTTTCTTTTGACCTTCTTTCTTCTTTTTGGACTGTTGTTGGGACCCACCCTCCTTAGCAGTAGTTTGGGGCCCTGTTGAAGACTTCTGGTCTTTAGATTTCTGATCTCCACCCTTCTGGTCTGTTTTCTTCTGATCACCCCCTTGGCCCTGGTTCTGGTTCTTTTGCTTAACCCTGGTTCTGACCCATTTGTCTGCCTTCTTTCCCAATTCTTGGGGAGAGGTCAGATCAGAGTCAACCAAGTGTTGATGCAGTTGCTGGTTTTGACAGTTATTTAAAATCTGTTCTCTCATCATCAAATTATACAATCCTGTAAAATCAGATACCTTACTTCCCAGCAACCAACCCTCCAAAGCCTTAGTGGCACATTCAACATATTTTGGGTGTCTCTGAACATTAACCTGTACTGTTCAGTGGTTAAGCCTAACCCATCTACCAGAACACTCTTCAGGACTCTGTAGTTTCTGACATCCTCTTCCCTAACAGTGAGGAGTCTGTCTCTGCCTCTTCCTTCAAAGGAGAGCCAGAGGATTGCTGCCCACTGGTCTTCAGGAACCTGCTGTACTTTGCAGGCTCTCTCAAGAGCAGTTATCCATTTGTGGATGTCATCCCCACTTTTGTAGGGGGGCACAACCTTAGACAGGTTCCTATTATCAAAGACCCTATCTTTGTCCTTAGGGACAATGCTGCCACCAGTGGGTATAGACCCACTCTCCCTAGGTTGCCTAGCCTTGTTCAGTTTTTCTTCCATCAGGGCTACTTCTAGCTCCTGCTTCCTGATCCTCAGCTGGGCTTCCTGCATTCTGGCCTCATGTTCCCTCCTCTGAGGGGTGGTCAGTCTCCTTCTGGAGTGACCTTGAGAGCCTCTAGAGCCATGGGAAGCATTGGAGTCACCTGAGCGATTCCTTTGCCTTCCAAGCCCTGTGTTAAGTCCACTGGGGAGATCCAATGGGGTGAACCCACTGTCAGTCCCCAATAGCCTTAGTTTAGCTGGGCCAAGTATAACACTTGGCACTGGGCTAGTTCTCCCTTCATCCCCACTCACATCTGTATCCCCATCACTTTCTTCCTCTGTGATAGGCATCCCATCTAAGGGGTGACTATTGGAAGGGGGTACCTCTGTGGCATCTTCAGAAGGGGGGCCTCCTGTTCCTGACCCTAAGGGGGCTAACTGGGAAGCTTTCTTGAGTTCTCTCTGATTCTCATCATTCTGTAAGAGTTCTCTGAGCTCAGCAGAGGTAGGGTTCTTGGGCTGTTTAAGGCCTCTAAGAGTTGCCAGATGCCTGAGCTCATTCTGATTAAGGGTAGCAAAGCTGGATGGTGCCCTCTGGGGGTCACTCTCAACAGAGATGGGTACAGTGGACCCCTCTGCCCCGGCCATTGCTCTTAAGTGTGGGTGGATGTGTGCAATCTACCTACACTTGGGTTTACCTACTAAACCTATCTAGTAGTTGTAGTCAGGGTGTGCTACTCCCTTTGCTCTACAACAACTAAGTTCAGTAGAACTTATGTATATCTAATCTTGTTTTATATGTACCTACAGGTACCTATGTGATCTTTCAATTGGTAACCAAGAGATTACAATGGTAAAACACAGCAAGCTCAAATCCAACCGCTGCTCACCAATGTGAGAAGTTGGCCTGGTATATGATGCTCACTAGTTAAAGTGATCACCTTGTACCATGCCAAGCAACCCTTATGGTGTGGTTGTAAGTCAACCTTTTCGGACTAGCTGCCCTAGTGGTAGCGTAGGCTAAGCAGTCTTTGAGGCTAAACTCGTGAAGCGTGTTAAGCCAGCTGTTTTACCAAATGTAACCCCCTTTTATACCAATGAAAGGACACCACACAGATATATATTCAAAATATATATGTATTTATTTCTCAAAGTAACCCCTAGTCTCTTTATGAGCACAGGAGCACAAATCGTCAAACAAGATTACAGTAGAATACACAGAAGTTGCACTTTATATGGATAGGCCCTGGTGGCCACTCGAACCATATACTAAAATAGTGGTATAAGTACCACGAACAGAAAAGGGAAAAGGCCTAGGGCCTCTAGAATCTCTGGGCCTACAAGGAGCTAACGTCAGTTAGTGACCAGGAGGTCCACGGGTGGCGTGTGCAGAGCAAATAGTCACACGCGTGCTCCCATAGGTTTCAATGGGTGCGTAAAAAGTACAAAGTTACTGCAAAGAGGATCTTCCGGATGGACTAGGAACTCAAGATTTGGAACACAGGCACTAGAGATGTAATACTACACTTGGGCACAGGTGTGCCAGCTTTACCTCACCCACAGGAAGCGGGTGCATAGGCCTCGAAGTGCGTCGGGTTTCTTCTATCTGTTCCGTGGAGCCTGAAGACAAAGATGCTGCAGGCGGTCGGCCCGGGAGAGATGCAGTGGATCCAAGAGTGGATCGGAGATGTTGAAGACCTGTAAGCAGAGGGGACAGTGTTCACAGTCACTAGCCAGTGACCAGCGTGGCACCAGGTGGGTACCAGGCAATGTCGGGTGCAAACAGGAAGAAAGGTGTAGCTTGTCTCTGCAGCCACGTGGTCCCTGGAGGTCGACGACGTCCAGGAGTCGAGTCACGAGCTGTCCCACGCAGGCTCTCGCTGTCGGCGGTGTCGGCGACTTGATCGAAGCAAACAAGCCTTGGCAAAAGCAATTGTTGAAGGAAAAGGAAATAAGCTGATGGTTCTGACCAGCAAGGTCAGAAGGACTGCTCCTTTGGAGGGGAGCAAGGGCCAGTCTGGAGCAACCAGACCAGTGGTGTATTTTGTAGAGTTCTTCGCCAAGATGGCTACTAGCCAGCGGGCCAGCAACCGGTTAGGCGCGTCGAGTGGCAAAATGCAGAAGGGCCCCACGCAGATCGTGGAGATGCTGGAGGGCTCACCTTTGGTGCAGATGCTGCTCGGGTGTTGGGCTTCTCAGATCCCAAAGCACAACTTGGAGGGAGCCTCGGTTGTTGCACTTGTCAGCTTGTCGTAGTCGTTCCAAGATGGCTGGCTCCACGTGTCTCGGTGCCTCCACGGGTCTCCTCTTTTCAGGGACTGTGGATCGGGCGGTGAGAGGTCTGGAGGTCCAGGTCTTGTCGGTCTCTGGGCTCGGGCTCCGGCGGGAGGCGGCGGCAAAGCAGACGTTGATTCGCTGGATGGTGCTTGCGTTAGCAAGGTGGTCACTCCCTGACCACAGGGGAGATTGGCTTCAGTCCTCTGTGCAGCAGAGCGTCGAAGTTCCCGTCTTCTTCTTAGTTTTAAGTTGATTCCAGGATGTCTGAAGTCTTAGGACACAGCTCCTACCTTTAAGCGGATTCTAGGGGCCGGACTACCTGCTAGGTCCCTCCCTATGGGTGGGACCAGGAAGGGGGGTGGTTACACCCCCAATCCTTTGTCCAGCTCGCCCCAGGCCCGGGACTGGTGTGCCCCAGGACCGGTTTGAACTGGCATATGCACCGAGGCTCCTTGTGAGCCACAGGCATGTCTGGTTTCTTTCAAGCCCTACCTGACCAATACACAAAATCCTGTCTGGGGTGGTGCACGCACCTCCCCTGGCAGGAAACCCTTTGTCCACACCTCCCAAGCTGGAAGGACTCCCAGCAGCAGGAGGGCAGACTTGTGTCTGTGGTGGCAGCATCCATTTTGTGGAGCTGAGGCTATGTCTGATTTTACCCGGGTTTCAGGTACTGTACATGTCGTGTCCCTCTAGAAGGGTGGAATGCTAACCCCGTCGCCAGAATTGGCGAGGGGTTAGTATTCCAATTTGTATGACACCTTACTCGACATGTTTTGATAAAGCCAAACCAAAGGTAGCATTTAACCGCGAGGTTCATAATGCACTTAAGAGTATATGGTATGACGATATCTGGAAACAGTAGAAGGAAGTTGTTCCGACCACTGCAGACAGGCTCAGCTCATGCCAGAGCACCATCTCACATGGAACCACACACTCTGCCTTCAGGATTGTTAAGGCCTGCCATAGGAGTGACTTATAGGTTACCAGGTGTCCCATTTAAGGTTAGGTATAGGTATACTACACCTAAGTAAGAGGTGATTACACCAACTTACCCCAGCTGAGTGATCAGCCAGTTGTGTCAAATTGTTAGGCCAAGCCTGGGGTGGCATAATACATGCTTCAGCCCCTGGCAGGCCTTGGGTACACCAATGCCCTGGGTACCTAGTGTACACTGGTACAGGGGCTGACAGGGTGATCCACTTCCAATTGGTTATGCACCTAGGGTGCATAGTTTTAATTTAGTAGAGAGAACAGCAGGCTGGGGGTCTGATTGGCAGGCCCACAGCCTCAATATGTCAAAAACCAGTGAAGCAAAAAGCAAAAATTTGGGGTGACCATAGGATAGCAGACCCTACTCTCCTACAGGCAGTGAGGTTGCCTCCAAGGGTCACTCCTTCAACTGAGCCATCTTCAGGGTTCTGAGACAACAGGTCTGGGAGAGGGTCACTCTCTTCCTCCTGTCCCTCATCTGTAGCCATGAGCAAGCCCATGTCTGCCCTGTCAACATATGCTTTAAGCCTGTTAACATGGAGTACCCTGTGGGGACTCCTGGGAGTACCTAGGTCGACCAAGTAGGTGACCTCTCCCTTCTTTTCCAGGATTGTATGGGGTCCAGACCATTTGTCTTGGAGTGCTGCTGGGGCCACTGGCTCCAACACCCATACCTTCTGTCCTGGCTGAAACTCAACCAAGACAGCCTTTTGGTCATGCCAAGCTTTCTGTAAGGCCTGGCTTGCCTCAAGGTTTTTGGATGCCTTCTCCATATACTCAGCCATCCTGGAGCGGAGACCAAGTACATAGTCCACTATGTCTAGCTTAGGCTTTTTGAGAGGTAACTCCCATCCTTCCTTCACCAAACACAGTGGGCCTCTCACAGGGTGCCCAAACAACAATTCAAAGGGGCTGTAGCCAACTCCTTTTTGTGGGACCTCTCTGTAAGCAAACAGAAGGCAGGGTAGAAGGATGTCCCATCTTCGCCTGAGCTTTTCAGGTAATCCTTTGATCATACCCTTTAGGGTCTTGTTGAATCTCTCAACAAGCCCATTGCATTGTGGGTGATAAGGGGTGGTGAACTTGTAGTTGACACCACATTCCTTCCACATAGCTGTCAAGTATCCTGACATAAAGTTGGTACCTCTGTCAGATACTACCTCCTTAGGAAACCCCACTCTGGAGAATACTCCCAGCAGGGCCCTGGCCACAACAGGAGCTGTAGTGGTCCTAAGGGGAATTGCCTCTGGATACCTGGTGGCATGATCCACTACCACCAGTATAAATCTGTGCCCAGATGCAGTGGGAGGATCCATGGGACCCACTATGTCTATTCCCACTCTTTCAAAGGGGACCCCCACCACAGGTAGTGGTATTAGGGGGGCCTTTGTTGTGCCACCTGATTTGCCACTGGCTTGGCAGGTAACACAGGAGCGACAAAACTCCTTTGTATCTTCATTCATGTGAGGCCAGTGAAAGTGAGGGACAAGTCTGTCCCAAGTCTTGTTCTGGCCTAAGTGTCCTGCTAAAGGAATGTCATGGGCCAAGGTAAGAAGGAAGCCCCTAAATTGCAGAGGTATAACCAACCTCCTGGTAGCACCAGGCTTGGGGTCTCTAGCCTCTGAATAAAGGAGCCCTTCATCCCAATACACTTTATGGGTACCTTGAGCATTCCCAGCAGCCTCAGCAGCAGCCAGCTGTCTGAGGGGTTCAAGAGAGGGACAAGATAACTGAGCCTGCCTCAAGTCAGCCCTTGAAGGTCCCCCTGTCCCCAGAAACTCAACCTGATCAGGTTCAAGCTCTTCAGGGACAGTTCCTTCAGGGTCCTCTAGATCAGCTTCCTGGGAAGGCTGATCATCACTCTGAGGCAGGGGGGAAGGCACAGCCTTGACCCTCCTGTTCTTCTTCTTGGTAGGTGCTTGGTCCATTGTTCCAGGATCCAAGACCTGAGGTTCAGTGAGGCACTTTTTGGCCTGTGACCTGGTCACAGCAAGGACATGTGATGATATACCTAACATCTCTGCATGAGTCCTGTACTCCACTTCTGACCATAGAGAACTCTCTAGGTCATTGCCCAACAAACATTCTACTGGGAGGTCTGCACTAACCACAACCCTTTTGAGGCCAGTTACCCCTCCCCATGAGAAGTTAACAACTGCCACACTGTGTGAAGTAGTGGCATTGCTGGCATTGGTCACCAGGTAGTTCTCACCTGGTATGTACTGTCCAGGGTCCACAAAGCCTGGTGTCACCATAGTGACACTGGCACATGTGTCCCTGTAGGCTTGAGCCACTTTGTCATTAATTAAAGGAGTCTGTCTGTACTTGCCCAGGTTACTGGGGCTCACAGTCAGGGACAAATCAATGTCCCCATCACAGATCAAGACTGCCTGTGTCAGGGTTCTGTCTAAGTCAGAATCTCCTTCAGTTCCCATAGTGATTCCCACTACACCCTTCGTCTGGGGACCAACACTGCTAACAGTAGTACTGGGAGCAGGTGCCTTAGGGGCAACAGTGTTGGGGGCTCCACCCTTTTTGCAATCACTAGTCCAGTGAGTTGTATTTTTGCAATGATTGCACCAGGGTTTCTTTTGACCTTCTTTCTTCTTTTTGGACTGTTGTTGGGACCCACCCTCCTTAGCAGTAGTTTGGGGCCCTGTTGAAGACTTCTGGTCTTTAGATTTCTGATCTCCACCCTTTTGGTCTGTTTTCTTCTGATCACCCCCTTGGCCCTGGTTCTGGTTCTTTTGCTTAACCCTGGTTCTGACCCATTTGTCTGCCTTCTTTCCCAATTCTTGGGGAGAGGTCAGATCAGAGTCAACCAAGTGTTGATGCAGTTGCTGGTTTTGACAGTTATTTAAAATCTGTTCTCTCATCATCAAATTATACAATCCTGTAAAATCAGATACCTTACTTCCCAGCAACCAACCCTCCAAAGCCTTAGTGGCACATTCAACATATTCAGACCAGTCCTGAGTCTGTGTCTTTTGGGTGTCTCTGAACATTAACCTGTACTGTTCAGTGGTTAAGCCTAACCCATCTACCAGAACACTCTTCAGGACTCTGTAGTTTCTGACATCCTCTTCTCTAACAGTGAGGAGTCTGTCTCTGCCTCTTCCTTCAAAGGAGAGCCAGAGGATTGCTGCCCACTGGTCTTCAGGAACCTGCTGTACTTTGCAGGCTCTCTCAAGAGCAGTTATCCATTTGTGGATGTCATCCCCACTTTTGTAGGGGGGCACAACCTTAGACAGGTTCCTATTATCAAAGACCCTATCTTTGTCCTTAGGGACAATGCTGCCACCAGTGGGTATAGACCCACTCTCTCTAGGTTGCCTAGCCTTGTTCAGTTTTTCTTCCATCAGGGCTACTTCTAGCTCCTGCTTCCTGATCCTCAGCTGGGCTTCCTGCATTCTGGCCTCATGTTCCCTCCTCTGAGGGGTGGTCATCCTTTTCCTGGAGTGACCTTGAGAGCCTCTAGAGCCATGAGAAGCATTGGAGTCACCTGAGCGATTCCTTTGCCTCCCAAGCCCTGTGTTAAGTCCACTGGGGAGATCCAATGGGGTAAACCCATTGTCAGTCCCCAATAGCCTTAGTTTAGCTGGGCCAAGTATAATACTTGGCACTGGGCTAGTTCTCCCTTCATCATCACTACTTTCTGTATCCTCACCACTTTCCTCCCCTGTAGTATGATTCTCATCTAAGGGATGGCTATTGGTACTGGGTACCTCTGTAGCATCTTCAGAAGGGGGGCCTCCTGTTCCTGACCCTAAGGGGGCTAACTGGGAAGCTTTCTTGAGTTCTCTCTGATTCTCATCATTCTGTAAGAGTTCTCTGAGCTCAGCAGAGGTAGGGTTCTTGGGCTGTTTAAGGCCTCTAAGAGTTGCCAAATGCCTGAGCTCATTCTGATTAAGGGTAGCAAAGCTGGATGGTGCCCTCTGGGGGTCACTCTCAACAGAGATGGGTACAGTGGACCCCTCTGCCCCGGCCATTGCTCTTAAGTGTGGGTGGATGTGTTGCAATCTACCTACACTTGGGTTTACCTACTAAACCTATCTAGTAGTTGTAGTCAGGGTGTGCTACTCCCTTTGCTCTACAACAACTAAGTTCAGTAGAACTTATGTATATCTAATCTTGTTTTATATGTACCTACAGGTACCTATGTGATCTTTCAATTGGTAACCAAGAGATTACAATGGTAAAACACAGCAAGCTCAAATCCAACCGCTGCTCACCAATGTGAGAAGTTGGCCTGGTATATGATGCTCACTAGTTAAAGTGATCACCTTGTACCATGCCAAGCAACCCTTATGGTGTGGTTGTAAGTCAACCTTTTCGGACTAGCTGCCCTAGTGGTAGCGTAGGCTAAGCAGTCTTTGAGTCTAAACTCGTGAAGCGTGTTAAGCCAGCTGTTTTACCAAATGCAACCCCCTTTTATACCAATGAAAGGACACCACACAGATATATATTCAAAATATATATGTATTTATTTCTCAAAGTAACCCCTAGTCTCTTTATGAGCACAGGAGCACAAATCGTCAAACAAGATTATCACAGAATACACAGAAGTTGCACGTTATATGGATAGGCCCTGGTGGCCACTCGAACCATATACTAAAATAGTGGTATAAGTACCACGAACAGAAAAGGGAAAAGGCCTAGGGCCTCTAGAATCGCTGGGCCTACAAGGAGCTAACGTCAGTTAGTGACCAGGAGGTCCACGGGTGGCGTGTGCAGAGCAAATAGTCACACGCGTGCTCCCATAGGTTTCAATTGGTGCGTAAAAAGTACAAAGTTACTGCAAAGAGGATCTTCCGGATGGACTAGGAACTCAAGATTTGGAACACAGGCACTAGAGATGTAATACTACACTTGGACACAGATGTGCCAGCTTTACCTCACCCACAGGAAGCGGGTGCATAGGCCTCGAAGTGCGTCGGGTTTCTTCTATCTGTTCCGTGGAGCTTGAAGACAAAGATGCTGCAGGCGGTCGGTCCGGGAGAGATGCAGTGGATCCAAGAGTGGATCGGAGATGTTGAAGACCTGTAAGCAGAGGGGACAGTGTTCACAGTCACTAGCCAGTGACCAGCGTGGCACCAGGTGGGTACCAGGCAATGTCGGGTGCAAACAGGAAGAAAGGTGTAGCTTGTCTCTGCAGCCACGTGGTCCCTGGAGGTCGACGACGTCCAGGAGACGAGTCACGAGCTGTCCCACGCAGGCTCTCGCTGTCGGCGGTGTCGGCGACTTGATCGAAGCAAACAAGCCTTGGCAAAAGCAATTTTTGTAGGAAAAGGAAATAAGCTGATGGTTCTGACCAGCAAGGTCAGAAGGCCTGCTCCTTTGGAGGGGAGCAAGGGCTAGTCTGGAGCAACCAGACCAGTGGTGTATTTCTTGAAGTTCGTCGCCAAGATGGCTACTAGCCAGCGGGCCAGCAACCGGTTAGGCGCGTCGAGTGGCAAAATGCAGAAGGGCCCCACGCAGATCGTGGAGATGCTGGAGGGCTCACCTTTGGTGCAGATGCTGCTCGGGGGTGGGGCTTCTCAGATCCCAAAGCACAACTTGGAGGGAGCCTCGGTTGTTGCACTTCTCAGCTTGTCGTAGTCGTTCCAAGATGGCTGGCTCCACGTGTCTCGGTGCCTCCACGGGTCTCCTCTTTTCAGGGACTGTGGATCGGGCGGTGAGAGGTCTGGAGGTCCAGGTCTTGTCAGTCTCTGGGCTCGGGCTCCGGCGGGAGGCGGCGGCAAAGCAGATGTTGATTCGCTGGATGGTGCTTGCGTTAGCAAGGTGGTCACTCCCTGACCACAGGGGAGATTGGCTTCAGTCCTCTGTGCAGCAGAGCGTCGAAGTTCCCGTCTTCTTCTTAGTTTTAAGTTGATTCCAGGATGTCTGAAGTCTTAGGACACAGCTCCTACCTTTAAGCGGATTCTAGGGGCCGGACTACCTGCTAGGTCCCTCCCTATGGGTGGGACCAGGAAGGGGGGTGGTTACACCCCCAATCCTTTGTCCAGCTCGCCCCAGGCCCGGGACTGGTGTGCCCCAGGACCGGTTTGAACTGGCATATGCACCGAGGCTCCTTGTGAGCCACAGGCATGTCTGGTTTCTTTCAAGCCCTACCTGACCAATACACAAAATCCTGTCTGGGGTGGTGCACGCACCTCCCCTGGCAGGAAACCCTTTGTCCACACCTCCCAAGCTGGAAGGACTCCCAGCAGCAGGAGGGCAGACTTGTGTCTGTGGTGGCAGCATCCATTTTGTGGAGCTGAGGCTATGTCTGATTTTACCCGGGTTTCAGGCACTGTACATGTCGTGTCCCTCTAGAAGGGTGGAATGCTAACCCCGTCGCCAGAATTGGCGAGGGGTTAGTATTCCAATTCGTATGACACCTTACTCGACATGTTTTGATAAAGCCAAACCAAAGATAGCATTTAACCGCGAGGTTCATAATGCACTTAAGAGTATATGGTATGACGATATCGGGAAACAGTAGAAGGAAGTTGTTCCGACCACTGCAGACAGGCTCAGCTCATGCCAGAGCACCATCTCACATGGAACCACGCACTCTGCCTTCAGGATTGTTAAGGCCTGCCATAGGAGTGACTTATAGGTTACCAGGTGTCCCATTTAAGGTTAGGTATAGGTATACTACACCTAAGTAAGAGGTGATTACACCAACTTACCCCAGCTGAGTGATCAGCCAGTTGTGTCAAATTGTTAGGCCAAGCCTGGGGTGGCATAATACATGCTGCAGCCCCTGGCAGGCCTTGGGTACACCAATGCCCTGGGTACCTAGTGTACACTGGTACAGGGGCTGACAGGGTGATCCACTTCCAATTGGTTATGCACCTAGGGTGCATAGTTTTAATTTAGTAGAGAGAACAGCAGGCTGGGGGTCTGATTGGCAGGCCCACAGCCTCAATATGTCAAAAACCAGTGAAGCAAAAAGCAAAAATTTGGGGTGACCATAGGATAGCAGACCCTACTCTCCTACAGGGCACTAGGCCGACCCACACAAGTGAGGTACCGTTTTTCTCGTAAGACTTTGGGGAACGCAGGGTGGGTGGAAATTTGTGGATCCACGCAGATTCCGGAACTTTCCACGACAGAAATGTGGGGAAAATGTGTTTTTTGGACAATTTTTTAGGTTTGCAAGGGATTCTGGGTAACAGACCCTGGTGGGAGGCAGTCAAGTCACCCCATCCTGGATTCCCCTGGGTGTCTAGTTTTCAAAAATGTATAGGTTTGTTAGGTTTCCCAAGGTGCCCGCAGAGCTAGGGTTCAAAAACTACAGCTAGTCATTTTTCCAAAAAAGGGTCATTTTTCACTGCGAAATTGAGGTGTGACCAGGTTGCGTTTTGCGCCGTTTCCTGTCGCGGGCACTAGGCCGACCCACACAAGTGAGGTACCATTTTTCTCGTAAGACTTCGGGGAACGCGAGGTGGGTGGAAATTTGTGGATCCACGCAGATTCCGGAACTTTCCACGACAGAAATGTGGGGAAAATGTGTTTTTTTTGACAATTTTTTAGGTTTGCAAGGGATTCTGGGTAACAGACCCTGGTGGGAGGCAATCAAGTCACCCCATCCTGGATTCCCCTGGGTGTCTAGTTTTCAAAAATGTATAGGTTTGCTAGGTTTCCCAAGGTGCCCGCAGAGCTAGGGTTCAAAAACTACAGCTAGTCATTTTTCCAAAAAAGGGTCATTTTTCACTGCGAAATTGAGGTGTGACCAGGTTGCGTTTTGCGCTGTTTCCTGTCACGGGCACTAGGCCGACCCACACAAGTGAGGTACCGTTTTTCTCGTAAGACTTTGGGGAACGCGGGGTTGGTGGAAATTTGTGGATCCACGCAGATTCCGGAACTTTCCACGACAGAAATGTGGGGAAAATGTGTTTTTTTTGACAATTTTTTAGGTTTGCAAGGGATTCTGGGTAACAGACCATGGTGGGAGGCAGTCAAGTCACCCCATCCTGGATTCCCCTGGGTGTCTAGTTTTCAAAAATGCATAGGTTTGCTAGGTTTCCCAAGGTGCCCGCAGAGCTAGGGTTCAAAAACTACAGCTAGTCATTTTTTCAAAAAAGGGTGATTTTTCACTGCGAAATTGAGGTGTGACCAGGTTGCGTTTTGCGCCGTTTCCTGTCGCGGGCACTAGGCCGACCCACACAAGTGAGGTACCGTTTTTCGCGTAAGACTTTGGGTAACGCGGGGTGGGTGGAAATTTGTGGATCCACGCAGATTCCGGAACTTTCCACGACAGAAATGTGTGGAAAATGTTTTTTTTTGACAATTTTTTAGGTTTGCAAGGGATTCTGGGTAACAGACCCTGGTGGGAGGCAGTCAAGTCACCCCATCCTGGATTCCCCTGGGTGTCTAGTTTTCAAAAATGCATAGGTTTGCTAGGTTTCCCAAGGTGCCCGCAGAGCTAGGGTTCAAAAACTACAGCTAGTCATTTTTTCAAAAAAGGGTCATTTTTCACTGCGAAATTGAGGTGTGACCAGGTTGCGTTTTGCGCCGTTTCCTGTCGCGGGCACTAGGCCGACCCACACAAGTGAGGTACCGTTTTTCGCATAAGACTTTGGGGAACGCGGGGTGGGTGGAAATTTGTGGATCCACGCAGATTCCGGAACTTTCCACGACAGAAATGTGTGGAAAATGTGTTTTTTTTGACAATTTTTTAGGTTTGCAAGGGATTCTGGGTAACAGACCATGGTGGGAGGCAGTCAAGTCACCCCATCCTGGATTCCCCTGGGTGTCTAGTTTTCAAAAATGCATAGGTTTGCTAGGTTTCCCAAGGTGCCCGCAGAGCTAGGGTTCAAAAACTACAGCTAGTCATTTTTCCAAAAAAGGGTCATTTTTCACTGCGAAATTGAGGTGTGACCAGGTTGCGTTTTGCGCCGTTTCCTGTCGCGGGCACTAGGCTCGACCCACACAAGTGAGGTACCATTTTTCTTGTAAGACTTTGGGGAAGGCGGGGTGGGTGGAAATTTGTGGACCCACGCAGATTCCGGAACTTTCCACGACAGAAATGTGGGGAAAATGTGTTTTTTTTGACAATTTTTTAGGTTTGCAAGGGATTCTGGGTAACAGACCCTGGTGGGAGGCAGTCAAGTCACCCCATCCTGGATTCCCCTGGGTGTCTAGTTTTAAAAAATGTATAGGTTTGCTAGGTTTCCCAAGGTGCCCGCAGAGGTAGGGTTCAAAAACTACAGCTAGTCATTTTTCAAAAAAAGGGTCATTTTTCACTGAGAAATTGAGGTGTGACCAGGTTGGGTTTTGCGCCGTTTCCTGTTGCGGGCACTAGGCCGACCCACACAAGTGAGGTACCGTTTTTCTCGTAAGTCTTTGGGGAACGCGGGGTGGGTGGAAATTTGTGGATCCACGCAGATTCCGGAACTTTCCACGACAGAAATGTGGGGAAAATGTGTTTTTTTTGACAATTTTTTAGGTTTGCAAGGGATTCTGGGTAACAGACCCTGGTGGGAGGCAGTCAAGTCACCCCATCCTGGATTCCCCTGGGTGTCTAGTTTTCAAAAATGCATAGGTTTGCTAGGTTTCCCAAGGTGCCCGCAGAGCTAGGGTTCAAAAACTACAGCTAGTCATTTTTTCAAAAAAGGGTGATTTTTCACTGCGAAATTGAGGTGTGACCAGGTTGCGTTTTGTGCCGTTTCCTGTCGCGGGCACTAGGCCGACCCACACAAGTGAGGTACCGTTTTTCGCGTAAGACTTTGGGGAACACGGGGTGGGTGGAAATTTGTGGATCCACACAGATTCCGGAACTTTCCACGACAGAAATGTGTGGAAAATGTGTTTTTTTTGACAGTTTTTTAGGTTTGCAAGGGATTCTGGGTAACAGACCCTGGTGGGAGGCAGTCATGTCACCCCATCCTGGATTCCCCTGGGTGTCTAGTTTTCAAAAATGTATAGGTTTCCTAGGTTTAGCAAGGTGCCCGTAGAGCTAGGGTTCAAAAACTACAGCTAGTCATTTTTCCAAAAAAGGGTCATTTTTCACTGCGAAATTGAGGTGTCACCAGGTTGCGTTTTGCGCCATTTCCTGTCGCGGGCACTAGGCCGACCCACACAAGTGAGGTACCGTTTTTCTCGTAAGACTTTGGGGAACGCGGGGTGGGTGGAAATTTGTGGATCCACGCAGATTCCGGAACTTTCCACGACAGAAATGTGGGGAAAATGTGTTTTTTTTTGACAATTTTTTAGGTTTGCAAGGGATTCTGGGTAACAGACCCTGGTGGGAGGCAGTCAAGTCACCCCATCCTGGATTCCCCTGGGTGTCTAGTTTTCAAAAATGTATAGGTTTGTTAGGTTTCCCAAGGTGCCCGCAGAGCTAGGGTTCAAAAACTACAGCTAGTCATTTTTCCAAAAAAGGGTCATTTTTCACTGCGAAATTGAGGTGTGACCAGGTTGCGTTTTGCGCCGTTTCCTGTCGCGGGCACTAGGCCGACCCACACAAGTGAGGTACCATTTTTCTCGTAAGACTTCGGGGAACGCGAGGTGGGTGGAAATTTGTGGTTCCACGCAGATTCCGGAACTTTCCACGACAGAAATGTGGGGAAAATGTGTTTTTTTTGACAATTTTTTAGGTGTGCAAGGGATTCTGGGTAACAGACCCTGGTGGGAGGCAATCAAGTCACCCCATCCTGGATTCCCCTGGGTGTCTAGTTTTCAAAAATGTATAGGTTTGCTAGGTTTCCCAAGGTGCCCGCAGAGCTAGGGTTCAAAAACTACAGCTAGTCATTTTTCCAAAAAAGGGTCATTTTTCACTGCGAAATTGAGGTGGGACCAGGTTGCGTTTTGCGCCGTTTCCTGTCGCGGGCACTAGGCCGACCTACATAAGTGAGGTACCGTTTTTCTCATAAGACTTTGGGGAACGCGGGGTGGGTGGAAATTTGTGGATCCACGCAGATTCTGGAACTTTCCACGACAGAAATGTGGGGAAAATGTGTTTTTTTGGACAATGTTTTAAGTTTGCAAGGGATTCTGGGTAACAGACCCTGGTGGGAGGCAGTCAAGTCACCCCATCCTGGATTCCCCTGGGTGTCTAGTTTTCAAAAATGTATAGGTTTGTTAGGTTTCCCAAGGTGCCCGCAGAGCTAGGGTTCAAAAACTACAGCTAGTCATTTTTCCAAAAAAGGGTCATTTTTCACTGCGAAATTGAGGTGTGACCAGGTTGCGTTTTGCGCCGTTTCCTGTCGCGGGCACTAGGCCGACCCACACAAGTGAGGTACCGTTTTTTTCGTAAGACTTTGGGGAACGCGGGGTGGGTGGAAATTTGTGGATCCACGCAGATTCCGGAACTTTCCACAACAGATATGTGGGGAAAATGTGTTTTTTTTGACAATTGTTTAGGTTTGCAAGGGATTCTGGGTAACAGACCCTGGTGGGAGGCAGTCAAGTCACCCCATCCTGGATTCCCCTGGGTGTCTAGTTTTCAAAAATGTATAGGTTTGCTAGGTTTCCCAAGGTGCCCGCAGAGGTAGGGTTCAAAAACTACAGCTAGTCATTTTGCCAAAAAAGGGTCATTTTTCACTGCGAAATTTAGGTGTGACCAGGTTGCGTTTTGTGCCGTTTCCTGTCGCGGGCACTAGGCCGACCCACACAAGTGAGGTACCGTTTTTCTCGTAAGACTTTGGGGAACACGGGGTGGGTGGAAATTTGTGGATCCACGCAGATTCCGGAACTTTCCACGACAGAAATATGGGGAAAATGTGTTTTTTTTGACAATTTTTTAGGTTTGCAAGGGATCCTGGGTAACAGACCCTGGTGGGAGGCAGTCAAGTCACCCCATCTTGGATTCCCCTGGGTGTCTAGTTTTAAAAAATGTATAGGTTTGCTAGGTTTCCCAAGGTGCCCGCAGAGGTAGGGTTCAAAAACTACAGCTAGTCATTTTTCAAAAAAAGGGTCATTTTTCACTGCGAAATTGAGGTGTGACCAGGTTGGGTTTTGCGCCGTTTCCTGTTGCGGGCACTAGGCCGACCCACACAAGTGAGGTACCGTTTTTCTCGTAAGACTTTGGGGAACGCGGGGTGGGTGGAAATTTGTGGATCCACGCAGATTCCGGAACTTTCCACGACAGAAATGTGGGGAAAATGTGTTTTTTTTGACATTTTTTTAGGTTTGCAAGGGATTCTGGGTAACAGACCCTGGTGGGAGGCAGTCAAGTCACCCCATCCTGGATTCCCCTGGGTGTCTAGTTTTCAAAAATGCATAGGTTTGCTAGGTTTCCCAAGGTGCCCGCAGAGCTAGGGTTAAAAAACTACAGCTAGTCATTTTTTCAAAAAAGGGTCATTTTTCACTGCGAAATTGAGGTGTGACCAGGTTGCGTTTTGCGCCGTTTCCTGTCGCGGGCACTAGGCCGACCCACACAAGTGAGGTACCGTTTTTCGCATAAGACTTTGGGGAACGCGGGGTGGGTGGAAATTTGTGGATCCACGCAGATTCCGGAACTTTCCACGACAGAAATGTGTGGAAAATGTGTTTTTTTTGACAATTTTTTAGGTTTGCAAGGGATTCTGGGTAACAGACCCTGGTGGGAGGCAGTCAAGTCCCCCCATCCTGGATTCCCCTGGGTGTCTAGTTTTAAAAAATTTATAGGTTTGCTAGGTTTAGCAAGGTGCCCGCAGAGCTAGGGTTCAAAAACTACAGCTAGTCATTTTTTCAAAAAAGGGTCATTTTTCACTGCGAAATTGAGGTGTGACCAGGTTGCGTTTTGCGCCGTTTCCTGTCGCGGGCACTAGGCTCGACCCACACAAGTGAGGTACCATTTTTCTTGTAAGACTTTGGGGAAGGCGGGGTGGGTGGAAATTTGTGGACCCACGCAGATTCCGGAACTTTCCACGACAGAAATGTGGGGAAAATGTGTTTTTTTTGACAATTTTTTAGGTTTGCAAGGGATTCTGGGTAACAGACCCTGGTGGGAGGCAGTCAAGTCACCCCATCCTGGATTCCCCTGGGTGTCTAGTTTTAAAAAATGTATAGGTTTGCTAGGTTTCCCAAGGTGCCCGCAGAGGTAGGGTTCAAAAACTACAGCTAGTCATTTTTCAAAAAAAGGGTCATTTTTCACTGCGAAATTAAGGTATGACCAGGTTGGGTTTTGCGCCGTTTCCTGTTGCGGGCACTAGGCCGACCCACACAAGTGAGGTACCGTTTTTCTCGTAAGACTTTGGGGAACGCGGGGTGGGTGGAAATTTGTGGATCCACGCAGATTCCGGAACTTTCCACGACAGAAATGTGGGGAAAATGTGTTTTTTTTGACAATTTTTTAGGTTTGCAAGGGATTCTGTGTAACAGACCCTGGTGGGAGGCAGTCAAGTCACCCCATCCTGGATTCCCCTGGGTGTCTAGTTTTCAAAAATGCATAGGTTTGCTAGGTTTCCCAATGTGCCCGCAGAGCTAGGGTTCAAAAACTACAGGTAGTCATTTTTTCAAAAAAGGGTGATTTTTCACTGCGAAATTGAGGTGTGACCAGGTTGCGTTTTGCGCCGTTTCCTGTCGCGGGCACTAGGCCGACCCACACAAGTGAGGTACCGTTTTTCGCGTAAGACTTTGGGGAACACGGGGTGGGTGGAAATTTGTGGATCCACGCAGATTCCGGAACTTTCCACGACAGAAATGTGTGGAAAATGTGTTTTTTTTGACAGTTTTTTAGGTTTGCAAGGGATTCTGGGTAACAGACCCTGGTGGGAGGCAGTCATATCACCCCATCCTGGATTCCCCTGGGTGTCTAGTTTTCAGAAATGTATAGGTTTGCTAGGTTTAGCAAGGTGCCCGCAGAGCTAGGGTTCAAAAACTACAGCTAGTAATTTTTCCAAAAAAGGGTCATTTTTCACTGCGAAATTGAGGTGTGACCAGGTTGCGTTTTGTGCCATTTCCTGTCGCGGGCACTAGGCCGACCCACACAAGTGAGGTACCGTTTTTCTCGTAAGACTTTGGGGAACGCGGGGTGGGTGGAAATTTGTGGATCCACGCAGATTCCGGAACTTTCCACGACAGACATGTGGGGAAAATGTGTTTTTTTTGACAATTTTTTAGGTTTGCAAGGGATTCTGGGTAACAGACCCTGGTGGGAGGCAGTCAAGTCACCCCATCCTGGATTCCCCTGGGTGTCTAGTTTTCAAAAATGTATAGGTTTGCTAGGTTTCCCAAGGTGCCCGCAGAGCTAGGGTTCAAAAACTACAGCTAGTCATTTTTCCAAAAAAGGGTCATTTTTCACTGCGAAATTGAGGTGGGACCAGGTTGCGTTTTGCGCCGTTTCCTGTTGCGGGCACTAGGCCGACCCACATAAGTGAGGTACCGTTTTTCTCGTAAGACTTTGGGGAACGCGGGGTGGGTGGAAATTTGTGGATCCACGCAGATTCTGGAACTTTCCACGACAGTAATGTGGGGAAAATGTGTTTTTTTGAACAATTTTTTAGGTTTGCAAGGGATTCTGGGTAACAGACCCTGGTGGGAGGCAGTCAAGTCACCCCATCCTGGATTCCCCTGGGTGTCTAGTTTTAAAAAATGTATAGGTTTGTTAGGTTTCCCAAGGTGCCCGCAGAGCTAGGGTTCAAAAACTACAGCTAGTCATTTTTCCAAAAAAGGGTCATTTTTCACTGCGAAATTGAGGTGTGACCAGGTTGCGTTTTGCGCCGTTTCCTGTCGCGGGCACTAGGCCGACCCACACAAGTGAGGTACCATTTTTCTCGTGAGACTTCGGGGAACGCGAGGTGGGTGGAAATTTGTGGATCCACGCAGATTCCGGAACTTTCCACGACAGAAATGTGGGGAAAATGTGTTTTTTTTGACAATTTTTTAGGTTTGCAAGGGATTCTGGGTAACAGACCCTGGTGGGAGGCAATCAAGTCACCCCATCCTGGATTCCCCTGGGTGTCTAGTTTTCAAAAATGTATAGGTTTGCTAGGTTTAGCAAGGTGCCCGCAGAGCTAGGGTTCAAAAACTACAGCTAGTCATTTTTCCAAAAAAGGGTCATTTTTCACTGCGAAATTGAGGTGTGACCAGGTTGCGTTTTGCGCCGTTTCCTGTCACGGGCACTAGGCCGACCCACACAAGTGAGGTACCGTTTTTCTCGTAATGCTTTGGGGAACGCGGGGTGGGTGGAAATTTGTGGATCCACGCAGATTCCGGAACTTTCCACGACAGAAATTTGGGGAAAATGTGTTTTTTTTGACAATTTTTTAGGTTTGCAAGGGATTCTGGGTAACAGACCCTGGTGGGAGGCAGTCAAGTCACCCCATCCTGGATTCCCCCTGGTGTCTAGTTTTCAAAAATGTATAGGTTTGTTAGGTTTCCCAAGGTGCCCGCAGAGCTAGGGTTCAAAAACTACAGCTAGTAATTTTTCCAAAAAAGGGTCATTTTTCACTGCGAAATTGAGGTGTGACCAGGTTGCGTTTTGCGCCGTTTCCTGTCGCGGGCACTAGGCCGACCCACACAAGTGAGGTACCATTTTTCTCGTAAGACTTCGGGGAACGCGAGGTGGGTGGAAATTTGTGGATCCACGCAGATTCCGGAACTTTCCATGACAGAAATGTGGGGAAAATGTGTTTTTTTTGACAATTTTTTAGGTTTGCAAGGGATTCTGGGTAACAGACCCTTGTGGGAGGCAATCAAGTCACCCCATCCTGGATTCCCCTGGGTGTCTAGTTTTCAAAAATGTATAGGTTTGCTAGGTTTCCCAAGGTGCCCGCAGAGCTAGGGTTCAAAAACTACAGCTAGTCATTTTTCCAAAAAAGGGTCATTTTTCACTGCGAAATTGAGGTGTGACCAGGTTGCGTTTTGCGCCGTTTCCTGTCACGGGCACTAGGCCGACCCACACAAGTGAGGTACCATTTTTCTCGTAAGACTTTAGGGAACGCAGGGTGGGTGGAAATTTGTGGATCCACGCAGATTCCGGAACTTTCCACGACAGAAATTTGGGGAAAATGTGTTTTTTTTGACAATTTTTTAGGTTTGCAAGGGATTCTGGGTAACAGACCCTGGTGGGAGGCAGTCAAGTCACCCCATCCTGGATTCCCCTGGGTGTCTAGTTTTCAAAAATGTATAGGTTTGCTAGGTTTCCCAAGGTGCCCGCAGAGCTAGGGTTCAAAAACTACAGCTAGTCATTTTTCCAAAAAAGGGTCATTTTTCACTGCGAAATTGAGGTGGGACCAGGTTGCGTTTTGTGCCGTTTCCTGTCGCGGGCACTAGGCCGACCCACACAAGTGAGGTACCATTTTTCTCGTAAGACTTTGGGGAACGCAGGGTGGGTGGAAATTTGTGGATCCACGCAGATTCCGGAACTTTCCACGACAGAAATGTGTGGAAAATGTGTTTTTTTTGACAGTTTTTTAGGTTTGCAAGGGATTCTGGGTAACAGACCCTGGTGGGAGGCAGTCATGTCACCCCATCCTGGATTCCCCTGGGTGTCTAGTTTTCAGAAATGTATAGGTTTGCTAGGTTTAGCAAGGTGCCCGCAGAGCTAGGGTTCAAAAACTACAGCTAGTCATTTTTCCAAAAAAGGGTCATTTTTCACTGCGAAATTGAGGTGTGACCAGGTTGCGTTTTGTGCCATTTCCTGTCGCGGGCACTAGGCCGACCCACACAAGTGAGGTACCGTTTTTCTCGTAAGACTTTGGGGAACGCGGGGTGGGTGGAAATTTGTGGATCCACGCAGATTCCGGAACTTTCCACGACAGAAATGTGGGGAAAATGTGGTTTTTTTGACAATTTTTTAGGTTTGCAAGGGATTCTGGGTAACAGACCCTGGTGGGAGGCGGTCAAGTCACCCCATCCTGGATTCCCCTGGGTGTCTAGTTTTCAAAAATGTATAGGTTTGCTAGGTTTCCCAAGGTGCCCGCAGAGCTAGGGTTCAAAAACTACAGCTAGTCATTTTTCCAAAAAAGGGTCATTTTTCACTGCGAAATTGAGGTGGGACCAGGTTGCGTTTTGCGCCGTTTCCTGTTGCGGGCACTAGGCCGACCCACATAAGTGAGGTACCGTTTTTCTCGTAAGACTTTGGGGAACGCGGGGTGGGTGGAAATTTGTGGATCCACGCAGATTCTGGAACTTTCCACAACAGAAATGTGGGGAAAATGTGTTTTTTTGAACAATTTTTTAGGTTTGCAAGGGATTCTGGGTAACAGACCCTGGTGGGAGGCAGTCAAGTCACCCCATCCTGGATTCCCCTGGGTGTCTAGTTTTCAAAAATGTATAGGTTTGTTAGGTTTCCCAAGGTGCCCGCAGAGCTATGGTTCAAAAACTACAGCTAGTCATTTTTCCAAAAAAGGGTCATTTTTCACTGCGAAATTGAGGTGTGACCAGGTTGCGTTTTGCGCCGTTTCCTGTCGCGGGCACTAGGCCGACCCACACAAGTGAGGTACCATTTTTCTCGTGAGACTTCGGGGAACGCGAGGTGGGTGGAAATTTGTGGATCCACGCAGATTCCGGAACTTTCCACGACAGAAATGTGGGGAAAATGTGTTTTTTTTGACAATTTTTTAGGTTTGCAAGGGATTCTGGGTAACAGACCCTGGTGGGAGGCAATCAAATCACCCCATCCTGGATTCCCCTGGGTGTCTAGTTTTCAAAAATGTATAGGTTTGCTAGGTTTAGCAAGGTGCCCGCAGAGCTAGGGTTCAAAAACTACAGCTAGTCATTTTTCCAAAAAAGGGTCATTTTTCACTGCGAAATTGAGGTGTGACCAGGTTGCGTTTTGCGCCGTTTCCTGTCACGGGCACTAGGCCGACCCACACAAGTGAGGTACCGTTTTTCTCGTAAGGCTTTGGGGAACGCGGGGTGGGTGGAAATTTGTGGATCCACGCAGATTCCGGAACTTTCCACGACAGAAATTTGGGGAAAATGTGTTTTTTTTGACAATTTTTTAGGTTTGCAAGGGATTCTGGGTAACAGACCCTGGTGGGAGGCAGTCAAGTCACCCCATCCTGGATTCCCCTGGGTGTCTAGTTTTCAAAAATGTATAGGTTTGTTAGGTTTCCCAAGGTGCCCGCAGAGCTAGGGTTCAAAAACTACAGCTAGTAATTTTTCCAAAAAAGGGTCATTTTTCACTGCGAAATTGAGGTGGGACCAGGTTGCGTTTTGCGCCGTTTCCTGTCGCGGGCACTAGGCCGACCCACACAAGTGAGGTACCATTTTTCTCGTAAGACTTCGGGGAACGCGAGGTGGGTGGAAATTTGTGGATCCACGCAGATTCCGGAACTTTCCATGACAGAAATGTGGGGAAAATGTGTTTTTTTTGACAATTTTTTAGGTTTGCAAGGGATTCTGGGTAACAGACCCTGGTGGGAGGCAATCAAGTCACCCCATCCTGGATTCTACTGGGTGTCTAGTTTTCAAAAATGTATAGGTTTGCTAGGTTTCCCAAGGTGCCCGCAGAGCTAGGGTTCAAAAACTACAGCTAGTCATTTTTCCAAAAAAGGGTCATTTTTCACTGCGAAATTGAGGTGTGACCAGGTTGCGTTTTGCGCCGTTTCCTGTCACGGGCACTAGGCCGACCCACACAAGTGAGGTACCATTTTTCTCGTAAGACTTTGGGGAACGCAGGGTGGGTGGAAATTTGTGGATCCACGCAGATTCCGGAACTTTCCACGACAGAAATTTGGGGAAAATGTGTTTTTTTTGACAATTTTTTAGGTTTGCAAGGGATTCTGGGTAACAGACCCTGGTGGGAGGCAGTCAAGTCACCCCATCCTGGATTCCCCTGGGTGTCTAGTTTTCAAAAATGTATAGGTTTGCTAGGTTTCCCAAGGTGCCCGCAGAGCTAGGGTTCAAAAACTACAGCTAGTCATTTTTCCAAAAAAGGGTCATTTTTCACTGCGAAATTGAGGTGGGACCAGGTTGCGTTTTGCGCCGTTTCCTGTCGCGGGCACTAGGCCGACCCACACAAGTGAGGTACCATTTTTCTCGTAAGACTTTGGGGAACGCGGGGTGGGTGGAAATTTGTGGATCCACGCAGATTCCGGAACTTTCCACGACAGAAATGTGTGGAAAATGTGTTTTTTTTGACAGTTTTTTAGGTTTGCAAGGGATTCTGGGTAACAGACCCTGGTGGGAGGCAGTCATGTCACCCCATCCTGGATTCCCCTGGGTGTCTAGTTTTCAGAAATGTATAGGTTTGCTAGGTTTAGCAAGGTGCCCGCAGAGCTAGGGTTCAAAAACTACAGCTAGTCATTTTTCCAAAAAAGGGTCATTTTTCACTGCGAAATTGAGGTGTGACCAGGTTGCGTTTTGTGCCATTTCCTGTCGCGGGCACTAGGCCGACCCACACAAGTGAGGTACCGTTTTTCTCGTAAGACTTTGGGGAACGCGGGGTGGGTGCAAATTTGTGGATCCACGCAGATTCCGGAACTTTCCACGACAGAAATGTGGGGAAAATGTGTTTTTTTTGACAATTTTTTAGGTTTGCAAGGGATTCTGGGTAACAGACCCTGGTGGGAGGCAGTCAAGTCACCCCATCCTGGATTCCCCTGGGTGTCTAGTTTTCAAAAATGTATAGGTTTGCTAGGTTTCCCAAGGTGCCCGCAGAGCTAGGGTTCAAAAACTACAGCTAGTCATTTTTCCAAAAAAGGGTCATTTTTCTCTGCGAAATTGAGGTGGGACCAGGTTGCGTTTTGCGCCGTTTCCTGTTGCGGGCACTAGGCCGACCCACATAAGTGAGGTACCGTTTTTCTCGTAAGACTTTGGGGAACGCGGGGTGGGTGGAAATTTGTGGATCCACGCAGATTCCGGAACTTTCCACGACAGAAATGTGTGGAAAATGTGTTTTTGTTGACAATTTTTTAGGTTTGCAAGGGATTCTGGGTAACAGACCCTGGTGGGAGGCAGTCAAGTCCCCCCATCCTGGATTCCCCTGGGTGTCTAGTTTTCAAAAATGTATAGGTTTGCTAGGTTTAGCAAGGTGCCCGCAGAGCTAGGGTTCAAAAACTACAGCTAGTCATTTTTCCAAAAAAGGGTCATTTTTCACTGCGAAATTGAGGTGTGACCAGGTTGCGTTTTGCGCCGTTTCCTGTCGCGGGCACTAGGCTCGACCCACACAAGTGAGGTACCATTTTTCTTGTAAGACTTTGGGGAAGGTGGGGTGGGTGGAAATTTGTGGACCCACGCAGATTCCGGAACTTTCCACGACAGAAATGTGGGGAAAATGTGTTTTTTTTGACAATTTTTTAGGTTTGCAAGGGATCCTGGGTAACAGACCCTGGTGGGAGGCAGTCAAGTCACCCCATCTTGGATTCCCCTGGGTGTCTAGTTTTAAAAAATGTATAGGTTTGCTAGGTTTCCCAAGGTGCCCGCAGAGGTAGGGTTCAAAAACTACAACTAGTCATTTTTCAAAAAAAGGGTCATTTTTCACTGCGAAATTGAGGTGTGACCAGGTTGGGTTTTGCGCCGTTTCCTGTTGCGGGCATGTGAGAAGTTGGCCTGGTATATGATGCTCACTAGTTAAAGTGATCACCTTGTACCATGCCAAGCAACCCTTATGGTGTGGTTGTAAGTCAACCTTTTCGGACTAGCTGCCCTAGTGGTAGCGTAGGCTAAGCAGTCTTTGAGGCTAAACTCGTGAAGCGTGTTAAGCCAGCTGTTTTACCAAATGCAAACCCCTTTTATACCAATGAAAGGACACCACACAGATATATATTCAAAATATATATGTATTTATTTCTCAAAGTAACCCCTAGTCTCTTTATGAGCACAGGAGCACAAATCGTCAAACAAGATTATCACAGAATACACAGAAGTTGCACGTTATATGGATAGGCCCTGGTGGCCACTCGAACCATATACTAAAATAGTGGTATAAGTACCACGAACAGAAAAGGGAAAAGGCCTAGGGCCTCTAGAATCGCTGGGCCTACAAGGAGCTAACGTCAGTTAGTGACCAGGAGGTCCACGGGTGGCGTGTGCAGAGCAAATAGTCACACGCGTGCTCCCATAGGTTTCAATGGGTGCGTAAAAAGTACAAAGTTACTGCAAAGAGGATCTTCCGGATGGACTAGGAACTCAAGATTTGGAACACAGGCACTAGAGATGTAATACTACACTTGGACACAGATGTGCCAGCTTTACCTCACCCACAGGAAGCGGGTGCATAGGCCTCGAAGTGCGTCGGGTTTCTTCTATCTGTTCCGTGGAGCTTGAAGACAAAGATGCTGCAGGCGGTCGGTCCGGGAGAGATGCAGTGGATCCAAGAGTGGATCGGAGATGTTGAAGACCTGTAAGCAGAGGGGACAGTGTTCACAGTCACTAGCCAGTGACCAGCGTGGCACCAGGTGGGTACCAGGCAATGTCGGGTGCAAACAGGAAGAAAGGTGTAGCTTGTCTCTGCAGCCACGTGGTCCCTGGAGGTCGACGACGTCCAGGAGTCGAGTCACGAGCTGTCCCACGCAGACTCTCGCTGTCGGCGGTGTCGGCGACTTGATCGAAGCAAACAAGCCTTGGCAAAAGCAATTGTTGTAGGAAAAGGAAATAAGCTGATGGTTCTGACCAGCAAGGTCAGAAGGACCGCTCCTTTGGAGGGGAGTAAGGGCTAGTCTGGAGCAACCAGACCAGCGGTGTATTTCTTGAAGTTCGTCGCCAAGATGGCTACTAGCCAGCGGGCCAGCAACCGGTTAGGCGCGTCGAGTGGCAAAATGCAGAAGGGCCCCACGCAGATCGTGGAGATGCTGGAGGGCTCACCTTTGGTGCAGATGCTGCTCGGGGGTGGGGCTTCTCAGATCTCAAAGCACAACTTGGAGGGAGCCTCGGTTGTTGCACTTGTCAGCTTGTCGTAGTCGTTCCAAGATGGCTGGCTCCACGTGTCTCGGTGCCTCCACGGGTCTCCTCTTTTCAGGGACTGTGGATCGGGCGGTGAGAGGTCTGGAGGTCCAGGTCTTGTCAGTCTCTGGGCTCGGGCTCCGGCGGGAGGCGGCGGCAAAGCAGACGTTGATTCGCTGGATGGTGCTTGCGTTAGCAAGGTGGTCACTCCCTGACCACAGGGGAGATTGGCTTCAGTCCTCTGTGCAGCAGAGCATCGAAGTTCCCGTCTTCTTCTTAGTTTTAAGTTGATTCCAGGATGTCTGAAGTCTTAGGACACAGCTCCTACCTTTAAGCGGATTCTAGGGGCCGGACTACCTGCTAGGTCCCTCCCTATGGGTGGGACCAGGAAGGGGGGTGGTTAGACCCCCAATCCTTTGTCCAGCTCGCCCCAGGCCCGGGACTGGTGTGCCCCAGGACCGGTTTGAACTGGCATATGCACCGAGGCTCCTTGTGAGCCACAGGCATGTCTGGTTTCTTTCAAGCCCTACCTGACCAATACACAAAATCCTGTCTGGGGTGGTGCACGCACCTCCCCTGGCAGGAAACCCTTTGTCCACACCTCCCAAGCTGGAAGGACTCCCAGCAGCAGGAGGGCAGACTTGTGTCTGTGGTGGCAGCATCCATTTTGTGGAGCTGAGGCTATGTCTGATTTTACCCGGGTTTCAGGCACTGTACATGTCGTGTCCCTCTAGAAGGGTGGAATGCTAACCCCGTCGCCAGAATTGGCGAGGGGTTAGTATTCCAATTCGTATGACACCTTACTCGACATGTTTTGATAAAGCCAAACCAAAGATAGCATTTAACCGCGAGGTTCATAATGCACTTAAGAGTATATGGTATGACGATATCGGGAAACAGTAGAAGGAAGTTGTTCCGACCACTGCAGACAGGCTCAGCTCATGCCAGAGCACCATCTCACATGGAACCACGCACTCTGCCTTCAGGATTGTTAAGGCCTGCCATAGGAGTGACTTATAGGTTACCAGGTGTCCCATTTAAGGTTAGGTATAGGTATACTACACCTAAGTAAGAGGTGATTACACCAACTTACCCCAGCTGAGTGATCAGCCAGTTGTGTCAAATTGTTAGGCCAAGCCTGGGGTGGCATAATACATGCTGCAGCCCCTGGCAGGCCTTGGGTACACCAATGCCCTGGGTACCTAGTGTACACTGGTACAGGGGCTGACAGGGTGATCCACTTCCAATTGGTTATGCACCTAGGGTGCATAGTTTTAATTTAGTAGAGAGAACAGCAGGCTGGGGGTCTGATTGGCAGGCCCACAGCCTCAATATGTCAAAAACCAGTGAAGCAAAAAGCAAAAATTTGGGGTGACCATAGGATAGCAGACCCTACTCTCCTACACAACCCCCCCCCCAAACGCTGGGACATTAAACTAGCCTTGACCAGTCTCGTCTTCATGTCCTAAGTGGAAGTACCTGGAGAGACCATCTGCATTCCCATGGTCAGTACCTGGCCGGTGCTCCACTGTAAAGTCCATCCCCTGTAGGGAAATGGACCACCTAAGCAGTTTGGGGTTTTCACCCTTCATCTGATTTAGCCACAAGAGGGGCTTATGGTCGGTCTGAATCTTGAAGTGAGTGCCAAACAAGTATGGCCTCAGCTTCTTCAGGGCCCACACCACAGCAAAGGCCTCCCTCTCAATAGCTGACCAATTCTTCTCTCTGGGGGTCAACCTTCTGCTAATAAAAGCAATGGGTTGGTCTTAACCATCTACATTAAGTTGTGACAGCACAGCTCCCACACCCAACTCAGAAGCATCTGTTTGGACAATAAACTCTTTGGAGTAGTCAGGACTTTTCAGGATAGGTGCAGAGCACATGGCCTCCTTCAGGTCATCAAATGCCTTTTGACAGCTTACTGTCCACTGAACCTTTTTGGGCATCTTCTTGGATGTCAGATCATTAAGAGGAGTCACAATGGACCCATAGTTCTTAACAAACTTCCTGTAGTACCCAGTCAAGCCCAAGAAAGCTCGAACTTGAGTCTGGGTGGTTGGAGGGGACCAGTCCTTGATGGATTGTATCTTACTCTCCAGTGGTTGAACTTGGCCTCCACCTACAAGGTGGCCCAAATATACAACCTTACTCTGCCCTATCTGGCACTTTGTAGCCTTGATAGTGAGGCCTGCCCTTTGCAGAGCCTCAAGAGCCTTCTTCAGGTGGATCAGGTGATCCTCCCAGGTGGAGCTAAAGACAGCAATGTCATCCAGATATGCTGCGCAAAAGTCATCCAACCCAGTAAGGACTTGGTTCACCAGCCTTTGGAAGGTGGCAGGTGCATTCTTCAGACCAAAGGGCATCACCACAAACTGGTAGTGCCCACCTGGGGTTGAGAATGCTGTTTTGGCCTTAGACTCCTCAGCTAATCTGATTTGCCAATAGCCAGCTGTTAAGTCAAATGTGCTCAAAAACTTTGCAGAAGCTAGTTTGTCTATGAGCTCATCTGCCCTTGGAATAGGGTGTGCATCTGTCCTGGTGACAGCATCGAGTCCTCTGTAATCCACACAGAACCTCATCTCTCTCTTGCCATCTTTGGTGTGAGGTTTGGGGACCAGAACCACTGGGCTAGCCCAGGGGCTCTCTGAGGGTTCAATGACACCTAATTCCAGCATTTTATGTACCTCAGCCTTTATACAGTCCCTGACGTGGTCAGGTTGTCTGTAAAGCTTGTTCTTTACAGGCAGACTGTCACCAGTGTCCACCACATGGGTACACCAGTCAGTTTGACTAGGTATTAAGGAAAACATATGTGAAAATGATTGTAGAACCTGTCTACATTCAGTCTGCTGATGGGCAGTGAGGTTGCCTCCAAGGGTCACTCCTTCAACTGAGCCATCTTCAGGGTTCTGAGACAACAGGTCTGGGAGAGGGTCACTCTCTTCCTCCTGTCCCTCATCTGTAGCCATGAGCAAGCCCATGTCTGCCCTGTCAACATATGCTTTAAGCCTGTTAACATGGAGTACCCTGTGGGGACTCCTGGGAGTTCCTAGGTCGACCAAGTAGGTGACCTCTCCCTTCTTTTCCAGGATTGTATGGGGTCCAGACCATTTGTCTTGGAGTGCTGCTGGGGCCACTGGCTCCAACACCCATACCTTCTGTCCTGGCTGAAACTCAACCAAGACAGCCTTTTGGTCATGCCAAGCTTTCTGTAAGGCCTGGCTTGCCTCAAGGTTTTTGGATGCCTTCTCCATATACTCAGCCATCCTGGAGCGGAGACCAAGTACATAGTCCACTATGTCTAGCTTAGGCTTTTTGAGAGGTAACTCCCATCCTTTCTTCACCAAACACAGTGGGCCTCTCACAGGGTGCCCAAACAACAATTCAAAGGGGCTGTAGCCAACTCCTTTTTGTGGGACCTCTCTGTAAGCAAACAGAAGGCAGGGTAGAAGGATGTCCCATCTTCGCCTGAGCTTTTCAGGTAATCCTTTGATCATACCCTTTAGGGTCTTGTTGAATCTCTCAACAAGCCCATTGCATTGTGGGTGATAAGGGGTGGTGAACTTGTAGTTGACACCACATTCCTTCCACATAGCTGTCAAGTATCCTGACATAAAGTTGGTACCTCTGTCAGATACTACCTCCTTAGGAAACCCCACTCTGGAGAATACTCCCAGCAGGGCCCTGGCCACAACAGGTGCTGTAGTGGTCCTAAGGGGAATTGCCTCTGGATACCTGGTGGCATGATCCACTACCACCAGTATAAATCTGTGCCCAGATGCAGTGGGAGGATCCATGGGACCCACTATATCTATTCCCACTCTTTCAAAGGGGACCCCCACCACAGGTAGTGGTATTAGGGGGGCCTTTGTTGTGCCACCTGATTTGCCACTGGCTTGGCAGGTAACACAGGAGCGACAAAACTCCTTTGTATCTTCATTCATGTGAGGCCAGTGAAAGTGAGGGACAAGTCTGTCCCAAGTCTTGTTCTGGCCTAGGTGTCCTGCTAAAGGAATATCATGGGCCAAGGTAAGAAGGAAGCCCCTAAATTGCAGAGGTATAACCAACCTCCTGGTTGCACCAGGCTTGGGGTCTCTAGCCTCTGAATAAAGGAGCCCTTCATCCCAATACACTTTATGGGTACCTTGAGCATTCCCAGCAGCCTCAGCAGCAGCCAGCTGTCTGAGGGGTTCAAGAGAGGGACAGGATAACTGAGCCTGCCTCAAGTCAGCCCTTGAAGGTCCCCCTGTCCCCAGAAACTCAACCTGATCAGGTTCAAGCTCTTCAGGGACAGTTCCTTCAGGGTCCTCTAGATCAGCTTCCTGGGAAGGCTGATCATCACTCTGAGGCAGGGGGGAAGGCACAGCCTTGACCCTCCTGTTCTTCTTCTTGGTAGGTGCTTGGCCCATTGTTCCAGGATCCAAGACCTGAGGTTCAGTGAGGCACTTTTTGGCCTGTGACCTGGTCACAGCAAGGACATGTGATGATATACCTAACATCTCTGCATGAGTCCTGTACTCCACTTCTGACCATAGAGAACTCTCTAGGTCATTGCCCAACAAACATTCTACTGGGAGGTCTGCACTAACCACAACCCTTTTGAGGCCAGTTACCCCTCCCCATGAGAAGTTAACAACTGCCACACTGTGTGAAGTAGTGGCATTGCTGGCATTGGTCACCAGGTAGTTCTCACCTGGTATGTACTGTCCAGGGTCCACAAAGCCTGGTGTCACCATAGTGACACTGGCACATGTGTCCCTGTAGGCTTGAGCCACTTTTTCATTAATTAAAGGAGTCTGTCTGTACTTGCCCAGGTTACTGGGGCTCACAGTCAGGGACAAATCAATGTCCCCATCACAGATCAAGACTGCCTGTGTCAGGGTTCTGTCTAAGTCAGAATCTCCTTCAGTTCCCATAGTGATTCCCACTACACCCTTTGTCTGGGGACCAACACTGCTAACAGTAGTACTGGGAGCAGGTGCCTTAGGGGCAACAGTGTTGGGGGCTCCACCCTTTTTGCAATCACTAGTCCAGTGAGTTGTATTTTTGCAATGATTGCACCAGGGTTTCTTTTGACCTTCTTTCTTCTTTTTGGACTGTTGTTGGGACCCACCCTCCTTAGCAGTAGTTTGGGGCCCTGTTGAAGACTTCTGGTCTTTAGATTTCTGATCTCCACCCTTCTGGTCTGTTTTCTTCTGATCACCCCCTTGGCCCTGGTTCTGGTTCTTTTGCTTAACCCTGGTTCTGACCCATTTGTCTGCCTTCTTTCCCAATTCTTGGGGAGAGGTCAGATCAGAGTCAACCAAGTGTTGATGCAGTTGCTGGTTTTGACAGTTATTTAAAATCTGTTCTCTCATCATCAAATTATACAATCCTGTAAAATCAGATACCTTACTTCCCAGCAACCAACCCTCCAAAGCCTTAGTGGCACATTCAACATATTTTGGGTGTCTCTGAACATTAACCTGTACTGTTCAGTGGTTAAGCCTAACCCATCTACCAGAACACTCTTCAGGACTCTGTAGTTTCTGACATCCTCTTCCCTAACAGTGAGGAGTCTGTCTCTGCCTCTTCCTTCAAAGGAGAGCCAGAGGATTGCTGCCCACTGGTCTTCAGGAACCTGCTGTACTTTGCAGGCTCTCTCAAGAGCAGTTATCCATTTGTGGATGTCATCCCCACTTTTGTAGGGGGGCACAACCTTAGACAGGTTCCTATTATCAAAGACCCTATCTTTGTCCTTAGGGACAATGCTGCCACCAGTGGGTATAGACCCACTCTCCCTAGGTTGCCTAGCCTTGTTCAGTTTTTCTTCCATCAGGGCTACTTCTAGCTCCTGCTTCCTGATCCTCAGCTGGGCTTCCTGCATTCTGGCCTCATGTTCCCTCCTCTGAGGGGTGGTCAGTCTCCTTCTGGAGTGACCTTGAGAGCCTCTAGAGCCATGGGAAGCATTGGAGTCACCTGAGCGATTCCTTTGCCTTCCAAGCCCTGTGTTAAGTCCACTGGGGAGATCCAATGGGGTGAACCCACTGTCAGTCCCCAATAGCCTTAGTTTAGCTGGGCCAAGTATAACACTTGGCACTGGGCTAGTTCTCCCTTCATCCCCACTCACATCTGTATCCCCATCACTTTCTTCCTCTGTGATAGGCATCCCATCTAAGGGGTGACTATTGGAAGGGGGTACCTCTGTGGCATCTTCAGAAGGGGGGCCTCCTGTTCCTGACCCTAAGGGGGCTAACTGGGAAGCTTTCTTGAGTTCTCTCTGATTCTCATCATTCTGTAAGAGTTCTCTGAGCTCAGCAGAGGTAGGGTTCTTGGGCTGTTTAAGGCCTCTAAGAGTTGCCAGATGCCTGAGCTCATTCTGATTAAGGGTAGCAAAGCTGGATGGTGCCCTCTGGGGGTCACTCTCAACAGAGATGGGTACAGTGGACCCCTCTGCCCCGGCCATTGCTCTTAAGTGTGGGTGGATGTGTGCAATCTACCTACACTTGGGTTTACCTACTAAACCTATCTAGTAGTTGTAGTCAGGGTGTGCTACTCCCTTTGCTCTACAACAACTAAGTTCAGTAGAACTTATGTATATCTAATCTTGTTTTATATGTACCTACAGGTACCTATGTGATCTTTCAATTGGTAACCAAGAGATTACAATGGTAAAACACAGCAAGCTCAAATCCAACCGCTGCTCACCAATGTGAGAAGTTGGCCTGGTATATGATGCTCACTAGTTAAAGTGATCACCTTGTACCATGCCAAGCAACCCTTATGGTGTGGTTGTAAGTCAACCTTTTCGGACTAGCTGCCCTAGTGGTAGCGTAGGCTAAGCAGTCTTTGAGGCTAAACTCGTGAAGCGTGTTAAGCCAGCTGTTTTACCAAATGTAACCCCCTTTTATACCAATGAAAGGACACCACACAGATATATATTCAAAATATATATGTATTTATTTCTCAAAGTAACCCCTAGTCTCTTTATGAGCACAGGAGCACAAATCGTCAAACAAGATTACAGTAGAATACACAGAAGTTGCACTTTATATGGATAGGCCCTGGTGGCCACTCGAACCATATACTAAAATAGTGGTATAAGTACCACGAACAGAAAAGGGAAAAGGCCTAGGGCCTCTAGAATCTCTGGGCCTACAAGGAGCTAACGTCAGTTAGTGACCAGGAGGTCCACGGGTGGCGTGTGCAGAGCAAATAGTCACACGCGTGCTCCCATAGGTTTCAATGGGTGCGTAAAAAGTACAAAGTTACTGCAAAGAGGATCTTCCGGATGGACTAGGAACTCAAGATTTGGAACACAGGCACTAGAGATGTAATACTACACTTGGGCACAGGTGTGCCAGCTTTACCTCACCCACAGGAAGCGGGTGCATAGGCCTCGAAGTGCGTCGGGTTTCTTCTATCTGTTCCGTGGAGCCTGAAGACAAAGATGCTGCAGGCGGTCGGCCCGGGAGAGATGCAGTGGATCCAAGAGTGGATCGGAGATGTTGAAGACCTGTAAGCAGAGGGGACAGTGTTCACAGTCACTAGCCAGTGACCAGCGTGGCACCAGGTGGGTACCAGGCAATGTCGGGTGCAAACAGGAAGAAAGGTGTAGCTTGTCTCTGCAGCCACGTGGTCCCTGGAGGTCGACGACGTCCAGGAGTCGAGTCACGAGCTGTCCCACGCAGGCTCTCGCTGTCGGCGGTGTCGGCGACTTGATCGAAGCAAACAAGCCTTGGCAAAAGCAATTGTTGTAGGAAAAGGAAATAAGCTGATGGTTCTGACCAGCAAGGTCAGAAGGACTGCTCCTTTGGAGGGGAGCAAGGGCCAGTCTGGAGCAACCAGACCAGCGGTGTATTTTGTAGAGTTCGTCGCCAAGATGGCTACTAGCCAGCGGGCCAGCAACCGGTTAGGCGCGTCGAGTGGCAAAATGCAGAAGGGCCCCACGCAGATCGTGGAGATGCTGGAGGGCTCACCTTTGGTGCAGATGCTGCTCGGGTGTTGGGCTTCTCAGATCCCAAAGCACAACTTGGAGGGAGCCTCGGTTGTTGCACTTGTCAGCTTGTCGTAGTCGTTCCAAGATGGCTGGCTCCACGTGTCTCGGTGCCTCCACGGGTCTCCTCTTTTCAGGGACTGTGGATCGGGCGGTGAGAGGTCTGGAGGTCCAGGTCTTGTCGGTCTCTGGGCTCGGGCTCCGGCGGGAGGCGGCGGCAAAGCAGACGTTGATTCGCTGGATGGTGCTTGCGTTAGCAAGGTGGTCACTCCCTGACCACAGGGGAGATTGGCTTCAGTCCTCTGTTCAGCAGAGCGTCGAAGTTCCCGTCTTCTTCTTAGTATTAAGTTGATTCCAGGATGTCTGAAGTCTTAGGACACAGCTCCTACCTTTAAGCGGATTCTAGGGGCCGGACTACCTGCTAGGTCCCTCCCTATGGGTGGGACCAGGAAGGGGGGTGGTTACACCCCCAATCCTTTGTCCAGCTCGCCCCAGGCCCGGGACTGGTGTGCCCCAGGACCGGTTTGAACTGGCATATGCACCGAGGCTCCTTGTGAGCCACAGGCATGTCTGGTTTCTTTCAAGCCCTACCTGACCAATACACAAAATCCTGTCTGGGGTGGTGCACGCACCTCCCCTGGCAGGAAACCCTTTGTCCACACCTCCCAAGCTGGAAGGACTCCCAGCAGCAGGAGGGCAGACTTGTGTCTGTGGTGGCAGCATCCATTTTGTGGAGCTGAGGCTATGTCTGATTTTACCCGGGTTTCAGGTACTGTACATGTCGTGTCCCTCTAGAAGGGTGGAATGCTAACCCCGTCGCCAGAATTGGCGAGGGGTTAGTATTCCAATTTGTATGACACCTTACTCGACATGTTTTGATAAAGCCAAACCAAAGGTAGCATTTAACCGCGAGGTTCATAATGCACTTAAGAGTATATGGTATGACGATATCTGGAAACAGTAGAAGGAAGTTGTTCCGACCACTGCAGACAGGCTCAGCTCATGCCAGAGCACCATCTCACATGGAACCACACACTCTGCCTTCAGGATTGTTAAGGCCTGCCATAGGAGTGACTTATAGGTTACCAGGTGTCCCATTTAAGGTTAGGTATAGGTATACTACACCTAAGTAAGAGGTGATTACACCAACTTACCCCAGCTGAGTGATCAGCCAGTTGTGTCAAATTGTTAGGCCAAGCCTGGGGTGGCATAATACATGCTTCAGCCCCTGGCAGGCCTTGGGTACACCAATGCCCTGGGTACCTAGTGTACACTGGTACAGGGGCTGACAGGGTGATCCACTTCCAATTGGTTATGCACCTAGGGTGCATAGTTTTAATTTAGTAGAGAGAACAGCAGGCTGGGGGTCTGATTGGCAGGCCCACAGCCTCAATATGTCAAAAACCAGTGAAGCAAAAAGCAAAAATTTGGGGTGACCATAGGATAGCAGACCCTACTCTCCTACAGGCAGTGAGGTTGCCTCCAAGGGTCACTCCTTCAACTGAGCCATCTTCAGGGTTCTGAGACAACAGGTCTGGGAGAGGGTCACTCTCTTCCTCCTGTCCCTCATCTGTAGCCATGAGCAAGCCCATGTCTGCCCTGTCAACATATGCTTTAAGCCTGTTAACATGGAGTACCCTGTGGGGACTCCTGGGAGTTCCTAGGTCGACCAAGTAGGTGACCTCTCCCTTCTTTTCCAGGATTGTATGGGGTCCAGACCATTTGTCTTGGAGTGCTGCTGGGGCCACTGGCTCCAACACCCATACCTTCTGTCCTGGCTGAAACTCAACCAAGACAGCCTTTTGGTCATGCCAAGCTTTCTGTAAGGCCTGGCTTGCCTCAAGGTTTTTGGATGCCTTCTCCATATACTCAGCCATCCTGGAGCGGAGACCAAGTACATAGTCCACTATGTCTAGCTTAGGCTTTTTGAGAGGTAACTCCCATCCTTCCTTCACCAAACACAGTGGGCCTCTCACAGGGTGCCCAAACAACAATTCAAAGGGGCTGTAGCCAACTCCTTTTTGTGGGACCTCTCTGTAAGCAAACAGAAGGCAGGGTAGAAGGATGTCCCATCTTCGCCTGAGCTTTTCAGGTAATCCTTTGATCATACCCTTTAGGGTCTTGTTGAATCTCTCAACAAGCCCATTGCATTGTGGGTGATAAGGGGTGGTGAACTTGTAGTTGACACCACATTCCTTCCACATAGCTGTCAAGTATCCTGACATAAAGTTGGTACCTCTGTCAGATACTACCTCCTTAGGAAACCCCACTCTGGAGAATACTCCCAGCAGGGCCCTGGCCACAACAGGAGCTGTAGTGGTCCTAAGGGGAATTGCCTCTGGATACCTGGTGGCATGATCCACTACCACCAGTATAAATCTGTGCCCAGATGCAGTGGGAGGATCCATGGGACCCACTATGTCTATTCCCACTCTTTCAAAGGGGACCCCCACCACAGGTAGTGGTATTAGGGGGGCCTTTGTTGTGCCACCTGATTTGCCACTGGCTTGGCAGGTAACACAGGAGCGACAAAACTCCTTTGTATCTTCATTCATGTGAGGCCAGTGAAAGTGAGGGACAAGTCTGTCCCAAGTCTTGTTCTGGCCTAAGTGTCCTGCTAAAGGAATGTCATGGGCCAAGGTAAGAAGGAATCCCCTAAATTGCAGAGGTATAACCAACCTCCTGGTAGCACCAGGCTTGGGGTCTCTAGCCTCTGAATAAAGGAGCCCTTCATCCCAATACACTTTATGGGTACCTTGAGCATTCCCAGCAGCCTCAGCAGCAGCCAGCTGTCTGAGGGGTTCAAGAGAGGGACAGGATAACTGAGCCTGCCTCAAGTCAGCCCTTGAAGGTCCCCCTGTCCCCAGAAACTCAACCTGATCAGGTTCAAGCTCTTCAGGGACAGTTCCTTCAGGGTCCTCTAGATCAGCTTCCTGGGAAGGCTGATCATCACTCTGAGGCAGGGGGGAAGGCACAGCCTTGACCCTCCTGTTCTTCTTCTTGGTAGGTGCTTGGTCCATTGTTCCAGGATCCAAGACCTGAGGTTCAGTGAGGCACTTTTTGGCCTGTGACCTGGTCACAGCAAGGACATGTGATGATATACCTAACATCTCTGCATGAGTCCTGTACTCCACTTCTGACCATAGAGAACTCTCTAGGTCATTGCCCAACAAACATTCTACTGGGAGGTCTGCACTAACCACAACCCTTTTGAGGCCAGTTACCCCTCCCCATGAGAAGTTAACAACTGCCACACTGTGTGAAGTAGTGGCATTGCTGGCATTGGTCACCAGGTAGTTCTCACCTGGTATGTACTGTCCAGGGTCCACAAAGCCTGGTGTCACCATAGTGACACTGGCACATGTGTCCCTGTAGGCTTGAGCCACTTTGTCATTAATTAAAGGAGTCTGTCTGTACTTGCCCAGGTTACTGGGGCTCACAGTCAGGGACAAATCAATGTCCCCATCACAGATCAAGACTGCCTGTGTCAGGGTTCTGTCTAAGTCAGAATCTCCTTCAGTTCCCATAGTGATTCCCACTACACCCTTCGTCTGGGGACCAACACTGCTAACAGTAGTACTGGGAGCAGGTGCCTTAGGGGCAACAGTGTTGGGGGCTCCACCCTTTTTGCAATCACTAGTCCAGTGAGTTGTATTTTTGCAATGATTGCACCAGGGTTTCTTTTGACCTTCTTTCTTCTTTTTGGACTGTTGTTGGGACCCACCCTCCTTAGCAGTAGTTTGGGGCCCTGTTGAAGACTTCTGGTCTTTAGATTTCTGATCTCCACCCTTTTGGTCTGTTTTCTTCTGATCACCCCCTTGGCCCTGGTTCTGGTTCTTTTGCTTAACCCTGGTTCTGACCCATTTGTCTGCCTTCTTTCCCAATTCTTGGGGAGAGGTCAGATCAGAGTCAACCAAGTGTTGATGCAGTTGCTGGTTTTGACAGTTATTTAAAATCTGTTCTCTCATCATCAAATTATACAATCCTGTAAAATCAGATACCTTACTTCCCAGCAACCAACCCTCCAAAGCCTTAGTGGCACATTCAACATATTCAGACCAGTCCTGAGTCTGTGTCTTTTGGGTGTCTCTGAACATTAACCTGTACTGTTCAGTGGTTAAGCCTAACCCATCTACCAGAACACTCTTCAGGACTCTGTAGTTTCTGACATCCTCTTCTCTAACAGTGAGGAGTCTGTCTCTGCCTCTTCCTTCAAAGGAGAGCCAGAGGATTGCTGCCCACTGGTCTTCAGGAACCTGCTGTACTTTGCAGGCTCTCTCAAGAGCAGTTATCCATTTGTGGATGTCATCCCCACTTTTGTAGGGGGGCACAACCTTAGACAGGTTCCTATTATCAAAGACCCTATCTTTGTCCTTAGGGACAATGCTGCCACCAGTGGGTATAGACCCACTCTCTCTAGGTTGCCTAGCCTTGTTCAGTTTTTCTTCCATCAGGGCTACTTCTAGCTCCTGCTTCCTGATCCTCAGCTGGGCTTCCTGCATTCTGGCCTCATGTTCCCTCCTCTGAGGGGTGGTCATCCTTTTCCTGGAGTGACCTTGAGAGCCTCTAGAGCCATGAGAAGCATTGGAGTCACCTGAGCGATTCCTTTGCCTCCCAAGCCCTGTGTTAAGTCCACTGGGGAGATCCAATGGGGTAAACCCATTGTCAGTCCCCAATAGCCTTAGTTTAGCTGGGCCAAGTATAATACTTGGCACTGGGCTAGTTCTCCCTTCATCATCACTACTTTCTGTATCCTCACCACTTTCCTCCCCTGTAGTATGATTCTCATCTAAGGGATGGCTATTGGTACTGGGTACCTCTGTAGCATCTTCAGAAGGGGGGCCTCCTGTTCCTGACCCTAAGGGGGCTAACTGGGAAGCTTTCTTGAGTTCTCTCTGATTCTCATCATTCTGTAAGAGTTCTCTGAGCTCAGCAGAGGTAGGGTTCTTGGGCTGTTTAAGGCCTCTAAGAGTTGCCAAATGCCTGAGCTCATTCTGATTAAGGGTAGCAAAGCTGGATGGTGCCCTCTGGGGGTCACTCTCAACAGAGATGGGTACAGTGGACCCCTCTGCCCCGGCCATTGCTCTTAAGTGTGGGTGGATGTGTTGCAATCTACCTACACTTGGGTTTACCTACTAAACCTATCTAGTAGTTGTAGTCAGGGTGTGCTACTCCCTTTGCTCTACAACAACTAAGTTCAGTAGAACTTATGTATATCTAATCTTGTTTTATATGTACCTACAGGTACCTATGTGATCTTTCAATTGGTAACCAAGAGATTACAATGGTAAAACACAGCAAGCTCAAATCCAACCGCTGCTCACCAATGTGAGAAGTTGGCCTGGTATATGATGCTCACTAGTTAAAGTGATCACCTTGTACCATGCCAAGCAACCCTTATGGTGTGGTTGTAAGTCAACCTTTTCGGACTAGCTGCCCTAGTGGTAGCGTAGGCTAAGCAGTCTTTGAGGCTAAACTCGTGAAGCGTGTTAAGCCAGCTGTTTTACCAAATGCAACCCCCTTTTATACCAATGAAAGGACACCACACAGATATATATTCAAAATATATATGTATTTATTTCTCAAAGTAACCCCTAGTCTCTTTATGAGCACAGGAGCACAAATCGTCAAACAAGATTATCACAGAATACACAGAAGTTGCACGTTATATGGATAGGCCCTGGTGGCCACTCGAACCATATACTAAAATAGTGGTATAAGTACCACGAACAGAAAAGGGAAAAGGCCTAGGGCCTCTAGAATCGCTGGGCCTACAAGGAGCTAACGTCAGTTAGTGACCAGGAGGTCCACGGGTGGCGTGTGCAGAGCAAATAGTCACACGCGTGCTCCCATAGGTTTCAATTGGTGCGTAAAAAGTACAAAGTTACTGCAAAGAGGATCTTCCGGATGGACTAGGAACTCAAGATTTGGAACACAGGCACTAGAGATGTAATACTACACTTGGACACAGATGTGCCAGCTTTACCTCACCCACAGGAAGCGGGTGCATAGGCCTCGAAGTGCGTCGGGTTTCTTCTATCTGTTCCGTGGAGCTTGAAGACAAAGATGCTGCAGGCGGTCGGTCCGGGAGAGATGCAGTGGATCCAAGAGTGGATCGGAGATGTTGAAGACCTGTAAGCAGAGGGGACAGTGTTCACAGTCACTAGCCAGTGACCAGCGTGGCACCAGGTGGGTACCAGGCAATGTCGGGTGCAAACAGGAAGAAAGGTGTAGCTTGTCTCTGCAGCCACGTGGTCCCTGGAGGTCGACGACGTCCAGGAGTCGAGTCACGAGCTGTCCCACGCAGGTTCTCGCTGTCGGCGGTGTCGGCGACTTGATCGAAGCAAACAAGCCTTGGCAAAAGCAATTTTTGTAGGAAAAGGAAATAAGCTGATGGTTCTGACCAGCAAGGTCAGAAGGACTGCTCCTTTGGAGGGGAGCAAGGGCTAGTCTGGAGCAACCAGACCAGCAGTGTATTTCTTGAAGTTCGTCGCCAAGATGGCTACTAGCCAGCGGGCCAGCAACCGGTTAGGCGCGTCGAGTGGCAAAATGCAGAAGGGCCCCACGCAGATCGTGGAGATGCTGGAGGGCTCACCTTTGGTGCAGATGCTGCTCGGGGGTGGGGCTTCTCAGATCCCAAAGCACAACTTGGAGGGAGCCTCGGTTGTTGCACTTCTCAGCTTGTCGTAGTCATTCCAAGATGGCTGGCTCCACGTGTCTCGGTGCCTCCACGGGTCTCCTCTTTTCAGGGACTGTGGATCGGGCGGTGAGAGGTCTGGAGGTCCAGGTCTTGTCAGTCTCTGGGCTCGGGCTCCGGCGGGAGGCGGCGGCAAAGCAGACGTTGATTCGCTGGATGGTGCTTGCGTTAGCAAGGTGGTCACTCCCTGACCACAGGGGAGATTGGCTTCAGTCCTCTGTGCAGCAGAGCGTCGAAGTTCCCGTCTTCTTCTTAGTTTTAAGTTGATTCCAGGATGTCTGAAGTCTTAGGACACAGCTCCTACCTTTAAGCGGATTCTAGGGGCCGGACTACCTGCTAGGTCCCTCCCTATGGGTGGGACCAGGAAGGGGGGTGGTTACACCCCCAATCCTTTGTCCAGCTCGCCCCAGGCCCGGGACTGGTGTGCCCCAGGACCGGTTTGAACTGGCATATGCACCGAGGCTCCTTGTGAGCCACAGGCATGTCTGGTTTCTTTCAAGCCCTACCTGACCAATACACAAAATCCTGTCTGGGGTGGTGCACGCACCTCCCCTGGCAGGAAACCCTTTGTCCACACCTCCCAAGCTGGAAGGACTCCCAGCAGCAGGAGGGCAGACTTGTGTCTGTGGTGGCAGCATCCATTTTGTGGAGCTGAGGCTATGTCTGATTTTACCCGGGTTTCAGGCACTGTACATGTCGTGTCCCTCTAGAAGGGTGGAATGCTAACCCCGTCGCCAGAATTGGCGAGGGGTTAGTATTCCAATTCGTATGACACCTTACTCGACATGTTTTGATAAAGCCAAACCAAAGATAGCATTTAACCGCGAGGTTCATAATGCACTTAAGAGTATATGGTATGACGATATCGGGAAACAGTAGAAGGAAGTTGTTCCGACCACTGCAGACAGGCTCAGCTCATGCCAGAGCACCATCTCACATGGAACCACGCACTCTGCCTTCAGGATTGTTAAGGCCTGCCATAGGAGTGACTTATAGGTTACCAGGTGTCCCATTTAAGGTTAGGTATAGGTATACTACACCTAAGTAAGAGGTGATTACACCAACTTACCCCAGCTGAGTGATCAGCCAGTTGTGTCAAATTGTTAGGCCAAGCCTGGGGTGGCATAATACATGCTGCAGCCCCTGGCAGGCCTTGGGTACACCAATGCCCTGGGTACCTAGTGTACACTGGTACAGGGGCTGACAGGGTGATCCACTTCCAATTGGTTATGCACCTAGGGTGCATAGTTTTAATTTAGTAGAGAGAACAGCAGGCTGGGGGTCTGATTGGCAGGCCCACAGCCTCAATATGTCAAAAACCAGTGAAGCAAAAAGCAAAAATTTGGGGTGACCATAGGATAGCAGACCCTACTCTCCTACAGGGCACTAGGCCGACCCACACAAGTGAGGTACCGTTTTTCTCGTAAGACTTTGGGGAACGCAGGGTGGGTGGAAATTTGTGAATCCACGCAGATTCCGGAACTTTCCACGACAGAAATGTGGGGAAAATGTGTTTTTTGGACAATTTTTTAGGTTTGCAAGGGATTCTGGGTAACAGACCCTGGTGGGAGGCAGTCAAGTCACCCCATCCTGGATTCCCCTGGGTGTCTAGTTTTCAAAAATGTATAGGTTTGTTAGGTTTCCCAAGGTGCCCGCAGAGCTAGGGTTCAAAAACTACAGCTAGTCATTTTTCCAAAAAAGGGTCATTTTTCACTGCGAAATTGAGGTGTGACCAGGTTGCGTTTTGCGCCGTTTCCTGTCGCGGGCACTAGGCCGACCCACACAAGTGAGGTACCATTTTTCTCGTAAGACTTCGGGGAACGCGAGGTGGGTGGAAATTTGTGGATCCACGCAGATTCCGGAACTTTCCACGACAGAAATGTGGGGAAAATGTGTTTTTTTTGACAATTTTTTAGGTTTGCAAGGGATTCTGGGTAACAGACCCTGGTGGGAGGCAATCAAGTCACCCCATCCTGGATTCCCCTGGGTGTCTAGTTTTCAAAAATGTATAGGTTTGCTAGGTTTCCCAAGGTGCCCGCAGAGCTAGGGTTCAAAAACTACAGCTAGTCATTTTTCCAAAAAAGGGTCATTTTTCACTGCGAAATTGAGGTGTGACCAGGTTGCGTTTTGCGCTGTTTCCTGTCACGGGCACTAGGCCGACCCACACAAGTGAGGTACCGTTTTTCTCGTAAGACTTTGGGGAACGCGGGGTTGGTGGAAATTTGTGGATCCACGCAGATTCCGGAACTTTCCACGACAGAAATGTGGGGAAAATGTGTTTTTTTGGACAATTTTTTAGGTTTGCAAGGGATTCTGGGTAACAGACCCTGGTGGGAGGCAGTCAAGTCACCCCATCCTGGATTCCCCTGGGTGTCTAGTTTTCAAAAATGCATAGGTTTGCTAGGTTTCCCAAGGTGCCCGCAGAGCTAGGGTTCAAAAACTACAGCTAGTCATTTTTTCAAAAAAGGGTCATTTTTCACTGCGAAATTGAGGTGTGACCAGGTTGCGTTTTGCGCCGTTTCCTGTCGCGGGCACTAGGCCGACCCACACAAGTGAGGTACCGTTTTTCGCATAAGACTTTGGGGAACGCGGGGTGGGTGGAAATTTGTGGATCCACGCAGATTCCGGAACTTTCCACGACAGAAATGTGTGGAAAATGTGTTTTTTTGGACAATTTTTTAGGTTTGCAAGGGATTCTGGGTAACAGACCCTGGTGGGAGGCAGTCAAGTCCCCCCATCCTGGATTCCCCTGGGTGTCTAGTTTTCAAAAATGTATAGGTTTGCTAGGTTTAGCAAGGTGCCCGCAGAGCTAGGGTTCAAAAACTACAGCTAGTCATTTTTCCAAAAAAGGGTCATTTTTCACTGCGAAATTGAGGTGTGACCAGGTTGCGTTTTGCGCCGTTTCCTGTCGCGGGCACTAGGCTCGACCCACACAAGTGAGGTACCATTTTTCTTGTAAGACTTTGGGGAAGGCGGGGTGGGTGGAAATTTGTGGACCCACGCAGATTCCGGAACTTTCCACGACAGAAATGTGGGGAAAATGTGTTTTTTTTGACAATTTTTTAGGTTTGCAAGGGATTCTGGGTAACAGACCCTGGTGGGAGGCAGTCAAGTCACCCCATCCTGGATTCCCCTGGGTGTCTAGTTTTAAAAAATGTATAGGTTTGCTAGGTTTCCCAAGGTGCCCGCAGAGGTAGGGTTCAAAAACTACAGCTAGTCATTTTTCAAAAAAAGGGTCATTTTTCACTGAGAAATTGAGGTGTGACCAGGTTGGGTTTTGCGCCGTTTCCTGTTGCGGGCACTAGGCCGACCCACACAAGTGAGGTACCGTTTTTCTCGTAAGTCTTTGGGGAACGCGGGGTGGGTGGAAATTTGTGGATCCACGCAGATTCCGGAACTTTCCACGACAGAAATGTGGGGAAAATGTGTTTTTTTTGACAATTTTTTAGGTTTGCAAGGGATTCTGGGTAACAGACCCTGGTGGGAGGCAGTCAAGTCACCCCATCCTGGATTCCCCTGGGTGTCTAGTTTTCAAAAATGCATAGGTTTGCTAGGTTTCCCAAGGTGCCCGCAGAGCTAGGGTTCAAAAACTACAGCTAGTCATTTTTTCAAAAAAGGGTGATTTTTCACTGCGAAATTGAGGTGTGACCAGGTTGCGTTTTGTGCCGTTTCCTGTCGCGGGCACTAGGCCGACCCACACAAGTGAGGTACCGTTTTTCGCGTAAGACTTTGGGGAACACGGGGTGGGTGGAAATTTGTGGATCCACACAGATTCCGGAACTTTCCACGACAGAAATGTGTGGAAAATGTGTTTTTTTTGACAGTTTTTTAGGTTTGCAAGGGATTCTGGGTAACAGACCCTGGTGGGAGGCAGTCATGTCACCCCATCCTGGATTCCCCTGGGTGTCTAGTTTTCAAAAATGTATAGGTTTCCTAGGTTTAGCAAGGTGCCCGTAGAGCTAGGGTTCAAAAACTACAGCTAGTCATTTTTCCAAAAAAGGGTCATTTTTCACTGCGAAATTGAGGTGTCACCAGGTTGCGTTTTGCGCCATTTCCTGTCGCGGGCACTAGGCCGACCCACACAAGTGAGGTACCGTTTTTCTCGTAAGACTTTGGGGAACGCGGGGTGGGTGGAAATTTGTGGATCCACGCAGATTCCGGAACTTTCCACGACAGAAATGTGGGGAAAATGTGTTTTTTTTTGACAATTTTTTAGGTTTGCAAGGGATTCTGGGTAACAGACCCTGGTGGGAGGCAGTCAAGTCACCCCATCCTGGATTCCCCTGGGTGTCTAGTTTTCAAAAATGTATAGGTTTGTTAGGTTTCCCAAGGTGCCCGCAGAGCTAGGGTTCAAAAACTACAGCTAGTCATTTTTCCAAAAAAGGGTCATTTTTCACTGCGAAATTGAGGTGTGACCAGGTTGCGTTTTGCGCCGTTTCCTGTCGCGGGCACTAGGCCGACCCACACAAGTGAGGTACCATTTTTCTCGTAAGACTTCGGGGAACGCGAGGTGCGTGGAAATTTGTGGTTCCACGCAGATTCCGGAACTTTCCACGACAGAAATGTGGGGAAAATGTGTTTTTTTTGACAATTTTTTAGGTGTGCAAGGGATTCTGGGTAACAGACCCTGGTGGGAGGCAATCAAGTCACCCCATCCTGGATTCCCCTGGGTGTCTAGTTTTCAAAAATGTATAGGTTTGCTAGGTTTCCCAAGGTGCCCGCAGAGCTAGGGTTCAAAAACTACAGCTAGTCATTTTTCCAAAAAAGGGTCATTTTTCACTGCGAAATTGAGGTGGGACCAGGTTGCGTTTTGCGCCGTTTCCTGTCGCGGGCACTAGCCCGACCTACATAAGTGAGGTACCGTTTTTCTCATAAGACTTTGGGGAACGCGGGGTGGGTGGAAATTTGTGGATCCACGCAGATTCTGGAACTTTCCACGACAGAAATGTGGGGAAAATGTGTTTTTTTGGACAATTTTTTAAGTTTGCAAGGGATTCTGGGTAACAGACCCTGGTGGGAGGCAGTCAAGTCACCCCATCCTGGATTCCCCTGGGTGTCTAGTTTTCAAAAATGTATAGGTTTGTTAGGTTTCCCAAGGTGCCCGCAGAGCTAGGGTTCAAAAACTACAGCTAGTCATTTTTCCAAAAAAGGGTCATTTTTCACTGCGAAATTGAGGTGTGACCAGGTTGCGTTTTGCGCCGTTTCCTGTCGCGGGCACTAGGCCGACCCACACAAGTGAGGTACCGTTTTTTTCGTAAGACTTTGGGGAACGCGGGGTGGGTGGAAATTTGTGGATCCACGCAGATTCCGGAACTTTCCACAACAGATATGTGGGGAAAATGTGTTTTTTTTGACAATTGTTTAGGTTTGCAAGGGATTCTGGGTAACAGACCCTGGTGGGAGGCAGTCAAGTCACCCCATCCTGGATTCCCCTGGGTGTCTAGTTTTCAAAAATGTATAGGTTTGCTAGGTTTCCCAAGGTGCCCGCAGAGGTAGGGTTCAAAAACTACAGCTAGTCATTTTGCCAAAAAAGGGTCATTTTTCACTGCGAAATTTAGGTGTGACCAGGTTGCGTTTTGCGCCGTTTCCTGTCGCGGGCACTAGGCCGACCCACACAAGTGAGGTACCGTTTTTCTCGTAAGACTTTGGGGAACACGGGGTGGGTGGAAATTTGTGGATCCACGCAGATTCCGGAACTTTCCACGACAGAAATGTGGGGAAAATGTGTTTTTTTTGACAATTTTTTAGGTTTGCAAGGGATCCTGGGTAACAGACCCTGGTGGGAGGCAGTCAAGTCACCCCATCTTGGATTCCCCTGGGTGTCTAGTTTTAAAAAATGTATAGGTTTGCTAGGTTTCCCAAGGTGCCCGCAGAGATAGGGTTCAAAAACTACAGCTAGTCATTTTTCAAAAAAAGGGTCATTTTTCACTGCGAAATTGAGGTGTGACCAGGTTGGGTTTTGCGCCGTTTCCTGTTGCGGGCACTAGGCCGACCCACACAAGTGAGGTACCGTTTTTCTCGTAAGACTTTGGGGAACGCGGGGTGGGTGGAAATTTGTGGATCCACGCAGATTCCGGAACTTTCCACGACAGAAATGTGGGGAAAATGTGTTTTTTTTGACATTTTTTTAGGTTTGCAAGGGATTCTGGGTAACAGACCCTGGTGGGAGGCAGTCAAGTCACCCCATCCTGGATTCCCCTGGGTGTCTAGTTTTCAAAAATGCATAGGTTTGCTAGGTTTCCCAAGGTGCCCGCAGAGCTAGGGTTAAAAAACTACAGCTAGTCATTTTTTCAAAAAAGGGTCATTTTTCACTGCGAAATTGAGGTGTGACCAGGTTGCGTTTTGCGCCGTTTCCTGTCGCGGGCACTAGGCCGACCCACACAAGTGAGGTACCGTTTTTCGCATAAGACTTTGGGGAACGCGGGGTGGGTGGAAATTTGTGGATCCACGCAGATTCCGGAACTTTCCACGACAGAAATGTGTGGAAAATGTGTTTTTTTTGACAATTTTTTAGGTTTGCAAGGGATTCTGGGTAACAGACCCTGGTGGGAGGCAGTCAAGTCCCCCCATCCTGGATTCCCCTGGGTGTCTAGTTTTCAAAAATTTATAGGTTTGCTAGGTTTAGCAAGGTGCCCGCAGAGCTAGGGTTCAAAAACTACAGCTAGTCATTTTTTCAAAAAAGGGTCATTTTTCACTGCGAAATTGAGGTGTGACCAGGTTGCGTTTTGCGCCGTTTCCTGTCGCGGGCACTAGGCTCGACCCACACAAGTGAGGTACCATTTTTCTTGTAAGACTTTGGGGAAGGCGGGGTGGGTGGAAATTTGTGGACCCACGCAGATTCCGGAACTTTCCACGACAGAAATGTGGGGAAAATGTGTTTTTTTTGACAATTTTTTAGGTTTGCAAGGGATTCTGGGTAACAGACCCTGGTGGGAGGCAGTCAAGTCACCCCATCCTGGATTCCCCTGGGTGTCTAGTTTTAAAAAATGTATAGGTTTGCTAGGTTTCCCAAGGTGCCCGCAGAGGTAGGGTTCAAAAACTACAGCTAGTCATTTTTCAAAAAAAGGGTCGTTTTTCACTGCGAAATTGAGGTATGACCAGGTTGGGTTTTGCGCCGTTTCCTGTTGCGGGCACTAGGCCGACCCACACAAGTGAGGTACCGTTTTTCTCGTAAGACTTTGGGGAACGCGGGGTGGGTGGAAATTTGTGGATCCACGCAGATTCCGGAACTTTCCACGACAGAAATGTGGGGAAAATGTGTTTTTTTTGACAATTTTTTAGGTTTGCAAGGGATTCTGGGTAACAGACCCTGGTGGGAGGCAGTCAAGTCACCCCATCCTGGATTCCCCTGGGTGTCTAGTTTTCAAAAATGCATAGGTTTGCTAGGTTTCCCAATGTGCCCGCAGAGCTAGGGTTCAAAAACTACAGGTAGTCATTTTTTCAAAAAAGGGTGATTTTTCACTGCGAAATTGAGGTGTGACCAGGTTGCGTTTTGCGCCGTTTCCTGTCGCGGGCACTAGGCCGACCCACACAAGTGAGGTACCGTTTTTCGCGTAAGACTTTGGGGAACACGGGGTGGGTGGAAATTTGTGGATCCACGCAGATTCCGGAACTTTCCACGACAGAAATGTGTGGAAAATGTGTTTTTTTTGACAGTTTTTTAGGTTTGCAAGGGATTCTGGGTAACAGACCCTGGTGGGAGGCAGTCATATCACCCCATCCTGGATTCCCCTGGGTGTCTAGTTTTCAGAAATGTATAGGTTTGCTAGGTTTAGCAAGGTGCCCGCAGAGCTAGGGTTCAAAAACTACAGCTAGTAATTTTTCCAAAAAAGGGTCATTTTTCACTGCGAAATTGAGGTGTGACCAGGTTGCGTTTTGTGCCATTTCCTGTCGCGGGCACTAGGCCGACCCACACAAGTGAGGTACCGTTTTTCTCGTAAGACTTTGGGGAACGCGGGGTGGGTGGAAATTTGTGGATCCACGCAGATTCCGGAACTTTCCACGACAGAAATGTGGGGAAAATGTGTTTTTTTTGACAATTTTTTAGGTTTGCAAGGGATTCTGGGTAACAGACCCTGGTGGGAGGCAGTCAAGTCACCCCATCCTGGATTCCCCTGGGTGTCTAGTTTTCAAAAATGTATAGGTTTGCTAGGTTTCCCAAGGTGCCCGCAGAGCTAGGGTTCAAAAACTACAGCTAGTCATTTTTCCAAAAAAGGGTCATTTTTCACTGCGAAATTGAGGTGGGACCAGGTTGCGTTTTGCGCCGTTTCCTGTTGCGGGCACTAGGCCGACCCACATAAGTGAGGTACCGTTTTTCTCGTAAGACTTTGGGGAACGCGGGGTGGGTGGAAATTTGTGGATCCACGCAGATTCTGGAACTTTCCACGACAGAAATGTGGGGAAAATGTGTTTTTTTTGACAGTTTTTTAGGTTTGCAAGGGATTCTGGGTAACAGACCCTGGTGGGAGGCAGTCATATCACCCCATCCTGGATTCCCCTGGGTGTCTAGTTTTCAGAAATGTATAGGTTTGCTAGGTTTAGCAAGGTGCCCGCAGAGCTAGGGTTCAAAAACTACAGCTAGTAATTTTTCCAAAAAAGGGTCATTTTTCACTGCGAAATTGAGGTGTGACCAGGTTGCGTTTTGTGCCATTTCCTGTCGCGGGCACTAGGCCGACCCACACAAGTGAGGTACTGTTTTTCTCGTAAGACTTTGGGGAACGCGGGGTGGGTGGAAATTTGTGGATCCACGCAGATTCCGGAACTTTCCACGACAGAAATGTGGGGAAAATGTGTTTTTTTTGACAATTTTTTAGGTTTGCAAGGGATTCTGGGTAACAGACCCTGGTGGGAGGCAGTCAAGTCACCCCATCCTGGATTCCCCTGGGTGTCTAGTTTTCAAAAATGTATAGGTTTGCTAGGTTTCCCAAGGTGCCCGCAGAGCTAGGGTTCAAAAACTACAGCTAGTCATTTTTCCAAAAAAGGGTCATTTTTCACTGCGAAATTGAGGTGGGACCAGGTTGCGTTTTGCGCCGTTTCCTGTTGCGGGCACTAGGCCGACCCACATAAGTGAGGTACCGTTTTTCTCGTAAGACTTTGGGGAACGCGGGGTGGGTGGAAATTTGTGGATCCACGCAGATTCTGGAACTTTCCACGACAGAAATGTGGGGAAAATGTGTTTTTTTGAACAATTTTTTAGGTTTGCAAGGGATTCTGGGTAACAGACCCTGGTGGGAGGCAGTCAAGTCACCCCATCCTGGATTCCCCTGGGTGTCTAGTTTTCAAAAATGTATAGGTTTGTTAGGTTTCCCAAGGTGCCCGCAGAGCTAGGGTTCAAAAACTACAGCTAGTCATTTTTCCAAAAAAGGGTCATTTTTCACTGCGAAATTGAGGTGTGACCAGGTTGCGTTTTGCGCCGTTTCCTGTCGCGGGCACTAGGCCGACCCACACAAGTGAGGTACCATTTTTCTCGTGAGACTTCGGGGAACGCGAGGTGGGTGGAAATTTGTGGATCCACGCAGATTCCGGAACTTTCCACGACAGAAATGTGGGGAAAATGTGTTTTTTTTGACAATTTTTTAGGTTTGCAAGGGATTCTGGGTAACAGACCCTGGTGGGAGGCAATCAAGTCACCCCATCCTGGATTCCCCTGGGTGTCTAGTTTTCAAAAATGTATAGGTTTGCTAGGTTTAGCAAGGTGCCCGCAGAGCTAGGGTTCAAAAACTACAGCTAGTCATTTTTCCAAAAAAGGGTCATTTTTCACTGCGAAATTGAGGTGTGACCAGGTTGCGTTTTGCGCCGTTTCCTGTCACGGGCACTAGGCCGACCCACACAAGTGAGGTACCGTTTTTCTCGTAAGGCTTTGGGGAACGTGGGGTGGGTGGAAATTTGTGGATCCACGCAGATTCCGGAACTTTCCACGACAGAAATTTGGGGAAAATGTGTTTTTTTTGACAATTTTTTAGGTTTGCAAGGAATTCTGGGGAACAGACCCTGGTGGGAGGCAGTCAAGTCACCCCATCCTGGATTCCCCTGGGTGTCTAGTTTTCAAAAATGTATAGGTTTGCTAGGTTTCCCAAGGTGCCCGCAGAGATAGGGTTCAAAAACTACAGCTAGTCATTTTTCAAAAAAAGGGTCATTTTTCACTGCGAAATTGAGGTGTGACCAGGTTGGGTTTTGCGCCGTTTCCTGTTGCGGGCACTAGGTCGACCCACACAAGTGAGGTACCGTTTTTCTCGTAAGACTTTGAGGAACACGGGGTGGGTGGAAATTTGTGGATCCACGCAGATTCCGGAACTTTCCACGACAGAAATGTGGGGAAAATGTGTTTTTTTTGACATTTTTTTAGGTTTGCAAGGGATTCTGGGTAACAGACCCTGGTGGGAGGCAGTCAAGTCACCCCATCCTGGATTCCCCTGGGTGTCTAGTTTTCAAAAATGCATAGGTTTGCTAGGTTTCCCAAGGTGCCCGCAGAGCTAGGGTTAAAAAACTACAGCTAGTCATTTTTTCAAAAAAGGGTCATTTTTCACTGCGAAATTGAGGTGTGACCAGGTTGCGTTTTGCGCCGTTTCCTGTCGCGGGCACTAGGCCGACCCACACAAGTGAGGTACCGTTTTTCGCATAAGACTTTGGGGAACGCGGGGTGGGTGGAAATTTGTGGATCCACGCAGATTCCGGAACTTTCCACGACAGAAATGTGTGGAAAATGTGTTTTTTTTGACAATTTTTTAGGTTTGCAAGGGATTCTGGGTAACAGACCCTGGTGGGAGGCAGTCAAGTCCCCCCATCCTGGATTCCCCTGGGTGTCTAGTTTTCAAAAATTTATAGGTTTGCTAGGTTTAGCAAGGTGCCCGCAGAGCTAGGGTTCAAAAACTACAGCTAGTCATTTTTTCAAAAAAGGGTCATTTTTCACTGCGAAATTGAGGTGTGACCAGGTTGCGTTTTGCGCCGTTTCCTGTCGCGGGCACTAGGCTCGACCCACACAAGTGAGGTACCATTTTTCTTGTAAGACTTTGGGGAAGGCGGGGTGGGTGGAAATTTGTGGACCCACGCAGATTCCGGAACTTTCCACGACAGAAATGTGGGGAAAATGTGTTTTTTTTGACAATTTTTTAGGTTTGCAAGGGATTCTGGGTAACAGACCCTGGTGGGAGGCAGTCAAGTCACCCCATCCTGGATTCCCCTGGGTGTCTAGTTTTAAAAAATGTATAGGTTTGCTAGGTTTCCCAAGGTGCCCGCAGAGGTAGGGTTCAAAAACTACAGCTAGTCATTTTTCAAAAAAAGGGTCATTTTTCACTGCGAAATTGAGGTATGACCAGGTTGGGTTTTGCGCCGTTTCCTGTTGCGGGCACTAGGCCGACCCACACAAGTGAGGTACCGTTTTTCTCGTAAGACTTTGGGGAACGCGGGGTGGGTGGAAATTTGTGGATCCACGCAGATTCCGGAACTTTCCACGACAGAAATGTGGGGAAAATGTGTTTTTTTTGACAATTGTTTAGGTTTGCAAGGGATTCTGGGTAACAGACCCTGGTGGGAGGCAGTCAAGTCACCCCATCCTGGATTCCCCTGGGTGTCTAGTTTTCAAAAATGCATAGGTTTGCTAGGTTTCCCAATGTGCCCGCAGAGCTAGGGTTCAAAAACTACAGGTAGTCATTTTTTCAAAAAAGGGTGATTTTTCACTGCGAAATTGAGGTGTGACCAGGTTGCGTTTTGCGCCGTTTCCTGTCGCGGGCACTAGGCCGACCCACACAAGTGAGGTACCGTTTTTCGCGTAAGACTTTGGGGAACACGGGGTGGGTGGAAATTTGTGGATCCACGCAGATTCCGGAACTTTCCACGACAGAAATGTGTGGAAAATGTGTTTTTTTTGACAGTTTTTTAGGTTTGCAAGGGATTCTGGGTAACAGACCCTGGTGGGAGGCAGTCATATCACCCCATCCTGGATTCCCCTGGGTGTCTAGTTTTCAGAAATGTATAGGTTTGCTAGGTTTAGCAAGGTGCCCGCAGAGCTAGGGTTCAAAAACTACAGCTAGTAATTTTTCCAAAAAAGGGTCATTTTTCACTGCGAAATTGAGGTGTGACCAGGTTGCGTTTTGTGCCATTTCCTGTCGCGGGCACTAGGCCGACCCACACAAGTGAGGTACCGTTTTTCTCGTAAGACTTTGGGGAACGCGGGGTGGGTGGAAATTTGTGGATCCACGCAGATTCCGGAACTTTCCACGACAGAAATGTGGGGAAAATGTGTTTTTTTTGACAATTTTTTAGGTTTGCAAGGGATTCTGGGTAACAGACCCTGGTGGGAGGCAGTCAAGTCACCCCATCCTGGATTCCCCTGGGTGTCTAGTTTTCAAAAATGTATAGGTTTGCTAGGTTTCCCAAGGTTCCCGCAGAGCTAGGGTTCAAAAACTACAGCTAGTCATTTTTCCAAAAAAGGGTCATTTTTCACTGCGAAATTGAGGTGGGACCAGGTTGCGTTTTGCGCCGTTTCCTGTTGCGGGCACTAGGCCGACCCACATAAGTGAGGTACCGTTTTTCTCGTAAGACTTTGGGGAACGCGGGGTGGGTGGAAATTTGTGGATCCACGCAGATTCTGGAACTTTCCACGACAGAAATGTGGGGAAAATGTGTTTTTTTGAACAATTTTTTAGGTTTGCAAGGGATTCTGGGTAACAGACCCTGGTGGGAGGCAGTCAAGTCACCCCATCCTGGATTCCCCTGGGTGTCTAGTTTTCAAAAATGTATAGGTTTGTTAGGTTTCCCAAGGTGCCCGCAGAGCTAGGGTTCAAAAACTACAGCTAGTCATTTTTCCAAAAAAGGGTCATTTTTCACTGCGAAATTGAGGTGTGACCAGGTTGCGTTTTGCGCCGTTTCCTGTCGCGGGCACTAGGCCGACCCACACAAGTGAGGTACCATTTTTCTCGTGAGACTTCGGGGAACGCGAGGTGGGTGGAAATTTGTGGATCCACGCAGATTCCGGAACTTTCCACGACAGAAATGTGGGGAAAATGTGTTTTTTTTGACAATTTTTTAGGTTTGCAAGGGATTCTGGGTAACAGACCCTGGTGGGAGGCAATCAAGTCACCCCATCCTGGATTCCCCTGGGTGTCTAGTTTTCAAAAATGTATAGGTTTGCTAGGTTTAGCAAGGTGCCCGCAGAGCTAGGGTTCAAAAACTACAGCTAGTCATTTTTCCAAAAAAGGGTCATTTTTCACTGCGAAATTGAGGTGTGACCAGGTTGTGTTTTGCGCCGTTTCCTGTCACGGGCACTAGGCCGACCCACACAAGTGAGGTACCGTTTTTCTCGTAAGGCTTTGGGGAACGCGGGGTGGGTGGAAATTTGTGGATCCACGCAGATTCCGGAACTTTCCACGACAGAAATTTGGGGAAAATGTGTTTTTTTTGACAATTTTTTAGGTTTGCAAGGGATTCTGGGTAACAGACCCTGGTGGGAGGCAGTCAAGTCACCCCATCCTGGATTCCCCTGGGTGTCTAGTTTTCAAAAATGTATAGGTTTGTTAGGTTTCCCAAGGTGCCCGCAGAGCTAGGGTTCAAAAACTACAGCTAGTAATTTTTCCAAAAAAGGGTCATTTTTCACTGCGAAATTGAGGTGTGACCAGGTTGCGTTTTGCGCCGTTTCCTGTCGCGGGCACTAGGCTGACCCACACAAGTGAGGTACCATTTTTCTCGTAAGACTTCGGGGAACGCGAGGTGGGTGGAAATTTGTGGATCCACGCAGATTCCGGAACTTTCCATGACAGAAATGTGGGGAAAATGTGTTTTTTTTGACAATTTTTTAGGTTTGCAAGGGATTCTGGGTAACAGACCCTTGTGGGAGGCAATCAAGTCACCCCATCCTGGATTCCCCTGGGTGTCTAGTTTTCAAAAATGTATAGGTTTGCTAGGTTTCCCAAGGTGCCCGCAGAGCTAGGGTTCAAAAACTACAGCTAGTCATTTTTCCAAAAAAGGGTCATTTTTCACTGCGAAATTGAGGTGTGACCAGGTTGCGTTTTGCGCCGTTTCCTGTCATGGGCACTAGGCCGACCCACACAAGTGAGGTACCATTTTTCTCGTAAGACTTTGGGGAACGCAGGGTGGGTGGAAATTTGTGGATCCACGCAGATTCCGGAACTTTCCACGACAGAAATTTGGGGAAAATGTGTTTTTTTTGACAATTTTTTAGGTTTGCAAGGGATTCTGGGTAACAGACCCTGGTGGGAGGCAGTCAAGTCACCCCATCCTGGATTCCCCTGGGTGTCTAGTTTTAAAAAATGTATAGGTTTGCTAGGTTTCCCAAGGTGCCCGCAGAGCTAGGGTTCAAAAACTACAGCTAGTCATTTTTCCAAAAAAGGGTCATTTTTCACTGCGAAATTGAGGTGGGACCAGGTTGCGTTTTGTGCCGTTTCCTGTCGCGGGCACTAGGCCGACCCACACAAGTGAGGTACCATTTTTCTCGTAAGACTTTGGGGAACGCAGGGTGGGTGGAAATTTGTGGATCCACGCAGATTCCGGAACTTTCCACGACAGAAATGTGTGGAAAATGTGTTTTTTTTGACAGTTTTTTAGGTTTGCAAGGGATTCTGGGTAACAGACCCTGGTGGGAGGCAGTCATGTCACCCCATCCTGGATTCCCCTGGGTGTCTAGTTTTCAGAAATGTATAGGTTTGCTAGGTTTAGCAAGGTGCCCGCAGAGCTAGGGTTCAAAAACTACAGCTAGTCATTTTTCCAAAAAAGGGTCATTTTTCACTGCGAAATTGAGGTGTGACCAGGTTGCGTTTTGTGCCATTTCCTGTCGCGGGCACTAGGCCGACCCACACAAGTGAGGTACCGTTTTTCTCGTAAGACTTTGGGGAACGCGGGGTGGGTGGAAATTTGTGGATCCACGCAGATTCCGGAACTTTCCACGACAGAAATGTGGGGAAAATGTGGTTTTTTTGACAATTTTTTAGGTTTGCAAGGGATTCTGGGTAACAGACCCTGGTGGGAGGCGGTCAAGTCACCCCATCCTGGATTCCCCTGGGTGTCTAGTTTTCAAAAATGTATAGGTTTGCTAGGTTTCCCAAGGTGCCCGCAGAGCTAGGGTTCAAAAACTACAGCTAGTCATTTTTCCAAAAAAGGGTCATTTTTCACTGCGAAATTGAGGTGGGACCAGGTTGCGTTTTGCGCCGTTTCCTGTTGCGGGCACTAGGCCGACCCACATAAGTGAGGTACCGTTTTTCTCGTAAGACTTTGGGGAACGCGGGGTGGGTGGAAATTTGTGGATCCACGCAGATTCTGGAACTTTCCACAACAGAAATGTGGGGAAAATGTGTTTTTTTGAACAATTTTTTAGGTTTGCAAGGGATTCTGGGTAACAGACCCTGGTGGGAGGCAGTCAAGTCACCCCATCCTGGATTCCCCTGGGTGTCTAGTTTTCAAAAATGTATAGGTTTGTTAGGTTTCCCAAGGTGCCCGCAGAGCTAGGGTTCAAAAACTACAGCTAGTCATTTTTCCAAAAAAGGGTCATTTTTCACTGCGAAATTGAGGTGTGACCAGGTTGCGTTTTGCGCCGTTTCCTGTCGCGGGCACTAGGCCGACCCACACAAGTGAGGTACCATTTTTCTCGTGAGACTTCGGGGAACCTGAGGTGGGTGGAAATTTGTGGATCCACGCAGATTCCGGAACTTTCCACGACAGAAATGTGGGGAAAATGTGTTTTTTTTGACAATTTTTTAGGTTTGCAAGGGATTCTGGGTAACAGACCCTGGTGGGAGGCAATCAAGTCACCCCATCCTGGATTCCCCTGGGTGTCTAGTTTTCAAAAATGTATAGGTTTGCTAGGTTTAGCAAGGTGCCCGCAGAGCTAGGGTTCAAAAACTACAGCTAGTCATTTTTCCAAAAAAGGGTCATTTTTCACTGCGAAATTGAGGTGTGACCAGGTTGCGTTTTGCGCCGTTTCCTGTCACGGGCACTAGGCCGACCCACACAAGTGAGGTACCGTTTTTCTCGTAAGGCTTTGGGGAACGCGGGGTGGGTGGAAATTTGTGGATCCACGCAGATTCCGGAACTTTCCACGACAGAAATTTGGGGAAAATGTGTTTTTTTTGACAATTTTTTAGGTTTGCAAGGGATTCTGGGTAACAGACCCTGGTGGGAGGCAGTCAAGTCACCCCATCCTGGATTCCCCTGGGTGTCTAGTTTTCAAAAATGTATAGGTTTGTTAGGTTTCCCAAGGTGCCCGCAGAGCTAGGGTTCAAAAACTACAGCTAGTAATTTTTCCAAAAAAGGGTCATTTTTCACTGCGAAATTGAGGTGTGACCAGGTTGCGTTTTGCGCCGTTTCCTGTCGCGGGCACTAGGCCGACCCACACAAGTGAGGTACCATTTTTCTCGTAAGACTTCGGGGAACGCGAGGTGGGTGGAAATTTGTGGATCCGCGCAGATTCCGGAACTTTCCACGACAGAAATTTGGGGAAAATGTGTTTTTTTGACAATTTTTTAGGTTTGCAAGGGATTCTGGGTAACAGACCCTGGTGGGAGGCAGTCAAGTCACCCGATCCTGGATTCCCCTGGGTGTCTAGTTTTCAGAAATGTATAGGTTTGCTAGGTTTAGCAAGGTGCCCGCAGAGCTAGGGTTCAAAAACTACAGCTAGTCATTTTTCCAAAAAAGGGTCATTTTTCACTGCGAAATTGAGGTGTGACCAGGTTGCGTTTTGTGCCATTTCCTGTCGCGGGCACTAGGCCGACCCACACAAGTGAGGTACCGTTTTTCTCGTAAGACTTTGGGGAACGCGGGGTGGGTGGAAATTTGTGGATCCACGCAGATTCCGGAACTTTCCACGACAGAAATGTGGGGAAAATGTGTTTTTTTTGACAATTTTTTAGGTTTGCAAGGGATTCTGGGTAACAGACCCTGGTGGGAGGCAGTCAAGTCACCCCATCCTGGATTCCCCTGGGTGTCTAGTTTTCAAAAATGTATAGGTTTGCTAGGTTTCCCAAGGTGCCCGCAGAGCTAGGGTTCAAAAACTACAGCTAGTCATTTTTCCAAAAAAGGGTCATTTTTCACTGCGAAATTGAGGTGGGACCAGGTTGCGTTTTGCGCCGTTTCCTGTTGCGGGCACTAGGCCGACCCACATAAGTGAGGTACCGTTTTTCTCGTAAGACTTTGGGGAACGCGGGGTGGGTGGAAATTTGTGGATCCACGCAGATTCTGGAACTTTCCACGACAGAAATGTGGGGAAAATGTGTTTTTTTGAACAATTTTTTAGGTTTGCAAGGGATTCTGGGTAACAGACCCTGGTGGGAGGCAGTCAAGTCACCCCATCCTGGATTCCCCTGGGTGTCTAGTTTTCAAAAATGTATAGGTTTGTTAGGTTTCCCAAGGTTCCCGCAGAGCTAGGGTTCAAAAACTACAGCTAGTCATTTTTCCAAAAAAGGGTCATTTTTCACTGCGAAATTGAGGTGGGACCAGGTTGCGTTTTGCGCCGTTTCCTGTTGCGGGCACTAGGCCGACCCACATAAGTGAGGTACCGTTTTTCTCGTAAGACTTTGGGGAACGCGGGGTGGGTGGAAATTTGTGGATCCACGCAGATTCTGGAACTTTCCACGACAGAAATGTGGGGAAAATGTGTTTTTTTTTACAGTTTTTTAGGTTTGCAAGGGATTCTGGGTAACAGACCCTGGTGGGAGGCAGTCATATCACCCCATCCTGGATTCCCCTGGGTGTCTAGTTTTCAGAAATGTATAGGTTTGCTAGGTTTAGCAAGGTGCCCGCAGAGCTAGGGTTCAAAAACTACAGCTAGTAATTTTTCCAAAAAAGGGTCATTTTTCACTGCGAAATTGAGGTGTGACCAGGTTGCGTTTTGTGCCATTTCCTGTCGCGGGCACTAGGCCGACCCACACAAGTGAGGTACCGTTTTTCTCGTAAGACTTTGGGGAACGCGGGGTGGGTGGAAATTTGTGGATCCACGCAGATTCCGGAACTTTCCACGACAGAAATGTGGGGAAAATGTGTTTTTTTTTTGACAATTTTTTAGGTTTGCAAGGGATTCTGGGTAACAGACCCTGGTGGGAGGCAGTCAAGTCACCCCATCCTGGATTCCCCTGGGTGTCTAGTTTTCAAAAATGTATAGGTTTGCTAGGTTTCCCAAGGTGCCCGCAGAGCTAGGGTTCAAAAACTACAGCTAGTCATTTTTCCAAAAAAGGGTCATTTTTCACTGCGAAATTGAGGTGGGACCAGGTTGCGTTTTGCGCCGTTTCCTGTTGCGGGCACTAGGCCGACCCACATAAGTGAGGTACCGTTTTTCTCGTAAGACTTTGGGGAACGCGGGGTGGGTGGAAATTTGTGGATCCACGCAGATTCTGGAACTTTCCACGACAGAAATGTGGGGAAAATGTGTTTTTTTGAACAATTTTTTAGGTTTGCAAGGGATTCTGGGTAACAGACCCTGGTGGGAGGCAGTCAAGTCACCCCATCCTGGATTCCCCTGGGTGTCTAGTTTTCAAAAATGTATAGGTTTGTTAGGTTTCCCAAGGTGCCCGCAGAGCTAGGGTTCAAAAACTACAGCTAGTCATTTTTCCAAAAAAGGGTCATTTTTCACTGCGAAATTGAGGTGTGACCAGGTTGCGTTTTGCGCCGTTTCCTGTCGCGGGCACTAGGCCGACCCACACAAGTGAGGTACCATTTTTCTCGTGAGACTTCGGGGAACGCGAGGTGGGTGGAAATTTGTGGATCCACGCAGATTCCGGAACTTTCCACGACAGAAATGTGGGGAAAATGTGTTTTTTTTGACAATTTTTTAGGTTTGCAAGGGATTCTGGGTAACAGACCCTGGTGGGAGGCAATCAAGTCCCCCCATCCTGGATTCCCCTGGGTGTCTAGTTTTCAAAAATGTATAGGTTTGCTAGGTTTAGCAAGGTGCCCGCAGAGCTAGGGTTCAAAAACTACAGCTAGTCATTTTTCCAAAAAAGGGTCATTTTTCACTGCGAAATTGAGGTGTGACCAGGTTGTGTTTTGCGCCGTTTCCTGTCACGGGCACTAGGCCGACCCACACAAGTGAGGTACCGTTTTTCTCGTAAGGCTTTGGGGAACGCGGGGTGGGTGGAAATTTGTGGATCCACGCAGATTCCGGAACTTTCCACGACAGAAATTTGGGGAAAATGTGTTTTTTTTGACAATTTTTTAGGTTTGCAAGGGATTCTGGGTAACAGACCCTGGTGGGAGGCAGTCAAGTCACCCCATCCTGGATTCCCCTGGGTGTCTAGTTTTCAAAAATGTATAGGTTTGTTAGGTTTCCCAAGGTGCCCGCAGAGCTAGGGTTCAAAAACTACAGCTAGTAATTTTTCCAAAAAAGGGTCATTTTTCACTGCGAAATTGAGGTGTGACCAGGTTGCGTTTTGCGCCGTTTCCTGTCGCGGGCACTAGGCTGACCCACACAAGTGAGGTACCATTTTTCTCGTAAGACTTCGGGGAACGCGAGGTGGGTGGAAATTTGTGGATCCACGCAGATTCCGGAACTTTCCATGACAGAAATGTGGGGAAAATGTGTTTTTTTTGACAATTTTTTAGGTTTGCAAGGGATTCTGGGTAACAGACCCTTGTGGGAGGCAATCAAGTCACCCCATCCTGGATTCCCCTGGGTGTCTAGTTTTCAAAAATGTATAGGTTTGCTAGGTTTCCCAAGGTGCCCGCAGAGCTAGGGTTCAAAAACTACAGCTAGTCATTTTTCCAAAAAAGGGTCATTTTTCACTGCGAAATTGAGGTGTGACCAGGTTGCGTTTTGCGCCGTTTCCTGTCATGGGCACTAGGCCGACCCACACAAGTGAGGTACCATTTTTCTCGTAAGACTTTGGGGAACGCAGGGTGGGTGGAAATTTGTGGATCCACGCAGATTCCGGAACTTTCCACGACAGAAATTTGGGGAAAATGTGTTTTTTTTGACAATTTTTTAGGTTTGCAAGGGATTCTGGGTAACAGACCCTGGTGGGAGGCAGTCAAGTCACCCCATCCTGGATTCCCCTGGGTGTCTAGTTTTAAAAAATGTATAGGTTTGCTAGGTTTCCCAAGGTGCCCGCAGAGCTAGGGTTCAAAAACTACAGCTAGTCATTTTTCCAAAAAAGGGTCATTTTTCACTGCGAAATTGAGGTGGGACCAGGTTGCGTTTTGTGCCGTTTCCTGTCGCGGGCACTAGGCCGACCCACACAAGTGAGGTACCATTTTTCTCGTAAGACTTTGGGGAACGCAGGGTGGGTGGAAATTTGTGGATCCACGCAGATTCCGGAACTTTCCACGACAGAAATGTGTGGAAAATGTGTTTTTTTGACAGTTTTTTAGGTTTGCAAGGGATTCTGGGTAACAGACCCTGGTGGGAGGCAGTCATGTCACCCCATCCTGGATTCCCCTGGGTGTCTAGTTTTCAGAAATGTATAGGTTTGCTAGGTTTAGCAAGGTGCCCGCAGAGCTAGGGTTCAAAAACTACAGCTAGTCATTTTTCCAAAAAAGGGTCATTTTTCACTGCGAAATTGAGGTGTGACCAGGTTGCGTTTTGTGCCATTTCCTGTCGCGGGCACTAGGCCGACCCACACAAGTGAGGTACCGTTTTTCTCGTAAGACTTTGGGGAACGCGGGGTGGGTGGAAATTTGTGGATCCACGCAGATTCCGGAACTTTCCACGACAGAAATGTGGGGAAAATGTGGTTTTTTTGACAATTTTTTAGGTTTGCAAGGGATTCTGGGTAACAGACCCTGGTGGGAGGCGGTCAAGTCACCCCATCCTGGATTCCCCTGGGTGTCTAGTTTTCAAAAATGTATAGGTTTGCTAGGTTTCCCAAGGTGCCCGCAGAGCTAGGGTTCAAAAACTACAGCTAGTCATTTTTCCAAAAAAGGGTCATTTTTCACTGCGAAATTGAGGTGGGACCAGGTTGCGTTTTGCGCCGTTTCCTGTTGCTGGCACTAGGCCGACCCACATAAGTGAGGTACCGTTTTTCTCGTAAGACTTTGGGGAACGCGGGGTGGGTGGAAATTTGTGGATCCACGCAGATTCTGGAACTTTCCACAACAGAAATGTGGGGAAAATGTGTTTTTTTGAACAATTTTTTAGGTTTGCAAGGGATTCTGGGTAACAGACCCTGGTGGGAGGCAGTCAAGTCACCCCATCCTGGATTCCCCTGGGTGTCTAGTTTTCAAAAATGTATAGGTTTGTTAGGTTTCCCAAGGTGCCCGCAGAGCTAGGGTTCAAAAACTACAGCTAGTCATTTTTCCAAAAAAGGGTCATTTTTCACTGCGAAATTGAGGTGTGACCAGGTTGCGTTTTGCGCCGTTTCCTGTCGCGGGCACTAGGCCGACCCACACAAGTGAGGTACCATTTTTCTCGTAAGACTTCGGGGAACGCGAGGTGGGTGGAAATTTGTGGATCCACGCAGATTCCGGAACTTTCCACGACAGAAATTTGGGGAAAATGTGTTTTTTTTGACAATTTTTTAGGTTTGCAAGGGATTCTGGGTAACAGACCCTGGTGGGAGGCAGTCAAGTCACCCGATCCTGGATTCCCCTGGGTGTCTAGTTTTCAGAAATGTATAGGTTTGCTAGGTTTAGCAAGGTGCCCGCAGAGCTAGGGTTCAAAAACTACAGCTAGTCATTTTTCCAAAAAAGGGTCATTTTTCACTGCGAAATTGAGGTGTGACCAGGTTGCGTTTTGTGCCATTTCCTGTCGCGGGCACTAGGCCGACCCACACAAGTGAGGTACCGTTTTTCTCGTAAGACTTTGGGGAACGCGGGGTGGGCGGAAATTTGTGGATCCACGCAGATTCCGGAACTTTCCACGACAGAAATGTGGGGAAAATGTGTTTTTTTTGACAATTTTTTAGGTTTGCAAGGGATTCTGGGTAACAGACCCTGGTGGGAGGCAGTCAAGTCACCCCATCCTGGATTCCCCTGGGTGTCTAGTTTTCAAAAATGTATAGGTTTGCTAGGTTTCCCAAGGTGCCCGCAGAGCTAGGGTTCAAAAACTACAGCTAGTCATTTTTCCAAAAAAGGGTCATTTTTCTCTGCGAAATTGAGGTGGGACCAGGTTGCGTTTTGCGCCGTTTCCTGTCGCGGGCACTAGGCCGACCCACACAAGTGAGGTACCATTTTTCTCGTGAGACTTCGGGGAATGCGAGGTGGGTGGAAATTTGTGGATCCACGCAGATTCCGGAACTTTCCACGACAGAAATGTGGGGAAAATGTGTTTATTTTGACAATTTTTTAGGTTTGCAAGGGATTCTGGGTAACAGACCCTGGTGGGAGGCAATCAAGTCACCCCATCCTGGATTCCCCTGGGTGTCTAGTTTTCAAAAATGTATAGGTTTGCTAGGTTTCCCAAGGTGCCCGCAGAGCTAGGGTTCAAAAACTACAGCTAGTCATTTTTCCAAAAAAGGGTCATTTTTCACTGCGAAATTGAGGTGTGACCAGGTTGCGTTTTGCGCCGTTTCCTGTCACGGGCACTAGGCCGACCCACACAAGTGAGGTACCGTTTTTCTCGTAAGGCTTTGGGGAACGGGGGGTGGGTGGAAATTTGTGGATCCACGCAGATTCCGGAACTTTCCACGACAGAAATTTGGGGAAAATGTGTTTTTTTTGACAATTTTTTAGGTTTGCAAGGGATTCTGGGTAACAGACCCTGGTGGGAGGCAGTCAAGTCACCCCATCCTGGATTCCCCTGGGTGTCTAGTTTTCAAAAATGTATAGGTTTGTTAGGTTTCCCAAGGTGCCCGCAGAGCTAGGGTTCAAAAACTACAGCTAGTAATTTTTCCAAAAAAGGGTCATTTTTCACTGCGAAATTGAGGTGTGACCAGGTTGCGTTTTGCGCCGTTTCCTGTCGCGGGCACTAGGCCGACCCACACAAGTTAGGTACCATTTTTCTCGTAAGACTTCGGGGAACGCGAGGTGGGTGGAAATTTGTGGATCCACGCAGATTCCGGAACTTTCCATGACAGAAATGTGGGGAAAATGTGTTTTTTTTGACAATTTTTTAGGTTTGCAAGGGATTCTGGGTAACAGACCCTGGTGGGAGGCAATCAAGTCACCCCATCCTGGATTCCCCTGGGTGTCTAGTTTTCAAAAATGTATAGGTTTGCTAGGTTTCCCAAGGTGCCCGCAGAGCTAGGGTTCAAAAACTACAGCTAGTCATTTTTCCAAAAAAGGGTCATTTTTCACTGCGAAATTGAGGTGTGACCAGGTTGCGTTTTGCGCCGTTTCCTGTCACGGGCACTAGGCCGACCCACACAAGTGAGGTACCATTTTTCTCGTAAGACTTTGGGGAACGCGGGGTGGGTGGAAATTTGTGGATCCACGCAGATTCCGGAACTTTCCACGACAGAAATTTGGGGAAAATGTGTTTTTTTTGACAATTTTTTAGGTTTGCAAGGGATTCTGGGTAACAGATCCTGGTGGGAGGCAGTCAAGTCACCCCATCCTGGATTCCCCTGGGTGTCTAGTTTTCAAACATGTATAGGTTTGTTAGGTTTCCCAAGGTGCCCGCAGAGCTAGGGTTCAAAAACTACAGCTCGTCATTTTTCCAAAAAAGGGTCATTTTTCACTGCGAAATTGAGGTGTGACCAGGTTGCGTTTTGCGCCGTTTCCTGTCGCGGGCACTAGGCCGACCCACACAAGTGAGGTACCATTTTTCTCGTAAGACTTCGGGGAACGCGAGGTGGGTGGAAATTTGTGGATCCACGCAGATTCCGGAACTTTCCACGACAGAAATGTGGGGAAAATGTGTTTTTTTGACAATTTTTTAGGTTTGCAAGGGATTCTGGGTAACAGACCCTGGTGGGAGGCAATCAAGTCACCCCATCCTGGATTCCCCTGGGTGTCTAGTTTTCAAAAATGTATAGGTTTGCTAGGTTTCCCAAGGTGCCCGCAGAGCTAGGGTTCAAAAACTACAGCTAGTCATTTTTCCAAAAAAGGGTCATTTTTCACTGCGAAATTGAGGTGTGACCAGGTTGCGTTTTGCACCGTTTCCTGTCACGGGCACTAGGCCGACCCACACAAGTGAGGTACCGTTTTTCTCGTAAGACTTTGGGGAACGCGGGGTGGGTGGAAATTTGTGGATCCACGCAGATTCCGGAACTTTCCACAACAGAAATGTGTGGAAAATGTGTTTTTTTGGACAATTTTTTAGGTTTGCAAGGGATTCTGGGTAACAGACCCTGGTGGGAGGCAATCAAGTCACCCCATCCTGGATTCCCCTGGGTGTCTAGTTTTCAAAAATGTATAGGTTTACTAGGTTTCCCAAGGTGCCCGCAGAGCTAGGGTTCAAAAACTACAGCTAGTCATTTTTCCAAAAAAGGGTCATTTTTCACTGCGAAATTGAGGTGTGACCAGGTTGCGTTTTGCGCCGTTTCCTGTCACGGGCACTAGGCCGACCCACACAAGTGAGGTACCATTTTTCTCGTAAGACTTTGGGGAACGCGGGGTGGGTGGAAATTTGTGGATCCACGCAGATTCCGGAACTTTCCACGACAGAAATTTGGGGAAAATGTGTTTTTTTTGACAATTGTTTAGGTTTGCAAGGGATTCTGGGTAACAGACCCTGGTGGGAGGCAGTCAAGTCACCCCATCCTGGATTCCCCTGGGTGTCTAGTTTTCAAAAATGTATAGGTTTGCTAGGTTTCCCAAGGTGCCCGCAGAGCTAGGGTTCAAAAACTACAGCTAGTCATTTTTCCAAAAAAGGGTCATTTTTCACTGCGAAATTGAGGTGGGACCAGGTTGCGTTTTGCGCCGTTTCCTGTCGCGGGCACTAGGCCGACCCACATAAGTGAGGTACTGTTTTTCTCGTAAGACTTTGGGGAACGCGGGGTGGGTGGAAATTTGTGGATCCACGCAGATTCTGGAACTTTCCACGACAGAAATGTGGGGAAAATGTGTTTTTTTGGACAATTTTTTAGGTTTGCAAGGGATTCTGGGTAACAGACCCTGGTGGGAGGCAGTCAAGTCACCCCATCCTGGATTCCCCTGGGTGTCTAGTTTTCAAACATGTATAGGTTTGTTAGGTTTCCCAAGGTGCCTGCAGAGCTAGGGTTCAAAAACTACAGCTCGTCATTTTTCCAAAAAAGGGTCATTTTTCACTGCGAAATTGAGGTGTGACCAGGTTGCGTTTTGCGCCGTTTCCTGTCGCGGGCACTAGGCCGACCCACACAAGTGAGGTACCATTTTTCTCGTAAGACTTCGGGGAACGCGAGGTGGGTGGAAATTTGTGGATCCACGCAGATTCCGGAACTTTCCACGACAGAAATATGGGGAAAATGTGTTTTTTTGACAATTTTTTAGGTTTGCAAGGGATTCTGGGTAACAGACCCTGGTGGGAGGCAATCAAGTCACCCCATCCTGGATTCCCCTGGGTGTCTAGTTTTCAAAAATGTATAGGTTTGCTAGGTTTAGCAAGGTGCCCGCAGAGCTAGGGTTCAAAAACTACAGCTAGTCATTTTTCCAAAAAAGGGTCATTTTTCACTGCGAAATTGAGGTGTGACCAGGTTGCGTTTTGCGCCGTTTCCTGTCGCGGGCACTAGGCTCGACCCACACAAGTGAGGTACCATTTTTCTTGTAAGACTTTGGGGAAGGCGGGGTGGGTGGAAATTTGTGGACCCACGCAGATTCCGGAACTTTCCACGACAGAAATGTGGGGAAAATGTGGTTTTTTTGACAATTTTTTAGGTTTGCAAGGGATCCTGGGTAACAGACCCTGGTGGGAGGCAGTCAAGTCACCCCATCTTGGATTCCCCTGGGTGTCTAGTTTTCAAAAATGCATAGGTTTGCTAGGTTTCCCAAGGTGCCCGCAGAGCTAGGGTTCAAAAACTACAGCTAGTCATTTTTTCAAAAAAGGGTCATTTTTCACTGCGAAATTGAGGTGTGACCAGGTTGCGTTTTGCGCCGTTTCCTGTCGCGGGCACTAGGCCGACCCACACAAGTGAAGTACCGTTTTTTGCATAAGACTTTGGGGAACGCGGGGTGGGTGGAAATTTGTGGATCCACGCAGATTCCGGAACTTTCCACGACAGAAATGTGTGGAAAATGTGTTTTTTTGGACAATTCTTTAGGTTTGCAAGGGATTCTGGGTAACAGACCCTGGTGGGAGGCAGTCAAGTCCCCCCATCCTGGATTCCCCTGGGTGTCTAGTTTTCAAAAATGTATAGGTTTGCTAGGTTTAGCAAGGTGCCCGCAGAGCTAGGGTTCAAAAACTACTGCTAGTCATTTTTCCAAAAAAGGGTCATTTTTCACTGCGAAATTGAGGTGTGACCAGGTTGTGTTTTGCGCCGTTTCCTGTCGCGGGCACTAGGCTCGACCCACACAAGTGAGGTACCATTTTTCTTGTAAGACTTTGGGGAAGGCGGGGTGGGTGGAAATTTGTGGACCCACGCAGATTCCGGAACTTTCCACGACAGAAATGTGGGGAAAATGTGTTTTTTTGGACAATTTTTTAGGTTTGCAAGGGATTCTGGGTAACAGACCCTGGTGGGAGGCAGTCAAGTCACCCCATCCTGGATTCCCCTGGGTGTCTAGTTTTCAAAAATGTATAGGTTTGTTAGGTTTCCCATGGTGCCCGCAGAGCTAGGGTTCAAAAACTACAGCTCGTCATTTTTCCAAAAAAGGGTCATTTTTCACTGCAAAATTGAGGTGTGACCAGGTTGGGTTTTGCGCCGTTTCCTGTTGCGGGCACTAGGTCGACCCACACAAGTGAGGTACAGTTTTTCTCGTAAGACTTTGAGGAACGCGGGGTGGGTGGAAATTTGTGGATCCACACAGATTCCGGAACTTTCCACGACAGAAATGTGGGGAACATTTGTTTTTTTTGACATTTTTTTAGGTTTGCAAGGGATTCTGGGTAACAGACCCTGGTGGGAGGCAGTCATGTCACCCCATCCTGGATTCCCCTGGGTGTCTAGTTTTCAAAAATGTATAGGTTTGTTAGGTTTCCCAAGGTGCCCGCAGAGCTAGGGTTCAAAAACTACAGCTAGTCATTTTTCCAAAAAAGGGTCATTTTTCACTGCGAAATTGAGGTCTGACCAGGTTGCGTTTTGCGCCGTTTCCTGTCGCGGGCACTAGGCCGACCCACACAAGTGAGGTACCATTTTTCTCGTGAGACTTCGGGGAAAGCGAGGTGGGTGGAAATTTGTGGATCCACGCAGATTCCGGAACTTTCCACGACAGAAATGTGGGGAAAATGTGTTTTTTTTGACAATTTTTTAGGTTTGCAAGGGATTCTGGGTAACAGACCCTGGTGGGAGGCAATCAAGTCACCCCATCCTGGATTCCCCTGGGTGTCTAGTTTTCAAAAATGTATAGGTTTGCTAGGTTTCCCAAGGTGCCCGCAGAGCTAGGGTTCAAAAACTACAGCTAGTCATTTTTCCAAAAAAGGGTCATTTTTCACTGCGAAATTGACCAGGTTGCGTTTTGCGCCGTTTCCTGTCACGGGCACTAGGCCGACCCACACAAGTGAGGTACCGTTTTTCTCGTAAGACTTTGGGGAACGCGGGGTGGGTGGAAATTTGTGGATCCACGCAGATTCCGGAACTTTCCACGACAGAAATTTGGGGAAAATGTGTTTTTTTTGACAATTTTTTAGGTTTGCAAGGGATTCTGGGTAACAGACCCTGGTGGGAGGCAGTCAAGTCACCCCATCCTGGATTCCCCTGGGTGTCTAGTTTTAAAAAATGTATAGGTTTGCTAGGTTTCCCAAGGTGCCCGCAGAGCTAGGGTTCAAAAACTACAGCTAGTCATTTTTCCAAAAAAGGGTCATTTTTCACTGCGAAATTGAGGTGGGACCAGGTTGCGTTGTGCGCCGTTTCCTGTCGCGGGCACTAGGCCGACCCACATAAGTGAGGTACTGTTTTTCTCGTAAGACTTTGGGGAACGCGAGGTGGGTGGAAATTTGTGGATCCACGCAGATTCTGGAACTTTCCACGACAGAAATGTGGGGAAAATGTGTTTTTTTGGACAATTTTTTAGGTTTGCAAGGGATTCTGGGTAACAGACCCTGGTGGGAGGCAGTCAAGTCACCCCATCCTGGATTCCCCTGGGTGTCTAGTTTTAAAAAATGTATAGGTTTGCTAGGTTTCCCAAGGTGCCCGCAGAGCTAGGGTTCAAAAACTACAGCTAGTCATTTTTCCAAAAAAGGGTCATTTTTCACTGCGAAATTGAGGTGGGACCAGGTTGCGTTTTGCGCCGTTTCCTGTCGCGGGCACTAGGCCGACCCACATAAGTGAGGTACTGTTTTCCTCGTAAGACTTTGGGGAACGCGGGGTGGGTGGAAATTTGTGGATCCACGCAGATTCTGGAACTTTCCACGACAGAAATGTGGGGAAAATGTGTTTTTTTGGACAATTTTTTAGGTTTGCAAGGGATTCTGGGTAACAGACCCTGGTGGGAGGCAGTCATGTCACCCAATCCTGGATTCCCCTGGGTGTCTAGTTTTCAAAAATGTATAGGTTTGCTAGGTTTCCCAAGGTGCCTGCAGAGCTAGGGTTCAAAAACTACAGCTAGTCATTTTTCCAAAAAAGGGTCATTTTTCACTGCGAAATTGAGGTGGGACCAGGTTGCGTTTTGCGCCGTTTCCTGTCGCGGGCACTAGCCCGACCCACATAAGTGAGGTACTGTTTTTCTCGTAAGACTTTGGGGAACGCGGGGTGGGTGGAAATTTGTGGATCCACGCAGATTCCGGAACTTTCCACGACAGAAATGTGGGGAAAATGTGTTTTTTTTGACAATTTTTTAGGTTTGCAAGGGATTCTGGCTAACAGACCCTGGTGGGAGGCAGTCAAGTCACCCCATCCTGGATTCCCTGGGTGTCTAGTTTTCAAAAATGCATAGGTTTGCTAGGTTTCCCAAGGTGCCCGTAGAGCTAGGGTTCAAAAACTACAGCTAGTCATTTTTTCAAAAAAGGGTGATTGTTCACTGCGAAATTGAGGTGTGACCAGGTTGCGTTTTGCGCCGTTTCCTGTCGCGGGCACTAGGCCGACCCACACAAGTGAGGTACCGTTTTTCGCGTAAGACTTTGGGGAACACGGGGTGGGTGGAAATTTGTGGATCCACGCAGATTCCGGAACTTTCCACGACAGAAATGTGTGGAAAATGTGTTTTTTTTGACAGTTTTTTAGGTTTGCAAGGGATTCTGGGTAACAGACCCTGGTGGGAGGCAGTCATGTCACCCCATCCTGGATTCCCCTGGGTGTCTAGTTTTCAAAAATGTATAGATTTGCTAGGTTTAGCAAGGTGCCCGCAGAGCTAGGGTTCAAAAACTACAGCTAGTCATTTTTCCAAAAAAGGGTCATTTTTCACTGCGAAATTGAGGTGTGACCAGGTTGCGTTTTGCGCCATTTCCTGTCGCGGGCACTAGGCCGACCCACACAAGTGAGGTACCGTTTTTCTCGTAAGACTTTGGGGAACGCGGGGTGGGTGGAAATTTGTGGATCCACGCAGATTCTGGAACTTTCCACGACAGAAATGTGGGGAAAATGTGTTTTTTTGGACAATTTTTTAGGTTTGCAAGTTATTCTGGGTAACAGACCCTGGTGGGAGGCAGTCAAGTCACCCCATCCTGGATTCCCCTGGGTGTCTAGTTTTCAAAAATGTATAGGTTTGTTAGGTTTCCCAAGGTGCCCGCAGAGCTAGGGTTCAAAAACTACAGCTCGTCATTTTTCCAAAAAAGGGTCATTTTTCACTGCGAAATTGAGGTGTGACCAGGTTGCATTTTGCGCCGTTTCCTGTCGCGGGCACTAGGCCGACCCACACAAGTGAGGTACCATTTTTCTCGTAAGACTTCGGGGAACGCGAGGTGGGTGGAAATTTGTGGATCCACGCAGATTCCGGAACTTTCCACGACAGAAATGTGGGGAAAATGTGTTTTTTTGGACAATTTTTTAGGTTTGCAAGGGATTCTGGGTAACAGACCCTGGTGGGAGGCAGTCAAGTCCCCCCATCCTGGATTCCCCTGGGTGTCTAGTTTTCAAAAATATATAGGTTTGCTAGGTTTAGCAAGGTGCCCGCAGAGCTAGGGTTCAAAAACTACAGCTAGTCATTTTTCCAAAAAAGGGTCATTTTTCACTGCGAAATTGAGGTGTGACCAGGTTGCGTTTTGCGCCGTTTCCTGTCGCGGGCACTAGGCTCGACCCACACAAGTGAGGTACCATTTTTCTTGTAAGACTTTGGGGAAGGCGGGGTGGGTGGAAATTTGTGGACCCACGCAGATTCCGGAACTTTCCACGACAGAAATGTGGGGAAAATGTGGTTTTTTTGAAAATTTTTTAGGTTTGCAAGGGATCCTGGGTAACAGACCCTGGTGGGAGGCAGTCAAGTCACCCCATCTTGGATTCCCCTGGGTGTCTAGTTTAAAAAAATGTATAGGTTTGCTAGGTTTCCCAAGGTGCCCGCAGATGTAGGGTTCAAAAACTACAGCTAGTCATTTTTCAAAAAAAGGGTCATTTTTCACTGCGAAATTGAGGTGTGACCAGGTTGGGTTTTGCGCCGTTTCCTGTTGCGGGCACTAGGTCGACCCACACAAGTGAGGTACCGTTTTTCTCGTAAGACTTTGAGGAACGCGGGGTGGGTGGAAATTTGTGGATCCACGCAGATTCCGGAACTTTCCACGACAGAAATGTGGGGAAAATGTGTTTTTTTTTTACATTTTTTTAGGTTTGCAAGGGATTCTGGGTAACAGACCCTGGTGGGAGGCAGTCAAGTCACCCCATCCTGGATTCCCCTGGGTGTCTAGTTTTCAAAAATGTATAGGTTTGCTAGGTTTCCCAAGGTGCCCGCAGAGCTAGGGTTTTAAAAACTACAGCTAGTCATTTTTCCAAAAAAGGGTCATTTTTCACTGCGAAATTGAGGTGGGACCAGGTTGCGTTTTGCGCCGTTTCCTGTCGCGGGCACTAGGCCGACCCACACAAGTGAGGTACCGTTTTTCTCGTAAGACTTTGGGGAACGCGGGGTGGGTGGAAATTTGTGGATCCACGCAGATTCCGGAACTTTCCACGACAGAAATGTGGGGAAAATGTGTTTTTTTTGACAATTGTTTAGGTTTGCAAGGGATTCTGGGTAACAGACCCTGGTGGGAGGCAGTCAAGTCACCCCATCCTGGATTCCCCTGGGTGTCTAGTTTTCAAAAATGTATAGGTTTGCTAGGTTTCCCAAGGTGCCCGCAGAGCTAGGGTTCAAAAACTACAGCTAGTCATTTTTCCAAAAAAGGGTCATTTTTCACTGCGAAATTGAGGTGGGACCAGGTTGCGTTTTGCGCCGTTTCCTGTTGCGGGCACTAGGCTGACCCACATAAGTGAGGTACCGTTTTTCTCGTAAGACTTTGGGGAACGCGGGGTGGGTGGAAATTTGTGGATCCACGCAGATTCTGGAACTTTCCACGACAGAAATGTGGGGAAAATGTGTTTTTTTGGACAATTTTTTAGGTTTGCAAGGGATTCTGGGTAACAGACCCTGGTGGGAGGCAGTCAAGTCACCCCATCCTGGATTCCCCTGGGTGTCTAGTTTTCAAAAATGTATAGGTTTGTTAGGTTTCCCAAGGTGCCCGCAGAGCTAGGGTTCAAAAACTACAGCTCGTCATTTTTCCAAAAAAGGGTCATTTTTCACTGCGAAATTGAGGTGTGACCAGGTTGCATTTTGCGCCGTTTCCTGTCGCGGGCACTAGGCCGACCCACACAAGTGAGGTACCATTTTTCTCGTAAGACTTCGGGGAACGCGAGGTGGGTGGAAATTTGTGGATCCACGCAGATTCCGGAACTTTCCACGACAGAAATGTGGGGAAAATGTGTTTTTTTGGACAATTTTTTAGGTTTGCAAGGGATTCTGGGTAACAGACCCTGGTGGGAGGCAGTCAAGTCCCCCCATCCTGGATTCCCCTGGGTGTCTAGTTTTCAAAAATATATAGGTTTGCTAGGTTTAGCAAGGTGCCCGCAGAGCTAGGGTTCAAAAACTACAGCTAGTCATTTTTCCAAAAAAGGGTCATTTTTCACTGCGAAATTGAGGTGTGACCAGGTTGCGTTTTGCGCCGTTTCCTGTCGCGGGCACTAGGCTCGACCCACACAAGTGAGGTACCATTTTTCTTGTAAGACTTTGGGGAAGGCGGGGTGGGTGGAAATTTGTGGACCCACGCAGATTCCGGAACTTTCCACGACAGAAATGTGGGGAAAATGTGGTTTTTTTGACAATTTTTTAGGTTTGCAAGGGATCCTGGGTAACAGACCCTGGTGGGAGGCAGTCAAGTCACCCCATCTTGGATTCCCCCGGGTGTCTAGTTTAAAAAAATGTATAGGTTTGCTAGGTTTCCCAAGGTGCCCGCAGAGGTAGGGTTCAAAAACTACAGCTAGTCATTTTTCAAAAAAAGGGTCATTTTTCACTGCGAAATTGAGGTGTGACCGGGTTGGGTTTTGCGCCGTTTCCTGTTGCGGGCACTAGGTCGACCCACACAAGTGAGGTACCGTTTTTCTCGTAAGACTTTGAGGAACGCGGGGTGGGTGGAAATTTGTGGATCCACGCAGATTCCGGAACTTTCCACGACAGAAATGTGGGGAAAATGTGTTTTTTTTGACATTTTTTTAGGTTTGCAAGGGATTCTGGGTAACAGACCCTGGTGGGAGGCAGTCAAGTCACCCCATCCTGGATTCCCCTGGGTGTCTAGTTTTCAAAAATGTATAGGTTTGCTAGGTTTCCCAAGGTGCCCGCAGAGCTAGGGTTCAAAAACTACAGCTAGTCATTTTTCCAAAAAAGGGTCATTTTTCACTGCGAAATTGAGGTGGGACCAGGTTGCGTTTTGCGCCGTTTCCTGTCGCGGGCACTAGGCCGACCCAAACAAGTGAGGTACCATTTTTCTCGTAAGACTTTGGGGAACGCGGGGTGGGTGGAAATTTGTGGATCCACGCAGATTCCGGAACTTTCCACGACAGAAATGTGTGGAAAATGTGTTTTTTTTGACAGTTTTTTAGGTTTGCAAGGGATTCTGGGTAACAGACCGTGGTGGGAGGCAGTCATGTCACCCCATCCTGGATTCCCCTGGGTGTCTAGTTTTCAGAAATGTATAGGTTTGCTAGGTTTAGCAAGGTGCCTGCAGAGCTAGGGTTCAAAAACTACAGCTAGTCATTTTTCCAAAAAAGGGTCATTTTTCACTGCGAAATTGAGGTGTGACCAGGTTGCGTTTTGTGCCATTTCCTGTCGCGGGCACTAGGCCGACCCACACAAGTGAGGTACCGTTTTTCTCGTAAGACTTTGGGGAACGCGGGGTGGGTGGAAATTTGTGGATCCACGCAGATTCCGGAACTTTCCACGACAGAAATGTGGGGAAAATGTGTTTTTTTTGACAATTGTTTAGGTTTGCAAGGGATTCTGGGTAACAGACCCTGGTGGGAGGCAGTCAAGTCACCCCATCCTGGATTCCCCTGGGTGTCTAGTTTTCAAAAATGTATAGGTTTGCTAGGTTTCCCAAGGTGCCCGCAGAGCTAGGGTTCAAAAACTACAGCTAGTCATTTTTCCAAAAAAGGGTCATTTTTCACTGCGAAATTGAGGTGGGACCAGGTTGCGTTTTGCGCCGTTTCCTGTTGCGGGCACTAGGCCGACCCACATAAGTGAGGTACCGTTTTTCTCGTAAGACTTTGGGGAACGCGGGGTGGGTGGAAATTTGTGGATCCACGCAGATTCTGGAACTTTCCACGACAGAAATGTGGGGAAAATGTGTTTTTTTGAACAATTTTTTAGGTTTGCAAGGGATTCTGGGTAACAGACCCTGGTGGGAGGCAGTCAAGTCACCCCATCCTGGATTCCCCTGGGTGTCTAGTTTTCAAAAATGTATAGGTTTGTTAGGTTTCCCAAGGTGCCCGCAGAGCTAGGGTTCAAAAACTACAGCTAGTCATTTTTCCAAAAAAGGGTCATTTTTCACTGCGAAATTGAGGTGTGACCAGGTTGCGTTTTGCGCCGTTTCCTGTCGCGGGCACTAGGCCGACCCACACAAGTGAGGTACCATTTTTCTCGTGAGACTTCGGGGAACGCGAGGTGGGTGGAAATTTGTGGATCCACGCAGATTCCGGAACTTTCCACGACAGAAATGTGGGGAAAATGTGTTTTTTTTGACAATTTTTTAGGTTTGCAAGGGATTCTGGGTAACAGACCCTGGTGGGAGGCAATCAAGTCACCCCATCCTGGATTCCCCTGGGTGTCTAGTTTTCAAAAATGTATAGGTTTTCTAGGTTTCCCAAGGTGCCCGCAGAGCTAGGGTTCAAAAACTACAGCTAGTCATTTTTCCAAAAAAGGGTCATTTTTCACTGCGAAATTGAGGTGTGACCAGGTTGCGTTTTGCGCCGTTTCCTGTCACGGGCACTAGGCCGACCCACACAAGTGAGGTACCGTTTTTCTCGTAAGGCTTTGGGGAACGCGGGGTGGGTGGCAATTTGTGGATCCACGCAGATTCCGGAACTTTCCACGACAGAAATTTGGGGAAAATGTGTTTTTTTGGACAATTTTTTAGGTTTGCAAGGGATTCTGGGTAACAGACCCTGGTGGGAGGCAGTCAGGTCACCCCATCCTGGATTCCCCTGGGTGTCTAGTTTTCAAAAATGTATAGGTTTGTTAGGTTTCCCAAGGTGCCCGCAGAGCTAGGGTTCAAAAACTACAGCTAGTAATTTTTCCAAAAAAGGGTCATTTTTCACTGCGAAATTGAGGTGTGACCAGGTTGCGTTTTGCGCCGTTTCCTGTCGCGGGCACTAGGCCGACCCACACAAGTGAGGTACCATTTTTCTCGTGAGACTTCGGGGAACGCGAGGTGGGTGGAAATTTGTGGATCCACGCAGATTCCGGAACTTTCCACGACAGAAATGTGGGGAAAATGTGTTTTTTTTGACAATTTTTTAGGTTTGCAAGGGATTCTGGGTAACAGACCCTGGTGGGAGGCAATCAAGTCACCCCATCCTGGATTCCCCTGGGTGTCTAGTTTTCAAAAATGTATAGGTTTGCTAGGTTTCCCAAGGTGCCCGCAGAGCTAGGGTTCAAAAACTACAGCTAGTCATTTTTCCAAAAAAGGGTCATTTTTCACTGCGAAATTGAGGTGTGACCAGGTTGCGTTTTGCGCCGTTTCCTGTCACGGGCACTAGGCCGACCCACACAAGTGAGGTACCGTTTTTCTCGTAAGGCTTTGGGGAACGCGGGTTGGGTGGAAATTTGTGGATCCACGCAGATTCCGGAACTTTCCACGACAGAAATTTGGGGAAAATGTGTTTTTTTTGACAATTTTTTAGGTTTGCAAGGGATTCTGGGTAACAGACCCTGGTGGGAGGCAATCAAGTCACCCCATCCTGAATTCCCCTGGGTGTCTAGTTTTCAAAAATGTATAGGTTTGCTAGGTTTCCCAAGGTGCCCGCAGAGCTAGGGTTCAAAAACTACAGCTAGTCATTTTTCCAAAAAAGGGTCATTTTTCACTGCGAAATTGAGGTGTGACCAGGTTGCGTTTTGCGCCGTTTCCTGTCACGGGCACTAGGCCGACCCACACAAGTGAGGTACCATTTTTCTCGTAAGACTTTGGGGAACGCGCGGTGGGTGGAAATTTGTGGATCCACGCAGATTCCGGAACTTTCCACGACAGAAATTTGGGGAAAATGTGTTTTTTTTGACAATGTTTTAGGTTTGCAAGGGATTCTGGGTAACAGACCCTGGTGGGAGGCAGTCAAGTCACCCCATCCTGGATTCCCCTGGGTGTCTAGTTTTCAAAAATGTATAGGTTTGCTAGGTTTCCCAAGGTGCCCGCAGAGCTAGGGTTCAAAAACTACAGCTAGTCATTTTTCCAAAAAAGGGTCATTTTTCACTGCGAAATTGAGGTGGGACCAGGTTGCGTTTTGCGCCGTTTCCTGTCGCGGTCACTAGGCCGACCCACATAAGTGAGGTACTTTTTTTCTCGTAAGACTTTGGGGAACGCGGGGTGGGTGGAAATTTGTGGATCCACGCAGATTCTGGAACTTTCCACGACAGAAATGTGGGGAAAATGTGTTTTTTTGGACAATTTTTTAGGTTTGCAAGGGATTCTGGGTAACAGACCCTGGTAGGAGGCAGTCATGTCACCCCATCCTGGATTCCCCTGGGTGTCTAGTTTTCAAAAATGTATAGGTTTGCTAGGTTTCCCAAGGTGCCCGCAGAGCTAGGGTTCAAAAACTACAGCTAGTCATTTTTCCAAAAAAGGGTCATTTTTCACTGCGAAATTGAGGTGGGACCAGGTTGCGTTTTGCGCCGTTTCCTGTCGCGGGCACTAGGCCGACCCACATAAGTGAGGTACTGTTTTCTCGTAAGACTTTGGGGAACGCGGGGTGGGTGGAAATTTGTGGATCCACGCAGATTCCGGAACTTTCCACGACAGAAATGTGGGGAAAATGTGGTTTTTTTGACAATTTTTTAGGTTTGCAAGGGATTCTGGGTAACAGACCCTGGTGGGAGGCAGTCAAGTCACCCCATCCTGGATTCCCCTGGGTGTCTAGTTTTCAAAAATGCATAGGTTTGCTAGGGTTCCCAAGGTGCCCGCAGAGCTAGGGTTCAAAAACTACAGCTAGTCATTTTTTCAAAAAAGGGTGATTGTTCACTGCGAAATTGAGGTGTGACCAGGTTGCGTTTTGCCCGTTTCCTGTCGCGGGCACTAGGCCGACCCACACAAGTGAGGTACCGTTTTTCGCGTAAGACTTTGGGGAACACGGGGTGGGTGGGAATTTGTGGATCCACGCAGATTCCGGAACTTTCCACGACAGAAATGTGTGGAAAATGTGTTTTTTTTTACAGTTTTTTAGGTTTGCAAGGGATTCTGGGTAACAGACCCTGGTGGGAGGCAGTCATGTCACCCCATCCTGGATTCCCCTGGGTGTCTGGTTTTCAAAAATGTATAGGTTTGCTAGGTTTAGCAAGGTGCCCGCAGAGCTAGGGTTCAAAAACTACAGCTAGTCATTTTTCCAAAAAAGGGTCATTTTTCACTGCGAAATTGAGGTGTGACCAGGTTGCGTTTTGCGCCATTTCCTGTCGCGGGCACTAGGCCGACCCACACAAGTGAGGTACCGTTTTTCTCGTAAGACTTTGGGGAACGCGGGGTGGGTGGAAATTTGTGGATCCACGCAGATTCTGGAACTTTCCACGACAGAAATGTGGGGAAAATGTGTTTTTTTGAACAATTTTTTAGGTTTGCAAGGGATTCTGGGTAACAGACCCTGGTGGGAGGCAGTCAAGTCACCCCATCCTGGATTCCCCTGGGTGTCTAGTTTTCAAAAATGTATAGGTTTGTTAGGTTTCCCAAGGTGCCCGCAGAGCTAGGGTTCAAAAACTACAGCTAGTCATTTTTCCAAAAAAGGGTCATTTTTCACTGCGAAATTGAGGTGTGACCAGGTTGCGTTTTGCGCCGTTTCCTGTCGCGGGCACTAGGCCGACCCACACAAGTGAGGTACCATTTTTCTCGTGAGACTTCGGGGAACGCGAGGTGGGTGGAAATTTGTGGATCCACGCAGATTCCGGAACTTTCCACGACAGAAATGTGGGGAAAATGTGTTTTTTTTGACAATTTTTTAGGTTTGCAAGGGATTCTGGGTAACAGACCCTGGTGGGAGGCAATCAAGTCACCCCATCCTGGATTCCCCTGGGTGTCTAGTTTTCAAAAATGTATAGGTTTTCTAGGTTTCCCAAGGTGCCCGCAGAGCTAGGGTTCAAAAACTACAGCTAGTCATTTTTCCAAAAAAGGGTCATTTTTCACTGCGAAATTGAGGTGTGACCAGGTTGCGTTTTGCGCCGTTTCCTGTCACGGGCACTAGGCCGACCCACACAAGTGAGGTACCGTTTTTCTCGTAAGGCTTTGGGGAACGCGGGGTGGGTGGCAATTTGTGGATCCACGCAGATTCCGGAACTTTCCACGACAGAAATTTGGGGAAAATGTGTTTTTTTGGACAATTTTTTAGGTTTGCAAGGGATTCTGGGTAACAGACCCTGGTGGGAGGCAGTCAGGTCACCCCATCCTGGATTCCCCTGGGTGTCTAGTTTTCAAAAATGTATAGGTTTGTTAGGTTTCCCAAGGTGCCCGCAGAGCTAGGGTTCAAAAACTACAGCTAGTAATTTTTCCAAAAAAGGGTCATTTTTCACTGCGAAATTGAGGTGTGACCAGGTTGCGTTTTGCGCCGTTTCCTGTCGCGGGCACTAGGCCGACCCACACAAGTGAGGTACCATTTTTCTCGTGAGACTTCGGGGAACGCGAGGTGGGTGGAAATTTGTGGATCCACGCAGATTCCGGAACTTTCCACGACAGAAATGTGGGGAAAATGTGTTTTTTTTGACAATTTTTTAGGTTTGCAAGGGATTCTGGGTAACAGACCCTGGTGGGAGGCAATCAAGTCACCCCATCCTGGATTCCCCTGGGTGTCTAGTTTTCAAAAATGTATAGGTTTGCTAGGTTTCCCAAGGTGCCCGCAGAGCTAGGGTTCAAAAACTACAGCTAGTCATTTTTCCAAAAAAGGGTCATTTTTCACTGCGAAATTGAGGTGTGACCAGGTTGCGTTTTGCGCCGTTTCCTGTCACGGGCACTAGGCCGACCCACACAAGTGAGGTACCGTTTTTCTCGTAAGGCTTTGGGGAACGCGGGTTGGGTGGAAATTTGTGGATCCACGCAGATTCCGGAACTTTCCACGACAGAAATTTGGGGAAAATGTGTTTTTTTTGACAATTTTTTAGGTTTGCAAGGGATTCTGGGTAACAGACCCTGGTGGGAGGCAATCAAGTCACCCCATCCTGAATTCCCCTGGGTGTCTAGTTTTCAAAAATGTATAGGTTTGCTAGGTTTCCCAAGGTGCCCGCAGAGCTAGGGTTCAAAAACTACAGCTAGTCATTTTTCCAAAAAAGGGTCATTTTTCACTGCGAAATTGAGGTGTGACCAGGTTGCGTTTTGCGCCGTTTCCTGTCACGGGCACTAGGCCGACCCACACAAGTGAGGTACCATTTTTCTCGTAAGACTTTGGGGAACGCGCGGTGGGTGGAAATTTGTGGATCCACGCAGATTCCGGAACTTTCCACGACAGAAATTTGGGGAAAATGTGTTTTTTTTGACAATGTTTTAGGTTTGCAAGGGATTCTGGGTAACAGACCCTGGTGGGAGGCAGTCAAGTCACCCCATCCTGGATTCCCCTGGGTGTCTAGTTTTCAAAAATGTATAGGTTTGCTAGGTTTCCCAAGGTGCCCGCAGAGCTAGGGTTCAAAAACTACAGCTAGTCATTTTTCCAAAAAAGGGTCATTTTTCACTGCGAAATTGAGGTGGGACCAGGTTGCGTTTTGCGCCGTTTCCTGTCGCGGTCACTAGGCCGACCCACATAAGTGAGGTACTTTTTTTCTCGTAAGACTTTGGGGAACGCGGGGTGGGTGGAAATTTGTGGATCCACGCAGATTCTGGAACTTTCCACGACAGAAATGTGGGGAAAATGTGTTTTTTTGGACAATTTTTTAGGTTTGCAAGGGATTCTGGGTAACAGACCCTGGTAGGAGGCAGTCATGTCACCCCATCCTGGATTCCCCTGGGTGTCTAGTTTTCAAAAATGTATAGGTTTGCTAGGTTTCCCAAGGTGCCCGCAGAGCTAGGGTTCAAAAACTACAGCTAGTCATTTTTCCAAAAAAGGGTCATTTTTCACTGCGAAATTGAGGTGGGACCAGGTTGCGTTTTGCGCCGTTTCCTGTCGCGGGCACTAGGCCGACCCACATAAGTGAGGTACTGTTTTCTCGTAAGACTTTGGGGAACGCGGGGTGGGTGGAAATTTGTGGATCCACGCAGATTCCGGAACTTTCCACGACAGAAATGTGGGGAAAATGTGGTTTTTTTGACAATTTTTTAGGTTTGCAAGGGATTCTGGGTAACAGACCCTGGTGGGAGGCAGTCAAGTCACCCCATCCTGGATTCCCCTGGGTGTCTAGTTTTCAAAAATGCATAGGTTTGCTAGGGTTCCCAAGGTGCCCGCAGAGCTAGGGTTCAAAAACTACAGCTAGTCATTTTTTCAAAAAAGGGTGATTGTTCACTGCGAAATTGAGGTGTGACCAGGTTGCGTTTTGCCCGTTTCCTGTCGCGGGCACTAGGCCGACCCACACAAGTGAGGTACCGTTTTTCGCGTAAGACTTTGGGGAACACGGGGTGGGTGGGAATTTGTGGATCCACGCAGATTCCGGAACTTTCCACGACAGAAATGTGTGGAAAATGTGTTTTTTTTTACAGTTTTTTAGGTTTGCAAGGGATTCTGGGTAACAGACCCTGGTGGGAGGCAGTCATGTCACCCCATCCTGGATTCCCCTGGGTGTCTAGTTTTCAAAAATGTATAGGTTTGCTAGGTTTAGCAAGGTGCCCGCAGAGCTAGGGTTCAAAAACTACAGCTAGTCATTTTTCCAAAAAAGGGTCATTTTTCACTGCGAAATTGAGGTGTGACCAGGTTGCGTTTTGCGCCATTTCCTGTCGCGGGCACTAGGCCGACCCACACAAGTGAGGTACCGTTTTTCTCGTAAGACTTTGGGGAACGCGGGGTGGGTGGAAATTTGTGGATCCACGCAGATTCTGGAACTTTCCACGACAGAAATGTGGGGAAAATGTGTTTTTTTGGACAATTTTTTAGGTTTGCAAGGGATTCTGGGTAACAGACCCTGGTGGGAGGCAGTCAAGTCACCCCATCCTGGATTCCCCTGGGTGTCTAGTTTTCAAAAATGTATAGGTTTTCTAGGTTTCCCAAGGTGCCCGCAGAGCTAGGGTTCAAAAACTACAGCTAGTCATTTTTCCAAAAAAGGGTCATTTTTCACTGCGAAATTGAGGTGTGACCAGGTTGCGTTTTGCGCCGTTTCCTGTCACGGGCACTAGGCCGACCCACACAAGTGAGGTACCGTTTTTCTCGTAAGGCTTTGGGGAACGCGGGGTGGGTGGCAATTTGTGGATCCACGCAGATTCCGGAACTTTCCACGACAGAAATTTGGGGAAAATGTGTTTTTTTGGACAATTTTTTAGGTTTGCAAGGGATTCTGGGTAACAGACCCTGGTGGGAGGCAGTCAGGTCACCCCATCCTGGATTCCCCTGGGTGTCTAGTTTTCAAAAATGTATAGGTTTGTTAGGTTTCCCAAGGTGCCCGCAGAGCTAGGGTTCAAAAACTACAGCTAGTAATTTTTCCAAAAAAGGGTCATTTTTCACTGCGAAATTGAGGTGTGACCAGGTTGCGTTTTGCGCCGTTTCCTGTCGCGGGCACTAGGCCGACCCACACAAGTGAGGTACCATTTTTCTCGTGAGACTTCGGGGAACGCGAGGTGGGTGGAAATTTGTGGATCCACGCAGATTCCGGAACTTTCCACGACAGAAATGTGGGGAAAATGTGTTTTTTTTGACAATTTTTTAGGTTTGCAAGGGATTCTGGGTAACAGACCCTGGTGGGAGGCAATCAAGTCACCACATCCTGGATTCCCCTGGGTGTCTAGTTTTCAAAAATGTATAGGTTTGCTAGGTTTCCCAAGGTGCCCGCAGAGCTAGGGTTCAAAAACTACAGCTAGTCATTTTTCCAAAAAAGGGTCATTTTTCACTGCGAAATTGAGGTGTGACCAGGTTGCGTTTTGCGCCGTTTCCTGTCACAGGCACTAGGCCGACCCACACAAGTGAGGTACCGTTTTTCTCGTAAGGCTTTGGGGAACGCGGGTTGGGTGGAAATTTGTGGATCCACGCAGATTCCGGAACTTTCCACGACAGAAATTTGGGGAAAATGTGTTTTTTTTGACAATTTTTTAGGTTTGCAAGGGATTCTGGGTAACAGACCCTGGTGGGAGGCAATCAAGTCACCCCATCCTGAATTCCCCTGGGTGTCTAGTTTTCAAAAATGTATAGGTTTGCTAGGTTTCCCAAGGTGCCCGCAGAGCTAGGGTTCAAAAACTACAGCTAGTCATTTTTCCAAAAAAGGGTCATTTTTCACTGCGAAATTGAGGTGTGACCAGGTTGCGTTTTGCGCCGTTTCCTGTCACGGGCACTAGGCCGACCCACACAAGTGAGGTACCATTTTTCTCGTAAGACTTTGGGGAACGCGCGGTGGGTGGAAATTTGTGGATCCACGCAGATTCCGGAACTTTCCACGACAGAAATTTGGGGAAAATGTGTTTTTTTTTACAATGTTTTAGGTTTGCAAGGGATTCTGGGTAACAGACCCTGGTGGGAGGCAGTCAAGTCACCCCATCCTGGATTCCCCTGGGTGTCTAGTTTTCAAAAATGTATAGGTTTGCTAGGTTTCCCAAGGTGCCCGCAGAGCTAGGGTTCAAAAACTACAGCTAGTCATTTTTCCAAAAAAGGGTCATTTTTCACTGCGAAATTGAGGTGGGACCAGGTTGCGTTTTGCGCCGTTTCCTGTCGCGGTCACTAGGCCGACCCACATAAGTGAGGTACTTTTTTTCTCGTAAGACTTTGGGGAACGCGGGGTGGGTGGAAATTTGTGGATCCACGCAGATTCTGGAACTTTCCACGACAGAAATGTGGGGAAAATGTGTTTTTTTGGACAATTTTTTAGGTTTGCAAGGGATTCTGGGTAACAGACCCTGGTAGGAGGCAGTCATGTCACCCCATCCTGGATTCCCCTGGGTGTCTAGTTTTCAAAAATGTATAGGTTTGCTAGGTTTCCCAAGGTGCCCGCAGAGCTAGGGTTCAAAAACTACAGCTAGTCATTTTTCCAAAAAAGGGTCATTTTTCACTGCGAAATTGAGGTGGGACCAGGTTGCGTTTTGCGCCGTTTCCTGTCGCGGGCACTAGGCCGACCCACATAAGTGAGGTACTGTTTTTCTCGTAAGACTTTGGGGAACGCGGGGTGGGTGGAAATTTGTGGATCCACGCAGATTCCGGAACTTTCCACGACAGAAATGTGTGGAAAATGTGTTTTTTTTTACAGTTTTTTAGGTTTGCAAGGGATTCTGGGTAACAGACCCTGGTGGGAGGCAGTCATGTCACCCCATCCTGGATTCCCCTGGGTGTCTAGTTTTCAAAAATGTATAGGTTTGCTAGGTTTAGCAAGGTGCCCGCAGAGCTAGGGTTCAAAAACTACAGCTAGTCATTTTTCCAAAAAAGGGTCATTTTTCACTGCGAAATTGAGGTGTGACCAGGTTGCGTTTTGCGCCATTTCCTGTCGCGGGCACTAGGCCGACCCACACAAGTGAGGTACCGTTTTTCTCGTAAGACTTTGGGGAACGCGGGGTGGGTGGAAATTTGTGGATCCACGCAGATTCTGGAACTTTCCACGACAGAAATGTGGGGAAAATGTGTTTTTTTGGACAATTCTTTAGGTTTGCAAGGGATTCTGGGTAACAGACCCTGGTGGGAGGCAGTCAAGTCACCCCATCCTGGATTCCCCTGGGTGTCTAGTTTTCAAAAATGTATAGGTTTGTTAGGTTTCCCAAGGTGCCCGCAGAGCTAGGGTTCAAAAACTACAGCTCGTCATTTTTCCAAAAAAGGGTCATTTTTCACTGCGAAATTGAGGTGTGACCAGGTTGCGTTTTGCGCCGTTTCCTGTCGCGGGCACTAGGCCGACCCACACAAGTGAGGTACCGTTTTTCTCGTAAGACTTCGGGGAACGCGAGGTGGGTGGAAATTTGTGGATCCACGCAGATTCCGGAACTTTCCACGACAGAAATGTGGGGAAAATGTGTTTTTTTGACAATTTTTTAGGTTTGCAAGGGATTCTGGGTAACAGACCCTGGTGGGAGGCAATCAAGTCACCCCATCCTGGATTCCCCTGGGTGTCTAGTTTTCAAAAATGTATAGGTTTGCTAGGTTTCCCAAGGTGCCCGCAGAGCTAGGGTTCAAAAACTACAGCTAGTCATTTTTCCAAAAAAGGGTCATTTTTCACTGCGAAATTGAGGTGTGACCAGGTTGCGTTTTGCACCGTTTCCTGTCACGGGCACTAGGCCGACCCACACAAGTGAGGTACCGTTTTTCTCGTAAGACTTTGGGGAACGCGGGGTGGGTGGAAATTTGTGGATCCACGCAGATTCCGGATCTTTCCACGACAGAAATGTGTGGAAAATGTGTTTTTTTGGACAATTTTTTAGGTTTGCAAGGGATTCTGGGTAACAGACCCTGGTGGGAGGCAGTCAAGTCCCCCCATCCTGGATTCCCCTGGGTGTCTAGTTTTCAAAAATATATAGGTTTGCTAGGTTTAGCAAGGTGCCCGCAGAGCTAGGGTTCAAAAACTACAGCTAGTCATTTTTCCAAAAAAGGGTCATTTTTCACTGCGAAATTGAGGTGTGACCAGGTTGCGTTTTGCGCCGTTTCCTGTCGCTTGCACTAGGCTCGACCCACACAAGTGAGGTACCATTTTTCTTGTAAGACTTTGGGGAAGGCGGGGTGGGTGGAAATTTGTGGACCCACGCAGATTCCGGAACTTTCCACGACAGAAATGTGGGGAAAATGTGGTTTTTTTGACAATTTTTTAGGTTTGCAAGGGATCCTGGGTAACAGACCCTGGTGGGAGGCAGTCAAGTCACCCCATCTTGGATTCCCCTGGGTGTCTAGTTTTAAAAAATGTATAGGTTTGCTAGGTTTCCCAAGGTGCCCGCAGAGCTAGGGTTCAAAAACTACAGCTAGTAATTTTTTCAAAAAAGGGTCATTTTTCACTGCGAAATTGAGGTGTGACCAGGTTGCGTTTTGCGCCGTTTCCTGTCGCGGGCACTAGGTCGACCCACACAAGTGAGGTACCGTTTTTCTCGTAAGACTTTGAGGAACGCGGGGTGGGTGGACATTTGTGGATCCACGCAGATTCCGGAACTTTCCACGACAGAAATGTGGGGAAAATGTGTTTTTTTTGACATTTTTTTAGGTTTGCAAGGGATTCTGGGTAACAGACCCTGGTGGGAGGCAGTCAAGTCACCCCATCCTGGATTCCCCTGGGTGTCTAGTTTTCAAAAATGCATAGGTTTGCTAGGTTTCCCAAGGTGCCCGCAGAGCTAGGGTTCAAAAACTACAGCTAGTCATTTTTTCAAAAAAGGGTCATTTTTCACTGCGAAATTGAGGTGTGACCAGGTTGCGTTTTGCGCCGTTTCCTGTCGCGGGCACTAGGCCGACCCACACAAGTGAGGTACCGTTTTTCGCGTAAGACTTTGGGGAACGCGGGGTGGGTGGAAATTTGTGGATCCATGCAGATTCCGGAACTTTCCACGACAGAAATGTGTGGAAAATATGTTTTTTTTGACAATTGTTTAGGTTTGCAAGGGATTCTGGGTAACAGACCCTGGTGGGAGGCAGTCAAGTCACCCCATCCTGGATTCCCCTGGGTGTCTAGTTTTCAAAAATGCATAGGTTTGCTAGGTTTCCCAAGGTGCCCGCAGAGCTAGGGTTCAAAAACTACAGCTAGTCATTTTTTCAAAAAAGGGTCATTTTTCACTGCGAAATTGAGGTGTGACCAGGTTGCGTTTTGCGCCGTTTCCTGTCGCGGGCACTAGGCCGACCCAAACAAGTGAGGTACCGTTTTTTGCATAAGACTTTGGGGAACGCGGGGTGGGTGGAAATTTGTGGATCCACGCAGATTCCGGAACTTTCCACGACAGAAATGTGGGGAAAATGTGTTTTTTTTGACAATTTTTTAGGTTTGCAAGGGATTCTGGGTAACAGACCCTGGTGGGAGGCAATCAAGTCACCCCATCCTGGATTCCCCTGGGTGTCTAGTTTTCAAAAATGTATAGGTTTGCTAGGTTTCCCTAGGTGCCCGCAGAGCTAGGGTTCAAAAACTACAGCTAGTCATTTTTCCAAAAAAGGGTCATTTTTCACTGCGAAATTGAGGTGTGACCAGGTTGCGTTTTGCACCGTTTCCTGTCGCGGGCACTAGGCCGACCCACATAAGTGAGGTACTGTTTTTCTCGTAAGACTTTGGGGAACGCGGGGTGGGTGGAAATTTGTGGATCCACGCAGATTCCGGAACTTTCCACGACAGAAATGTGGGGAAAATGTGGTTTTTTTGACAATTTTGTAGGTTTGCAAGGGATTCTGGGCAACAGACCCTGGTGGGAGGCAGTCAAGTCACCCCATCCTGGATTCCCCTGGGTGTCTAGTTTTAAAAAATTTATAGGTTTGCTAGGTTTAGCAAGGTGCCCGCAGAGCTAGGGTTCAAAAACTACAGCTAGTCATTTTTCCAAAAAAGGGTCATTTTTCACTGCGAAATTGAGGTGTGACCAGGTTGCGTTGTGCGCCATTTCCTGTTGCGGGCACTAGGCCGACCCACACAAGTGAGGTACCGTTTTTCTCGTAAGACTTTGGGGAACGCGGGGTGGGTGGAAATTTGTGGATCCACGCAGATTCTGGAACTTTCCACGACAGAAATGTGGGGAAAATGTGTTTTTTTGGACAATTTTTTAGGTTTGCAAGGGATTCTGGGTAACAGACCCTGGTGGGAGGCAGTCAAGTCACCCCATCCTGGATTCCCCTGGGTGTTCAGTTTTCAAAAATGTATAGGTTTGTTAGGTTTCCCAAGGTGCCCGCAGAGCTAGGGTTCAAAAACTACAGCTCGTCATTTTTCCAAAAAAGGGTCATTTTTCACTGCGAAATTGAGGTGTGACCAGGTTGCGTTTTGCGCCGTTTCCTGTCGCGGGCACTAGGCCGACCCACACAAGTGAGGTACCATTTTTCTCGTAAGACTTCGGGGAACGCGAGGTGGTTGGAAATTTGTGGATCCACGCAGATTCCGGAACTTTCCACGACAGAAATATGGGGAAAATGTGTTTTTTTGACAATTTTTTAGGTTTGCAAGGGATTCTGGGTAACAGACCCTGGTGGGAGGCAATCAAGTCACCCCATCCTGGATTCCCCTGGGTGTCTAGTTTTCAAAAATGTATAGGTTTGCTAGGTTTCCCAAGGTGCCCGCAGAGCTAGGGTTCAAAAACTACAGCTAGTCATTTTTCCAAAAAAGGGTCATTTTTCACTGCGAAATTGAGGTGTGACCAGGTTGCGTTTTGCACCGTTTCCTGTCACGGGCACTAGGCCGACCCACACAAGTGAGGTACCGTTTTTCTCGTAAGACTTTGGGGAACGCGGGGTGGGTGGAAATTTGTGGATCCACGCAGATTCCGGAAATTTCCACGACAGAAATGTGTGGAAAATGTGTTTTTTTGGACAATTTTTTAGGTTTGCAAGGGATTCTGGGTAACAGACCCTGGTGGGAGGCAGTCAAGTCCCCCCATCCTGGATTCCCCTGGGTGTCTAGTTTTCAAAAATGCATAGGTTTGCTAGGTTTCCCAAGGTGCCCGCAGAGCTAGGGTTCAAAAACTACAGCTAGTCATTTTTTCAAAAAAGGGTGATTGTTCACTGCGAAATTGAGGTGTGACCAGGTTGCGTTTTGCGCCGTTTCCTGTCGCGGGCACTAGGCCGACCCACACAAGTGAGGTACCGTTTTTCGCGTAAGACTTTGGGGAACACGGGGTGGGTGGGAATTTGTGGATCCACGCAGATTCCGGAACTTTCCACGACAGAAATGTGTGGAAAATGTGTTTTTTTTTACAGTTTTTTAGGTTTGCAAGGGATTCTGGGTAACAGACCCTGGTGGGAGGCAGTCATGTCACCCCATCCTGGATTCCCCTGGGTGTCTAGTTTTCAAAAATGTATAGGTTTGCTAGGTTTAGCAAGGTGCCCGCAGAGCTAGGGTTCAAAAACTACAGCTAGTCATTTTTCCAAAAAAGGGTCATTTTTCACTGCGAAATTGAGGTGTGACCAGGTTGCGTTTTGCGCCATTTCCTGTCGCGGGCACTAGGCCGACCCACACAAGTGAGGTACCGTTTTTCTCGTAAGACTTTGGGGAACGCGGGGTGGGTGGAAATTTGTGGATCCACGCAGATTCTGGAACTTTCCACGACAGAAATGTGGGGAAAATGTGTTTTTTTGGACAATTCTTTAGGTTTGCAAGGGATTCTGGGTAACAGACCCTGGTGGGAGGCAGTCAAGTCACCCCATCCTGGATTCCCCTGGGTGTCTAGTTTTCAAAAATGTATAGGTTTGTTAGGTTTCCCAAGGTGCCCGCAGAGCTAGGGTTCAAAAACTACAGCTCGTCATTTTTCCAAAAAAGGGTCATTTTTCACTGCGAAATTGAGGTGTGACCAGGTTGCGTTTTGCGCCGTTTCCTGTCGCGGGCACTAGGCCGACCCACACAAGTGAGGTACCGTTTTTCTCGTAAGACTTCGGGGAACGCGAGGTGGGTGGAAATTTGTGGATCCACGCAGATTCCGGAACTTTCCACGACAGAAATGTGGGGAAAATGTGTTTTTTTGACAATTTTTTAGGTTTGCAAGGGATTCTGGGTAACAGACCCTGGTGGGAGGCAATCAAGTCACCCCATCCTGGATTCCCCTGGGTGTCTAGTTTTCAAAAATGTATAGGTTTGCTAGGTTTCCCAAGGTGCCCGCAGGGCTAGGGTTCAAAAACTACAGCTAGTCATTTTTCCAAAAAAGGGTCATTTTTCACTGCGAAATTGAGGTGTGACCAGGTTGCGTTTTGCACCGTTTCCTGTCACGGGCACTAGGCCGACCCACACAAGTGAGGTACCGTTTTTCTCGTAAGACTTTGGGGAACGCGGGGTGGGTGGAAATTTGTGGATCCACGCAGATTCCGGATCTTTCCACGACAGAAATGTGTGGAAAATGTGTTTTTTTGGACAATTTTTTAGGTTTGCAAGGGATTCTGGGTAACAGACCCTGGTGGGAGGCAGTCAAGTCCCCCCATCCTGGATTCCCCTGGGTGTCTAGTTTTCAAAAATATATAGGTTTGCTAGGTTTAGCAAGGTGCCCGCAGAGCTAGGGTTCAAAAACTACAGCTAGTCATTTTTCCCAAAAAGGGTCATTTTTCACTGCGAAATTGAGGTGTGACCAGGTTGCGTTTTGCGCCGTTTCCTGTCGCTTGCACTAGGCTCGACCCACACAAGTGAGGTACCATTTTTCTTGTAAGACTTTGGGGAAGGCGGGGTGGGTGGAAATTTGTGGACCCACGCAGATTCCGGAACTTTCCACGACAGAAATGTGGGGAAAATGTGGTTTTTTTGACAATTTTTTAGGTTTGCAAGGGATCCTGGGTAACAGACCCTGGTGGGAGGCAGTCAAGTCACCCCATCTTGGATTCCCCTGGGTGTCTAGTTTTAAAAAATGTATAGGTTTGCTAGGTTTCCCAAGGTTCCCGCAGAGCTAGGGTTCAAAAACTACAGCTAGTAATTTTTTCAAAAAAGGGTCATTTTTCACTGCGAAATTGAGGTGTGACCAGGTTGCGTTTTGCGCCGTTTCCTGTCGCGGGCACTAGGTCGACCCACACAAGTGAGGTACCGTTTTTCTCGTAAGACTTTGAGGAACGCGGGGTGGGTGGACATTTGTGGATCCACGCAGATTCCGGAACTTTCCACGACAGAAATGTGGGGAAAATGTGTTTTTTTTGACATTTTTTTAGGTTTGCAAGGGATTCTGGGTAACAGACCCTGGTGGGAGGCAGTCAAGTCACCCCATCCTGGATTCCCCTGGGTGTCTAGTTTTCAAAAATGCATAGGTTTGCTAGGTTTCCCAAGGTGCCCGCAGAGCTAGGGTTCAAAAACTACAGCTAGTCATTTTTTCAAAAAAGGGTCATTTTTCACTGCGAAATTGAGGTGTGACCAGGTTGCGTTTTGCGCCGTTTCCTGTCGCGGGCACTAGGCCGACCCACACAAGTGAGGTACCGTTTTTCGCGTAAGACTTTGGGGAACGCGGGGTGGGTGGAAATTTGTGGATCCATGCAGATTCCGGAACTTTCCACGACAGAAATGTGTGGAAAATATGTTTTTTTTGACAATTGTTTAGGTTTGCAAGGGATTCTGGGTAACAGACCCTGGTGGGAGGCAGTCAAGTCACCCCATCCTGGATTCCCCTGGGTGTCTAGTTTTCAAAAATGCATAGGTTTGCTAGGTTTCCCAAGGTGCCCGCAGAGCTAGGGTTCAAAAACTACAGCTAGTCATTTTTTCAAAAAAGGGTCATTTTTCACTGCGAAATTGAGGTGTGACCAGGTTGCGTTTTGCGCCGTTTCCTGTCGCGGGCACTAGGCCGACCCAAACAAGTGAGGTACCGTTTTTTGCATAAGACTTTGGGGAACGCGGGGTGGGTGGAAATTTGTGGATCCACGCAGATTCCGGAACTTTCCACGACAGAAATGTGGGGAAAATGTGTTTTTTTTGACAATTTTTTAGGTTTGCAAGGGATTCTGGGTAACAGACCCTGGTGGGAGGCAATCAAGTCACCCCATCCTGGATTCCCCTGGGTGTCTAGTTTTCAAAAATGTATAGGTTTGCTAGGTTTCCCAAGGTGCCCGCAGAGCTAGGGTTCAAAAACTACAGCTAGTCATTTTTCCAAAAAAGGGTCATTTTTCACTGCGAAATTGAGGTGTGACCAGGTTGCGTTTTGCACCGTTTCCTGTCGCGGGCACTAGGCCGACCCACATAAGTGAGGTACTGTTTTTCTCGTAAGACTTTGGGGAACGCGGGGTGGGTGGAAATTTGTGGATCCACGCAGATTCCGGAACTTTCCACGACAGAAATGTGGGGAAAATGTGGTTTTTTTGACAATTTTGTAGGTTTGCAAGGGATTCTGGGCAACAGACCCTGGTGGGAGGCAGTCAAGTCACCCCATCCTGGATTCCCCTGGGTGTCTAGTTTTAAAAAATTTATAGGTTTGCTAGGTTTAGCAAGGTGCCCGCAGAGCTAGGGTTCAAAAACTACAGCTAGTCATTTTTCCAAAAAAGGGTCATTTTTCACTGCGAAATTGAGGTGTGACCAGGTTGCGTTGTGCGCCATTTCCTGTCGCGGGCACTAGGCCGACCCACACAAGTGAGGTACCGTTTTTCTCGTAAGACTTTGGGGAACGCGGGGTGGGTGGAAATTTGTGGATCCACGCAGATTCTGGAACTTTCCACGACAGAAATGTGGGGAAAATGTGTTTTTTTGGACAATTTTTTAGGTTTGCAAGGGATTCTGGGTAACAGACCCTGGTGGGAGGCAGTCAAGTCACCCCATCCTGGATTCCCCTGGGTGTTCAGTTTTCAAAAATGTATAGGTTTGTTAGGTTTCCCAAGGTGCCCGCAGAGCTAGGGTTCAAAAACTACAGCTCGTCATTTTTCCAAAAAAGGGTCATTTTTCACTGCGAAATTGAGGTGTGACCAGGTTGCGTTTTGCGCCGTTTCCTGTCGCGGGCACTAGGCCGACCCACACAAGTGAGGTACCATTTTTCTCGTAAGACTTCGGGGAACGCGAGGTGGTTGGAAATTTGTGGATCCACGCAGATTCCGGAACTTTCCACGACAGAAATATGGGGAAAATGTGTTTTTTTGACAATTTTTTAGGTTTGCAAGGGATTCTGGGTAACAGACCCTGGTGGGAGGCAATCAAGTCACCCCATCCTGGATTCCCCTGGGTGTCTAGTTTTCAAAAATGTATAGGTTTGCTAGGTTTCCCAAGGTGCCCGCAGAGCTAGGGTTCAAAAACTACAGCTAGTCATTTTTCCAAAAAAGGGTCATTTTTCACTGCGAAATTGAGGTGTGACCAGGTTGCGTTTTGCACCGTTTCCTGTCACGGGCACTAGGCCGACCCACACAAGTGAGGTACCGTTTTTCTCGTAAGACTTTGGGGAACGCGGGGTGGGTGGAAATTTGTGGATCCACGCAGATTCCGGAAATTTCCACGACAGAAATGTGTGGAAAATGTGTTTTTTTGGACAATTTTTTAGGTTTGCAAGGGATTCTGGGTAACAGACCCTGGTGGGAGGCAGTCAAGTCCCCCCATCCTGGATTCCCCTGGGTGTCTAGTTTTCAAAAATATATAGGTTTGCTAGGTTTCCCAAGGTGCCCGCAGAGGTAGGGTTCAAAAACTACAGCTAGTCATTTTTCAAAAAAAGGGTCATTTTTCACTGCGAAATTGAGGTGTGACCAGGTTGGGTTTTGCGCCGTTTCCTGTTGCGGGCACTAGGTCGACCCACACAAGTGAGGTACCGTTTTTCTCGTAAGACTTTGAGGAACGCGGGGTGGGTGGAAATTTGTGGATCCACGCAGATTCCGGAACTTTCCACGACAGAAATGTGGGGAAAATGTGTTTTTTTTTACATTTTTTTAGGTTTGCAAGGGATTCTGGGTAACAGACCCTGGTGGGAGGCAGTCAAGTCACCCCATCCTGGATTCCCCTGGGTGTCTAGTTTTCAAAAATGCATAGGTTTTCTAGGTTTCCCAAGGTGCCCGCAGAGCTAGGGTTCAAAAACTACAGCTAGTCATTTTTTCAAAAAAGGGTCATTTTTCACTGCGAAATTGAGGTGTGACCAGGTTGCGTTTTGCGCCGTTTCCTGTCGCGGGCACTAGGCCGACCCACACAAGTGAGGTACCGTTTTTCGCGTAAGACCTTGGGGAACGCGGGGTGGGTGGAAATTTGTGGATCCATGCAGATTCCGGAACTTTCCACGACAGAAATGTGTGGAAAATATGTTTTTTTTGACAATTGTTTAGGTTTGCAAGGGATTCTGGGTAACAGACCCTGGTGGGAGGCAGTCAAGTCACCCCATCTTGGATTCCCCTGGGTGTCTAGTTTTCAAAAATGCATAGGTTTGCTAGGTTTCCCAAGGTGCCCGCAGAGCTAGGGTTCAAAAACTACAGCTAGTCATTTTTTCAAAAAAGGGTCATTTTTCACTGCGAAATTGAGGTGTGACCAGGTTGCGTTTTGCGCCGTTTCCTGTCGCGGGCACTAGGCCGACCCAAACAAGTGAGGTACCGTTTTTTGCATAAGACTTTGGGGAACGCGGGGTGGGTGGAAATTTGTGGATCCACGCAGATTCCGGAACTTTCCACGACAGAAATGTGTGGAAAATGTGTTTTTTTTGACAATTTTTTAGGTTTGCAAGGGATTCTGGGTAACAGACCCTGGTGGGAGGCAGTCAAGTCCCCCCATCCTGGATTCCCCTGGGTGTCTAGTTTTCAAAAATGTATAGGTTTGCTAGGTTTAGCAAGGTGCCCGCAGAGCTAGGGTTCAAAAACTACAGCTAGTCATTTTTTCAAAAGGGTCATTTTTCACTGCGAAATTGAGGTGTGACCAGGTTGCGTTTTGCGCCGTTTCCTGTCGCGGGCACTAGGCCGACCCACACAAGTGAGGTACCGTTTTTCACGTAAGACTTTGGGGAACGCGGGGTGGGTGGAAATTTGTGGATCCATGCAGATTCCGGAACTTTCCACGACAGAAATGTGTGGAAAATATGTTTTTTTTGACAATTGTTTAGGTTTGCAAGGGATTCTGGGTAACAGACCCTGGTGGGAGGCAGTCAAGTCACCCCATCCTGGATTCCCCTGGGTGTCTAGTTTTCAAAAATGCATAGGTTTGCTAGGTTTCCCAAGGTGCCCGCAGAGCTAGGGTTCAAAAACTACAGCTAGTCATTTTTTCAAAAAAGGGTCATTTTTCACTGCGAAATTGAGGTGTGACCAGGTTGCGTTTTGCGCCGTTTCCTGTCGCGGGCACTAGGCCGACCCAAACAAGTGAGGTACCGTTTTTTGCATAAGACTTTGGGGAACGCGGGGTGGGTGGAAATTTGTGGATCCACGCAGATTCCGGAACTTTCCACGACAGAAATGTGGGGAAAATGTGTTTTTTTGGACAATTTTTTAGGTTTGCAAGGGATTCTGGGTAACAGACCCTGGTGGGAGGCAGTCAAGTCACCCCATCCTGGATTCCCCTGGGTGTCTAGTTTTCAAAAATGTATAGGTTTGTTAGGTTTCCCAAGGTGCCCTCAGAGCTAGGGTTCAAAAACTACAGCTCGTCATTTTTCCAAAAAAGGGTCATTTTACACTGCAAAATTGAGGTGGGACCAGGTTGCGTTTTGCGCCGTTTCCTGTCGCGGGCACTAGGCCGACCCACACAAGTGAGGTACCATTTTTCTCGTAAGACTTCGGGGAACGCGAGGTGGGTGGAAATTTGTGGATCCACGCAGATTCCGGAACTTTCCACGACAGAAATGTGGGGAAAATGTGTTTTTTTGACAATTTTTTAGGTTTGCAAGGGATTCTGGGTAACAGACCCTGGTGGGAGGCAATCAAGTCACCCCATCCTGGATTCCCCTGGGTGTCTAGTTTTCAAAAATGTATAGGTTTGCTAGGTTTCCCAAGGTGCCCGCAGAGCTAGGGTTCAAAAACTACAGCTAGTCATTTTTCCAAAAAAGGGTCATTTTTCACTGCGAAATTGAGGTGTGACCAGGTTGCGTTTTGCACCGTTTCCTGTCGCGGGCACTAGGCCGACCCACATAAGTGAGGTACTGTTTTTCTCGTAAGACTTTGGGGAACGCGGGGTGGGTGGAAATTTGTGGATCCACGCAGATTCCAGAACTTTCCACGACAGAAATGTGGGGAAAATGTGGTTTTTTTGACAATTTTGTAGGTTTGCAAGGGATTCTGGGCAACAGACCCTGGTGGGAGGCAGTCAAGTCACCCCATCCTGGATTCCCCTGGGTGTCTAGTTTTCACAAATGTATAGGTTTGCTAGGTTTAGCAAGGTGCCCGCAGAGCTAGGGTTCAAAAACTACAGCTAGTCATTTTTCCAAAAAAGGGTCATTTTTCACTGCGAAATTGAGGTGTGACCAGGTTGCGTTTTGCGCCATTTCCTGTCGCGGGCACTAGGCCGACCCACACAAGTGAGGTACCGTTTTTCTCGTAAGACTTTGGGGAACGCGGGGTGGGTGGAAATTCGTGGATCCACGCAGATTCTGGAACTTTCCACGACAGAAATGTGGGGAAAATGTGTTTTTTTGGACAATTTTTTAGGTTTGCAAGGGATTCTGGGTAACAGACCCTGGTGGGAGGCAGTCAAGTCACCCCATCCTGGATTCCCCTGGGTGTCTAGTTTTCAAAAATGTATAGGTTTGTTAGGTTTCCCAAGGTGCCCGCAGAGCTAGGGTTCAAAAACTACAGCTCGTCATTTTTCCAAAAAAGGGTCATTTTTCACTGCGAAATTTAGGTGTGACCAGGTTGCGTTTTGCGCCGTTTCCTGTCGCGGGCACTAGGCCGACCCACACAAGTGAGGTACCATTTTTCTCGTAAGACTTCGGGGAACGCGAGGTGGGTGGAAATTTGTGGATCCACGCAGATTCCGGAACTTTCCACGACAGAAATGTGGGGAAAATGTGTTTTTTTGACAATTTTTTAGGTTTGCAAGGGATTCTGGGTAACAGACCCTGGTGGGAGGCAATCAAGTCACCCCATCCTGGATTCCCCTGGGTGTCTAGTTTTCAAAAATGTATAGGTTTGCTAGGTTTCCCAAGGTGCCCGCAGAGCTAGGGTTCAAAAACTACAGCTAGTCATTTTTCCAAAAAAGGGTCATTTTTCACTGCGAAATTGAGGTGTGACCAGGTTGTGTTTTGCACCGTTTCCTGTCACGGGCACTAGGCCGACCCACACAAGTGAGGTACCGTTTTTCTCGTAAGACTTTGGGGAACGTGGGGTGGGTGGAAATTTGTGGATTCACGCAGATTCCGGAACTTTCCACGACAGAAATGTGTGGAAAATGTGTTTTTTTGGACAATTTTTTAGGTTTGCAAGGGATTCTGGGTAACAGACCCTGGTGGGAGGCAGTCAAGTCCCCCCATCCTGGATTCCCCTGGGTGTCTACTTTTCAAAAATATATAGGTTTGCTAGGTTTCCCAAGGTGCCCGCGGAGGTAGGGTTCAAAAACTACAGCTAGTCATTTTTCAAAAAAAGGGTCATTTTTCACTGCGAAATTGAGGTGTGACCAGGTTGGGTTTTGCGCCGTTTCCTGTTGCGGGCAGTAGGTCGACCCACACAAGTGAGGTACCGTTTTTCTCGTAAGACTTTGAGGAACGCGGGGTGGGTGGAAATTTGTGGATCCACGCAGATTCCGGAACTTTCCACGACAGAAATGTGGGGAAAATGTGTTTTTTTTGACATTTTTTTAGGTTTGCAAGGGATTCTGGGTAACAGACCCTGGTGGGAGGCAGTCAAGTCACCCCATCCTGGATTCCCCTGGGTGTCTAGTTTTCAAAAATGCATAGGTTTGCTAGGTTTCCCAAGGTGCCCGCAGAGCTAGGGTTCAAAAACTACAGCTAGTCATTTTTTCAAAAAAGGGTCATTTTTCACTGCGAAATTGAGGTGTGACCAGGTTGCGTTTTGCGCCGTTTCCTGTCACGGGCACTAGGCCGACCCACACAAGTGAGGTACCGTTTTTCTCGTAAGACTTTGGGGAACGCGGGGTGGGTGGAAATTTGTGGATCCACGCAGATTCCGGAACTTTCCACGACAGAAATGTGTGACAAATGTGTTTTTTTTGACAATTTTTTAGGTTTGCAAGGGATTCTGGGTAACAGACCCTGGTGGGAGGCAGTCAAGTCCCCCCATCCTGGATTCCCCTGGGTGTCTAGTTTTCAAAAATGTATAGGTTTGCTAGGTTTAGCAAGGTGCCCGCAGAGCTAGGGTTCAAAAACTACAGCTAGTCATTTTTCCAAAAAAGGGTCATTTTTTACTGCGAAATTGAGGTGTAACCAGGTTGCGTTTTGCGCCGTTTCCTGTCGCGGGCACTAGGCTCGACCCACACAAGTGAGGTACCATTTTTCTTGTAAGACTTTGGGGAAGGCGGGGTGGGTGGAAATTTGTAGACCCACGCAGATTCCGGAACTTTCCACGACAGAAATGTGGGGAAAATGTGTTTTTTTGGACAATTTTTTAGGTTTGCAAGGGATTCTGGGTAACAGACCCTGGTGGGAGGCAGTCAAGTCACCCCATCCTGGATTCCCCTGGGTGTCTAGTTTTCAAAAATGTATAGGTTTGTTAGGTTTCCCAAGGTGCCCTCAGAGCTAGGGTTCAAAAACTACAGCTCGTCATTTTTCCAAAAAAGGGTCATTTTTCACTGCAAAATTGAGGTGTGACCAGGTTGCGTTTTGCGCCGTTTCCTGTCGCGGGCACTAGGCCGACCCACACAAGTGAGGTACCATTTTTCTCGTAAGACTTCGGGGAACGCGAGGTGGGTGGAAATTTGTGGATCCACGCAGATTCTGGAACTTTCCACGACAGAAATATGGGGAAAATGTGTTTTTTTGACAATTTTTTAGGTTTGCAAGGGATTCTGGGTAACAGACCCTGGTGGGAGGCAATCAAGTCACCCCATCCTGGATTCCCCTGGGTGTCTAGTTTTCAAAAATGTATAGGTTTGCTAGGTTTCCCAAGGTGCCCGCAGAGCTAGGGTTCAAAAACTACAGCTAGTCATTTTTCAAAAAAAGGGTCATTTTTCACTGCGAAATTGAGGTGTGACCAGGTTGGGTTTTGCGCCGTTTCCTGTCGCGGGCACTAGGCTCGACCCACACAAGTGAGGTACCATTTTTCTTGTAAGACTTTGGGGAAGGCGGGGTGGGTGGAAATTTGTGGACCCACGCAGATTCCGGAACTTTCCACGACAGAAATGTGGGGAAAATGTGGTTTTTTTGACAATTTTTTAGGTTTGCAAGGGATCCTGGGTAACAGACCCTGGTGGGAGGCAGTCAAGTCACCCCATCTTGGATTCCCCTGGGTGTCTAGTTTTAAAAAATGTATAGGTTTGCTAGGTTTACCAAGGTGCCCGCAGAGGTAGGGTTCAAAAACTACAGCTAGTCATTTTTCAAAAAAAGGGTCATTTTTCACTGCGAAATTGAGGTGTGACCAGGTTGGGTTTTGCGCCGTTTCCTGTTGCGGGCACTAGGTCGACCCACACAAGTGAGGTACCGTTTTTCTCGTAAGACTTTGAGGAACGCGGGGTGGGTGGAAATTTGTGGATCCACACAGAGTCCGGAACTTTCCACGACAGAAATGTGGGGAAAATTTGTTTTTTTTTACATTTGTTTAGGTTTGCAAGGGATTCTGGGTAACAGACCCTGGTGGGAGGCAGTCAAGTCACCCCATCCTGGATTCCCCTGGGTGTCTAGTTTTCAAAAATGCATAGGTTTGCTAGGTTTCCCAAGGTGCCCGCAGAGCTAGGGTTCAAAAACTACAGCTAGTCATTTTTTCAAAAAAGGGTCATTTTTCACTGCGAAATTGAGGTGTGACCAGGTTGCGTTTTGCGCCGTTTCCTGTCGGGGGCACTAGGCCGACCCACACAAGTGAGGTACCGTTTTTCGCGTACGACTTTGGGGAACGCGGGGTGGGTGGAAATTTGTGGATCCACGCAGATTCCGGAACTTTCCACGACAGAAATGTGTGGAAAATGTGTTTTTTTTGACAATTTTTTAGGTTTGCAAGGGATTCTGGGTAACAGACCCTGGTGGGATGCAGTCAAGTCACCCCATCCTGGATTCCCCTGGGTGTCTAGTTTTCAAAAATGCATAGGTTTGCTAGGTTTCCCAAGGTGCCCGCAGAGCTAGGGTTCAAAAACTACAGCTAGTCATTTTTTCAAAAAAGGGTCATTTTTCACTGCGAAATTGAGGTGTGACCAGGTTGCGTTTTGCGCCGTTTCCTGTCGCGGGCACTAGGCCGACCCAAACAAGTGAGGTACCGTTTTTTGCATAAGACTTTGGGGAACGCGGGGTGGGTGGAAATTTGTGGATCCACGCAGATTCCGGAACTTTCCACGACAGAAATGTGTGGAAAATGTGTTTTTTTTGACAATTTTTTAGGTTTGCAAGGGATTCTGGGTAACAGACCCTGGTGGGAGGCAGTCAAGTCCCCCCATCCTGGATTCCCCTGGGTGTCTAGTTTTCAAAAATGTATAGGTTTGCTAGGTTTAGCAAGGTGCCCGCAGAGCTAGGGTTCAAAAACTACAGCTAGTCATTTTTCCAAAAAAGGGTCATTTTTCACTGCGAAATTGAGGTGTAACCAGGTTGCGTTTTGCGCCGTTTCCTGTCGCGGGCACTAGGCTCGACCCACACAAGTGAGGTACCATTTTTCTTGTAAGACTTTGGGGAAGGCGGGGTGGGTGGAAATTTGTGGACCCACGCAGATTCCGGAACTTTCCACGACAGAAATGTGGGGAAAATGTGTTTTTTTGGACAATTTTTTAGGTTTGCAAGGGATTCTGGGTAACAGACCCTGGTGGGAGGCAGTCAAGTCACCCCATCCTGGATTCCCCTGGGTGTCTAGTTTTCAAAAATGTATAGGTTTGTTAGGTTTCCCAAGGTGCCCTCAGAGCTAGGGTTCAAAAACTACAGCTCGTCATTTTTCCAAAAAAGGGTCATTTTTCACTGCAAAATTGAGGTGTGACCAGGTTGCGTTTTGCGCCGTTTCCTGTCGTGGGCACTAGGCCGACCCACACAAGTGAGGTACCATTTTTCTCGTAAGACTTCGGGGAACGCGAGGTGGGTGGAAATTTGTGGATCCACGCAGATTCCGGAACTTTCCACGACAGAAATGTGGGGAAAATGTTTTTTTTGGACAATTTTTTAGGTTTGCAAGGGATTCTGGGTAACAGACCCTGGTGGGAGGCAATCAAGTCACCCCATCCTGGATTCCCCTGGGTGTCTAGTTTTCAAAAATGTATAGGTTTGCTAGGTTTCCCAAGGTGCCCGCAGAGCTAGGGTTCAAAAACTACAGCTAGTCATTTTTCCAAAAAAGGGTCATTTTTCACTGCGAAATTGAGGTGTGACCAGGTTGCGTTTTGCACCGTTTCCTGTCGCGGGCACTAGGCCGACCCACATAAGTGAGGTACTGTTTTTCTCGTAAGACTTTGGGGAACGCGGGGTGGGTGGAAATTTGTGGATCCACGCAGATTCCGGAACTTTCCACGACAGAAATGTGGGGAAAATGTGGTTTTTTTGACAATTGTGTAGGTTTGCAAGGGATTCTGGGCAACAGACCCTGGTGGGAGGCAGTCAAGTCACCCCATCCTGGATTCCCCTGGGTGTCTAGTTTTCAAAAATGTATAGGTTTGCTAGGTTTAGCAAGGTGCCCGCAGAGCTAGGGTTCAAAAACTACAGCTAGTCATTTTTCCAAAAAAGGGTCATTTTTCACTGCGAAATTGAGGTGTGACCAGGTTGCGTTTTGCGCCATTTCCTGTTGCGGGCACTAGGCCGACCCACACAAGTGAGGTACCGTTTTTCTCGTAAGACTTTGGGGAACGCGGGGTGGGTGGAAATTTGTGGATCCACGCAGATTCTGGAACTTTCCACGACAGAAATGTGGGGAAAATGTGTTTTTTTGGACAATTTTTTAGGTTTGCAAGGGATTCTGGGTAACAGACCCTGGTGGGAGGCAGTCAAGTCACCCCATCCTGGATTCCCCTGGGTGTCTAGTTTTCAAAAATGTATAGGTTTGTTAGGTTTCCCAAGGTGCCCGCAGAGCTAGGGTTCAAAAACTACAGCTCGTCATTTTTCCAAAAAAGGGTCATTTTTCACTGCGAAATTGAGGTGTGACCAGGTTGCGTTTTGCGCCGTTTCCTGTCGCGGGCACTAGGCCGACCCACACAAGTGAGGTACCATTTTTCTCGTAAGACTTCGGGGAACGCGAGGTGGGTGGAAATTTGTGGATCCACGCAGATTCCGGAACTTTCCACGACAGAAATGTGGGGAAAATGTTTTTTTTTGACAATTTTTTAGGTTTGCAAGGGATTCTGGGTAACAGACCCTGGTGGGAGGCAGTCAAGTCCCCCCATCCTGGATTCCCCTGGGTGTCTAGTTTTCAAAAATGTATAGGTTTGCTAGGTTTAGCAAGGTGCCCGCAGAGCTAGGGTTCAAAAACTACAGCTAGTCATTTTTTCAAAAAAGGGTCATTTTTCACTGCGAAATTGAGGTGTGACCAGGTTGCGTTTTGCGCCGTTTCCTGTCGCGGGCACTAGGCCGACCCACACAAGTGAGGTACCGTTTTTCGCGTAAGACTTTGGGGAACGCGGGGTGGGTGGAAATTTGTGGATCCATGCAGATTCCGGAACTTTCCACGACAGAAATGTGTGGAAAATATGTTTCTTTTGACAATTGTTTAGGTTTGCAAGGGATTCTGGGTAACAGACCCTGGTGGGAGGCAGTCAAGTCCCCCCATCCTGGATTCCCCTGGGTGTCTAGTTTTCAAAAATGTATAGGTTTGCTAGGTTTAGCAAGGTGCCCGCAGAGCTAGGGTTCAAAAACTACAGCTAGTCATTTTTCCAAAAAAGGGTCATTTTTCACTGCGAAATTGAGGTGTAACCAGGTTGCGTTTTGCGCCGTTTCCTGTCGCGGGCACTAGGCTCGACCGACACAAGTGAGGTACCGTTTTTCTCGTAAGACTTTGGGGAACGCGGGGTGGGTGGAAATTTGTGGATCCACGCAGATTCTGGAACTTTCCACGACAGAAATGTGGGGAAAATGTGTTTTTTTGGACAATTTTTTAGGTTTGCAAGGGATTCTGGGTAACAGACCCTGGTGGGAGGCAGTCAAGTCACCCCATCCTGGATTCCCCTGGGTGTCTAGTTTTCAAAAATGTATAGGTTTGTTAGGTTTCCCAAGGTGCCCGCAGAGCTAGGGTTCAAAAACTACAGCTCGTCATTTTTCCAAAAAAGGGTCATTTTTCACTGCGAAATTTAGGTGTGACCAGGTTGCGTTTTGCGCCGTTTCCTGTCGCGGGCACTAGGCCGACCCACACAAGTGAGGTACCATTTTTCTCGTAAGACTTCGGGGAACGCGAGGTGGGTGGAAATTTGTGGATCCACGCAGATTCCGGAACTTTCCACGACAGAAATGTGGGGAAAATGTGTTTTTTTGACAATTTGTTAGGTTTGCAAGGGATTCTGGGTAACAGACCCTGGTGGGAGGCAATCAAGTCACCCCATCCTGGATTCCCCTGGGTGTCTAGTTTTCAAAAATGTATAGGTTTGCTAGGTTTCCCAAGGTGCCCGCAGAGCTAGGGTTCAAAAACTACAGCTAGTCATTTTTCCAAAAAAGGGTCATTTTTCACTGCGAAATTGAGGTGTGACCAGGTTGTGTTTTGCACCGTTTCCTGTCACGGGCACTAGGCCGACCCACACAAGTGAGGTACCGTTTTTCTCGTAAGACTTTGGGGAACGCGGGGTGGGTGGAAATTTGTGGATCCACGCAGATTCCGGAACTTTCCACGACAGAAATGTGTGGAAAATGTGTTTTTTTGGACAATTTTTTAGGTTTGCAAGGGATTCTGGGTAACAGACCCTGGTGGGAGGCAGTCAAGTCCCCCCATCCTGGATTCCCCTGGGTGTCTACTTTTCAAAAATATATAGGTTTGCTAGGTTTCCCAAGGTGCCCGCGGAGGTAGGGTTCAAAAACTACAGCTAGTCATTTTTCAAAAAAAGGGTCATTTTTCACTGCGAAATTGAGGTGTGACCAGGTTGGGTTTCGCGCCGTTTCCTGTTGCGGGCACTAGGTCGACCCACACAAGTGAGGTACCGTTTTTCACGTAAGACTTTGAGGAACGCGGGGTGGGTGGAAATTTGTGGATCCACGCAGATTCCGGAACTTTCCACGACAGAAATGTGGGGAAAATGTGTTTTTTTTGACATTTTTTTAGGTTTGCAAGGGATTCTGGGTAACAGACCCTGGTGGGAGGCAGTCAAGTCACCCCATCCTGGATTCCCCTGGGTGTCTAGTTTTCAAAAATGCATAGGTTTGCTAGGTTTCCCAAGGTGCCCGCAGAGCTAGGGTTCAAAAACTACAGCTAGTCAGTTTTTTCAAAAAAGGGTCATTTTTCACTGCGAAATTGAGGTGTGACCAGGTTGAGTTTTGCGCCATTTCCTGTCGCAGGCACTAGGCCGACCCACACAAGTGAGGTACCGTTTTTCGCGTAAGACTTTGGGGAACGTGGGGTGGGTGGAAATTTGTGGATCCATGCAGATTCCGGAACTTTCCACGACAGAAATGTGTGGAAAATATGTTTTTTTTGACAATTGTTTAGGTTTGCAAGGGATTCTGGGTAACAGACCCTGGTGGGAGGCAGTCAAGTCACCCCATCTTGGATTCCCCTGGGTGTCTAGTTTTCAAAAATGTATAGGTTTGCTAGGTTTAGCAAGGTGACCGCAGAGCTAGGGTTCAAAAACTACAGCTAGTCATTTTTCCAAAAAAGGGTCATTTTTCACTGCGAAATTGAGGTGTAACCAGGTTGCGTTTTGCGCAGTTTCCTGTCGCGGGCACTAGGCTCGACCCACACAAGTGAGGTACCATTTTTCTTGTAAGACTTTGGGGAAGGCGGGGTGGGTGGAAATTTGTGGACCCACGCAGATTCCGGAACTTTCCACGACAGAAATGTGGGGAAAATGTGTTTTTTTGGACAATTTTTTAGGTTTGCAAGGGATTCTGGGTAACAGACCCTGGTGGGAGGCAGTCAAGTCACCCCATCCTGGATTCCCCTGGGTGTCTAGTTTTCAAAAATGTATAGGTTTGTTAGGTTTCCCAAGGTGCCCTCAGAGCTAGGGTTCAAAAACTACAGCTCGTCATTTTTCCAAAAAAGGGTCATTTTTCACTGCAAAATTGAGGTGTGACCAGGTTGCGTTTTGCGCCGTTTCCTGTCGTGGGCACTAGGCCGACCCACACAAGTGAGGTACCATTTTTCTTGTAAGACTTTGGGGAAGGCGGGGTGGGTGGAAATTTGTGGACCCACGCAGATTCCGGAACTTTCCACGACAGAAATGTGGGGAAAATGTGTTTTTTTGGACAATTTTTTAGGTTTGCAAGGGATTCTGGGTAACAGACCCTGGTGGGAGGCAGTCAAGTCACCCCATCCTGGATTCCCCTGGGTGTCTAGTTTTCAAAAATGTATAGGTTTGTTAGGTTTCCCAAGGTGCCCTCAGAGCTAGGGTTCAAAAACTACAGCTCGTCATTTTTCCAAAAAAGGGTCATTTTTCACTGCAAAATTGAGGTGTGACCAGGTTGCGTTTTGCGCCGTTTCCTGTCGTGGGCACTAGGCCGACCCACACAAGTGAGGTACCATTTTTCTCGTAAGACTTCGGGGAACGCGAGGTGGGTGGAAATTTGTGGATCCACGCAGATTCCGGAACTTTCCACGACAGAAATGTGGGGAAAATGTTTTTTTTGGACAATTCTTTAGGTTTGCAAGGGATTCTGGGTAACAGACCCTGGTGGGAGGCAATCAAGTCACCCCATCCTGGATTCCCCTGGGTGTCTAGTTTTCAAAAATGTATAGGTTTGCTAGGTTTCCCAAGGTGCCCGCAGAGCTAGGGTTCAAAAACTACAGCTAGTCATTTTTCCAAAAAAGGGTCATTTTTCACTGCGAAATTGAGGTGTGACCAGGTTGCGTTTTGCACCGTTTCCTGTCGCGGGCACTAGGCCGACCCACATAAGTGAGGTACTGTTTTTCTCGTAAGACTTTGGGGAACGCGGGGTGGGTGGAAATTTGTGGATCCACGCAGATTCCGGAACTTTCCACGACAGAAATGTGGGGAAAATGTGGTTTTTTTGACAATTGTGTAGGTTTGCAAGGGATTCTGGGCAACAGACCCTGGTGGGAGGCAGTCAAGTCACCCCATCCTGGATTCCCCTGGGTGTCTAGTTTTCAAAAATGTATAGGTTTGCTAGGTTTAGCAAGGTGCCCGCAGAGCTAGGGTTCAAAAACTACAGCTAGTCATTTTTCCAAAAAAGGGTCATTTTTCACTGCGAAATTGAGGTGTGACCAGGTTGCGTTTTGCGCCATTTCCTGTCGCGGGCACTAGGCCGACCCACACAAGTGAGGTACCGTTTTTCTCGTAAGACTTTGGGGAACGCGGGGTGGGTGGAAATTTGTGGATCCACGCAGATTCTGGAACTTTCCACGACAGAAATGTGGGGAAAATGTGTTTTTTTGGACAATTTTTTAGGTTTGCAAGGGATTCTGGGTAACAGACCCTGGTGGGAGGCAGTCAAGTCACCCCATCCTGGATTCCCCTGGGTGTCTAGTTTTCAAAAATGTATAGGTTTGTTAGGTTTCCCAAGGTGCCCGCAGAGATAGGGTTCAAAAACTACAGCTCGTCATTTTTCCAAAAAAGGGTCATTTTTCACTGCGAAATTGAGGTGTGACCAGGTTGCGTTTTGCGCCGTTTCCTGTCGTGGGCACTAGGCCGACCCACACAAGTGAGGTACCATTTTTCTCGTAAGACTTCGGGGAACGCGAGGTGGGTGGAAATTTGTGGATCCACGCAGATTCCGGAACTTTCCACGACAGAAATGTGGGGAAAATGTTTTTTTTTGACAATTTTTTAGGTTTGCAAGGGATTCTGGGTAACAGACCCTGGTGGGAGGCAGTCAAGTCCCCCCATCCTGGATTCCCCTGGGTGTCTAGTTTTCAAAAATGTATAGGTTTGCTAGGTTTAGCAAGGTGCCCGCAGAGCTAGGGTTCAAAAACTACAGCTAGTCATTTTTTCAAAAAAGGGTCATTTTTCACTGCGAAATTGAGGTGTGACCAGGTTGCGTTTTGCGCCGTTTCCTGTCGCGGGCACTAGGCCGACCCACACAAGTGAGGTACCGTTTTTCGCGTAAGACTTTGGGGAACGCGGGGTGGGTGGAAATTTGTGGATCCATGCAAATTCCGGAACTTTCCACGACAGAAATGTGTGGAAAATATGTTTCTTTTGACAATTGTTGAGGTTTGCAAGGGATTCTGGGTAACAGACCCTGGTGGGAGGCAGTCAAGTCACCCCATCCTGGATTCCCCTGGGTATCTAGTTTTCAAAAATGCATAGGTTTGCTAGGTTTCCCAAGGTGCCCGCAGAGCTAGGGTTCAAAAACTACAGCTAGTCATTTTTTCAAAAAAGGGTCATTTTTCACTGCGAAATTGAGGTGTGACCAGGTTGCGTTTTGCGCCGTTTCCTGTCGCGGGCACTAGGCCGACCCAAACAAGTGAGGTACCGTTTTTTGCATAAGACTTTGGGGAACGCGGGGTGGGTGGAAATTTGTGGATCCACGCAGATTCCGGAACTTTCCACGACAGAAATGTGTGGAAAATGTGTTTTTTTTGACAATTTTTTAGGTTTGCAAGGGATTCTGGGTAACAGACCCTGGTGGGAGGCAGTCAAGTCCCCCCATCCTGGATTCCCCTGGGTGTCTAGTTTTCAAAAATGTATAGGTTTGCTAGGTTTAGCAAGGTGCCCGCAGAGCTAGGGTTCAAAAACTACAGCTAGTCATTTTTCCAAAAAAGGGTCATTTTTCACTGCGAAATTGAGGTGTAACCAGGTTGCGTTTTGCGCCGTTTCCTGTCGCGGGCACTAGGCTCGACCGACACAAGTGAGGTACCGTTTTTCTCGTAAGACTTTGGGGAACGCGGGGTGGGTGGAAATTTGTGGATCCACGCAGATTCTGGAACTTTCCACGACAGAAATGTGGGGAAAATGTGTTTTTTTGGACAATTTTTTAGGTTTGCAAGGGATTCTGGGTAACAGACCCTGGTGGGAGGCAGTCAAGTCACCCCATCCTGGATTCCCCTGGGTGTCTAGTTTTCAAAAATGTATAGGTTTGTTAGGTTTCCCAAGGTGCCCGCAGAGCTAGGGTTCAAAAACTACAGCTCGTCATTTTTCCAAAAAAGGGTCATTTTTCACTGCGAAATTTAGGTGTGACCAGGTTGCGTTTTGCGCCGTTTCCTGTCGCGGGCACTAGGCCGACCCACACAAGTGAGGTACCATTTTTCTCGTAAGACTTCGGGGAACGCGAGGTGGGTGGAAATTTGTGGATCCACGCAGATTCCGGAACTTTCCACGACAGAAATGTGGGGAAAATGTGTTTTTTTGACAATTTTTTAGGTTTGCAAGGGATTCTGGGTAACAGACCCTGGTGGGAGGCAATCAAGTCACCCCATCCTGGATTCCCCTGGGTGTCTAGTTTTCAAAAATGTATAGGTTTGCTAGGTTTCCCAAGGTGCCCGCAGAGCTAGGGTTCAAAAACTACAGCTAGTCATTTTTCCAAAAAAGGGTCATTTTTCACTGCGAAATTGAGGTGTGACCAGGTTGTGTTTTGCACCGTTTCCTGTCACGGGCACTAGGCCGACCCACACAAGTGAGGTACCGTTTTTCTCGTAAGACTTTGGGGAACGCGGGGTGGGTGGAAATTTGTGGATCCACGCAGATTCCGGAACTTTCCACGACAGAAATGTGTGGAAAATGTGTTTTTTTGGACAATTTTTTAGGTTTGCAAGGGATTCTGGGTAACAGACCCTGGTGGGAGGCAGTCAAGTCCCCCCATCCTGGATTCCCCTGGGTGTCTACTTTTCAAAAATATATAGGTTTGCTAGGTTTCCCAAGGTGCCCGCGGAGGTAGGGTTCAAAAACTACAGCTAGTCATTTTTCAAAAAAAGGGTCATTTTTCACTGCGAAATTGAGGTGTGACCAGGTTGGGTTTTGCGCCGTTTCCTGTTGCGGGCACTAGGTCGACCCACACAAGTGAGGTACCGTTTTTCTCGTAAGACTTTGAGGAACGCGGGGTGGGTGGAAATTTGTGGATCCACGCAGATTCCGGAACTTTCCACGACAGAAATGTGGGGAAAATGTGTTTTTTTTGACATTTTTTTAGGTTTGCAAGGGATTCTGGGTAACAGACCCTGGTGGGAGGCAGTCAAGTCACCCCATCCTGGATTCCCCTGGGTGTCTAGTTTTCAAAAATGCATAGGTTTGCTAGGTTTCCCAAGGTGCCCGCAGAGCTAGGGTTCAAAAACTACAGCTAGTCAGTTTTTTCAAAAAAGGGTCATTTTTCACTGCGAAATTGAGGTGTGACCAGGTTGAGTTTTGCGCCATTTCCTGTCGCAGGCACTAGGCCAACCCACACAAGTGAGGTACCGTTTTTCGCGTAAGACTTTGGGAACCGTGGGGTGGGTGGAAATTTGTGGATCCATGCAGATTCCGGAACTTTCCACGACAGAAATGTGTGGAAAATATGTTTTTTTTGACGATTGTTTAGGTTTGCAAGGGATTCTGGGTAACAGACCCTGGTGGGAGGCAGTCAAGTCACCCCATCTTGGATTCCCCTGGGTGTCTAGTTTTCAAAAATGCATAGGTTTGCTAGGTTTCCCAAGGTGCCCGCAGAGCTAGGGTTCAAAAACTACAGCTAGTCATTTTTTCAAAAAAGGGTCATTTTTCACTGCGAAATTGAGGTGTGACCAGGTTGCGTTTTGCGCCGTTTCCTGTCGCGGGCACTAGGCCGACCCAAACAAGTGAGGTACTGTTTTTTGCATAAGACTTTGGGGAACGCGGGGTGGGTGGAAATTTGTGGATCCACGCAGATTCCGGAACTTTCCACGACAGAAATGTGTGGAAAATGTGTTTTTTTTGACAATTTTTTAGGTTTGCAAGGGATTCTGGGTAACAGACCCTGGTGGGAGGCAGTCAAGTCCCCCCATCCTGGATTCCCCTGGGTGTCTAGTTTTCAAAAATGTATAGGTTTGCTAGGTTTAGCAAGGTGCCCGCAGAGCTAGGGTTCAAAAACTACAGCTAGTCATTTTTCCAAAAAAGGGTCATTTTTCACTGCGAAATTGAGGTGTAACCAGGTTGCGTTTTGCGCCGTTTCCTGTCGCGGGCACTAGGCTCGACCCACACAAGTGAGGTACCATTTTTCTTGTAAGACTTTGGGGAAGGCGGGGTGGGTGGAAATTTGTAGACCCACGCAGATTCCGGAACTTTCCACGACAGAAATGTGGGGAAAATGTGTTTTTTTGGACAATTTTTTAGGTTTGCAAGGGATTCTGGGTAACAGACCCTGGTGGGAGGCAGTCAAGTCACCCCATCCTGGATTCCCCTGGGTGTCTAGTTTTCAAAAATGTATAGGTTTGTTAGGTTTCCCAAGGTGCCCTCAGAGCTAGGGTTCAAAAACTACAGCTCGTCATTTTTCCAAAAAAGGGTCATTTTTCACTGCAAAATTGAGGTGTGACCAGGTTGCGTTTTGCGCAGTTTCCTGTCGCGGGCACTAGGCCGACCCACACAAGTGAGGTACCATTTTTCTCGTAAGACTTCGGGGAACGCGAGGTGGGTGGAAATTTGTGGATCCACGCAGATTCCGGAACTTTCCACGACAGAAATATGGGGAAAATGTGTTTTTTTGACAATTTTTTAGGTTTGCAAGGGATTCTGGGTAACAGACCCTGGTGGGAGGCAATCAAGTCACCCCATCCTGGATTCCCCTGGGTGTCTAGTTTTCAAAAATGTATAGGTTTGCTAGGTTTCCCAAGGTGCCCGCAGAGCTAGGGTTCAAAAACTACAGCTAGTCATTTTTCCAAAAAAGGGTCATTTTTCACTGCGAAATTGAGGTGTGACCAGGTTGCGTTTTGCACCGTTTCCTGTCACGGGCATTAGGCCGACCCACACAAGTGAGGTACCGTTTTTCTCGTAAGACTTTGGGGAACGCGGGGTGGGTGGAAATTTGTGGATCCACGCAGATTCCGGAACTTTCCACGACAGAAATGTGTGGAAAATGTGTTTTTTTGGACAATTTTTTAGATTTGCAAGGGATTCTGGGTAACAGACCCTGGTGGGAGGCAGTCAAGTCCCCCCATCCTGGATTCCCCTGGGTGTCTAGTTTTCAAAAATGTATAGGTTTGCTAGGTTTAGCAAGGTGCCCGCAGAGCTAGGGTTCAAAAACTACAGCTAGTCATTTTTCCAAAAAAGGGTCATTTTTCACTGCGAAATTGAGGTGTGACCAGGTTGCGTTTTGCGCCGTTTCCTGTCGCGGGCACTAGGCTCGACCCACACAAGTGAGGTACCATTTTTCTTGTAAGACTTTGGGGAAGGCGGGGTGGGTGGAAATTTGTGGACCCACGCAGATTCCGGAACTTTCCACGACAGAAATGTGGGGAAAATGTGGTTTTTTTGACAATTTTTTAGGTTTGCAAGGGATCCTGGGTAACAGACCCTGGTGGGAGGCAGTCAAGTCACCCCATCTTGGATTCCCCTGGGTGTCTAGTTTTAAAAAATGTATAGGTTTGCTAGGTTTGCTAGGTTTACCAAGGTGCCCGCAGAGGTAGGGTTCAAAAACTACAGCTAGTCATTTTTCAAAAAAAGGGTCATTTTTCACTGCGAAATTGAGGTGTGACCAGGTTGGGTTTTGCGCCGTTTCCTGTTGCGGGCACTAGGTCGACCCACACAAGTGAGGTACCGTTTTTCTCGTAAGACTTTGAGGAACGCGGGGTGGGTGGAAATTTGTGGATCCACACAGAGTCCGGAACTTTCCACGACAGAAATGTGGGGAAAATTTGTTTTTTTTGACATTTGTTTAGGTTTGCAAGGGATTCTGGGTAACAGACCCTGGTGGGAGGCAGTCAAGTCACCCCATCCTGGATTCCCCTGGGTGTCTAGTTTTCAAAAATGCATAGGTTTGCTAGGTTTCCCAAGGTGCCCGCAGAGCTAGGGTTCAAAAACTACAGCTAGTCATTTTTTCAAAAAAGGGTCATTTTTCACTGCGAAATTGAGGTGTGACCAGGTTGCGTTTTGCGCCGTTTCCTGTCGGGGGCACTAGGCCGACCCACACAAGTGAGGTACCGTTTTTCGCGTAAGACTTTGGGGAACGCGGGGTGGGTGGAAATTTGTGGATCCACGCAGATTCCGGAACTTTCCACGACAGAAATGTGTGGAAAATGTGTTTTTTTTGACAATTTTTTAGGTTTGCAAGGGATTCTGGGTAACAGACCCTGGTGGGATGCAGTCAAGTCACCCCATCCTGGATTCCCCTGGGTGTCTAGTTTTCAAAAATGCATAGGTTTGCTAGGTTTCCCAAGGTGCCCGCAGAGCTAGGGTTCAAAAACTACAGCTAGTCATTTTTTCAAAAAAGGGTCATTTTTCACTGCGAAATTGAGGTGTGACCAGGTTGCGTTTTGCGCCGTTTCCTGTCGCGGGCACTAGGCCGACCCAAACAAGTGAGGTACCGTTTTTTGCATAAGACTTTGGGGAACGCGGGGTGGGTGGAAATTTGTGGATCCACACAGATTCCGGAACTTTCCACGACAGAAATGTGTGGAAAATGTGTTTTTTTTGACAATTTTTTAGGTTTGCAAGGGATTCTGGGTAACAGACCCTGGTGGGAGGCAGTCAAGTCCCCCCATTCTGTGTTCCCCTGGGTGTCTAGTTTTCAAAAATGTATAGGTTTGCTAGGTTTAGCAAGGTGCCCGCAGAGCTAGGGTTCAAAAACTACAGCTAGTCATTTTTTCAAAAAAGGGTCATTTTTCACTGCGAAATTGAGGTGTGACCAGGTTGCGTTTTGCGCCGTTTCCTGTCGCGGGCACTAGGCCGACCCACACAAGTGAGGTACCGTTTTTCGCGTAAGACTTTGGGGAACGCGGGGTGGGTGGAAATTTGTGGATCCATGCAGATTCCGGAACTTTCCACGACAGAAATGTGTGGAAAATATGTTTTTTTTGACAATTGTTTAGGTTTGCAAGGGATTCTGGGTAACAGACCCTGGTGGGAGGCAGTCAAGTCACCCCATCCTGGATTCCCCTGGGTGTCTAGTTTTCAAAAATGCATAGGTTTGCTAGGTTTCCCAAGGTGCCCGCAGAGCTAGGGTTCAAAAACTACAGCTAGTCATTTTTTCAAAAAAGGGTCATTTTTCACTGCGAAATTGAGGTGTGACCAGGTTGCGTTTTGCGCCGTTTCCTGTCGCGGGCACTAGGCCGACCCAAACAAGTGAGGTACCGTTTTTTGCATAAGACTTTGGGGAACGCGGGGTGGGTGGAAATTTGTGGATCCACGCAGATTCCGGAACTTTCCACGACAGAAATGTGTGGAAAATGTGTTTTTTTTGACAATTTTTTAAGTTTGCAAGGGATTCTGGGTAACAGACCCTGGTGGGAGGCAGTCAAGTCCCCCCATCCTGGATTCCCCTGGGTGTCTAGTTTTCAAAAATGTATAGGTTTGCTAGGTTTAGCAAGGTGCCCGCAGAGCTAGGGTTCAAAAACTACAGCTAGTCATTTTTCCAAAAAAGGGTCATTTTTCACTGCGAAATTGAGGTGTAACCAGGTTGCGTTTTGCGCCGTTTACTGTCGCGGGCACTAGGCTCGACCTACACAAGTGAGGTACCATTTTTCTTGTAAGACTTTGGGGAAGGCGGGGTGGGTGGAAATTTGTGGACCCACGCAGATTCCGGAACTTTCCACGACAGAAATGTGGGGAAAATGTGTTTTTTTGGACAATTTTTTAGGTTTGCAAGGGATTCTGGGTAACAGACCCTGGTGGGAGGCAGTCAAGTCACCCCATCCTGGATTCCCCTGGGTGTCTAGTTTTCAAAAATGTATAGGTTTGTTAGGTTTCCCAAGGTGCCCTCAGAGCTAGGGTTCAAAAACTACAGCTTGTCATTTTTCCAAAAAAGGGTCATTTTTCACTGCAAAATTGAGGTGTGACCAGGTTGCGTTTTGCGCCGTTTCCTGTCGTGGGCACTAGGCCGACCCACACAAGTGAGGTACCATTTTTCTCGTAAGACTTCGGGGAACGCGAGGTGGGTGGAAATTTGTGGATCCACGCAGATTCCGGAACTTTCCACGACAGAAATGTGGGGAAAATGTTTTTTTTTGACAATTTTTTAGGTTTGCAAGGGATTCTGGGTAACAGACCCTGGTGGGAGGCAATCAAGTCACCCCATCCTGGATTCCCCTGGGTGTCTAGTTTTCAAAAATGTATAGGTTTGCTAGGTTTCCCAAGGTGCCCGCAGAGCTAGGGTTCAAAAACTACAGCTAGTCATTTTTCCAAAAAAGGGTCATTTTTCACTGCGAAATTGAGGTGTGACCAGGTTGCGTTTTGCACCGTTTCCTGTCGCGGGCACTAGGCCGACCCACATAAGTGAGGTACTGTTTTTCTCGTAAGACTTTGGGGAACGCGGGGTGGGTGGAAATTTGTGGATCCACGCAGATTCCGGAACTTTCCACGACAGAAATGTGGGGAAAATGTGGTTTTTTTGACAATTTTGTAGGTTTGCAAGGGATTCTGGGCAACAGACCCTGGTGGGAGGCAGTCAAGTCACCCCATCCTGGATTCCCCTGGGTGTCTAGTTTTCAAAAATGTATAGGTTTGCTAGGTTTAGCAAGGTGCCCGCAGAGCTAGGGTTCAAAAACTACAGCTAGTCATTTTTCCAAAAAAGGGTCATTTTTCACTGCGAAATTGAGGTGTGACCAGGTTGCGTTTTGCGCCATTTCCTGTCGCGGGCACTAGGCCGAACCACACAAGTGAGGTACCGTTTTTCTCGTAAGACTTTGGGGAACGCGGGGTGGGTGGAAATTTGTGGATCCACGCAGATTCTGGAACTTTCCACGACAGAAATGTGGGGAAAATGTGTTTTTTTGGACAATTTTTTAGGTTTGCAAGGGATTCTGGGTAACAGACCCTGGTGAGAGGCAGTCAAGTCACCCCATCCTGGATTCCCCTGGGTGTCTAGTTTTCAAAAATGTATAGGTTTGTTAGGTTTCCCAAGGTGCCCGCAGAGCTAGGGTTCAAAAACTACAGCTCGTCATTTTTCCAAAAAAGGGTCATTTTTCACTGCGAAATTGAGGTGTGACCAGGTTGCGTTTTGCGCCGTTTCCTGTCGCGGGCACTAGGCCGACCCACACAAGTGAGGTACCATTTTTCTCGTAAGACTTCGGGGAACGCGAGGTGGGTGGAAATTTGTGGATCCACGCAGATTCCGGAACTTTCCACGACAGAAATGTGGGAAAAATGTTTTTTTTTGACAATTTTTTAGGTTTGCAAGGGATTCTGGGTAACAGACCCTGGTGGGAGGCAGTCAAGTCCCCCCATCCTGGATTCCCCTGGGTGTCTAGTTTTCAAAAATGTATAGGTTTGCTAGGTTTAGCAAGGTGCCCGCAGAGCTAGGGTTCAAAAACTACAGCTAGTCATTTTTTCAAAAAAGGGTCATTTTTCACTGCGAAATTGAGGTGTGACCAGGTTGCGTTTTGCGCCGTTTCCTGTCGCGGGCACTAGGCCGACCCACACAAGTGAGGTACCGTTTTTCGCGTAAGACTTTGGGGAACGCGGGGTGGGTGGAAATTTGTGGATCCATGCAGATTCCGGAACTTTCCACGACAGAAATGTGTGGAAAATATGTTTTTTTTGACAATTGTTTAGGTTTGCAAGGGATTCTGGGTAACAGACCCTGGTGGGAGGCAGTCAAGTCACCCCATCCTGGATTCCCCTGGATGTCTAGTTTTCAAAATTGCATAGGTTTGCTAGGTTTCCCAAGGTGCCCGCAGAGCTAGGGTTCAAAAACTACAGCTAGTCATTTTTTCAAAAAAGGGTCATTTTTCACTGCGAAATTGAGGTGTGACCAGGTTGCGTTTTGCGCCGTTTCCTGTCGCGGGCACTAGGCCGACCCAAACAAGTGAGGTACCGTTTTTTGCATAAGACTTTGGGGAACGCGGGGTGGGTGGAAATTTGTGGATCCACGCAGATTCCGGAACTTTCCACGACAGAAATGTGTGGAAAATGTGTTTTTTTTGACAATTTTTTAGGTTTGCAAGGGATTCTGGGTAACAGACCCTGGTGGGAGGCAGTCAAGTCCCCCCATCCTGGATTCCCCTGGGTGTCTAGTTTTCAAAAATGTATAGGTTTGCTAGGTTTAGCAAGGTGCCCGCAGAGCTAGGGTTCAAAAACTACAGCTAGTCATTTTTCCAAAAAAGGGTCATTTTTCACTGCGAAATTGAGGTGTAACCAGGTTGCGTTTTGGGCCGTTTCCTGTCGCGGGCACTAGGCTCGACCCACACAAGTGAGGTACCGTTTTTCTCGTAAGACTTTGGGGAACGCGGGGTGGGTTGAAATTTGTGGATCCACGCAGATTCTGGAACTTTCCACGACAGAAATGTGGGGAAAATGTGTTTTTTTGGACAATTTTTTAGGTTTGCAAGGGATTCTGGGTAACAGACCCTGGTGGGAGGCAGTCAAGTCACCCCATCCTGGATTCCCCTGGGTGTCTAGTTTTCAAAAATGTATAGGTTTGTTAGGTTTCCCAAGGTGCCCGCAGAGCTAGGTTTCAAAAACTACAGCTCGTCATTTTTCCAAAAAAGGGTCATTTTTCACTGCGAAATTTAGGTGTGACCAGGTTGCGTTTTGCGCCGTTTCCTGTCGCGGGCACTAGGCCGACCCACACAAGTGAGGTACCATTTTTCTCGTAAGACTTCGGGGAACGCGAGGTGGGTGGAAATTTGTGGATCCACGCAGATTCCGGAACTTTCCACGACAGAAATGTGGGGAAAATGTGTTTTTTTGACAATTTTGTAGGTTTGCAAGGGATTCTGGGTAACAGACCCTGGTGGGAGGCAATCAAGTCACCCCATCCTGGATTCCTCTGGGTGTCTAGTTTTCAAAAATGTATAGGTTTGCTAGGTTTCCCAAGGTGCCCGCAGAGCTAGGGTTCAAAAACTACAGCTAGTCATTTTTCCAAAAAAGGGTCATTTTTCACTGCGAAATTGAGGTGTGACCAGGTTGCGTTTTGCACCGTTTCCTTTCGCGGGCACTAGGCCGACCCACACAAGTGAGGTACCGTTTTTCTCGTAAGACTTTGGGGAACGCGGGGTGGGTGGAAATTTGTGGATCCACGCAGATTCCGGAACTTTCCACGACAGAAATGTGTGGAAAATGTGTTTTTTTGGACAATTTTTTAGGTTTGCAAGGGATTCTGGGTAACAGACCCTGGTGGGAGGCAGTCAAGTCCCCCCATCCTGGATTCCCCTGGGTGTCTAGTTTTCAAAAATATATAGGTTTGCTAGGTTTCCCAAGGTGCCCGCGGAGGTAGGGTTCAAAAACTACAGCTAGTCATTTTTCAAAAAAAGGGTCATTTTTCACTGCGAAATTGAGGTGTGACCAGGTTGGGTTTTGAGCCGTTTCCTGTTGCGGGCACTAGGTCGACCCACACAAGTGAGGTACTGTTTTTCTCGTAAGACTTTGAGGAACGCGGGGTGGGTGGAAATTTGTGGATCCACGCAGATTCCGGAACTTTCCACGACAGAAATGTGGGGAAAATGTGTTTTTTTTGACATTTTTTTAGGTTTGCAAGGGATTCTGGGTAACAGACCCTGGTGGGAGGCAGTCAAGTCCCCCCATCCTGGATTCCCCTGGGTGTCTAGTTTTCAAAAATGTATAGGTTTGCTAGGTTTAGCAAGGTGCCCGCAGAGCTAGGGTTCAAAAACTACAGCTAGTCATTTTTCCAAAAAAGGGTCATTTTTCACTGCGAAATTGAGGTGTAACCAGGTTGCGTTTTGGGCCGTTTCCTGTCGCGGGCACTAGGCTCGACCCACACAAGTGAGGTACCGTTTTTCTCGTAAGACTTTGGGGAACGCGGGGTGGGTGGAAATTTGTGGATCCACGCAGATTCTGGAACTTTCCACGACAGAAATGTGGGGAAAATGTGTTTTTTTGGACAATTTTTTAGGTTTGCAAGGGATTCTGGGTAACAGACCCTGGTGGGAGGCAGTCAAGTCACCCCATCCTGGATTCCCCTGGGTGTCTAGTTTTCAAAAATGTATAGGTTTGTTAGGTTTCCCAAGGTGCCCGCAGAGCTAGGGTTCAAAAACTACAGCTCGTCATTTTTCCAAAAAAGGGTCATTTTTCACTGCGAAATTTAGGTGTGACCAGGTTGCGTTTTGCGCCGTTTCCTGTCGCGGGCACTAGGCCGACCCACACAAGTGAGGTACCATTTTTCTCGTAAGACTTCGGGAAACGCGAGGTGGGTGGAAATTTGTGGATCCACGCAGATTCCGGAACTTTCCACGACAGAAATGTGGGGAAAATGTGTTTTTTTGACAATTTTTTAGGTTTGCAAGGGATTCTGGGTAACAGACCCTGGTGGGAGGCAATCAAGTCACCCCATCCTGGATTCCTCTGGGTGTCTAGTTTTCAAAAATGTATAGGTTTGCTAGGTTTCCCAAGGTGCCCGCAGAGCTAGGGTTCAAAAACTACAGCTAGTCATTTTTCCAAAAAAGGGTCATTTTTCACTGCGAAATTGAGGTGTGACCAGGTTGCGTTTTGCACCGTTTCCTTTCGCGGGCACTAGGCCGACCCACACAAGTGAGGTACCGTTTTTCTCGTAAGACTTTGGGGAACGCGGGGTGGGTGGAAATTTGTGGATCCACGCAGATTCCGGAACTTTCCACGACAGAAATGTGTGGAAAATGTGTTTTTTTGGACAATTTTTTAGGTTTGCAAGGGATTCTGGGTAACAGACCCTGGTGGGAGGCAGTCAAGTCCCCCCATCCTGGATTCCCCTGGGTGTCTAGTTTTCAAAAATATATAGGTTTGCTAGGTTTCCCAAGGTGCCCGCGGAGGTAGGGTTCAAAAACTACAGCTAGTCATTTTTCAAAAAAAGGGTCATTTTTCACTGCGAAATTGAGGTGTGACCAGGTTGGGTTTTGAGCCGTTTCCTGTTGCGGGCACTAGGTCGACCCACACAAGTGAGGTACTGTTTTTCTCGTAAGACTTTGAGGAACGCATGGTGGGTGGAAATTTGTGGATCCACGCAGATTCCGGAACTTTCCACGACAGAAATGTGGGGAAAATGTGGTTTTTTTGACATTTTTTTAGGTTTGCAAGGGATTCTGGGTAACAGACCCTGGTGGGAGGCAGTCAAGTCACCCCATCCTGGATTCCCCTGGGTGTCTAGTTTTCAAAAATGCATAGGTTTGCTAGGTTTCCCAAGGTGCCCGCAGAGCTAGGGTTCAAAAACTACAGCTAGTCATTTTTTCAAAAAAGGGTCATTTTTCACTGCGAAATTGAGGTGTGACCAGGTTGAGTTTTGCGCCATTTCCTGTCGCAGGCACTAGGCCGACCCACACAAGTGAGGTACCGTTTTTCGCGTAAGACTTTGGGGAACGCGGGGTGGGTGGAAATTTGTGGATCCATGCAGATTCCGGAACTTTCCACGACAGAAATGTGTGGAAAATATGTTTTTTTTGACAATTGTTTAGGTTTGCAAGGGATTCTGGGTAACAGACCCTGGTGGGAGGCAGTCAAGTCACCCCATCTTGGATTCCCCTGGGTGTCTAGTTTTCAAAAATGCATAGGTTTGCTAGGTTTCCCAAGGTGCCCGCAGAGCTAGGGTTCAAAAACTACAGCTAGTCATTTTTTCAAAAAAGGGTCATTTTTCACTGCGAAATTGAGGTGTGACCAGGTTGCGTTTTGCGCCGTTTCCTGTCGCGGGCACTAGGCGGACCCAAACAAGTGAGGTACCGTTTTTTGCATAAGACTTTGGGGAACGCGGGGTGGGTGGAAATTTGTGGATCCACGCAGATTCCGGAACTTTCCACGACAGAAATGTGTGGAAAATGTGTTTTTTTTTACAATTTTTTAGGTTTGCAAGGGATTCTGGGTAACAGACCCTGGTGGGAGGCAGTCAAGTCCCCCCATCCTGGATTCCCCTGGGTGTCTAGTTTTCAAAAATGTATAGGTTTGCTAGGTTTAGCAAGGGGCCCGCAGAGCTAGGGTTCAAAAACTACAGCTAGTCATTTTTCCAAAAAAGGGTCATTTTTCACTGCGAAATTGAGGTGTAACCAGGTTGCGTTTTGCGCCGTTTCCTGTCGCGGGCACTAGGCTCGACCCACACAAGTGAGGTACCATTTTTCTTGTAAGACTTTGGGGAAGGCGGGGTGGGTGGAAATTTGTGGACCCACGCAGATTCCGGAACTTTCCACGACAGAAATGTGGGGAAAATGTGTTTTTTTGGACAATTTTTTAGGTTTGCAAGGGATTCTGGGTAACAGACCCTGGTGGGAGGCAGTCAAGTCACCCCATCCTGGATTCCCCTGGGTGTCTAGTTTTCAAAAATGTATAGGTTTGTTAGGTTTCCCAAGGTGCCCTCAGAGCTAGGGTTCAAAAACTACAGCTCGTCATTTTTCCAAAAAAGGGTCATTTTTCACTGCAAAATTGAGGTGTGACCAGGTTGCGTTTTGCGCCGTTTCCTGTTGCGGGCACTAGGCCGACCCACACAAGTGAGGTACCATTTTTCTCGTAAGACTTCGGGGAACGCGAGGTGGGTGGAAATTTGTGGATCCACGCAGATTCCGGAACTTTCCACGACAGAAATGTGGGGAAAATGTGTTTTTTTGACAATTTTTTAGGTTTGCAAGGGATTCTGGGTAACAGACCCTGGTGGGAGGCAATCAAGTCACCCCATCCTGGATTCCCCTGGGTGTCTAGTTTTCAAAAATGTATAGGTTTGCTAGGTTTCCCAAGGTGCCCGCAGAGCTAGGGTTCAAAAACTACAGCTAGTCATTTTTCCAAAAAAGGGTCATTTTTCACTGCGAAATTGAGGTGTGACCAGGTTGCGTTTTGCACCGTTTCCTGTCACGGGCATTAGGCCGACCCACACAAGTGAGGTACCGTTTTTCTCGTAAGACTTTGGGGAACGCGGGGTGGGTGGAAATTTGTGGATCCACGCAGATTCCGGAACTTTCCACGACAGAAATGTGTGGAAAATGTGTTTTTTTGGACAATTTTTTAGGTTTGCAAGGGATTCTGGGTAACAGACCCTGGTGGGAGGCAGTCAAGTCCCCCCATCCTGGATTCCCCTGGGTGTCTAGTTTTCAAAAATGTATAGGTTTGCTAGGTTTAGCAAGGTGCCCGCAGAGCTAGGGTTCAAAAACTACAGCTAGTCATTTTTCAAAAAAAGGGTCATTTTTCACTGCGAAATTGAGGTGTGACCAGGTTGGGTTTTGCGCCGTTTCCTGTTGCGGGCACTAGGTCGACCCACACAAGTGAGGTACCGTTTTTCTCGTAAGACTTTGAGGAACGCGGGGTGGGTGGAAATTTGTGGATCCACACAGATTCCGGAACTTTCCACGACAGAAATGTGGGGAAAATTTGTTTTTTTTGACATTTTTTTAGGTTTGCAAGGGATTCTGGGTAACAGACCCTGGTGGGAGGCAGTCAAGTCACCCCATCCTGGATTCCCCTGGGTGTCTAGTTTTCAAAAATGCATAGGTTTGCTAGGTTTCCCAAGGTGCCCGCAGAGCTAGGGTTCAAAAACTACAGCTAGTCATTTTTTCAAAAAAGGGTCATTTTTCACTGCGAAATTGAGGTGTGACCAGGTTGCGTTTGCGCCGTTTCCTGTCGGGGGCACTAGGCCGACCCACACAAGTGAGGTACCGTTTTTCGCGTAAGACTTTGGGGAACGCGGGGTGGGTGGAAATTTGTGGATCCACGCAGATTCCGGAACTTTCCACGACAGAAATGTGTGGAAAATGTGTTTTTTTTGACAATTTTTTAGGTTTGCAAGGGATTCTGGGTAACAGACCCTGGTGGGATGCAGTCAAGTCACCCCATCCTGGATTCCCCTGGGTGTCTAGTTTTCAAAAATGCATAGGTTTGCTAGGTTTCCCAAGGTGCCCGCAGAGCTAGGGTTCAAAAACTACAGCTAGTCATTTTTTCAAAAAAGGGTCATTTTTCACTGCGAAATTGAGGTGTGACCAGGTTGCGTTTTGCGCCGTTTCCTGTCGCGGGCACTAGGCCGACCCAAACAAGTGAGGTACCGTTTTTTGCATAAGACTTTGGGGAACGCGGGTTGGGTGGAAATTTGTGGATCCACGCAGATTCCGGAACTTTCCACGACAGAAATGTGTGGAAAATGTGTTTTTTTTGACAATTTTTTAGGTTTGCAAGGGATTCTGGGTAACAGACCCTGGTGGGAGGCAGTCAAGCCCCCCCATCCTGGATTCCCCTGGGTGTCTAGTTTTCAAAAATGTATAGGTTTGCTAGGTTTAGCAAGGTGCCCGCAGAGCTAGGGTTCAAAAACTACAGCTAGTCATTTTTTCAAAAAAGGGTCATTTTTCACTGCGAAATTGAGGTGTGACCAGGTTGCGTTTTGCGCCGTTTCCTGTCGCGGGCACTAGGCCGACCCACACAAGTGAGGTACCATTTTTCGCGTAAGACTTTGGGGAACGCGGGGTGGGTGGAAATTTGTGGATCCATGCAGATTCCGGAACTTTCCACGACAGAAATGTGTGGAAAATATGTTTTTTTTGACAATTGTTTAGGTTTGCAAGGGATTCTGGGTAACAGACCCTGCTGGGAGGCAGTCAAGTCACCCCATCCTGGATTCCCCTGGGTGTCTAGTTTTCAAAAATGCATAGGTTTGCTAGGTTTCCCAAGGTGCCCGCAGAGCTAGGGTTCAAAAACTACAGCTAGTCATTTTTTCAAAAAAGGGTCATTTTTCACTGCGAAATTGAGGTGTGACCAGGTTGCGTTTTGCGCCGTTTCCTGTCGCGGGCACTAGGCCGACCCAAACAAGTGAGGTACCGTTTTTTGCATAAGACTTTGGGGAACGCGGGGTGGGTGGAAATTTGTGGATCCACACAGATTCCGGAACTTTCCACGACAGAAATGTGTGGAAAATGTGTTTTTTTGACAATTTTTTAGGTTTCAAGGGATTCTGGGTAACAGACCCTGGTGGGAGGCAGTCAAGTCCCCCCATCCTGGATTCCCCTGGGTGTCTAGTTTTCAAAAATGTATAGGTTTGCTAGGTTTAGCAAGGTGCCCGCAGAGCTAGGGTTCAAAAACTACAGCTAGTCATTTTTCCAAAAAAGGGTCATTTTTCACTGCGAAATTGAGGTGTAACCAGGTTGCGTTTTGCGCCGTTTCCTGTCGCGGGCACTAGGCTCGACCCACACAAGTGAGGTACCATTTTTCTTGTAAGACTTTGGGGAAGGCGGGGTGGGTGGAAATTTGTGGACCCACGCAGATTCCGGAACTTTCCACGACAGAAATGTGGGGAAAATGTGTTTTTTTGGACAATTTTTTAGGTTTGCAAGGGATTCTGGGTAACAGACCCTGGTGGGAGGCAGTCAAGTCACCCCATCCTGGATTCCCCTGGGTGTCTAGTTTTCAAAAATGTATAGGTTTGTTAGGTTTCCCAAGGTGCCCTCAGAGCTAGGGTTCAAAAACGACAGCTCGTCATTTTTCCAAAAAAGGGTCATTTTTCACTGCAAAATTGAGGTGTGACCAGGTTGCGTTTTGCGCCGTTTCCTGTCGTGGGCACTAGGCCGACCCACACAAGTGAGGTACCATTTTTCTCGTAAGACTTCGGGGAATGCGAGGTGGGTGGAAATTTGTGGATCCACGCAGATTCCGGAACTTTCCACGACAGAAATGTGGGGAAAATGTTTTTTTTTGACAATTTTTTAGGTTTGCAAGGGATTCTGGGTAACAGACCCTGGTGGGAGGCAATCAAGTCACCCCATCCTGGATTCCCCTGGGTGTCTAGTTTTCAAAAATGTATAGGTTTGCTAGGTTTCCCAAGGTGCCCGCAGAGCTAGGGTTCAAAAACTACAGCTAGTCATTTTTCCAAAAAAGGCTCATTTTTCACTGCGAAATTGAGGTGTGACCAGGTTGCGTTTTGCACCGTTTCCTGTCGCGGGCACTAGGCCGACCCACATAAGTGAGGTACTGTTTTTCTCGTAAGACTTTGGGGAACGCGGGGTGGGTGGAAATTTGTGGATCCACGCAGATTCCGGAACTTTCCACGACAGAAATGTGGGGAAAATGTGGTTTTTTTGACAATTTTGTAGGTTTGCAAGGGATTCTGGGCAACAGACCCTGGTGGGAGGCAGTCAAGTCACCCCATCCTGGATTCCCCTGGGTGTCTAGTTTTCAAAAATGTATAGGTTTGCTAGGTTTAGCAAGGTGCCCGCAGAGCTAGGGTTCAAAAACTACAGCTAGTCATTTTTCCAAAAAAGGGTCATTTTTCACTGCGAAATTGAGGTGTGACCAGGTTGCGTTTTGCGCCATTTCCTGTCGCGGGCACTAGGCCGACCCACACAAGTGAGGTACCGTTTTTCTCGTAAGACTTTGGGGAACGCGGGGTGGGTGGAAATTTGTGGATCCACGCAGATTCTGGAACTTTCCACGACAGAAATGTGGGGAAAATGTGTTTTTTTGGACAATTTTTTAGGTTTGCAAGGGATTCTGGGTAACAGACCCTGGTGGGAGGCAGTCAAGTCACCCCATCCTGGATTCCCCTGGGTGTCTAGTTTTCAAAAATGTATAGGTTTGTTAGGTTTCCCAAGGTGCCCGCAGAGCTAGGGTTCAAAAACTACAGCTCGTCATTTTTCCAAAAAAGGGTCATTTTTCACTGCGAAATTGAGGTGTGACCAGGTTGCGTTTTGCACCGTTTCCTGTCGCGGGCACTAGGCCGACCCACACAAGTGAGGTACCATTTTTCTCGTAAGACTTTGGAGAACGCGAGGTGGGTGGAAATTTGTGGATCCACGCAGATTCCGGAACTTTCCACGACAGAAATGTGGGGAAAATGTGTTTTTTTGACAATTTTTTAGGTTTGCAAGGGATTCTGGGTAACAGACCCTGGTGGGAGGCAATCAAGTCACCCCATCCTGGATTCCCCTGGGTGTCTAGTTTTCAAAAATGTATAGGTTTGCTAGGTTTCCCAAGGTGCCCGCAGAGCTAGGGTTCAAAAACTACAGCTAGTCATTTTTCCAAAAAAGGGTCATTTTTCACTGCGAAATTGAGGTGTGACCAGGTTGGGTTTTGCGCCGTTTCCTGTTGCGGGCACTAGGTCGACCCACACAAGTGAGGTACCGTTTTTCTCGTAAGACTTTGAGGAACGCGGGGTGGGTGGAAATTTGTGGATCCACGCAGATTCCGGAACTTTCCACGACAGAAATGTGGGGAAAATGTGTTTTTTTAAACATTTTTTTAGGTTTGCAAGGGATTCTGGGTAACAGACCCTGGTGGGAGGCAGTCAAGTCACCCCATCCTGGATTCCCCTGGGTGTCTAGTTTTCAAAAATGCATAGGTTTGCTAGGTTTCCCAAGGTGCCCGCAGAGCTAGGGTTCAAAAACTACAGCTAGTCATTTTTTCAAAAAAGGGTCATTTTTCACTGCGAAATTGAGGTGTGACCAGGTTGCGTTTTGCGCCGTTTCCTGTCGCGGGCACTAGGCCGACCCACACAAGTGAGGTACCGTTTTTCGCGTAAGACTTTGGGGAACGCGGGGTGGGTGGAAATTTGTGGATCCATGCAGATTCCGGAACTTTCCACGACAGAAATGTGTGGAAAATATGTTTTTTTTGACAATTGTTTAGGTTTGCAAGGGATTCTGGGTAACAGACCCTGGTGGGAGGCAGTCAAGTCACCCCATCTTGGATTCCCCTGGGTGTCTAGTTTTCAAAAATGCATAGGTTTGCTAGGTTTCCCAAGGTGCCCGCAGAGCTAGGGTTCAAAAACTACAGCTAGTCATTTATTCAAAAAAGGGTCATTTTTCACTGCGAAATTGAGGTGTGACCAGGTTGCGTTTTGCGCCGTTTCCTGTCGCGGGCACTAGGCCGACCCAAACAAGTGAGGTACCGTTTTTTGCATAAGACTTTGGGGAACGCGGGGTGGGTGGAAATTTGTGGATCCACGCAGATTCCGGAACTTTCCACGACAGAAATGTGTGGAAAATGTGTTTTTTTTGACAATTTTTTAGGTTTGCAAGGGATTCTGGGTAACAGACCCTGGTGGGAGGCAGTCAAGTCCCCCCATCCTGGATTCCCCTGGGTGTCTAGTTTTCAAAAATGTATAGGTTTGCTAGGTTTAGCAAGGTGCCCGCAGAGCTAGGGTTCAAAAACTACAGCTAGTCATTTTTCCAAAAAAGGGTCATTTTTCACTGCGAAATTGAGGTGTAACCAGGTTGCGTTTTGCGCCGTTTCCTGTCGCGGGCACTAGGCTCGACCCACACAAGTGAGGTACCATTTTTCTTGTAAGACTTTGGGGAAGGCGGGGTGGGTGGAAATTTGTGGACCCACGCAGATTCCGGAACTTTCCACGACAGAAATGTGGGGAAAATGTGTTTTTTTGGACAATTTTTTAGGTTTGCAAGGGATTCTGGGTAACAGACCCTGGTGGGAGGCAGTCAAGTCACCCCATCCTGGATTCCCCTGGGTGTCTAGTTTTCAAAAATGTATAGGTTTGTTAGGTTTCCCAAGGTGCCCTCAGAGCTAGGGTTCAAAAACTACAGCTCGTCATTTTTCCAAAAAAGGGTCATTTTTCACTGCAAAATTGAGGTGTGACCAGGTTGCGTTTTGCGCCGTTTCCTGTCGCGGGCACTAGGCCGACCCACACAAGTGAGGTACCATTTTTCTCGTAAGACTTCGGGGAACGCGAGGTGGGTGGAAATTTGTGGATCCACGCAGATTCCGGAACTTTCCACGACAGAAATGTGGGGAAAATGTGTTTTTTTGACAATTTTTTAGGTTTGCAAGGGATTCTGGGTAACAGACCCTGGTGGGAGGCAATCAAGTCACCCCATCCTGGATTCCCCTGGGTGTCTAGTTTTCAAAAATGTATAGGTTTGCTAGGTTTCCCAAGGTGCCCGCAGAGCTAGGGTTCAAAAACTACAGCTAGTCATTTTTCCAAAAAAGGGTCATTTTTCACTGCGAAATTGAGGTGTGACCAGGTTGCGTTTTGCACCGTTTCCTGTCACGGGCATTAGGCCGACCCACACAAGTGAGGTACCATTTTTCTCGTAAGACTTTGGGGAACGCGGGGTGGGTGGAAATTTGTGGATCCACGCAGATTCCGGAACTTTCCACGACAGAAATGTGTGGAAAATGTGTTTTTTTGGACAATTTTTTAGGTTTGCAAGGGATTCTGGGTAACAGACCCTGGTGGGAGGCAGTCAAGTCCCCCCATCCTGGATTCCCCTGGGTGTCTAGTTTTCAAAAATGTATAGGTTTGCTAGGTTTAGCAAGGTGCCCGCAGAGCTAGGGTTCAAAAACTACAGCTAGTCATTTTTCCAAAAAAGGGTCATTTTTCACTGCGAAATTGAGGTGTGACCAGGTTGCGTTTTGCGCCGTTTCCTGTCGCGGGCACTAGGCCCGACCCACACAAGTGAGGTACCATTTTTCTTGTAAGACTTTGGGGAAGGCGGGGTGGGTGGAAATTTGTGGACCCACGCAGATTCCGGAACTTTCCACGACAGAAATGTGGGGAAAATGTGTTTTTTTGACAATTTTTTAGGTTTGCAATGGATCCTGGGTAACAGACCCTGGTGGGAGGCAGTCAAGTCACCCCATCTTGGATTCCCCTGGGTGTCTAGTTTTAAAAAATGTATAGGTTTGCTAGGTTTACCAAGGTGCCCGCAGAGGTAGGGTTCAAAAACTACAGCTAGTCATTTTTCAAAAAAAGGGTCATTTTTCACTGCGAAATTGAGGTGTGACCAGGTTGGGTTTTGCGCCGTTTCCTGTTGCGGGCACTAGGTCGACCCACACAAGTGAGGTACCGTTTTTCTCGTAAGACTTTGAGGAACGCGGGGTGGGTGGAAATTTGTGGATCCACACAGATTCCGGAACTTTCCACGACAGAAATGTGGGGAAAATTTGTTTTTTTTTACATTTTTTTAGGTTTGCAAGGGATTCTGGGTAACAGACCCTGGTGGGAGGCAGTCAAGTCACCCCATCCTGGATTCCCCTGGGTGTCTAGTTTTCAAAAATGCATAGGTTTGCTAGGTTTCCCAAGGTGCCCGCAGAGCTAGGGTTCAAAAACTACAGCTAGTCATTTTTTCAAAAAAGGGTCATTTTTCACTGCGAAATTGAGGTGTGACCAGGTTGCGTTTTGCGCCGTTTCCTGTCGGGGGCACTAGGCTCGACCCACACAAGTGAGGTACCATTTTTCTTGTAAGACTTTGGGGAAGGCGGGGTGGGTGGAAATTTGTGGACCCACGCAGATTCCGGAACTTTCCACGACAGAAATGTGGGGAAAATGTGTTTTTTTGGACAATTTTTTAGGTTTGCAAGGGATTCTGGGTAACAGACCCTGGTGGGAGGCAGTCAAGTCACCCCATCCTGGATTCCCCTGGGTGTCTAGTTTTCAAAAATGTATAGGTTTGTTAGGTTTCCCAAGGTGCCCTCAGAGCTAGGGTTCAAAAACTACAGCTCGTCATTTTTCCAAAAAAGGGTCATTTTTCACTGCAAAATTGAGGTGTGACCAGGTTGCGTTTTGCGCCGTTTCCTGTCGCGGGCACTAGGCCGACCCACACAAGTGAGGTACCATTTTTCTCGTAAGACTTCGGGGAACGCGAGGTGGGTGGAAATTTGTGGATCCACGCAGATTCCGGAACTTTCCACGACAGAAATGTGGGGAAAATGTTTTTTTTGACAATTTTTTAGGTTTGCAAGGGATTCTGGGTAACAGACCCTGGTGGGAGGCAATCAAGTCACCCCATCCTGGATTCCCCTGGGTGTCTAGTTTTCAAAAATGTATAGGTTTGCTAGGTTTCCCAAGGTGCCCGCAGAGCTAGGGTTCAAAAACTACAGCTAGTCATTTTTCCAAAAAAGGGTCATTTTTCACTGCGAAATTGAGGTGTGACCAGGTTGCGTTTTGCACCGTTTCCTGTCACGGGCATTAGGCCGACCCACACAAGTGAGGTACCGTTTTTCTCGTAAGACTTTGGGGAACGCGGGGTGGGTGGAAATTTGTGGTTCCACGCAGATTCCGGAACTTTCCACGACAGAAATGTGTGGAAAATGTGTTTTTTTGGAGAATTTTGTAGGTTTGCAAGGGATTCTGGGTAACAGACCCTGGTGGGAGGCAGTCAAGTCCCCCCATCCTGGATTCCCCTGGGTGTCTAGTTTTCAAAAATGTATAGGTTTGCTAGGTTTAGCAAGGTGCCCGCAGAGCTAGGGTTCAAAAACTACAGCTAGTCATTTTTCCAAAAAAGGGTCATTTTTCACTGCGAAATTGAGGTGTGACCAGGTTGCGTTTTGCGCCGTTTCCTGTCGCGGGCACTAGGCCCGACCCACACAAGTGAGGTACCATTTTTCTTGTAAGACTTTGGGGAAGGCGGGGTGGGTGGAAATTTGTGGACCCACGCAGATTCCGGAACTTTCCACGACAGAAATGTGGGGAAAATGTGGTTTTTTTGACAATTTTTTAGGTTTGCAAGGGATCCTGGGTAACAGACCCTGGTGGGAGGCAGTCAAGTCACCCCATCTTGGATTCCCCTGGGTGTCTAGTTTTAAAAAATGTATAGGTTTGCTAGGTTTACCAAGGTGCCCGCAGAGGTAGGGTTCAAAAACTACAGCTAGTCATTTTTCAAAAAAAGGGTCATTTTTCACTGCGAAATTGAGGTGTGACCAGGTTGGGTTTTGCGCCGTTTCCTGTTGCGGGCACTAGGTCGACCCACACAAGTGAGGTACCGTTTTTCTCGTAAGACTTTGAGGAACGCGGGGTGGGTTGAAATTTGTGGATCCACACAGATTCCGGAACTTTCCACGACAGAAATGTGGGGAAAATTTGTTTTTTTTGACATTTTTTTAGGTTTGCAAGGGATTCTGGGTAACAGACCCTGGTGGGAGGCAGTCAAGTCACCCCATCCTGGATTCCCCTGGGTGTCTAGTTTTCAAAAATGCATAGGTTTGCTAGGTTTCCCAAGGTGCCCGCAGAGCTAGGGTTCAAAAACTACAGCTAGTCATTTTTTCAAAAAAGGGTCATTTTTCACTGCGAAATTGAGGTGTGACCAGGTTGCGTTTTGCGCCGTTTCCTGTCGGGGGCACTAGGCCGACCCACACAAGTGAGGTACCGTTTTTCGCGTAAGACTTTGGGGAACGCGGGGTGGGTGGAAATTTGTGGATCCACGCAGATTCCGGAACTTTCCACGACAGAAATGTGTGGAAAATGTGTTTTTTTTGACAATTTTTTAGGTTTGCAAGGGATTCTGGGTAACAGACCCTGGTGGGATGCAGTCAAGTCACCCCATCCTGGATTCCCCTGGGTGTCTAGTTTTCAAAAATGCATAGGTTTGCTAGGTTTCCCAAGGTGCCCGCAGAGCTAGGGTTTAAAAACTACAGCTAGTCATTTTTTCAAAAAAGGGTCATTTTTCACTGCGAAATTGAGGTGTGACCAGGTTGCGTTTTGCGCCGTTTCCTGTCGCGGGCACTAGGCCGACCCACACAAGTGAGGTACCATTTTTCTCGTAAGACTTCGGGGAACGCGAGGTGGGTGGAAATTTGTGGATCCACGCAGATTCCGGAACTTTCCACGACAGAAATGTGGGGAAAATGTGCTTTTTTGACAATTTTTTAGGTTTGCAAGGGATTCTGGGTAACAGACCCTGGTGAGAGGCAATCAAGTCACCCCATCCTGGATTCCCCTGGGTGTCTAGTTTTCAAAAATGTATAGGTTTGCTAGGTTTCCCAAGGTGCCCGCAGAGCTAGGGTTCAAAAACTACAGCTAGTCATTTTTCCAAAAAAGGGTCATTTTTCACTGCGAAATTGAGGTGTGACCAGGTTGCGTTTTGCACCGTTTCCTGTCATGGGCACTAGGCCGACCCACACAAGTGAGGTACCGTTTTTCTCGTAAGACTTTGGGGAACGCGGGGTGGGTGGAAATTTGTGGATCCACGCAGATTCCGGAACTTTCCACGACAGAAATGTGTGGAAAATGTGTTTTTTTGGACAATTTTTTAGGTTTGCAAGGGATTCTGGGTAACAGACCCTGGTGGGAGGCAGTCAAGTCCCCCCATCCTGGATTCCCCTGGGTGTCTAGTTTTCAAAAATATATAGGTTTGCTAGGTTTAGCAAGGTGCTAGCAGAGCTAGGGTTCAAAAACTACAGCTAGTCATTTTTCCAAAAAAGGGTCATTTTTCACTGCGAAATTGAGGTGTGACCAGGTTGCGTTTTGCGCCGTTTCCTGTCGCGGGCACTAGGCTCGACCCACACAAGTGAGGTACCATTTTTCTTGTAAGACTTTGGGGAAGGCGGGGTGGGTGGAAATTTGTGGACCCACGCAGATTCCGGAACTTTCCACGACAGAAATGTGGGGAAAATGTGGTTTTTTTGACAATTTTTTAGGTTTGCAAGGGATCCTGGGTAACAGACCCTGGTGGGAGGCAGTCAAGTCACCCCATCTTGGATTCCCCTGGGTGTCTAGTTTTAAAAAATGTATAGGTTTGCTAGGTTTCCCAAGGTGCCCGCAGAGGTAGGGTTCAAAAACTACAGCTAGTCATTTTTCAAAAAAAGGGTCATTTTTCACTGCGAAATTGAGGTGTGACCAGGTTGGGTTTTGCGCCGTTTCCTGTTGCGGGCACTAGGTCGACCCACACAAGTGAGGTACCGTTTTTCTCGTAAGACTTTGAGGAATGCGGGGTGGGTGGAAATTTGTGGATCCACGCAGATTCCGGAACTTTCCACGACAGAAATGTGGGGAAAATGTGTTTTTTTTGACATTTTTTTAGGTTTGCAAGGGATTCTGGGTAACAGACCCTGGTGGGAGGCAGTCAAGTCACCCCATCCTGGATTCCCCTGGGTGTCTAGTTTTAAAAAATGCATAGGTTTGCTAGGTTTCCAAAGGTGCCCGCAGAGCTAGGGTTCAAAAACTACAGCTAGTCATTTTTTCAAAAAAGGGTCATTTTTCACTGCGAAATTGAGGTGTGACCAGGTTGCGTTTTGCGCCGTTTCCTGTCGCGGGCACTAGGCCGACCCACACAAGTGAGGTACCGTTTTTCGCGTAAGACTTTGGGGAACGCGGGGTGGGTGGAAATTTGTGGATCCATGCAGATTCCGGAACTTTCCACGACAGAAATGTGTGGAAAATATGTTTTTTTTGACAATTGTTTAGGTTTGCAAGGGATTCTGGGTAACAGACCCTGGTGGGAGGCAGTCAAGTCACCCCATCCTGGATTCCCCTGGGTGTCTAGTTTTCAAAAATGCATAGGTTTGCTAGGTTTCCCAAGGTGCCCGCAGAGCTAGGGTTCAAAAACTACAGCTAGTCATTTTTTCAAAAAAGGGTCATTTTTCACTGCGAAATTGAGGTGTGACCAGGTTGCGTTTTGCGCCGTTTCCTGTCGCGGGCACTAGGCCGACCAAAACAAGTGAGGTACCGTTTTTTGCATAAGACTTTAGGGAACGCGGGGTGGGTGGAAATTTGTGGATCCACGCAGATTCCGGAACTTTCCACGACAGAAATGTGTGGAAAATGTGTTTTTTTTGACAATTTTTTAGGTTTGCAAGGGATTCTGGGTAACAGACCCTGGTGGGAGGCAGTCAAGTCCCCCCATACTGGATTCCCCTGGGTGTCTAGTTTTCAAAAATGTATAGGTTTGCTAGGTTTAGCAAGGTGCCCGCAGAGCTAGGGTTCAAAAACTACAGCTAGTCAATTTTCCAAAAAAGGGTCATTTTTCACTGCGAAATTGAGGTGTAACCAGGTTGCGTTTTGCGCCGTTTCCTGTCGCGGGCACTAGGCTCGACCCACACAAGTGAGGTACCATTTTTCTTGTAAGACTTTGGGGAAGGCGGGGTGGGTGGAAATTTGTGGACCCACGCAGATTCCGGAACTTTCCACGACAGAAATGTGGGGAAAATGTGTTTTTTTGGACAATTTTTTAGGTTTGCAAGGGATTCTGGGTAAGAGACCCTGGTGGGAGGCAGTCAAGTCACCCCCTCCTGGATTCCCCTGGGTGTCTAGTTTTCAAAAATGTATAGGTTTGTTAGGTTTCCCAAGGTGCCCGCAGAGCTAGGGTTCAAAAACTACAGCTCGTCATTTTTCCAAAAAAGGGTCATTTTTCACTGCAAAATTGAGGTGTGACCAGGTTGCGTTTTGCGCCGTTTCCTGTCGCGGGCACTAGGCCGACCCACACAAGTGAGGTACCATTTTTCTCGTAAGACTTCGGGGAACGCGAGGTGGGTGGAAATTTGTGGATCCACGCAGATTCCGGAACTTTCCACGACAGAAATGTGGGGAAAATGTGTTTTTTTGACAATTTTTTAGGTTTGCAAGGGATTCTGGGTAACAGACCCTGGTGGGAGGCAATCAAGTCACCCCATCCTGGATTCCCCTGGGTGTCTAGTTTTCAAAAATGTATAGGTTTGCTAGGTTTCCCAAGGTGCCCGCAGAGCTAGGGTTCAAAAACTACAGCTAGTCATTTTTCCAAAAAAGGGTCATTTTTCACTGCGAAATTGAGGTGTGACCAGGTTGCGTTTTGCACCGTTTCCTGTCACGGGCATTAGGCCGACCCACACAAGTGAGGTACCGTTTTTCTCGTAAGACTTTGGGGAACGCGGGGTGGGTGGAAATTTGTGGATCCACGCAGATTCCGGAACTTTCCACAACAGAAATGTGTGGAAAATGTGTTTTTTTTGACAGTTTTTTAGGTTTGCAAGGGATTCTGGGTAACAGACCCTGGTGGGAGGCAGTCAAGTCCCCCCATCCTGGATTCCCCTGGGTGTCTAGTTTTCAAAAATGTATAGGTTTGCTAGGTTTAGCAAGGTGCCCGCAGAGCTAGGGTTCAAAAACTACAGCTAGTCATTTTTCCAAAAAAGGGTCATTTTTCACTGCGAAATTGAGGTGTGACCAGGTTGCGTTTTGCGCCGTTTCCTGTCGCGGGCACTAGGCTCGACCCACACAAGTGAGGTACCATTTTTCTTGTAAGACTTTGGGGAAGGCGGGGTGGGTGGAAATTTGTGGACCCACGCAGATTCCGGAACTTTCCACGACAGAAATGTGGGGAAAATGTGGTTTTTTTGACAATTTTTTAGGTTTGCAAGGGATCCTGGGTAACAGACCCTGGTGGGAGGCAGTCAAGTCACCCCATCTTGGATTCCTCTGGGTGTCTAGTTTTAAAAAATGTATAGGTTTGCTAGGTTTCCCAAGGTGCCCGCAGAGGTAGGGTTCAAAAACTACAGCTAGTCATTTTTCAAAAAAAGGGTCATTTTTCACTGCGAAATTGAGGTGTGACCAGGTTGGGTTTTGCGCCGTTTCCTGTTGCGGGCACTAGGTCGACCCACACAAGTGAGGTACCATTTTTCTCGTAAGACTTTGAGGAACGCGGGGTGGGTGGAAATTTGTGGATCCACACAGATTCCGGAACTTTCCACGACAGAAATGTGGGGAAAATTTGTTTTTTTTGACATTTTTTTAGGTTTGCAAGGGATTCTGGGTAACAGACCCTGGTGGGAGGCAGTCAAGTCACCCCATCCTGGATTCCCCTGGGTGTCTAGTTTTCAAAAATGCATAGGTTTGCTAGGTTTCCCAAGGTGCCCGCAGAGCTAGGGTTCAAAAACTACAGCTAGTCATTTTTTCAAAAAAGGGTCATTTTTCACTGCGAAATTGAGGTGTGACCAGGTTGCGTTTTGCGCCGTTTCCTGTCGGGGGCACTAGGCCGACCCACACAAGTGAGGTACCGTTTTTCGCGTAAGACTTTGGGGAACGCGGGGTGGGTGGAAATTTGTGGATCCACGCAGATTCCGGAACTTTCCACGACAGAAATGTGTGGAAAATGTGTTTTTTTTGACAATTTTTTAGGTTTGCAAGGGATTCTGGGTAACAGACCCTGGTGGGATGCAGTCAAGTCACCCCATCCTGGATTCCCCTGGGTGTCTAGTTTTCAAAAATGCATAGGTTTGCTAGGTTTCCCAAGGTGCCCGCAGAGCTAGGGTTCAAAAACTACAGCTAGTCATTTTTTCAAAAAAGGGTCATTTTTCACTGCGAAATTGAGGTGTGACCAGGTTGCGTTTTGCGCCGTTTCCTGTCGCGGGCACTAGGCCGACACACACAAGTGAGGTACCGTTTTTTGCATAAGACTTTGGGGAACGCGGGGTGGGTGGAAATTTGTGGATCCACGCAGATTCCGGAACTTTCCACGACAGAAATGTGTGGAAAATGTGTTTTATTTGACAATTTTTTAGGTTTGCAAGGGATTCTGGGTAACAGACCGTGGTGGGAGGCAGTCAAGTCACCCCATCTTGGATTCCCCTGGGTGTCTAGTTTTAAAAAATGTATAGGTTTGCTAGGTTTCCCAAGGTGCCCGCAGAGGTAGGGTTCAAAAACTACAGCTAGTCATTTTTCAAAAAAAGGGTCATTTTTCACTGCGAAATTGAGGTGTGACCAGGTTGGGTTTTGCGCCGTTTCCTGTTGCGGGCACTAGGTCGACCCACACAAGTGAGGTACCGTTTTTCTCGTAAGACTTTGAGGAACGCGGGGTGGGTGGAAATTTGTGGATCCACACAGATTCCGGAACTTTCCACGACAGAAATGTGGGGAAAATTTGTTTTTTTTGACATTTTTTTAGGTTTGCAAGGGATTCTGGGTAACAGACCCTGGTGGGAGGCAGTCAAGTCACCCCATCCTGGATTCCCCTGGGTGTCTAGTTTTCAAAAATGCATAGGTTTGCTAGGTTTCCCAAGGTGCCCGCAGAGCTAGGGTTCAAAAACTACAGCTAGTCATTTTTTCAAAAAAGGGTCATTTTTCACTGCGAAATTGAGGTGTGACCAGGTTGCGTTTTGCGCCGTTTCCTGTCGGGGGCACTAGGCCGACCCACACAAGTGAGGTACCGTTTTTCGCGTAAGACTTTGGGGAACGCGGGGTGGGTGGAAATTTGTGGATCCACGCAGATTCCGGAACTTTCCACGACAGAAATGTGTGGAAAATGTGTTTTTTTTGACAATTTTTTAGGTTTGCAAGGGATTCTGGGTAACAGACCCTGGTGGGATGCAGTCAAGTCACCCCATCCTGGATTCCCCTGGGTGTCTAGTTTTCAAAAATGCATAGGTTTGCTAGGTTTCCCAAGGTGCCCGCAGAGCTAGGGTTCAAAAACTACAGCTAGTCATTTTTTCAAAAAAGGGTCATTTTTCACTGCGAAATTGAGGTGTGACCAGGTTGCGTTTTGCGCCGTTTCCTGTCGGGGGCACTAGGCCGACCCACACAAGTGAGGTACCGTTTTTCGCGTAAGACTTTGGGGAACGCGGGGTGGGTGGAAATTTGTGGATCCACGCAGATTCCAGAACTTTCCACGACAGAAATGTGTGGAAAATGTGTTTTTTTTGACAATTTTTTAGGTTTGCAAGGGATTCTGGGTAACAGACCCTGGTGGGATGCAGTCAAGTCACCCCATCCTGGATTCCCCTGGGTGTCTAGTTTTCAAAAATGCATAGGTTTGCTAGGTTTCCCAAGGTGCCCGCAGAGCTAGGGTTTAAAAACTACAGCTAGTCATTTTTTCAAAAAAGGGTCATTTTTCACTGCGAAATTGAGGTGTGACCAGGTTGCGTTTTGCGCCGTTTCCTGTCGCGGGCACTAGGCCGACCCACACAAGTGAGGTACCATTTTTCTCGTAAGACTTCGGGGAACGCGAGGTGGGTGGAAATTTGTGGATCCACGCAGATTCCGGAACTTTCCACGACAGAAATGTGGGGAAAATGTGTTTTTTTGACAATTTTTTAGGTTTGCAAGGGATTCTGGGTAACAGACCCTGGTGAGAGGCAATCACGTCACCCCATCCTGGATTCCCCTGGGTGTCTAGTTTTCAAAAATATATAGGTTTGCTAGGTTTCCCAAGGTGCCCGCAGAGCTAGGGTTCAAAAACTACAGCTAGTCATTTTTCCAAAAAAGGGTCATTTTTCACTGCGAAATTGAGGTGTGACCAGGTTGCGTTTTGCACCGTTTCCTGTCATGGGCACTAGGCCGACCCACACAAGTGAGGTACTGTTTTTCTCGTAAGACTTTGGGGAACGTGGGGTGGGTGGAAATTTGTGGATCCACGCAGATTCCGGAACTTTCCACGACAGAAATGTGTGGAAAATGTGTTTTTTTGGACAATTTTTTAGGTTTGCAAGGGATTCTGGGTAACAGACCCTGGTGGGAGGCAGTCAAGTCCCCCCATCCTGGATTCCCCTGGGTGTCTAGTTTTCAAAAATATATAGGTTTGCTAGGTTTAGCAAGGTGCCCGCAGAGCTAGGGTTCAAAAACTACAGCTAGTCATTTTTCCAAAAAAGGGTCATTTTTCACTGCGAAATTGAGGTGTGACCAGGTTGCGTTTTGCGCCGTTTCCTGTCGCGGGCACTAGGCTCGACCCACACAAGTGAGGTACCATTTTTCTTGTAAGACTTTGGGGAAGGCGGGGTGGGTGGAAATTTGTGGACCCACGCAGATTCCGGAACTTTCCACGACAGAAATGTGGGGAAAATGTGGTTTTTTTGACAATTTTTTAGGTTTGCAAGGGATCCTGGGTAACAGACCCTGGTGGGAGGCAGTCAAGTCACCCCATCTTGGATTCCCCTGGGTGTCTAGTTTTAAAAAATGTATAGGTTTGCTAGGTTTCCCAAGGTGCCCGCAGAGGTAGGGTTCAAAAACTACAGCTAGTCATTTTTCAAAAAAAGGGTCATTTTTCACTGCGAAATTGAGGTGTGACCAGGTTGGGTTTTGCGCCGTTTCCTGTTGCGGGCACTAGGTCGACCCACACAAGTGAGGTACCGTTTTTCTCGTAAGACTTTGAGGAACGCGGGGTGGGTGGAAATTTGTGGATCCACGCAGATTCCGGAACTTTCCACGACAGAAATGTGGGGAAAATTTGTTTTTTTTGACATTTTTTTAGGTTTGCAAGGGATTCTGGGTAACAGACCCTGGTGGGAGGCAGTCAAGTCACCCCATCCTGGATTCCCCTGGGTGTCTAGTTTTCAAAAATGCATAGGTTTGCTAGGTTTCCCAAGGTGCCCGCAGAGCTAGGGTTCAAAAACTACAGCTAGTCATTTTTTCAAAAAAGGGTCATTTTTCACTGCGAAATTGAGGTGTGACCAGGTTGCGTTTTGCGCCATTTCCTGTCGGGGGCACTAGGCCGACCCACACAAGTGAGGTACCGTTTTTCGCGTAAGACTTTGGGGAACGCGGGGTGGGTGGAAATTTGTGGATCCATGCAGATTCCGGAACTTTCCACGACAGAAATGTGTGGAAAATATGGTTTTTTTGACAATTGTTTAGGTTTGCAAGGGATTCTGGGTAACAGACCCTGGTGGGAGGCAGTCAAGTCACCCCATCCTGGATTCCCCTGGGTGTCTAGTTTTCAAAAATGCATAGGTTTGCTAGGTTTCCCAAGGTGCCCGCAGAGCTAGGGTTCAAAAACTACAGCTAGTCATTTTTTCAAAAAAGGGTCATTTTTCACTGCGAAATTGAGGTGTGACCAGGTTGCGTTTTGCGCCGTTTCCTGTCGCGGCCACTAGGCCGACCCAAACAAGTGAGGTACCGTTTTTTGCATAAGACTTTGGGGAACGCGGGGTGGGTGGAAATTTGTGGATCCACGCAGATTCCGGAACTTTCCACGACAGAAATGTGTGGAAAATGGGTTTTTTTTGACAATTTTTTAGGTTTGCAAGGGATTCTGGGTAACAGACCCTGGTGGGAGGCAGTCAAGTCCCCCCATCCTGGATTCCCCTGGGTGTCTAGTTTTCAAAAATGTATAGGTTTGCTAGGTTTAGCAAGGTGCCCGCAGAGCTAGGGTTCAAAAACTACAGCTAGTCATTTTTCCAAAAAAGGGTCATTTTTCACTGCGAAATTGAGGTGTAACCAGGTTGCGTTTTGCGCCGTTTCCTGTCGCGGGCACTAGGCTCGACCCACACAAGTGAGGTACCATTTTTCTTGTAAGACTTTGGGGAAGGCGGGGTGGGTGGAAATTTGTGGACCCACGCAGATTCCGGAACTTTCCACGACAGAAATGTGGGGAAAATGTGTTTTTTTTGACAATTTTTTAGGTTTGCAAGGGATCCTGGGTAACAGACCCTGGTGGGAGGCAGTCAAGTCACCCCATCTTGGATTCCTCTGGGTGTCTAGTTTTAAAAAATGTATAGGTTTGCTAGGTTTCCCAAGGTGCCCGCAGAGGTAGGGTTCAAAAACTACAGCTAGTCATTTTTCAAAAAAAGGGTCATTTTTCACTGCGAAATTGAGGTGTGACCAGGTTGGGTTTTGCGCCGATTCCTGTTGCGGGCACTAGGTCGACCCACACAAGTGAGGTACCGTTTTTCTCGTAAGACTTTGAGGAACGCGGGGTGGGTGGAAATTTGTGGATCCACACAGATTCCGGAACTTTCCACGACAGAAATGTGGGGAAAATTTGTTTTTTTGGACATTTTTTTAGGTTTGCAAGGGATTCTGGGTAACAGACCCTGGTGGGAGGCAGTCAAGTCACCCCATCCTGGATTCCCCTGGGTGTCTAGTTTTCAAAAATGCATAGGTTTGCTAGGTTTCCCAAGGTGCCCGCAGAGCTAGGGTTCAAAAACTACAGCTAGTCATTTTTTCAAAAAAGGGTCATTTTTCACTTCGAAATTGAGGTGTGACCAGGTTGCGTTTTGCGCCGTTTCCTGTCGGGGGCACTAGGCCGACCCACACAAGTGAGGTACCGTTTTTCGCGTAAGACTTTGGGGAACGCGGGGTGGGTGGAAATTTGTGGATCCACGCAGATTCCGGAACTTTCCACGACAGAAATGTGTGGAAAATGTGTTTTTTTTGACAATTTTTTAGGTTTGCAAGGGATTCTGGGTAACAGACCCTGGTGGGATGCAGTCAAGTCACCCCATCCTGGATTCCCCTGGGTGTCTAGTTTTCAAAAACGCATAGGTTTGCTAGGTTTCCCAAGGTGCCCGCAGAGCTAGGGTTCAAAAACTACAGCTAGTCATTTTTTCAAAAAAGGGTCATTTTTCACTGCGAAATTGAGGTGTGACCAGGTTGCGTTTTGCGCCGTTTCCTGTCGCGGGCACTAGGCCGACCCACACAAGTGAGGTACCGTTTTTCGCATAAGACTTTGGGGAACGCGGGGTGGGTGGAAATTTGTGGATCCACGCAGATTCCGGAACTTTCCACGACAGAAATGTGTGGAAAATGTGTTTTTTTTGACAATTTTTTAGGTTTGCAAGGGATTCTGGGTAACAGACCCTGGTGGGATGCAGTCAAGTCACCCCATCCTGAATTCCCCTGGGTGTCTAGTTTTCAAAAACGCATAGGTTTGCTAGGTTTCCCAAGGTGCCCGCAGAGCTAGGGTTCAAAAACTACAGCTAGTCATTTTTTCAAAAAAGGGTCATTTTTCACTGCGAAATTGAGGTGTGACCAGGTTGCGTTTTGCGCCGTTTCCTGTCGCGGGCACTAGGCCGACCCACACAAGTGAGGTACCGTTTTTCGCATAAGACTTTGGGGAACGCGGGGTGGGTGGAAATTTGTGGATCCACGCAGATTCCGGAACTTTCCACGACAGAAATGTGTGGAAAATGTGTTTTTTTTGACAATTTTTTAGGTTTGCAAGGGATTCTGGGTAACAGACCGTGGTGGGAGGCAGTCAAGTCACCCCATCCTGGATTCCCCTGGGTGTCTAGTTTTCAAAAATGTATAGGTTTGCTAGGTTTAGCAAGGTGCCCGCAGAGCTAGGGTTCAAAAACTACAGCTAGTCATTTTTCCAAAAAAGGGTCATTTTTCACTGCGAAATTGAGGTGTGACCAGGTTGCGTTTTGCGCCGTTTCCTGTCGCGGGCACTAGGCTCGACCCACACAAGTGAGGTACCATTTTTCTTGTAAGACTTTGGGGAAGGCGGGGTGGGTGGAAATTTGTGGACCCACGCAGATTCCGGAACTTTCCACGACAGAAATGTGGGGAAAATGTGTTTTTTTGGACAATTTTTTAGGTTTGCAAGGGATTCTGGGTAACAGACCCTGGTGGGAGGCAGTCAAGTCACCCCATGCTGGATTCCCCTGGGTGTCCAGTTTTAAAAAATGTATAGGTTTGCTAGGTTTCCCAAGGTGCCCGCAGAGGTAGGGTTCAAAAACTACAGCTAGTCATTTTTCAAAAAAAGGGTCATTTTTCACTGCGAAATTGAGGTGTGACCAGGTTGGGTTTTGCGCCGTTTCCTGTTGCGGGCACTAGGTCGACCCACACAAGTGAGGTACCGTTTTTCTCGTAAGACTTTGGGGAACGCGGGGTGGGTGGAAATTTGTGGATCCACGCAGATTCCGGAACTTTCCACGACAGAAATGTGGGGAAAATGTGTTTTTTTTGACAATTTTTTAGGTTTGCAAGGGATTCTGGGTAACAGACCATGGTGGGAGGCAGTCAAGTCACCCCATCCTGGATTCCCCTGGTTGTCTAGTTTTCAAAAATGCATAGGTTTGCTAGGTTTCCCAAGGTGCCCGCAGAGCTAGGGTTCAAAAACTACAGCTAGTCATTTTTTCAAAAAAGGGTGATTTTTCACTGCGAAATTGAGGTGTGACCAGGTTGCGTTTTGCGCCGTTTCCTGTCGCGGGCACTAGGCCGACCCACACAAGTGAGGTACCGTTTTTCGCGTAAGACTTTGGGGAACACGGGGTGGGTGGAAATTTGTGGATCCACGCAGATTCCGGAACTTTCCACGACAGAAATGTGTGGAAAATGTGTTTTTTTTTACAGTTTTTTAGGTTTGCAAGGGATTCTGGGTAACAGACCCTGGTGGGAGGCAGTCATGTCACCCCATCCTGGATTCCCCTGGGTGTCTAGTTTTCAAAAATGTATAGGTTTGCTAGGTTTAGCAAGGTGCCCGCTGAGCTAGGGTTCAAAAACTACAGCTAGTCATTTTTCCAAAAAAGGGTCATTTTTCACTGCGAAATTGAGGTGTGACCAGGTTGCGTTTTGCGCCATTTCCTGTTGCGGGCACTAGGCCGACCCACACATGTGAGGTACCGTTTTTCTCGTAAGACTTTGGGGAACGCGGGGTGGTTGGAAATTTGTGGATCCACGCAGATTCCGGAATTTTCCACGACAGAAATGTGGGGAAAATGTGTTTTTTTTGACAATTTTTTAGGTTTGCAAGGGATTCTGGGTAACAGACCCCGGTGGGAGGCAGTCAAGTCACCCCATCCTGGATTGCCCTGGGTGTCTAGTTTTCAAAAATGTATAGGTTTGCTAGGTTTCCCAAGGTGCCCTTAGAGCTAGGGTTCAAAAACTACAGCTAGTCGTTTTTCCAAAAAAGGGTCATTTTTCACTGCGAAATTGAGGTGGGACCAGGTTGCGTTTTGCGCCGTTTCCTGTCGCGGGAACTAGGCCGACCCACATAAGTGAGGTACCGTTTTTCTCGTAAGACTTTGGGGAACGCGGGGTGGGTGGAAATTTGTGGATCCACGCAGATTCTGGAACTTTCCATGACAGAAATGTGGGGAAAATGTGTTTTTTGGACAATTTTTTAGGTTTGCAAGGGATTCTGGGTAACAGACCCTGGTGGGAGGCAGTCAAGTCACCCCATCCTGGATTCCCATGGGTGTCTAGTTTTCAAAAATGTATAGGTTTATTAGGTTTCCCAAGGTGCCCGCAGAGCTAGGGTTCAAAAACTACAGCTAGTCATTTTTCCAAAAAAGGGTCATTTTTCACTGCGAAATTGAGGTGTGACCAGGTTGCGTTTTGCGCCGTTTCCTGTCGCGGGCACTAGGCCGACCCACACAAGTGAGGTACCATTTTTCTCGTAAGACTTCGGGGAACGCGAGGTGGGTGGAAATTTGTGGATCCACGCAGATTCCGGAACTTTCCACGACAGAAATGTGGGGAAAATGTGTTTTTTTTGACAATTTTTTAGGTTTGCAAGGGATTCTGGGTAACAGACCCTGGTGGGAGGCAATCAAGTCACCCCATCCTGGATTCCCCTGGGTGTCTAGTTTTCAAAAATGTATAGGTTTGCTAGGTTTCCCAAGGTGCCCGCAGAGCTAGGGTTCAAAAACTACAGCTAGTCATTTTTCCAAAAAAGGGTCATTTTTCACTGCGAAATTGAGGTGTGACCAGGTTGCGTTTTGCGCCGTTTCCTGTCACAGGCACTAGGCCGACCCACACAAGTGAGGTACCGTTTTTCGCATAAGACTTTGGGGAACACGGGGTGGGTGGAAATTTGTGGATCCACGCAGATTCCGGAACTTTCCACGACAGAAATGTGTGGAAACTGTGTTTTTTTTGACAGTTTTTTAGGTTTGCAAGGGATTCTGGGTAACAGACCCTGGTGGGAGGCAGTCATGTCACCCCATCCTGGATTCCCCTGGGTGTCTAGTTTTCAAAAATGTATAGGTTTTCTAGGTTTCCCAAGGTGCCCGCAGAGCTAGGTTTCAAAAACTACAGCTAGTCATTTTTCCAAAAAAGGGTCATTTTTCACTGCGAAATTGAGGTGGGACCAGGTTGCGTTTTGCGCGTTTCCTGTCGCGGGCACTAGGCCGACCCACACAAGTGAGGTACCATTTTTCTCGTAAGACTTCGGGGAACGCGAGGTGGGTGGAAATTTGTGGATCCACGCAGATTCCGGAACTTTCCACGACAGAAATGTGGGGAAAATGTGTTTTTTTTGACAATTTTTTAGGTTTGCAAGAGATTCTGGGTAACAGACCCTGGTGGGAGGCAATCAAGTCACCCCATCCTGGATTCCCCTGGGTGTCTAGTTTTCAAAAATGTATAGGTTTGCTAGGTTTCCCAAGGTGCCCGCAGAGCTAGGGTTCAAAAACTACAGCTAGTCATTTTTCCAAAAAAGGGTCATTTTTCACTGCGAAATTGAGGTGTGACCAGGTTGCGTTTTGCGCTGTTTCCTGTCACGGGCACTAGGCCGACCCACACAAGTGAGGTACCGTTTTTCTTGTAAGACTTTGGGGAACGCGGGGTGGGTGGAAATTTGTGGATCCACGCAGATTCCGGAACTTTCCACGACAGAAATTTGGGGAAAATGTGTTTTTTTTGACAATTTTTTAGGTTTGCAAGGGATTCTGGGTAACAGACCCTGGTGGGAGGCAGTCATGTCACCCCATCCTGGATTCCCCTGGGTGTCTAGTTTTTAAAAATGTATAGGTTTGCTAGGTTTCCCAAGGTGCCCGCAGAGCTAGGGTTCAAAAACTACAGCTAGTCATTTTTCCAAAAAAGGGTCATTTTTCACTGCGAAATTGAGGTGGGACCAGGTTGCGTTTTGCGCCGTTTCCTGTCGCGGGCACTAGGCCGACCCACATAAGTGAGGTACTGTTTTTCTCGTAAGACTTTGGGGAACGCAGGGTGGGTGAATATTTGTGGATCCACGCAGATTCCGGAACTTTCCACGACAGAAATGTGGGGAAAATGTGTTTTTTTTGACAATTTTTTAGGTTTGCAAGGGATTCTGGTTAACAGACCCTGGTGGGAGGCAGTCAAGTCACCCCATCCTGGATTCCCCTGGGTGTCTAGTTTTCAAAAATGCATAGGTTTGCTAGGTTTCCCAAGGTGCCCGCAGAGCTAGGGTTCAAAAACTACAGCTAGTCATTTTTTCAAAAAAGGGTGATTTTTCACTGCGAAATTGAGGTGTGACCAGGTTGCGTTTTGCGCCGTTTCCTGTCGCGGGCACTAGGCCGACCCACACAAGTGAGGTACCGTTTTTCGCGTAAGACTTTGGGGAACACGGGGTGGGTGGAAATTTGTGGATCCACGCAGATTCCGGAACTTTCCACGACAGAAATGTGTGGAAAATGTTTTTTTTTTGACAGTTTTTTAGGTTTGCAAGGGATTCTGGGTAACAGACCCTGGTGGGAGGCAGTCATGTCACCCCATCCTGGATTCCCCTGGGTGTCTAGTTTTCAAAAATGTATAGGTTTGCTAGGTTTAGCAAGGTGCCCGCAGAGCTAGGGTTCAAAAACTACAGCTAGTCATTTTTCCAAAAAAGGGTCATTTTTCACTGCGAAATTGAGGTGTGACCAGGTTACGTTTTGCGCCATTTCCTGTCGCGGGCACTAGGCCGAACCACACAAGTGAGGTACCGTTTTTCTCGTAAGACTTTGGGGAACGCGGGGTGGGTAGAAATTTGTGGATCCACGCAGATTCCGGAACTTTCCACGACAGAAATGGGGGGAAAATGTGTTTTTTTTGACAATTGTTTAGGTTTGCAAGGGATTCTGGGTAACAGACCCTGGTGGGAGGCAGTCAAGTCACCCCATCCTGGATTCCCCTGGGTGTCTAGTTTTCAAAAATGTATAGGTTTGCTAGGTTTCCCAAGGTGCCCGCAGAGCTAGGGTTCAAAAACTACAGCTAGTCATTTTTCCAAAAAAGGGTCATTTTTCACTGCGAAATTGAGGTGGGACCAGGTTGCGTTTTGCGCCGTTTCCTGTCGCGGGCACTAGGCCGACCCACATAAGTGAGGTACCGTTTTTCTCGTAAGACTTTGGGGAACGCGGGGTGGGTGGAAATTTGTGGATCCACGCAGATTTTGGAACTTTCCATGACAGAAATGTGGGGAAAATGTGTTTTTTTGGACAATTTTTTAGGTCTTCAAGGGATTCTGGGTAACAGACCCTGGTGGGAGGCAGTCAAGTCACCCCATCCTGGATTCCCCTGGGTGTCTAGTTTTCAAAAATGTATAGGTTTGTTAGGTTTCCCAAGGTGCCCGCAGAGCTAGGGTTCAAAAATTACAGCTAGTCATTTTTCCAAAAAAGGGTCATTTTTCACTGCGAAATTGAGGTGTGACCAGGTTGCGTTTTGCGCCGTTTCCTGTCACGGGCACTAGGCCGACCCACACAAGTGAGGTACCGTTTTTCTCGTAAGACTTCGGGGAACGCGAGGTGGGTGGAAATTTGTGGATCCACGCAGATTCCGGAACTTTCCACGACAGAAATGTGTGGAAAATGTGTTTTTTTTGACAGTTTTTTAGGTTTGCAAGGGATTCTGGGTAACAGACCCTGGTGGGAGGCAGTCATGTCACCCCATCCTGGATTCCCCTGGGTGTCTAGTTTTCAAAAATGTATAGGTTTGCTAGGTTTAGCAAGGTGCCCGCAGAGCTAGGGTTCAAAAACTACAGCTAGTCATTTTTCCAAAAAAGGGTCATTTTTCACTGCGAAATTGAGGTGTGACCAGGTTGCGTTTTGCACCGTTTCCTGTCACGGGCACTAGGCCGACCCACACAAGTGAGGTACCGTTTTTCTCGTAAGACTTTGGGGAAAGCGGGGTGGGTGGAAATTTGTGGATCCACGCAGATTCCGGAACTTTCCACGACAGAAATGTGTGGAAAATGTGTTTTTTTTGACAGTTTTTTAGGTTTGCAAGGGATTCTGGGTAACAGACCCTGGTGGGAGGCAGTCATGTCACCCCATCCTGGATTCCCCTGGGTGTCTAGTTTTCAAAAATGTATAGGTTTGCTAGGTTTAGCAAGGTGCCCGCAGAGCTAGGGTTCAAAAACTACAGCTAGTCATTTTTCCAAAAAAGGGTCATTTTTCACTGCGAAATTGAGGTGTGACCAGGTTGCGTTTTGCGCCATTTCCTGTTGCGGGCACTAGGCCGACCCACACATGTGAGGTACCGTTTTTCTCGTAAGACTTTGGGGAACGCGGGGTGGTTGGAAATTTGTGGATCCACGCAGATTCCGGAATTTTCCACGACAGAAATGTGGGGAAAATGTGTTTTTTTTGACAATTTTTTAGGTTTGCAAGGGATTCTGGGTAACAGACCCCGGTGGGAGGCAGTCAAGTCACCCCATCCTGGATTGCCCTGGGTGTCTAGTTTTCAAAAATGTATAGGTTTGCTAGGTTTCCCAAGGTGCCCTTAGAGCTAGGGTTCAAAAACTACAGCTAGTCGTTTTTCCAAAAAAGGGTCATTTTTCACTGCGAAATTGAGGTGGGACCAGGTTGCGTTTTGCGCCGTTTCCTGTCGCGGGAACTAGGCCGACCCACATAAGTGAGGTACCGTTTTTCTCGTAAGACTTTGGGGAACGCGGGGTGGGTGGAAATTTGTGGATCCACGCAGATTCTGGAACTTTCCACGACAGAAATGTGGGGAAAATGTGTTTTTTGGACAATTTTTTAGGTTTGCAAGGGATTCTGGGTAACAGACCCTGGTGGGAGGCAGTCAAGTCACCCCATCCTGGATTCCCATGGGTGTCTAGTTTTCAAAAATGTATAGGTTTATTAGGTTTCCCAAGGTGCCCGCAGAGCTAGGGTTCAAAAACTACAGCTAGTCATTTTTCCAAAAAAGGGTCATTTTTCACTGCGAAATTGAGGTGTGACCAGGTTGCGTTTTGCGCCGTTTCCTGTCGCGGGCACTAGGCCGACCCACACAAGTGAGGTACCATTTTTCTCGTAAGACTTCGGGGAACGCGAGGTGGGTGGAAATTTGTGGATCCACGCAGATTCCGGAACTTTCCACGACAGAAATGTGGGGAAAATGTGTTTTTTTTGACAATTTTTTAGGTTTGCAAGGGATTCTGGGTAACAGACCCTGGTGGGAGGCAATCAAGTCACCCCATCCTGGATTCCCCTGGGTGTCTAGTTTTCAAAAATGTATAGGTTTGCTAGGTTTCCCAAGGTGCCCGCAGAGCTAGGGTTCAAAAACTACAGCTAGTCATTTTTCCAAAAAAGGGTCATTTTTCACTGCGAAATTGAGGTGTGACCAGGTTGCGTTTTGCGCTGTTTCCTGTCACGGGCACTAGGCCGACCCACACAAGTGAGGTACCGTTTTTCTTGTAAGACTTTGGGGAACGCGGGGTTGGTGGAAATTTGTGGATCCACGCAGATTCCGGAACTTTACACGACAGAAATGTGGGGAAAATGTGTTTTTTTTGACAATTTTTTAGGTTTGCAAGGGATTCTGGGTAACAGACCATGGTGGGAGGCAGTCAAGTCACCCCATCCTGGATTCCCCTGGGTGTCTAGTTTTCAAAAATGCATAGGTTTGCTAGGTTTCCCAAGGTGCCCGCAGAGCTAGGGTTCAAAAACTACAGCTAGTCATTTTTTCAAAAAAGGGTGATTTTTCACTGCGAAATTGAGGTGTGACCAGGTTGCGTTTTGCGCCGTTTCCTGTCGCGGGCACTAGGCCGACCCACACAAGTGAGGTACCGTTTTTCGCATAAGACTTTGGGGAACACGGGGTGGGTGGAAATTTGTGGATCCACGCAGATTCCGGAACTTTCCACGACAGAAATGTGTGGAAACTGTGTTTTTTTTGACAGTTTTTTAGGTTTGCAAGGGATTCTGGGTAACAGACCCTGGTGGGAGGCAGTCATGTCACCCCATCCTGGATTCCCCTGGGTGTCTAGTTTTCAAAAATGTATAGGTTTTCTAGGTTTCCCAAGGTGCCCGCAGAGCTAGGTTTCAAAAACTACAGCTAGTCATTTTTCCAAAAAAGGGTCATTTTTCACTGCGAAATTGAGGTGGGACCAGGTTGCGTTTTGCGCGTTTCCTGTCGCGGGCACTAGGCCGACCCACACAAGTGAGGTACCATTTTTCTCGTAAGACTTCGGGGAACGCGAGGTGGGTGGAAATTTGTGGATCCACGCAGATTCCGGAACTTTCCACGACAGAAATGTGGGGAAAATGTGTTTTTTTTGACAATTTTTTAGGTTTGCAAGAGATTCTGGGTAACAGACCCTGGTGGGAGGCAATCAAGTCACCCCATCCTGGATTCCCCTGGGTGTCTAGTTTTCAAAAATGTATAGGTTTGCTAGGTTTCCCAAGGTGCCCGCAGAGCTAGGGTTCAAAAACTACAGCTAGTCATTTTTCCAAAAAAGGGTCATTTTTCACTGCGAAATTGAGGTGTGACCAGGTTGCGTTTTGCGCCGTTTCCTGTCGCGGGCACTAGGCCGACCCACACAAGTGAGGTACCATTTTTCTCGTAAGACTTCGGGGAACGCGAGGTGGGTGGAAATTTGTGGATCCACGCAGATTCCGGAACTTTCCACGACAGAAATGTGGGGAAAATGTGTTTTTTTTGACAATTTTTTAGGTTTGCAAGGGATTCTGGGTAACAGACCCTGGTGGGAGGCAATCAAGTCACCCCATCCTGGATTCCCCTGGGTATCTAGTTTTCAAAAATGTATAGGTTTGCTAGGTTTCCCAAGGTGCCCGCAGAGCTAGGGTTCAAAAACTACAGCTAGTCATTTTTCCAAAAAAGGGTCATTTTTCACTGCGAAATTGAGGTGTGACCAGGTTGCGTTTTGCGCTGTTTCCTGTCACGGGCACTAGGCCGACCCACACAAGTGAGGTACCGTTTTTCTTGTAAGACTTTGGGGAACGCGGGGTTGGTGGAAATTTGTGGATCCACGCAGATTCCGGAACTTTACACGACAGAAATGTGGGGAAAATGTGTTTTTTTTGACAATTTTTTAGGTTTGCAAGGGATTCTGGGTAACAGACCATGGTGGGAGGCAGTCAAGTCACCCCATCCTGGATTCCCCTGGGTGTCTAGTTTTCAAAAATGCATAGGTTTGCTAGGTTTCCCAAGGTGCCCGCAGAGCTAGGGTTCAAAAACTACAGCTAGTCATTTTTTCAAAAAAGGGTGATTTTTCACTGCGAAATTGAGGTGTGACCAGGTTGCGTTTTGCGCCGTTTCCTGTCGCGGGCACTAGGCCGACCCACACAAGTGAGGTACCGTTTTTTGCATAAGACTTTGGGGAACACGGGGTGGGTGGAAATTTGTGGATCCACGCAGATTCCGGAACTTTCCACGACAGAAATGTGTGGAAACTGTGTTTTTTTTGACAGTTTTTTAGGTTTGCAAGGGATTCTGGGTAACAGACCCTGGTGGGAGGCAGTCATGTCACCCCATCCTGGATTCCCCTGGGTGTCTAGTTTTCAAAAATGTATAGGTTTTCTAGGTTTCCCAAGGTGCCCGCAGAGCTAGGTTTCAAAAACTACAGCTAGTCATTTTTCCAAAAAAGGGTCATTTTTCACTGCGAAATTGAGGTGGGACCAGGTTGCGTTTTGCGCGTTTCCTGTCGCGGGCACTAGGCCGACCCACACAAGTGAGGTACCATTTTTCTCGTAAGACTTCGGGGAACGCGAGGTGGGTGGAAATTTGTGGATCCACGCAGGTTCCGGAACTTTCCACGACAGAAATGTGGGGAAAATGTGTTTTTTTTGACAATTTTTTAGGTTTGCAAGAGATTCTGGGTAACAGACCCTGGTGGGAGGCAATCAAGTCACCCCATCCTGGATTCCCCTGGGTGTCTAGTTTTCAAAAATGTATAGGTTTGCTAGGTTTCCCAAGGTGCCCGCAGAGCTAGGGTTCAAAAACTACAGCTAGTCATTTTTCCAAAAAAGGGTCATTTTTCACTGCGAAATTGAGGTGTGACCAGGTTGCGTTTTGCGCTGTTTCCTGTCACGGGCACTAGGCCGACCCACACAAGTGAGGTACCGTTTTTCTTGTAAGACTTTGGGGAACGCGGGGTGGGTGGAAATTTGTGGATCCACGCAGATTCCGGAACTTTCCACGACAGAAATTTGGGGAAAATGTGTTTTTTTTGACAATTTTTTAGGTTTGCAAGGGATTCTGGGTAACAGACCCTGGTGGGAGGCAGTCATGTCACCCCATCCTGGATTCCCCTGGGTGTCTAGTTTTTAAAAATGTATAGGTTTGCTAGGTTTCCCAAGGTGCCCGCAGAGCTAGGGTTCAAAAACTACAGCTAGTCATTTTTCCAAAAAAGGGTCATTTTTCACTGCGAAATTGAGGTGGGACCAGGTTGCGTTTTGCGCCGTTTCCTGTCGCGGGCACTAGGCCGACCCACATAAGTGAGGTACTGTTTTTCTCGTAAGACTTTGGGGAACGCAGGGTGGGTGAATATTTGTGGATCCACGCAGATTCCGGAACTTTCCACGACAGAAATGTGGGGAAAATGTGTTTTTTTTGACAATTTTTTAGGTTTGCAAGGGATTCTGGTTAACAGACCCTGGTGGGAGGCAGTCAAGTCACCCCATCCTGGATTCCCCTGGGTGTCTAGTTTTCAAAAATGCATAGGATTGCTAGGTTTCCCAAGGTGCCCGCAGAGCTAGGGTTCAAAAACTACAGCTAGTCATTTTTTCAAAAAAGGGTGATTTTTCACTGCGAAATTGAGGTGTGACCAGGTTGCGTTTTGCGCCGTTTCCTTTCGCGGGCACTAGGCCGACCCACACAAGTGAGGTACCGTTTTTCGCGTAAGACTTTGGGGAACACGGGGTGGGTGGAAATTTGTGGATCCACGCAGATTCCGGAACTTTCCACGACAGAAATGTGTGGAAAATGTTTTTTTTTTGACAGTTTTTTAGGTTTGCAAGGGATTCTGGGTAACAGACCCTGGTGGGAGGCAGTCATGTCACCCCATCCTGGATTCCCCTGGGTGTCTAGTTTTCAAAAATGTATAGGTTTGCTAGGTTTAGCAAGGTGCCCGCAGAGCTAGGGTTCAAAAACTACAGCTAGTCATTTTTCCAAAAAAGGGTCATTTTTCACTGCGAAATTGAGGTGTGACCAGGTTACGTTTTGCGCCATTTCCTGTCGCGGGCACTAGGCCGACCCACACAAGTGAGGTACCGTTTTTCTCGTAAGACTTTGGGGAACGCGGGGTGGGTAGAAATTTGTGGATCCACGCAGATTCCGGAACTTTCCACGACAGAAATGGGGGGAAAATGTGGTTTTTTTGACAATTGTTTAGGTTTGCAAGGGATTCTGGGTAACAGACCCTGGTGGGAGGCAGTCAAGTCACCCCATCCTGGATTCCCCTGGGTGTCTAGTTTTCAAAAATGTATAGGTTTGCTAGGTTTCCCAAGGTGCCCGCAGAGCTAGGGTTCAAAAACTACAGCTAGTCATTTTTCCAAAAAAGGGTCATTTTTCACTGCGAAATTGAGGTGGGACCAGGTTGCGTTTTGCGCCGTTTCCTGTCGCGGGCACTAGGCCGACCCACATAAGTGAGGTACCGTTTTTCTCGTAAGACTTTGGGGAACGCGGGGTGGGTGGAAATTTGTGGATCCACGCAGATTTTGGAACTTTCCATGACAGAAATGTGGGGAAAATGTGTTTTTTTGGACAATTTTTTAGGTCTTCAAGGGATTCTGGGTAACAGACCCTGGTGGGAGGCAGTCAAGTCACCCCATCCTGGATTCCCCTGGGTGTCTAGTTTTCAAAAATGTATAGGTTTGTTAGGTTTCCCAAGGTGCCCGCAGAGCTAGGGTTCAAAAATTACAGCTAGTCATTTTTCCAAAAAAGGGTCATTTTTCACTGCGAAATTGAGGTGTGACCAGGTTGCGTTTTGCGCCGTTTCCTGTCACGGGCACTAGGCCGACCCACACAAGTGAGGTACCATTTTTCTCGTAAGACTTCGGGGAACGCGAGGTGGGTGGAAATTTGTGGATCCACGCAGATTCCGGAACTTTCCACGACAGAAATGTGTGGAAAATGTGTTTTTTTTGACAGTTTTTTAGGTTTGCAAGGGATTCTGGGTAACAGACCCTGGTGGGAGGCAGTCATGTCACCCCATCCTGGATTCCCCTGGGTGTCTAGTTTTCAAAAATGTATAGGTTTGCTAGGTTTAGCAAGGTGCCCGCAGAGCTAGGGTTCAAAAACTACAGCTAGTCATTTTTCCAAAAAAGGGTCATTTTTCACTGCGAAATTGAGGTGTGACCAGGTTGCGTTTTGCACCGTTTCCTGTCACGGGCACTAGGCCGACCCACACAAGTGAGGTACCGTTTTTCTCGTAAGACTTTGGGGAACGCGGGGTGGGTGGAAATTTGTGGATCCACGCAGATTCCGGAACTTTCCACGACAGAAATGTGTGGAAAATGTGTTTTTTTTGACAGTTTTTTAGGTTTGCAAGGGATTCTGGGTAACAGACCCTGGTGGGAGGCAGTCATGTCACCCCATCCTGGATTCCCCTGGGTGTCTAGTTTTCAAAAATGTATAGGTTTGCTAGGTTTAGCAAGGTGCCCGCAGAGCTAGGGTTCAAAAACTACAGCTAGTCATTTTTCCAAAAAAGGGTCATTTTTCACTGCGAAATTGAGGTGTGACCAGGTTGCGTTTTGCGCCATTTCCTGTTGCGGGCACTAGGCCGACCCACACATGTGAGGTACCGTTTTTCTCGTAAGACTTTGGGGAACGCGGGGTGGTTGGAAATTTGTGGATCCACGCAGATTCCGGAATTTTCCACGACAGAAATGTGGGGAAAATGTGTTTTTTTTGACAATTTTTTAGGTTTGCAAGGGATTCTGGGTAACAGACCCCGGTGGGAGGCAGTCAAGTCACCCCATCCTGGATTGCCCTGGGTGTCTAGTTTTCAAAAATGTATAGGTTTGCTAGGTTTCCCAAGGTGCCCTTAGAGCTAGGGTTCAAAAACTACAGCTAGTCGTTTTTCCAAAAAAGGGTCATTTTTCACTGCGAAATTGAGGTGGGACCAGGTTGCGTTTTGCGCCGTTTCCTGTCGCGGGAACTAGGCCGACCCACATAAGTGAGGTACCGTTTTTCTCGTAAGACTTTGGGGAACGCGGGGTGGGTGGAAATTTGTGGATCCACGCAGATTCTGGAACTTTCCACGACAGAAATGTGGGGAAAATGTGTTTTTTGGACAATTTTTTAGGTTTGCAAGGGATTCTGGGTAACAGACCCTGGTGGGAGGCAGTCAAGTCACCCCATCCTGGATTCCCATGGGTGTCTAGTTTTCAAAAATGTATAGGTTTATTAGGTTTCCCAAGGTGCCCGCAGAGCTAGGGTTCAAAAACTACAGCTAGTCATTTTTCCAAAAAAGGGTCATTTTTCACTGCGAAATTGAGGTGTGACCAGGTTGCGTTTTGCGCCGTTTCCTGTCGCGGGCACTAGGCCGACCCACACAAGTGAGGTACCATTTTTCTCGTAAGACTTCGGGGAACGCGAGGTGGGTGGAAATTTGTGGATCCACGCAGATTCCGGAACTTTCCACGACAGAAATGTGGGGAAAATGTGTTTTTTTTGACAATTTTTTAGGTTTGCAAGGGATTCTGGGTAACAGACCCTGGTGGGAGGCAATCAAGTCACCCCATCCTGGATTCCCCTGGGTGTCTAGTTTTCAAAAATGTATAGGTTTGCTAGGTTTCCCAAGGTGCCCGCAGAGCTAGGGTTCAAAAACTACAGCTAGTCATTTTTCCAAAAAAGGGTCATTTTTCACTGCGAAATTGAGGTGTGACCAGGTTGCGTTTTGCGCTGTTTCCTGTCACGGGCACTAGGCCGACCCACACAAGTGAGGTACCGTTTTTCTTGTAAGACTTTGGGGAACGCGGGGTTGGTGGAAATTTGTGGATCCACGCAGATTCCGGAACTTTACACGACAGAAATGTGGGGAAAATGTGTTTTTTTTGACAATTTTTTAGGTTTGCAAGGGATTCTGGGTAACAGACCATGGTGGGAGGCAGTCAAGTCACCCCATCCTGGATTCCCCTGGGTGTCTAGTTTTCAAAAATGCATAGGTTTGCTAGGTTTCCCAAGGTGCCCGCAGAGCTAGGGTTCAAAAACTACAGCTAGTCATTTTTTCAAAAAAGGGTGATTTTTCACTGCGAAATTGAGGTGTGACCAGGTTGCGTTTTGCGCCGTTTCCTGTCGCGGGCACTAGGCCGACCCACACAAGTGAGGTACCGTTTTTCGCATAAGACTTTGGGGAACACGGGGTGGGTGGAAATTTGTGGATCCACGCAGATTCCGGAACTTTCCACGACAGAAATGTGTGGAAACTGTGTTTTTTTTGACAGTTTTTTAGGTTTGCAAGGGATTCTGGGTAACAGACCCTGGTGGGAGGCAGTCATGTCACCCCATCCTGGATTCCCCTGGGTGTCTAGTTTTCAAAAATGTATAGGTTTTCTAGGTTTCCCAAGGTGCCCGCAGAGCTAGGTTTCAAAAACTACAGCTAGTCATTTTTCCAAAAAAGGGTCATTTTTCACTGCGAAATTGAGGTGGGACCAGGTTGCGTTTTGCGCGTTTCCTGTCGCGGGCACTAGGCCGACCCACACAAGTGAGGTACCATTTTTCTCGTAAGACTTCGGGGAACGCGAGGTGGGTGGAAATTTGTGGATCCACGCAGATTCCGGAACTTTCCACGACAGAAATGTGGGGAAAATGTGTTTTTTTTGACAATTTTTTAGGTTTGCAAGAGATTCTGGGTAACAGACCCTGGTGGGAGGCAATCAAGTCACCCCATCCTGGATTCCCCTGGGTGTCTAGTTTTCAAAAATGTATAGGTTTGCTAGGTTTCCCAAGGTGCCCGCAGAGCTAGGGTTCAAAAACTACAGCTAGTCATTTTTCCAAAAAAGGGTCATTTTTCACTGCGAAATTGAGGTGTGACCAGGTTGCGTTTTGCGCTGTTTCCTGTCACGGGCACTAGGCCGACCCACACAAGTGAGGTACCGTTTTTCTTGTAAGACTTTGGGGAACGCGGGGTGGGTGGAAATTTGTGGATCCACGCAGATTCCGGAACTTTCCACGACAGAAATTTGGGGAAAATGTGTTTTTTTTGACAATTTTTTAGGTTTGCAAGGGATTCTGGGTAACAGACCCTGGTGGGAGGCAGTCATGTCACCCCATCCTGGATTCCCCTGGGTGTCTAGTTTTTAAAAATGTATAGGTTTGCTAGGTTTCCCAAGGTGCCCGCAGAGCTAGGGTTCAAAAACTACAGCTAGTCATTTTTCCAAAAAAGGGTCATTTTTCACTGCGAAATTGAGGTGGGACCAGGTTGCGTTTTGCGCCGTTTCCTGTCGCGGGCACTAGGCCGACCCACATAAGTGAGGTACTGTTTTTCTCGTAAGACTTTGGGGAACGCAGGGTGGGTGAATATTTGTGGATCCACGCAGATTCCGGAACTTTCCACGACAGAAATGTGGGGAAAATGTGTTTTTTTTGACAATTTTTTAGGTTTGCAAGGGATTCTGGTTAACAGACCCTGGTGGGAGGCAGTCAAGTCACCCCATCCTGGATTCCCCTGGGTGTCTAGTTTTCAAAAATGCATAGGTTTGCTAGGTTTCCCAAGGTGCCCGCAGAGCTAGGGTTCAAAAACTACAGCTAGTCATTTTTTCAAAAAAGGGTGATTTTTCACTGCGAAATTGAGGTGTGACCAGGTTGCGTTTTGCGCCGTTTCCTGTCGCGGGCACTAGGCCGACCCACACAAGTGAGGTACCGTTTTTCGCGTAAGACTTTGGGGAACACGGGGTGGGTGGAAATTTGTGGATCCACGCAGATTCCGGAACTTTCCACGACAGAAATGTGTGGAAAATGTGTTTTTTTTGACAGTTTTTTAGGTTTGCAAGGGATTCTGGGTAACAGACCCTGGTGGGAGGCAGTCATGTCACCCCATCCTGGATTCCCCTGGGTGTCTAGTTTTCAAAAATGTATAGGTTTGCTAGGTTTAGCAAGGTGCCCGCAGAGCTAGGGTTCAAAAACTACAGCTAGTCATTTTTCCAAAAAAGGGTCATTTTTCACTGCGAAATTGAGGTGTGACCAGGTTACGTTTTGCGCCATTTCCTGTCGCGGGCACTAGGCCGACCCACACAAGTGAGGTACCGTTTTTCTCGTAAGACTTTGGGGAACGCGGGGTGGGTAGAAATTTGTGGATCCACGCAGATTCCGGAACTTTCCACGACAGAAATGTGGGGAAAATGTGTTTTTTTTGACAATTGTTTAGGTTTGCAAGGGATTCTGGGTAACAGACCCTGGTGGGAGGCAGTCAAGTCACCCCATCCTGGATTCCCCTGGGTGTCTAGTTTTCAAAAATGTATAGGTTTGCTAGGTTTCCCAAGGTGCCCGCAGAGCTAGGGTTCAAAAACTACAGCTAGTCATTTTTCCAAAAAAGGGTCATTTTTCACTGCGAAATTGAGGTGGGACCAGGTTGCGTTTTGCGCCGTTTCCTGTCGCGGGCACTAGGCCGACCCACATAAGTGAGGTACCGTTTTTCTCGTAAGACTTTGGGGAACGCGGGGTGGGTGGAAATTTGTGGATCCACGCAGATTTTGGAACTTTCCATGACAGAAATGTGGGGAAAATGTGTTTTTTTGGACAATTTTTTAGGTCTTCAAGGGATTCTGGGTAACAGACCCTGGTGGGAGGCAGTCAAGTCACCCCATCCTGGATTCCCCTGGGTGTCTAGTTTTCAAAAATGTATAGGTTTGTTAGGTTTCCCAAGGTGCCCGCAGAGCTAGGGTTCAAAAATTACAGCTAGTCATTTTTCCAAAAAAGGGTCATTTTTCACTGCGAAATTGAGGTGTGACCAGGTTGCGTTTTGCGCCGTTTCCTGTCACGGGCACTAGGCCGACCCACACAAGTGAGGTACCATTTTTCTCGTAAGACTTCGGGGAACGCGAGGTGGGTGGAAATTTGTGGATCCACGCAGATTCCGGAACTTTCCACGACAGAAATGTGTGGAAAATGTGTTTTTTTTGACAGTTTTTTAGGTTTGCAAGGGATTCTGGGTAACAGACCCTGGTGGGAGGCAGTCAAGTCACCCCATCCTGGATTCCCCTGGGTGTCTAGTTTTCAAAAATGTATAGGTTTGCTAGGTTTAGCAAGGTGCCCGCAGAGCTAGGGTTCAAAAACTACAGCTAGTCATTTTTCCAAAAAAGGGTCATTTTTCACTGCGAAATTGAGGTGTGACCAGGTTGCGTTTTGCACCGTTTCCTGTCACGGGCACTAGGCCGACCCACACAAGTGAGGTACCGTTTTTCTCGTAAGACTTTGGGGAACGCGGGGTGGGTGGAAATTTGTGGATCCACGCAGATTCCGCGACTCTCCACGACAGAAATGTGTGGAAAATGTGTTTTTTTGGACAATTTTTTAGGTTTGCAAGGGATTCTGGGTAACAGACCCTGGTGGGAGGCAGTCAAGTCACCCCATCCTGGATTCCCCTGGGTGTCTAGTTTTCAAAAATGTATAGGTTTGTTAGGTTTCCCAAGGTGCCCGCAGAGCTAGGGTTCAAAAATTACAGCTAGTCATTTTTCCAAAAAAGGGTCATTTTTCACTGCGAAATTGAGGTGTGACCAGGTTGCGTTTTGCGCCGTTTCCTGTCACGGGCACTAGGCCGACCCACACAAGTGAGGTACCATTTTTCTCGTAAGACTTCGGGGAACGCGAGGTGGGTGGAAATTTGTGGATCCACGCAGATTCCGGAACTTTCCACGACAGAAATGTGTGGAAAATGTGTTTTTTTTGACAGTTTTTTAGGTTTGCAAGGGATTCTGGGTAACAGACCCTGGTGGGAGGCAGTCATGTCACCCCATCCTGGATTCCCCTGGGTGTCTAGTTTTCAAAAATGTATAGGTTTGCTAGGTTTAGCAAGGTGCCCGCAGAGCTAGGGTTCAAAAACTACAGCTAGTCATTTTTCCAAAAAAGGGTCATTTTTCACTGCGAAATTGAGGTGTGACCAGGTTGCGTTTTGCGCCATTTCCTGTCGCGGGCACTAGGCCGACCCACAAAAGTGAGGTACCGTTTTTCTCGTAAGACTTTGGGGAACGCGGGGTGGGTGGAAATTTGTGGATCCACACAGATTCTGGAACTTTCCACGACAGAAATGTGGGGAAAATGTGTTTTTTTGGACAATTTTTTAGGTTTGCAAGGGATTCTGAGTAACAGACCCTGGTGGGAGGCAGTCAAGTCACCCCATCCTGGATTCCCCTGGGTGTCTAGTTTTCAAAAATGTATAGGTTTGTTAGGTTTCCCAAGGTGCCCGCAGAGCTAGGGTTCAAAAACTACAGCTCGTCATTTTTCCAAAAAAGGGTCATTTTTCACTGCGAAATTGAGGTGTGACCAGGTTGCGTTTTGCGCCGTTTCCTGTCACGGGCACTAGGCCGACCCACACAAGTGAGGTACCATTTTTCTTGTAAGACTTCGGGGAACGCGAGGTGGGTGGAAATTTGTGGATCCACGCAGATTCCGGAACTTTCCACGACAGAAATGTGGGGAAAATGTGTTTTTTTTGACAATTTTTTAGGTTTACAAGGGATTCTGGGTAACAGACCCTGGTGGGAGGCAGTCAAGTCCCCCCATCCTGGATTCCCCTGGGTGTCTAGTTTTCAAAAATGTATAGGTTTGCTAGGTTTAGCAAGGTGCCCGCAGAGCTAGGGTTCAAAAACTACAGCTAGTCATTTTTCCAAAAAAGGGTCATTTTTCACTGCGAAATTGAGGTGTGACCAGGTTGCGTTTTGCGCCGTTTCCTGTCGCGGGCACTAGGCTCGACCCACACAAGTGAGGTACCATTTTTCTTGTAAGACTTTGGGGAAGGCGGGGTGGGTGGAAATTTGTGGACCCACGCAGATTCCGGAACTTTCCACGACAGAAATGTGGGGAAAATGTGGTTTTTTTGACAATTTTTTAGGTTTGCAAGGGATCCTGGGTAACAGACCCTGGTGGGAGGCAGTCAAGTCACCCCATCTTGGATTCCCCTGGGTGTCTAGTTTTAAAAAATGTATAGGCTTGTGAAGTGACCTGGTTCCAAGAGTTGAGGTGACACAGCAGACGTAGCCAGGATAGATCTTTAGTATATTTATTAAGTTAGTAAAGTCCATAGAATAGCCCCACCAGGAGCAGCCTGCTAGCTGCTCAGCCCATCCTCTCAACTGTCTCACACCACACCAACCTCCAACATTCCAGTCACGTCAACATTCCACATGGAACTCTCACACTGGCTGAGCAGCTAGTTAGAAGATACAGGAGAACAGTAATAACCTTACATGAAGATACTACAATATCTCCCTTCTTTACAATTAAAAATAAAACAAACAATACTAAAAGTTCAAAGCAATTATACACAAAATATAAACAAGAGATAAATAGTCCAAAACCCAAGGGTAAGATGCATAAACTATACCACGAAAGGGACCCAGACTATAAAACGGCAGAAAAAGGATAAGAAAAAGGATGAAAAGATGAGAATAAACTATCACCATCCTCCTCTTATAATAAGACACAAAAGAGAGCATTAAACTCACTCACTATCACCAACCTCCTCTTTTAATAAGACACAAAAAAAAACATAAACTCCCAAACAGAAATTGAAAAGACACCACATAAGACACGTATGAAAAAAACAAAGAGAATCACAATAGAAAACGACTACAGGTACTCTAAAAATTGAAGAAACATACAGGAAGAATCACTCCCAGAACAAATATACAATGGGTGGATCTCACCCGTGTATGTACTCCAAACTATGGGTGGACTGCCCCCATCTAGGTATTCCTATGTAAGTAAGACAACAAAAAACCATATCAAAATGGGACACAAACCCATAAAGCATACTGTAAATGTGAATGAACCCCATTACAAATTACATAGGTGGGACTAACACCCCCTATATACAGAGTAGATGGGACTAACACCCATTACCAATAACGTAGGTAGGACTATCACCCCCTAAACACAGAGTATATGGAACTAACACCCATTACTAATTTAATAGGTGGGACTAACACCCCCTGTACACCGACAAGTGAGTCACAGCATGACCAACACACAGAATAGTAGAGAACGTGCAGCACAAAGTGACTGATACACACTACACCAAATGAAAGTGGTACTAAATCAGAACACCAACATAAGTATGCAAAAACATTCTCACTAGTAGTGCAATAATAAACTGTGACCCGTCGGTGAGCGATCTCTCACCCGAGTAGTGAGACACTGGATACACTCTCACATAGTGCACCCCAACATGAATTTTCCATTAGATAGCATCAAAGTAAAAAACTTTGCATACACATTTAACTGACAGTAAATTGGTTCCAGATGACAGCAAACAGGCTCTGTAAACAAGGAAAGCATAAACAAGCATTGCAAAAATGCACACCCACAGTTAAAAGTACACACGAAAATTAAAAATTGCCACACACATATTGCATAGTAAGACAATAAAAAAACGAAACTTCCACCATCAGACTCCAAGTACAGGAACAGAAAGGTGTGGATGAACTTCACTCGGACGGAAAACATAAGAACATTGCAGTCAAAATCAAACTTGGCACTAGGTGGCAGCGTAACACTGGGCATTGAATACAAGAAAATACCTGAAAACAAGATTACACCATTAAGAACAATCCTACGCTGCACTCGAGAAAATAAGAGCTCCGATAACCCTTCCAAGTTTGTTCTCCCCATTTCGATAAAGAGATTTCTTCATGTGGCACTTTCATGTGGCAGTTTCTTGAAATCCTGGTGTGGAACGTGAAGAAGAAAAATGATATCCTGGAACCAGATGGTAGTCACTTTGAAAATAAAACAACTTTCGCTCACCGCTGGTGTAGAAAAAAAAACAGCCTCATCCTCATTCACTTTGAACACGACATTCTCGTCAGGCTTCAGGCTCCAAATAACTCTGTTGCAGACAACGTTAGGTGACGCCGTGCTGGGTGGTTGTAGGTGAGAATGTGCGCCCAACATTGCTGCTTAGTAAGGCAGAGACGGAGGAAAATTCTTATGCGTCACTGAACACTGAAATTCAGAGAATCCACAAGAAGGTAAGTGCGCGCGCTGAGCATGGCGCACTTTGTTATTTTAAACACCAACAGGGCGGTTGAACTTCCAAAAGTGTAGGAGACGGCTGGGGCCCGAAATATGAGTAAAAAAAATAAACTTACCCCAGAAGTCCACTAATACAACCGCAACAAGAATGGTTGAGTGACAAAAATACACCAAACAGTTACCACACCAGACTTGCTTCACTTGAAGTGCAGGGCCATGTTTAATAATCTCTGCGCCTGAAGTAGACATACACCACACCTTGATGAGAGAAAGAAGAAAGAGACAATATGTACACATTTTCTATGTTGTGCCCACATCTGGAAATAATACCTTGCGCAGCCTGTAAAAACCTGTATTATACACAGTCATTCTTCAGGCACCTCCAAAGTCGCGCCAACACCTGGCAGTAAACAGGTTTATCGCAGGACAGCTGTCCATGTGAATCTTGATGTGTGCTGCACCCATGTAGCTTGCAGACATGTAGAAAGCCATATCCAAGTACTAGACTTTCCATGCAGGCGCAGGACTTGTGGGTGTACGCACAACCACACGGTACAGCACGCTGTTGTTGGGGCTGTCCGCAATATAGGACAAACAGTACCACACAGGGATCTGGGGTTAGTAGCACTCCTCACCAGAAATACCTCTTCCGGTGACAGCTCCCCAAACACTCACTTCACGATCATCAAGTGGCCCTCCACAGTCCAACACAAAGAGACTGCAGGTACTTCTCCTACATGACTGTCACAGGGGCCAGCAGCCTTCAAAAGACACCAATCTAGGTCGCGAAGACATCCACAAGGAGGCTCTTTGACACAACACCTCGAAGTAGAAACTGGACTGAGGCAAACCTCTGTGCTGCACTAGGGAACAGCTTGCAGCTCCACTCCTCACCCCAACTGGCACACGGAGGTTTGGGCGACCGGTGTTGTGGTCACTGGTGGGGCTCACACTGCCAGGTAGTTTCACCAAATGAGGAGTTTCTTTTCTTTAAGTCAAATTTCTTCAAGTCACACAAGTTTAGTTACACACCAGTCTATTCAGGTTACACGCATGGTTTCTTTAGTCTCCAAATCGTCGCCAAATGAAGTGACCTGGTTCCAAGAGTTGAGGTGACACAGCAGACGTAGCCAGGATAGATCTTTAGTATATTTATTAAGTTAGTAAAGTCCATAGAATAGCCCCACCAGGAGCAGCCTGCTAGCTGCTCAGCCCATCCTCTCAACTGTCTCACACCACACCAACCTCCAACATTCCAGTCACGTCAACATTCCACATGGAACTCTCACACTGGCTGAGCAGCTAGTTAGAAGATACAGGAGAACAGTAATAACCTTACATGAAGATACTACAGTTTGCTAGGTTTCCCAAGGTGCCCGCAGAGGTAGGGTTCAAAAACTACAGCTAGTATTTTTCAAAAAAAGGGTCATTTTTCACTGCGAAATTGAGGTGTGACCAGGTTGGGTTTTGCGCCGTTTCCTGTTGCGGGCACTAGGTCGACCCACACAAGTGAGGTACCGTTTTTCTCGTAAGACTTTGAGGAACACGGGGTGGGTGGAAATTTGTGGATCCACGCAGATTCCGGAACTTTCCACGACAGAAATGTGGGGAAAATTTGTTTTTTTTGACATTTTTTTAGGTTTGCAAGGGATTCTGGGTAACAGACCCTGGTGGGAGGCAGTCAAGTCACCCCATCCTGGATTCCCCTGGGTGTCTAGTTTTCAAAAATGCATAGGTTTGCTAGGTTTCCCAAGGTGCCCGCAGAGCTAGGGTTCAAAAACTACAGCTAGTCATTTTTTCAAAAAAGGGTCATTTTTCACTGCGAAATTGAGGTGTGACCAGGTTGCGTTTTGCGCCGTTTCCTGTCGCGGGCACTAGGCCGACCCACACAAGTGAGGTACCGTTTTTCGCGTAAGACTTTGGGGAACGCGGGGTGGGTGGAAATTTGTGGATCCACGCAGATTCCGGAACTTTCCACGACAGAAATGTGTGGAAAATGTGTTTTTTTTGACAATTTTTTAGGTTTGCAAGGGATTCTGGGTAACAGACCCTGGTGGGAGGCAGTCAAGTCACCCCATCCTGGATTCCTCTGGGTGTCTAGTTTTCAAAAATGCATAGGTTTTCTAGGTTTCCCAAGGTGCCCGCAGAGCTAGGGTTCAAAAACTACAGCTAGTCATTTTTTCAAAAAAGGGTCATTTTTCACTGCGAAATTGAGGTGTGACCAGGTTGCGTTTTGCGCCGTTTCCTGTCGCGGGCACTAGGCCGACCCACACAAGTGAGGTACCGTTTTTTGCATAAGACTTTGGGGAACGCGGGGTGGGTGGAAATTTGTGGATCCACGAAGAGTCCGGAACTTTCCACGACAGAAATGTGTGGAAAATGTGTTTTTTTTGACAATTTTTTAGGTTTGCAAGGGATTCTGGGTAACAGACCCTGGTGGGAGGCAGTCAAGTCCCCCCATCCTGGATTCCCCTGGGTGTCTAGTTTTCAAAAATGTATAGGTTTGCTAGGTTTAGCAAGGTGCCCGCAGAGCTAGGGTTCAAAAACTACAGCTAGTGATTTTTCAAAAAAAGGGTCATTTTTCACTGCGAAATTGAGGTGTGACCAGGTTGGGTTTTGCGCCGTTTCCTGTTGCGGGCACTAGGCCGACCCACACAAGTGAGGTACCGTTTTTCTCGTAAGACTTTGGGGAACGCGGGGTAGGTGGAAATTTGTGGATCCACACAGATTCCGGAACTTTCCACGACAGAAATGTGTGGAAAATGTGTTTTTTTTGACAGCTTTTTAGGTTTGCAAGGGATTCTGGGTAACAGACCCTGGTGGGAGGCAGTCATGTCACCCCATCCTGGATTCCCCTTGGTGTCTAGTTTTCAAAAATGTATAGGTTTGCTAGGTTTAGCAAGGTGCCCGCAGAGCTAGGGTTCAAAAACTACAGCTAGTCATTTTTCCAAAAAAGGGTCATTTTTCACTGCGAAATTGAGGTGTGACCAGGTTGCGTTTTGCGCCATTTCCTGTTGCGGGCACTAGGCCGACCCACACAAGTGAGGTACCGTTTTTCTCGTAAGACTTTGGGGAACGCGGGGTGGGTGGAAATTTGTGGATCCACGCAGATTCCGGAACTTTCCACGACAGAAATGTGAGGAAAATGTGTTTTTTTTGACAATTTTTTAGGTTTGCAAGGGATTCTGGGTAACAGACCCTGGTGGGAGGCAGTCAAGTCACCCCATCCTGGATTTCCCTGGGTGTCTAGTTTTCAAAAATGTATAGGTTTGCTAGGTTTCCCAAGGTGCCCGCAGAGCTAGGGTTCAAAAACTACAGCTAGTAATTTTTCCAAAAAAGGGTCATTTTTCACTGCGAAATTGAGGTGGGACCAGGTTGCGTTTTCGCCGTTTCCTGTCGCGGGCACTAGGCCGACCCACACAAGTGAGGTACCATTTTTCTCGTAAGACTTCGGGGAACGCGAGGTGGGTGGAAATTTGTGGATCCACGCAGATTCCGGAACTTTTCACGACAGAAATGTGGGGAAAATGTGTTTTTTTTGACAATTTTTTAGGTTTGCAAGGGATTCTGGGTAACAGACCCTGGTGGGAGGCAATCAAGTCACCCCATCCTGGATTCCCCTGGGTGTCTAGTTTTCAAAAATGTATAGGTTTGCTAGGTTTCCCAAGGTGCCCGCAGAGCTAGGGTTCAAAAACTACAGCTAGTCATTTTTCCAAACAAGGGTCATTTTTCACTGCGAAATTGAGGTGTGACCAGGTTGCGTTTTGCGCCGTTTCCTGTCACGGGCACTAGGCCGACCCACACAAGTGAGGTACCGTTTTTCTCGTAAGACGTTGGGGAACGCGGGGTGGGTGGAAATTTGTGGATCCACGCAGATTCCGGAACTTTCCACGACAGAAATTTGGGGAAAATGTGTTTTTTTTGACAATTTTTTAGGTTTGCAAGGGATTCTGGGTAACAGACCGTGGTGGGAGGCAGTCAAGTCACCCCATCCTGGATTCCCCTGGGTGTCTAGTTTTCAAAAATGTATAGGTTTGCTAGGTTTCCCAAGGTGCCCGCAGAGGTAGGGTTCAAAAACTACAGCTAGTCATTTTTCCAAAAAAGGGTCATTTTTCACTGCGAAATTGAGGTGGGACCAGGTTGCGTTTTGCGCCGTTTCCTGTCGCGGGCACTATGCCGACCCACATAAGTGAGGTACTGTTTTTCTCGTAAGACTTTGGGGAACGCGGGGTGGGTGGAAATATGTGGATCCACGCAGATTCCGGAACTTTCCACGACAGAAATGTGGGGAAAATGTGTTTTTTTTGACTATTTTTTAGGTTTGCAAGGGATTCTGGGTAACAGACCCTGGTGGGAGGCAGTCATGTCACCCCATCCTGGATTCCCCTGGGTGTCTAGTTTTCAAAAATGTATAGGTTTGCTAGGTTTAGCAAGGTGCCCGCAGAGCTAGGGTTCAAAAACTACAGCTAGTCATTTTTCCAAAAAAGGGTCATTTTTCACTGCGAAATTGAGGTGTGACCAGGTTGCGTTTTGCGCCATTTCCTGTCGCGGGCACTAGGCCGACCCACACAAGTGAGGTACCATTTTTCTCGTAAGACTTTGGGGAACGCGGGGTGGGTGGAAATTTGTGGATCCACGCAGATTCTGGAACTTTCCACGACAGAAATGTGGGGAAAATGTGTTTTTTTGGACAATTTTTTAGATTTGCAAGGGATTCTGGGTAACAGACCCTGGTGGGAGGCAGTCAAGTCACCCCATCCTGGATTCCCCTGGGTGTCTAGTTTTCAAAAATGTATAGGTTTGTTAGGTTTCCCAAGGTGCCCGCAGAGCTAGGGTTCAAAAACTACAGCTCGTCATTTTTCCAAAAAAGGGTCATTTTTCACTGCGAAATTGAGGTGTGACCAGGTTGCGTTTTGCGCCGTTTCCTGTCGCGGGCACTAGGCCGACCCACACAAGTGAGGTACCATTTTTCTTGTAAGACTTCGGGGAACGCGAGGTGGGTGGAAATTTGTGGATCCACGCAGATTCCGGAACTTTCCACGACAGAAATGTGGGGAAAATGTGTTTTTTTTGACAATTTTTTAGGTTTGCAAGGGATTCTGGGTAACAGACCCTGGTGGGAGGCAGTCAAGTCCCCCCATCCTGGATTCCCCTGGGTGTCTAGTTTTCAAAAATGTATAGGTTTGCTAGGTTTAGCAAGGTGCCCGCAGAGCTAGGGTTCAAAAACTACAGCGTCATTTTTCCAAAAAAGGGTCATTTTTCACTGCGAAATTGAGGTGTGACCAGGTTGCGTTTTGCGCCGTTTCCTGTCGCGGGCACTAGGCTCGACCCACACAAGTGAGGTACCATTTTTCTTGTAAGACTTTGGGGAAGGCGGGGTGGGTGGAAATTTGTGGACCCACGCAGATTCCGGAACTTTCCACGACAGAAATGAGGGGAAAATGTGTTTTTTTTGACAATTTTTTAGGTTTGCAAGGGATCCTGGGTAACAGACCCTGGTGGGAGGCAGTCAAGTCACCCCATCTTGGATTCCCCTGGGTGTCTAGTTTTAAAAAATGTATAGGTTTTTGAAGTGACCTGGTTCCAAGAGTTGAGGTGACACAGCAGACGTAGCCAGGATAGATCTTTAGTATATTTATTAAGTTAGTAAAGTCCATAGAATAGCCCCACCAGGAGCAGCCTGCTAGCTGCTCAGCCCATCCTCTCAACTGTCTCACACCACACCAACCTCCAACATTCCAGTCACGTCAACATTCCACATGGAACTCTCACACTGGCTGAGCAGCTAGTTAGAAGATACAGGAGAACAGTAATAACCTTACATGAAGATACTACAATATCTCCCTTCTTTACAATTAAAAATAAAACAAACAATACTAAAAGTTCAAAGCAATTATACACAAAATATAAACAAGAGATAAATAGTCCAAAACCCAAGGGTAAGATGCATAAACTATACCACGAAAGGGACCCAGACTATAAAACGGCAGAAAAAGGATAAGAAAAAGGATGAAAAGATGAGAATAAACTATCACCATCCTCCTCTTATAATAAGACACAAAAGAGAGCATTAAACTCACTCACTATCACCAACCTCCTCTTTTAATAAGACACAAAAAAAAACATAAACTCCCAAACAGAAATTGAAAAGACACCACATAAGACACGTATGAAAAAAACAAAGAGAATCACAATAGAAAACGACTACAGGTACTCTAAAAATTGAAGAAACATACAGGAAGAATCACTCCCAGAACAAATATACAATGGGTGGATCTCACCCGTGTATGTACTCCAAACTATGGGTGGACTGCCCCCATCTAGGTATTCCTATGTAAGTAAGACAACAAAAAACCATATCAAAATGGGACACAAACCCATAAAGCATACTGTAAATGTGAATGAACCCCATTACAAATTACATAGGTGGGACTAACACCCCCTATATACAGAGTAGATGGGACTAACACCCATTACCAATAACGTAGGTAGGACTATCACCCCCTAAACACAGAGTATATGGGACTAACACCCATTAACAATAACATAGGTGGGACTAACACCCCCTAAACACTAAGTATATGGAACTAACACCCATTACTAATTTAATAGGTGGGACTAACACCCCCTGTACACCGACAAGTGAGTCACAGCATGACCAACACACAGAATAGTAGAGAACGTGCAGCACAAAGTGACTGATACACACTACACCAAATGAAAGTGGTACTAAATCAGAACACCAACATAAGTATGCAAAAACATTCTCACTAGTAGTGCAATAATAAACTGTGACCCGCCGGTGAGCGATCTCTCACCCGAGTAGTGAGACACTGGATACACTCTCACATAGTGCACCCCAACATGAATTTTCCATTAGATAGCATCAAAGTAAAAAACTTTTCATACACATTTAACTGACAGTAAATTGGTTCCAGATGACAGCAAACAGGCTCTGTAAACAAGGAAAGCATAAACAAGCATTGCAAAAATGCACACCCACAGTTAAATGTACACACGAAAATTAAAAATTGCCACACACATATTGCATAGTAAGACAATAAAAAAACGAAACTTCCACCATCAGACTCCAAGTACAGGAACAGAAAGGTGTGGATGAACTTCACTCGGACGGAAAACATAAGAACATTGCAGTCAAAATCAAACTTAGCACTAGGTGGCAGCGTAACACTGGGCATTGAATACAAGAAAATACCTGAAAACAAGATTACACCATTAAGAACAATCCTACGCTGCACTCGAGAAAATAAGAGCTCCGATAACCCTTCCAAGTTTGTTCTCCCCATTTCGATAAAGAGATTTCTTCATGTGGCACTTTCATGTGGCAGTTTCTTGAAATCCTGGTGTGGAACGTGAAGAAGAAAAATGATATCCTGGAACCAGATGGTAGTCACTTTGAAAATAAAACAACTTTCGCTCACCGCTGGTGTAGAAAAAAAAACAGCCTCATCCTCATTCACTTTGAACACGACATTCTCGTCAGGCTTCAGGCTCCAAATAACTCTGTTGCAGACAACGTTAGGTGACGCCGTGCTGGGTGGTTGTAGGTGAGAATGTGCGCCCAACATTGTTGCTTAGTAAGGCAGAGACGGAGGAAAATTCTTATGCGTCACTGAACACTGAAATTCAGAGAATCCACAAGAAGGTAAGTGCGTGCGCTGAGCATGGCGCACTTTGTTATTTTAAACACCAACAGGGCGGTTGAACTTCCAAAAGTGTAGGAGACGGCTGGGGCCCAAAATATGAGTAAAAAAAATAAACTTACCCCAGAAGTCCACTAATACAACCGCAACAAGAATGGTTGAGTGACAAAAATACACCAAACAGTTACCACACCAGACTTGCTTCACTTGAAGTGCAGGGCCATGTTTAATAATCTCTGCGCCTGAAGTAGACATACACCACACCTTGATGAGAGAAAGAAGAAAGAGACAATATGTACACATTTTCTATGTTGTGCCCACATCTGGAAATAATACCTTGCGCAGCCTGTAAAAACCTGTATTATACACAGTCATTCTTCAGGCACCTCCAAAGTCGCGCCAACACCTGGCAGTAGACAGGTTTATCGCAGGACAGCTGTCCATGTGAATCTTGATGTGTGCTGCACCCATGTAGCTTGCAGACATGTAGAAAGCCATATCCAAGTACTAGACTTTCCATGCAGGCGCAGGACTTGTGGGTGTACGCACAACCACACGGTACAGCACGCTGTTGTTGGGGCTGTCCGCAATATAGGACAAACAGTACCACACAGGGATCTGGGGTTAGTAGCACTCCTCACCAGAAATACCTCTTCCGGTGACAGCTCCCCAAACACTCACTTCACGATCATCAAGTGGCCCTCCACAGTCCAACACAAAGAGACTGCAGGTACTTCTCCTACACGACTGTCACAGGGGCCAGCAGCCTTCAAAAGACACCAATCTTGGTCGCGAAGACATCCACAAGGAGGCTCTTTGACACAACACCTCGAAGTAGAAACTGGACTGAGGCAAACCTCTGTGCTGCACTAGGGAACAGCTTGCAGCTCCACTCCTCACCCCAACTGGCACACGGAGGTTTGGGCGACCGGTGTTGTGGTCACTGGTGGGGCTCACACTGCCAGGTAGTTTCACCAAATGAGGAGTTTCTTTTCTTTAAGTCAAATTTCTTCAAGTCACACAAGTTTAGTTACACACCAGTCTATTCAGGTTACACGCATGGTTTCTTTAGTCTCCAAATCGTCGCCAAATGAAGTGACCTGGTTCCAAGAGTTGAGGTGACACAGCAGACGTAGCCAGGATAGATCTTTAGTATATTTATTAAGTTAGTAAAGTCCATAGAATAGCCCCACCAGGAGCAGCCTGCTAGCTGCTCAGCCCATCCTCTCAACTGTCTCACACCACACCAACCTCCAACATTCCAGTCACGTCAACATTCCACATGGAACTCTCACACTGGCTGAGCAGCTAGTTAGAAGATACAGGAGAACAGTAATAACCTTACATGAAGATACTACAGTTTGCTAGGTTTCCCAAGGTGCCCGCAGAGGTAGGGTTCAAAAACTACAGCTAGTATTTTTCAAAAAAAGGGTCATTTTTCACTGCGAAATTGAGGTGTGACCAGGTTGGGTTTTGCGCCGTTTCCTGTTGCGGGCACTAGGTCGACCCACACAAGTGAGGTACCGTTTTTCTCGTAAGACTTTGAGGAACACGGGGTGGGTGGAAATTTGTGGATCCACGCAGATTCCGGAACTTTCCACGACAGAAATGTGGGGAAAATTTGTTTTTTTTGACATTTTTTTAGGTTTGCAAGGGATTCTGGGTAACAGACCCTGGTGGGAGGCAGTCAAGTCACCCCATCCTGGATTCCCCTGGGTGTCTAGTTTTCAAAAATGCATAGGTTTGCTAGGTTTCCCAAGGTGCCCGCAGAGCTAGGGTTCAAAAACTACAGCTAGTCATTTTTTCAAAAAAGGGTCATTTTTCACTGCGAAATTGAGGTGTGACCAGGTTGCGTTTTGCGCCGTTTCCTGTCGCAGGCACTAGGCCGACCCACACAAGTGAGGTACCGTTTTTCGCGTAAGACTTTGGGGAACGCGGGGTGGGTGGAAATTTGTGGATCCACGCAGATTCCGGAACTTTCCACGACAGAAATGTGTGGAAAATGTGGTTTTTTTGACAATTTTTTAGGTTTGCAAGGGATTCTGGGTAACAGACCCAGGTGGGAGGCAGTCAAGTCACCCCATCCTGGATTCCCCTGGGTGTCTAGTTTTCAAAAATGCATAGGTTTTCTAGGTTTCCCAAGGTGCCCGCAGAGCTAGGGTTCAAAAACTACAGCTAGTCATTTTTTCAAAAAAGGGTCATTTTTCACTGCGAAATTGAGGTGTGACCAGGTTGCGTTTTGCGCCGTTTCCTGTCGCGGGCACTAGGCCGACCCACACAAGTGAGGTACCGTTTTTCGCATAAGACTTTGGGGAACGCGGGGTGGGTGGAAATTTGTGGATCCACGAAGAGTCCGGAACTTTCCACGACAGAAATGTGTGGAAAATGTGGTTTTTTTGACAATTTTTTAGGTTTGCAAGGGATTCTGGGTAACAGACCCTGGTGGGAGGCAGTCAAGTCCCCCCATCCTGGATTCCCCTGGGTGTCTAGTTTTCAAAAATGTATAGGTTTGCTAGGTTTAGCAAGGTGCCCGCAGAGCTAGGGTTCAAAAACTACAGCTAGTCATTTTTCCAAAAAAGGGTCATTTTTCACTGCGAAATTGAGGTGTGACCAGGTTGCGTTTTGCGCCGTTTCCTGTCGCGGGCACTAGGCTCGACCCACACAAGTGAGGTACCATTTTTCTTGTAAGACTTTGGGGAAGGCGGGGTGGGTGGAAATTTGTGGACCCACGCAGATTCCGGAACTTTCCACGACAGAAATGTGGGGAAAATGTGGTTTTTTTGACAATTTTTTAGGTTTGCAAGGGATCCTGGGTAACAGACCCTGGTGGGAGGCAGTCAAGTCACCCCATCTTGGATTCCCCTGGGTGTCTAGTTTTAAAAAATGTATAGGCTTGTGAAGTGACCTGGTTCCAAGAGTTGAGGTGACACAGCAGACTTAGCCAGGATAGATCTTTAGTATATTTATTAAGTTAGTAAAGTCCATAGAATAGCCCCACCAGGAGCAGCCTGCTAGCTGCTCAGCCCATCCTCTCAACTGTCTCACACCACACCAACCTCCAACATTCCAGTCACGTCAACATTCCACATGGAACTCTCACACTGGCTGAGCAGCTAGTTAGAAGATACAGGAGAACAGTAATAACCTTACATGAAGATACTACAATATCTCCCTTCTTTACAATTAAAAATAAAACAAACAATACTAAAAGTTCAAAGCAATTATACACAAAATATAAACAAGAGATAAATAGTCCAAAACCCAAGGGTAAGATGCATAAACTATACCACGAAAGGGACCCAGACTATAAAACGGCAGAAAAAGGATAAGAAAAAGGATGAAAAGATGAGAATAAACTATCACCATCCTCCTCTTATAATAAGACACAAAAGAGAGCATTAAACTCACTCACTATCACCAACCTCCTCTTTTAATAAGACACAAAAAAAAACATAAACTCCCAAACAGAAATTGAAAAGACACCACATAAGACACGTATGAAAAAAACAAAGAGAATCACAATAGAAAACGACTACAGGTACTCTAAAAATTGAAGAAACATACAGGAAGAATCACTCCCAGAACAAATATACAATGGGTGGATCTCACCCGTGTATGTACTCCAAACTATGGGTGGACTGCCCCCATCTAGGTATTCCTATGTAAGTAAGACAACAAAAAACCATATCAAAATGGGACACAAACCCATAAAGCATACTGTAAATGTGAATGAACCCCATTACAAATTACATAGGTGGGACTAACACCCCCTATATACAGAGTAGATGGGACTAACACCCATTACCAATAACGTAGGTAGGACTATCACCCCCTAAACACAGAGTATATGGAACTAACACCCATTACTAATTTAATAGGTGGGACTAACACCCCCTGTACACCGACAAGTGAGTCACAGCATGACCAACACACAGAATAGTAGAGAACGTGCAGCACAAAGTGACTGATACACACTACACCAAATGAAAGTGGTACTAAATCAGAACACCAACATAAGTATGCAAAAACATTCTCACTAGTAGTGCAATATTAAACTGTGACCCGCCGGTGAGCGATCTCTCACCCGAGTAGTGAGACACTGGATACACTCTCACATAGTGCACCCCAACATGAATTTTCCATTAGATAGCATCAAAGTAAAAAACTTTGCATACACATTTAACTGACAGTAAATTGGTTCCAGATGACAGCAAACAGGCTCTGTAAACAAGGAAAGCATAAACAAGCATTGCAAAAATGCACACCCACAGTTAAAAGTACACACGAAAATTAAAAATTGCCACACACATATTGCATAGTAAGACAATAAAAAAACGAAACTTCCACCATCAGACTCCAAGTACAGGAACAGAAAGGTGTGGATGAACTTCACTCGGACGGAAAACATAAGAACATTGCAGTCAAAATCAAACTTGGCACTAGGTGGCAGCGTAACACTGGGCATTGAATACAAGAAAATACCTGAAAACAAGATTACACCATTAAGAACAATCCTACGCTGCACTCGAGAAAATAAGAGCTCCGATAACCCTTCCAAGTTTGTTCTCCCCATTTCGATAAAGAGATTTCTTCATGTGGCACTTTCATGTGGCAGTTTCTTGAAATCCTGGTGTGGAACGTGAAGAAGAAAAATGATATCCTGGAACCAGATGGTAGTCACTGAAAATAAAACAACTTTCGCTCACCGCTGGTGTAGAAAAAAAAACAGCCTCATCCTCATTCACTTTGAACACGACATTCTCGTCAGGCTTCAGGCTCCAAATAACTCTGTTGCAGACAACGTTAGGTGACGCCGTGCTGGGTGGTTGTAGGTGAGAATGTGCGCCCAACATTGCTGCTTAGTAAGGCAGAGACGGAGGAAAATTCTTATGCGTCACTGAACACTGAAATTCAGAGAATCCACAAGAAGGTAAGTGCGCGCGCTGAGCATGGCGCACTTTGTTATTTTAAACACCAACAGGGCGGTTGAACTTCCAAAAGTGTAGGAGACGGCTGGGGCCCAAAATATGAGTAAAAAAAATAAACTTACCCCAGAAGTCCACTAATACAACCGCAACAAGAATGGTTGAGTGACAAAAATACACCAAACAGTTACCACACCAGACTTGCTTCACTTGAAGTGCAGGGCCATGTTTAATAATCTCTGCGCCTGAAGTAGACATACACCACACCTTGATGAGAGAAAGAAGAAAGAGACAATATGTACACATTTTCTATGTTGTGCCCACATCTGGAAATAATACCTTGCGCAGCCTGTAAAAACCTGTATTATACACAGTCATTCTTCAGGCACCTCCAAAGTCGCGCCAACACCTGGCAGTAGACAGGTTTATCGCAGGACAGCTGTCCATGTGAATCTTGATGTGTGCTGCACCCATGTAGCTTGCAGACATGTAGAAAGCCATATCCAAGTACTAGACTTTCCATGCAGGCGCAGGACTTGTGGGTGTACGCACAACCACACGGTACAGCACGCTGTTGTTGGGGCTGTCCGCAATATAGGACAAACAGTACCACACAGGGATCTGGGGTTAGTAGCACTCCTCACCAGAAATACCTCTTCCGGTGACAGCTCCCCAAACACTCACTTCACGATCATCAAGTGGCCCTCCACAGTCCAACACAAAGAGACTGCAGGTACTTCTCCTACATGACTGTCACAGGGGCCAGCAGCCTTCAAAAGACACCAATCTTGGTCGCGAAGACATCCACAAGGAGGCTCTTTGACACAACACCTCGAAGTAGAAACTGGACTGAGGCAAACCTCTGTGCTGCACTAGGGAACAGCTTGCAGCTCCACTCCTCACCCCAACTGGCACACGGAGGTTTGGGCGACCGGTGTTGTGGTCACTGGTGGGGCTCACACTGCCAGGTAGTTTCACCAAATGAGGAGTTTCTTTTCTTTAAGTCAAATTTCTTCAAGTCACACAAGTTTAGTTACACACCAGTCTATTCAGGTTACACGCATGGTTTCTTTAGTCTCCAAATCGTCGCCAAATGAAGTGACCTGGTTCCAAGAGTTGAGGTGACACAGCAGACGTAGCCAGGATAGATCTTTAGTATATTTATTAAGTTAGTAAAGTCCATAGAATAGCCCCACCAGGAGCAGCCTGCTAGCTGCTCAGCCCATCCTCTCAACTGTCTCACACCACACCAACCTCCAACATTCCAGTCACGTCAACATTCCACATGGAACTCTCACACTGGCTGAGCAGCTAGTTAGAAGATACAGGAGAACAGTAATAACCTTACATGAAGATACTACAGTTTGCTAGGTTTCCCAAGGTGCCCGCAGAGGTAGGGTTCAAAAACTACAGCTAGTATTTTTCAAAAAAAGGGTCATTTTTCACTGCGAAATTGAGGTGTGACCAGGTTGGGTTTTGCGCCGTTTCCTGTTGCGGGCACTAGGTCGACCCACACAAGTGAGGTACCGTTTTTCTCGTAAGACTTTGAGGAACACGGGGTGGGAGGAAATTTGTGGATCCACGCAGATTCCGGAACTTTCCACGACAGAAATGTGGGGAAAATTTGTTTTTTTTGACATTTTTTTAGGTTTGCAAGGGATTCTGGGTAACAGACCCTGGTGGGAGGCAGTCAAGTCACCCCATCCTGGATTCCCCTGGGTGTCTAGTTTTCAAAGATGCATAGGTTTGCTAGGTTTCCCAAGGTGCCCGCAGAGCTAGGGTTCAAAAACTACAGCTAGTCATTTTTTCAAAAAAGGGTCATTTTTCACTGCGAAATTGAGGTGTGACCAGGTTGCGTTTTGCGCCGTTTCCTGTCGCGGGCACTAGGCCGACCCACACAAGTGAGGTACCGTTTTTCGCGTAAGACTTTGGGGAACGCGGGGTGGGTGGAAATTTGTGGATCCACGCAGATTCCGGAACTTTCCACGACAGAAATGTGTGGAAAATGTGTTTTTTTTGACAATTTTTTAGGTTTGCAAGGGATTCTGGGTAACAGACCCTGGTGGGAGGCAGTCAAGTCACCCCATCCTGGATTCCTCTGGGTGTCTAGTTTTCAAAAATGCATAGGTTTTCTAGGTTTCCCAAGGTGCCCGCAGAGCTAGGGTTCAAAAACTAAAGCTAGTCATTTTTTCAAAAAAGGGTCATTTTTCACTGCGAAATTGAGGTGTGACCAGGTTGCGTTTTGCGCCGTTTCCTGTCGCGGGCACTAGGCCGACCCACACAAGTGAGGTACCGTTTTTTGCATAAGACTTTGGGGAACGCGGGGTGGGTGGAAATTTGTGGATCCACGAAGAGTCCGGAACTTTCCACGACAGAAATGTGTGGAAAATGTGTTTTTTTTGACAATTTTTTAGGTTTGCAAGGGATTCTGGGTAACAGACCCTGGTGGGAGGCAGTCAAGTCCCCCCATCCTGGATTCCCCTGGGTGTCTAGTTTTCAAAAATGTATAGGTTTGCTAGGTTTAGCAAGGTGCCCGCAGAGCTAGGGTTCAAAAACTACAGCTAGTGATTTTTCAAAAAAAGGGTCATTTTTCACTGCGAAATTGAGGTGTGACCAGGTTGGGTTTTGCGCCGTTTCCTGTTGCGGGCACTAGGCCGACCCACACAAGTGAGGTACCGTTTTTCTCGTAAGACTTTGGGGAACGCGGGGTAGGTGGAAATTTGTGGATCCACACAGATTCCGGAACTTTCCACGACAGAAATGTGTGGAAAATGTGTTTTTTTTGACAGCTTTTTAGGTTTGCAAGGGATTCTGGGTAACAGACCCTGGTGGGAGGCAGTCATGTCACCCCATCCTGGATTCCCCTTGGTGTCTAGTTTTCAAAAATGTATAGGTTTGCTAGGTTTAGCAAGGTGCCCGCAGAGCTAGGGTTCAAAAACTACAGCTAGTCATTTTTCCAAAAAAGGGTCATTTTTCACTGCGAAATTGAGGTGTGACCAGGTTGCGTTTTGCGCCATTTCCTGTTGCGGGCACTAGGCCGACCCACACAAGTGAGGTACCGTTTTTCTCGTAAGACTTTGGGGAACGCGGGGTGGGTGGAAATTTGTGGATCCACGCAGATTCCGGAACTTTCCACGACAGAAATGTGAGGAAAATGTGTTTTTTTTGACAATTTTTTAGGTTTGCAAGGGATTCTGGGTAACAGACCCTGGTGGGAGGCAGTCAAGTCACCCCATCCTGGATTCCCCTGGGTGTCTAGTTTTCAAAAATGTATAGGTTTGCTAGGTTTCCCAAGGTGCCCGCAGAGCTAGGGTTCAAAAACTACAGCTAGTCATTTTTCCAAAAAAGGGTCATTTTTCACTGCGAAATTGAGGTGGGACCAGGTTGCGTTTTCGCCGTTTCCTGTCGCGGGCACTAGGCCGACCCACACAAGTGAGGTACCATTTTTCTCGTAAGACTTCGGGGAACGCGAGGTGGGTGGAAATTTGTGGATCCACGCAGATTCCGGAACTTTCCACGACAGAAATGTGGGGAAAATGTGTTTTTTTTGACAATTTTTTAGGTTTGCAAGGGATTCTGGGTAACAGACCCTGGTGGGAGGCAATCAAGTCACCCCATCCTGGATTCCCCTGGGTGTCTAGTTTTCAAAAATGTATAGGTTTGCTAGGTTTCCCAAGGTGCCCGCAGAGCTAGGGTTCAAAAACTACAGCTAGTCATTTTTCCAAACAAGGGTCATTTTTCACTGCGAAATTGAGGTGTGACCAGGTTGCGTTTTGCGCCGTTTCCTGTCGCGGGCACTAGGCCGACCCACACAAGTGAGGTACCGTTTTTCGCATAAGACTTTGGGGAACGCGGGGTGGGTGGAAATTTGTGGATCCACGAAGAGTCCGGAACTTTCCACGACAGAAATGTGTGGAAAATGTGGTTTTTTTGACAATTTTTTAGGTTTGCAAGGGATTCTGGGTAACAGACCCTGGTGGGAGGCAGTCAAGTCCCCCCATCCTGGATTCCCCTGGGTGTCTAGTTTTCAAAAATGTATAGGTTTGCTAGGTTTAGCAAGGTGCCCGCAGAGCTAGGGTTCAAAAACTACAGCTAGTCATTTTTCCAAAAAAGGGTCATTTTTCACTGCGAAATTGAGGTGTGACCAGGTTGCGTTTTGCGCCGTTTCCTGTCGCGGGCACTAGGCTCGACCCACACAAGTGAGGTACCATTTTTCTTGTAAGACTTTGGGGAAGGCGGGGTGGGTGGAAATTTGTGGACCCACGCAGATTCCGGAACTTTCCACGACAGAAATGTGGGGAAAATGTGGTTTTTTTGACAATTTTTTAGGTTTGCAAGGGATCCTGGGTAACAGACCCTGGTGGGAGGCAGTCAAGTCACCCCATCTTGGATTCCCCTGGGTGTCTAGTTTAAAAAAATGTATAGGCTTGTGAAGTGACCTGGTTCCAAGAGTTGAGGTGACACAGCAGACTTAGCCAGGATAGATCTTTAGTATATTTATTAAGTTAGTAAAGTCCATAGAATAGCCCCACCAGGAGCAGCCTGCTAGCTGCTCAGCCCATCCTCTCAACTGTCTCACACCACACCAACCTCCAACATTCCAGTCACGTCAACATTCCACATGGAACTCTCACACTGGCTGAGCAGCTAGTTAGAAGATACAGGAGAACAGTAATAACCTTACATGAAGATACTACAATATCTCCCTTCTTTACAATTAAAAATAAAACAAACAATACTAAAAGTTCAAAGCAATTATACACAAAATATAAACAAGAGATAAATAGTCCAAAACCCAAGGGTAAGATGCATAAACTATACCACGAAAGGGACCCAGACTATAAAACGGCAGAAAAAGGATAAGAAAAAGGATGAAAAGATGAGAATAAACTATCACCATCCTCCTCTTATAATAAGACACAAAAGAGAGCATTAAACTCACTCACTATCACCAACCTCCTCTTTTAATAAGACACAAAAAAAAACATAAACTCCCAAACAGAAATTGAAAAGACACCACATAAGACACGTATGAAAAAAACAAAGAGAATCACAATAGAAAACGACTACAGGTACTCTAAAAATTGAAGAAACATACAGGAAGAATCACTCCCAGAACAAATATACAATGGGTGGATCTCACCCGTGTATGTACTCCAAACTATGGGTGGACTGCCCCCATCTAGGTATTCCTATGTAAGTAAGACAACAAAAAACCATATCAAAATGGGACACAAACCCATAAAGCATACTGTAAATGTGAATGAACCCCATTACAAATTACATAGGTGGGACTAACACCCCCTATATACAGAGTAGATGGGACTAACACCCATTACCAATAACGTAGGTAGGACTATCACCCCCTAAACACAGAGTATATGGAACTAACACCCATTACTAATTTAATAGGTGGGACTAACACCCCCTGTACACCGACAAGTGAGTCACAGCATGACCAACACACAGAATAGTAGAGAACGTGCAGCACAAAGTGACTGATACACACTACACCAAATGAAAGTGGTACTAAATCAGAACACCAACATAAGTATGCAAAAACATTCTCACTAGTAGTGCAATATTAAACTGTGACCCGCCGGTGAGCGATCTCTCACCCGAGTAGTGAGACACTGGATACACTCTCACATAGTGCACCCCAACATGAATTTTCCATTAGATAGCATCAAAGTAAAAAACTTTGCATACACATTTAACTGACAGTAAATTGGTTCCAGATGACAGCAAACAGGCTCTGTAAACAAGGAAAGCATAAACAAGCATTGCAAAAATGCACACCCACAGTTAAAAGTACACACGAAAATTAAAAATTGCCACACACATATTGCATAGTAAGACAATAAAAAAACGAAACTTCCACCATCAGACTCCAAGTACAGGAACAGAAAGGTGTGGATGAACTTCACTCGGACGGAAAACATAAGAACATTGCAGTCAAAATCAAACTTGGCACTAGGTGGCAGCGTAACACTGGGCATTGAATACAAGAAAATACCTGAAAACAAGATTACACCATTAAGAACAATCCTACGCTGCACTCGAGAAAATAAGAGCTCCGATAACCCTTCCAAGTTTGTTCTCCCCATTTCGATAAAGAGATTTCTTCATGTGGCACTTTCATGTGGCAGTTTCTTGAAATCCTGGTGTGGAACGTGAAGAAGAAAAATGATATCCTGGAACCAGATGGTAGTCACTGAAAATAAAACAACTTTCGCTCACCGCTGGTGTAGAAAAAAAAACAGCCTCATCCTCATTCACTTTGAACACGACATTCTCGTCAGGCTTCAGGCTCCAAATAACTCTGTTGCAGACAACGTTAGGTGACGCCGTGCTGGGTGGTTGTAGGTGAGAATGTGCGCCCAACATTGCTGCTTAGTAAGGCAGAGACGGAGGAAAATTCTTATGCGTCACTGAACACTGAAATTCAGAGAATCCACAAGAAGGTAAGTGCGCGCGCTGAGCATGGCGCACTTTGTTATTTTAAACACCAACAGGGCGGTTGAACTTCCAAAAGTGTAGGAGACGGCTGGGGCCCAAAATATGAGTAAAAAAAATAAACTTACCCCAGAAGTCCACTAATACAACCGCAACAAGAATGGTTGAGTGACAAAAATACACCAAACAGTTACCACACCAGACTTGCTTCACTTGAAGTGCAGGGCCATGTTTAATAATCTCTGCGCCTGAAGTAGACATACACCACACCTTGATGAGAGAAAGAAGAAAGAGACAATATGTACACATTTTCTATGTTGTGCCCACATCTGGAAATAATACCTTGCGCAGCCTGTAAAAACCTGTATTATACACAGTCATTCTTCAGGCACCTCCAAAGTCGCGCCAACACCTGGCAGTAGACAGGTTTATCGCAGGACAGCTGTCCATGTGAATCTTGATGTGTGCTGCACCCATGTAGCTTGCAGACATGTAGAAAGCCATATCCAAGTACTAGACTTTCCATGCAGGCGCAGGACTTGTGGGTGTACGCACAACCACACGGTACAGCACGCTGTTGTTGGGGCTGTCCGCAATATAGGACAAACAGTACCACACAGGGATCTGGGGTTAGTAGCACTCCTCACCAGAAATACCTCTTCCGGTGACAGCTCCCCAAACACTCACTTCACGATCATCAAGTGGCCCTCCACAGTCCAACACAAAGAGACTGCAGGTACTTCTCCTACATGACTGTCACAGGGGCCAGCAGCCTTCAAAAGACACCAATCTTGGTCGCGAAGACATCCACAAGGAGGCTCTTTGACACAACACCTCGAAGTAGAAACTGGACTGAGGCAAACCTCTGTGCTGCACTAGGGAACAGCTTGCAGCTCCACTCCTCACCCCAACTGGCACACGGAGGTTTGGGCGACCGGTGTTGTGGTCACTGGTGGGGCTCACACTGCCAGGTAGTTTCACCAAATGAGGAGTTTCTTTTCTTTAAGTCAAATTTCTTCAAGTCACACAAGTTTAGTTACACACCAGTCTATTCAGGTTACACGCATGGTTTCTTTAGTCTCCAAATCGTCGCCAAATGAAGTGACCTGGTTCCAAGAGTTGAGGTGACACAGCAGACGTAGCCAGGATAGATCTTTAGTATATTTATTAAGTTAGTAAAGTCCATAGAATAGCCCCACCAGGAGCAGCCTGCTAGCTGCTCAGCCCATCCTCTCAACTGTCTCACACCACACCAACCTCCAACATTCCAGTCACGTCAACATTCCACATGGAACTCTCACACTGGCTGAGCAGCTAGTTAGAAGATACAGGAGAACAGTAATAACCTTACATGAAGATACTACAGTTTGCTAGGTTTCCCAAGGTGCCCGCAGAGGTAGGGTTCAAAAACTACAGCTAGTATTTTTCAAAAAAAGGGTCATTTTTCACTGCGAAATTGAGGTGTGACCAGGTTGGGTTTTGCGCCGTTTCCTGTTGCGGGCACTAGGTCGACCCACACAAGTGAGGTACCGTTTTTCTCGTAAGACTTTGAGGAACACGGGGTGGGAGGAAATTTGTGGATCCACGCAGATTCCGGAACTTTCCACGACAGAAATGTGGGGAAAATTTGTTTTTTTTGACATTTTTTTAGGTTTGCAAGGGATTCTGGGTAACAGACCCTGGTGGGAGGCAGTCAAGTCACCCCATCCTGGATTCCCCTGGGTGTCTAGTTTTCAAAGATGCATAGGTTTGCTAGGTTTCCCAAGGTGCCCGCAGAGCTAGGGTTCAAAAACTACAGCTAGTCATTTTTTCAAAAAAGGGTCATTTTTCACTGCGAAATTGAGGTGTGACCAGGTTGCGTTTTGCGCCGTTTCCTGTCGCGGGCACTAGGCCGACCCACACAAGTGAGGTACCGTTTTTCGCGTAAGACTTTGGGGAACGCGGGGTGGGTGGAAATTTGTGGATCCACGCAGATTCCGGAACTTTCCACGACAGAAATGTGTGGAAAATGTGTTTTTTTTGACAATTTTTTAGGTTTGCAAGGGATTCTGGGTAACAGACCCTGGTGGGAGGCAGTCAAGTCACCCCATCCTGGATTCCTCTGGGTGTCTAGTTTTCAAAAATGCATAGGTTTTCTAGGTTTCCCAAGGTGCCCGCAGAGCTAGGGTTCAAAAACTAAAGCTAGTCATTTTTTCAAAAAAGGGTCATTTTTCACTGCGAAATTGAGGTGTGACCAGGTTGCGTTTTGCGCCGTTTCCTGTCGCGGGCACTAGGCCGACCCACACAAGTGAGGTACCGTTTTTTGCATAAGACTTTGGGGAACGCGGGGTGGGTGGAAATTTGTGGATCCACGAAGAGTCCGGAACTTTCCACGACAGAAATGTGTGGAAAATGTGTTTTTTTTGACAATTTTTTAGGTTTGCAAGGGATTCTGGGTAACAGACCCTGGTGGGAGGCAGTCAAGTCCCCCCATCCTGGATTCCCCTGGGTGTCTAGTTTTCAAAAATGTATAGGTTTGCTAGGTTTAGCAAGGTGCCCGCAGAGCTAGGGTTCAAAAACTACAGCTAGTGATTTTTCAAAAAAAGGGTCATTTTTCACTGCGAAATTGAGGTGTGACCAGGTTGGGTTTTGCGCCGTTTCCTGTTGCGGGCACTAGGCCGACCCACACAAGTGAGGTACCGTTTTTCTCGTAAGACTTTGGGGAACGCGGGGTAGGTGGAAATTTGTGGATCCACACAGATTCCGGAACTTTCCACGACAGAAATGTGTGGAAAATGTGTTTTTTTTGACAGCTTTTTAGGTTTGCAAGGGATTCTGGGTAACAGACCCTGGTGGGAGGCAGTCATGTCACCCCATCCTGGATTCCCCTTGGTGTCTAGTTTTCAAAAATGTATAGGTTTGCTAGGTTTAGCAAGGTGCCCGCAGAGCTAGGGTTCAAAAACTACAGCTAGTCATTTTTCCAAAAAAGGGTCATTTTTCACTGCGAAATTGAGGTGTGACCAGGTTGCGTTTTGCGCCATTTCCTGTTGCGGGCACTAGGCCGACCCACACAAGTGAGGTACCGTTTTTCTCGTAAGACTTTGGGGAACGCGGGGTGGGTGGAAATTTGTGGATCCACGCAGATTCCGGAACTTTCCACGACAGAAATGTGAGGAAAATGTGTTTTTTTTGACAATTTTTTAGGTTTGCAAGGGATTCTGGGTAACAGACCCTGGTGGGAGGCAGTCAAGTCACCCCATCCTGGATTCCCCTGGGTGTCTAGTTTTCAAAAATGTATAGGTTTGCTAGGTTTCCCAAGGTGCCCGCAGAGCTAGGGTTCAAAAACTACAGCTAGTCATTTTTCCAAAAAAGGGTCATTTTTCACTGCGAAATTGAGGTGGGACCAGGTTGCGTTTTCGCCGTTTCCTGTCGCGGGCACTAGGCCGACCCACACAAGTGAGGTACCATTTTTCTCGTAAGACTTCGGGGAACGCGAGGTGGGTGGAAATTTGTGGATCCACGCAGATTCCGGAACTTTCCACGACAGAAATGTGGGGAAAATGTGTTTTTTTTGACAATTTTTTAGGTTTGCAAGGGATTCTGGGTAACAGACCCTGGTGGGAGGCAATCAAGTCACCCCATCCTGGATTCCCCTGGGTGTCTAGTTTTCAAAAATGTATAGGTTTGCTAGGTTTCCCAAGGTGCCCGCAGAGCTAGGGTTCAAAAACTACAGCTAGTCATTTTTCCAAACAAGGGTCATTTTTCACTGCGAAATTGAGGTGTGACCAGGTTGCGTTTTGCGCCGTTTCCTGTCACGGGCACTAGGCCGACCCACACAAGTGAGGTACCGTTTTTCTCGTAAGACGTTGGGGAACGCGGGGTGGGTGGAAATTTGTGGATCCACGCAGATTCCGGAACTTTCCACGACAGAAATTTGGGGAAAATGTGTTTTTTTTGACAATTTTTTAGGTTTGCAAGGGATTCTGGGTAACAGACCGTGGTGGGAGGCAGTCAAGTCACCCCATCCTGGATTCCCCTGGGTGTCTAGTTTTCAAAAATGTATAGGTTTGCTAGGTTTCCCAAGGTGCCCGCAGAGGTAGGGTTCAAAAACTACAGCTAGTCATTTTTCCAAAAAAGGGTCATTTTTCACTGCGAAATTGAGGTGGGACCAGGTTGCGTTTTGCGCCGTTTCCTGTCGCGGGCACTATGCCGACCCACATAAGTGAGGTACTGTTTTTCTCGTAAGACTTTGGGGAACGCGGGGTGGGTGGAAATATGTGGATCCACGCAGATTCCGGAACTTTCCACGACAGAAATGTGGGGAAAATGTGTTTTTTTTGACAATTTTTTAGGTTTGCAAGGGATTCTGGGTAACAGACCCTGGTGGGAGGCAGTCATGTCACCCCATCCTGGATTCCCCTGGGTGTCTAGTTTTCAAAAATGTATAGGTTTGCTAGGTTTAGCAAGGTGCCCGCAGAGCTAGGGTTCAAAAACTATAGCTAGTCATTTTTCCAAAAAAGGGTCATTTTTCACTGCGAAATTGAGGTGTGACCAGGTTGCGTTTTACGCCATTTCCTGTCGCGGGCACTAGGCCGACCCACACAAGTGAGGTACCATTTTTCTCGTAAGACTTTGGGGAACGCGGGGTGGGTGGAAATTTGTGGATCCACGCAGATTCTGGAACTTTCCACGACAGAAATGTGGGGAAAATGTGTTTTTTTGGACAATTTTTTAGATTTGCAAGGGATTCTGGGTAACAGACCCTGGTGGGAGGCAGTCAAGTCACCCCATCCTGGATTCCCCTGGGTGTCTAGTTTTCAAAAATGTATAGGTTTGTTAGGTTTCCCAAGGTGCCCGCAGAGCTAGGGTTCAAAAACTACAGCTCGTCATTTTTCCAAAAAAGGGTCATTTTTCACTGCGAAATTGAGGTGTGACCAGGTTGCGTTTTGCGCCGTTTCCTGTCGCGGGCACTAGGCCGACCCACACAAGTGAGGTACCATTTTTCTTGTAAGACTTCGGGGAACGCGAGGTGGGTGGAAATTTGTGGATCCACGCAGATTCCGGAACTTTCCACGACAGAAATGTGGGGAAAATGTGTTTTTTTTGACAATTTTTTAGGTTTGCAAGGGATTCTGGGTAACAGACCCTGGTGGGAGGCAATCAAGTCACCCCATCCTGGATTCCCCTGGGTGTCTAGTTTTCAAAAATGTATAGGTTTGCTAGGTTTCCCAAGGTGCCCGCAGAGCTAGGGTTCAAAAACTACAGCTAGTCATTTTTCCAAAAAAGGGTCATTTTTCACTGCGAAATTGAGGTGTGACCAGGTTGCGTTTTGCACCGTTTCCTGTCACGGGCACTAGGCCGACCCACACAAGTGAGGTACCGTTTTTCTCGTAAGACTTTGGGGAACGCGGGGTGGGTGGAAATTTGTGGATCCACGCAGATTCCGCGACTTTCCACGACAGAAATGTGTGGAAAATGTGTTTTTTTTGACAATTTTTTAGGTTTGCAAGGGATTCTGGGTAACAGACCCTGGTGGGAGGCAGTCAAGTCCCCCCATCCTGGATTCCCCTGGGTGTCTAGTTTTCAAAAATGTATAGGTTTGCTAGGTTTAGCAAGGTGCCCGCAGAGGTAGGGTTCAAAAACTACAGCTAGTATTTTTCAAAAAAAGGGTCATTTTTCACTGCGAAATTGAGGTGTGACCAGGTTGGGTTTTGCGCCGTTTCCTGTTGCGGGCACTAGGTCGACCCACACAAGTGAGGTACCGTTTTTCTCGTAAGACTTTGAGGAACACGGGGTGGGTGGAAATTTGTGGATCCACGCAGATTCCGGAACTTTCCACGACAGAAATGTGGGGAAAATTTGTTTTTTTTGACATTTTTTTAGGTTTGCAAGGGATTCTGGGTAACAGACCCTGGTGGGAGGCAGTCAAGTCACCCCATCCTGGATTCCCCTGGGTGTCTAGTTTTCAAAAATGCATAGGTTTGCTAGGTTTCCCAAGGTGCCCGCAGAGCTAGGGTTCAAAAACTACAGCTAGTCATTTTTTCAAAAAAGGGTCATTTTTCACTGCGAAATTGAGGTGTGACCAGGTTGCGTTTTGCGCCGTTTCCTGTCGCAGGCACTAGGCCGACCCACACAAGTGAGGTACCGTTTTTCGCGTAAGACTTTGGGGAACGCGGGGTGGGTGGAAATTTGTGGATCCACGCAGATTCCGGAACTTTCCACGACAGAAATGTGTGGAAAATGTGGTTTTTTTGACAATTTTTTAGGTTTGCAAGGGATTCTGGGTAACAGACCCAGGTGGGAGGCAGTCAAGTCACCCCATCCTGGATTCCCCTGGGTGTCTAGTTTTCAAAAATGCATAGGTTTTCTAGGTTTCCCAAGGTGCCCGCAGAGCTAGGGTTCAAAAACTACAGCTAGTCATTTTTTCAAAAAAGGGTCATTTTTCACTGCGAAATTGAGGTGTGACCAGGTTGCGTTTTGCGCCGTTTCCTGTCGCGGGCACTAGGCCGACCCACACAAGTGAGGTACCGTTTTTCGCATAAGACTTTGGGGAACGCGGGGTGGGTGGAAATTTGTGGATCCACGAAGAGTCCGGAACTTTCCACGACAGAAATGTGTGGAAAATGTGGTTTTTTTGACAATTTTTTAGGTTTGCAAGGGATTCTGGGTAACAGACCCTGGTGGGAGGCAGTCAAGTCCCCCCATCCTGGATTCCCCTGGGTGTCTAGTTTTCAAAAATGTATAGGTTTGCTAGGTTTAGCAAGGTGCCCGCAGAGCTAGGGTTCAAAAACTACAGCTAGTCATTTTTCCAAAAAAGGGTCATTTTTCACTGCGAAATTGAGGTGTGACCAGGTTGCGTTTTGCGCCGTTTCCTGTCGCGGGCACTAGGCTCGACCCACACAAGTGAGGTACCATTTTTCTTGTAAGACTTTGGGGAAGGCGGGGTGGGTGGAAATTTGTGGACCCACGCAGATTCCGGAACTTTCCACGACAGAAATGTGGGGAAAATGTGGTTTTTTTGACAATTTTTTAGGTTTGCAAGGGATCCTGGGTAACAGACCCTGGTGGGAGGCAGTCAAGTCACCCCATCTTGGATTCCCCTGGGTGTCTAGTTTTAAAAAATGTATAGGCTTGTGAAGTGACCTGGTTCCAAGAGTTGAGGTGACACAGCAGACTTAGCCAGGATAGATCTTTAGTATATTTATTAAGTTAGTAAAGTCCATAGAATAGCCCCACCAGGAGCAGCCTGCTAGCTGCTCAGCCCATCCTCTCAACTGTCTCACACCACACCAACCTCCAACATTCCAGTCACGTCAACATTCCACATGGAACTCTCACACTGGCTGAGCAGCTAGTTAGAAGATACAGGAGAACAGTAATAACCTTACATGAAGATACTACAATATCTCCCTTCTTTACAATTAAAAATAAAACAAACAATACTAAAAGTTCAAAGCAATTATACACAAAATATAAACAAGAGATAAATAGTCCAAAACCCAAGGGTAAGATGCATAAACTATACCACGAAAGGGACCCAGACTATAAAACGGCAGAAAAAGGATAAGAAAAAGGATGAAAAGATGAGAATAAACTATCACCATCCTCCTCTTATAATAAGACACAAAAGAGAGCATTAAACTCACTCACTATCACCAACCTCCTCTTTTAATAAGACACAAAAAAAAACATAAACTCCCAAACAGAAATTGAAAAGACACCACATAAGACACGTATGAAAAAAACAAAGAGAATCACAATAGAAAACGACTACAGGTACTCTAAAAATTGAAGAAACATACAGGAAGAATCACTCCCAGAACAAATATACAATGGGTGGATCTCACCCGTGTATGTACTCCAAACTATGGGTGGACTGCCCCCATCTAGGTATTCCTATGTAAGTAAGACAACAAAAAACCATATCAAAATGGGACACAAACCCATAAAGCATACTGTAAATGTGAATGAACCCCATTACAAATTACATAGGTGGGACTAACACCCCCTATATACAGAGTAGATGGGACTAACACCCATTACCAATAACGTAGGTAGGACTATCACCCCCTAAACACAGAGTATATGGAACTAACACCCATTACTAATTTAATAGGTGGGACTAACACCCCCTGTACACCGACAAGTGAGTCACAGCATGACCAACACACAGAATAGTAGAGAACGTGCAGCACAAAGTGACTGATACACACTACACCAAATGAAAGTGGTACTAAATCAGAACACCAACATAAGTATGCAAAAACATTCTCACTAGTAGTGCAATAATAAACTGTGACCCGCCGGTGAGCGATCTCTCACCCGAGTAGTGAGACACTGGATACACTCTCACATAGTGCACCCCAACATGAATTTTCCATTAGATAGCATCAAAGTAAAAAACTTTGCATACACATTTAACTGACAGTAAATTGGTTCCAGATGACAGCAAACAGGCTCTGTAAACAAGGAAAGCATAAACAAGCATTGCAAAAATGCACACCCACAGTTAAAAGTACACACGAAAATTAAAAATTGCCACACACATATTGCATAGTAAGACAATAAAAAAACGAAACTTCCACCATCAGACTCCAAGTACAGGAACAGAAAGGTGTGGATGAACTTCACTCGGACGGAAAACATAAGAACATTGCAGTCAAAATCAAACTTGGCACTAGGTGGCAGCGTAACACTGGGCATTGAATACAAGAAAATACCTGAAAACAAGATTACACCATTAAGAACAATCCTACGCTGCACTCGAGAAAATAAGAGCTCCGATAACCCTTCCAAGTTTGTTCTCCCCATTTCGATAAAGAGATTTCTTCATGTGGCACTTTCATGTGGCAGTTTCTTGAAATCCTGGTGTGGAACGTGAAGAAGAAAAATGATATCCTGGAACCAGATGGTAGTCACTGAAAATAAAACAACTTTCGCTCACCGCTGGTGTAGAAAAAAAAACAGCCTCATCCTCATTCACTTTGAACACGACATTCTCGTCAGGCTTCAGGCTCCAAATAACTCTGTTGCAGACAACGTTAGGTGACGCCGTGCTGGGTGGTTGTAGGTGAGAATGTGCGCCCAACATTGCTGCTTAGTAAGGCAGAGACGGAGGAAAATTCTTATGCGTCACTGAACACTGAAATTCAGAGAATCCACAAGAAGGTAAGTGCGCGCGCTGAGCATGGCGCACTTTGTTATTTTAAACACCAACAGGGCGGTTGAACTTCCAAAAGTGTAGGAGACGGCTGGGGCCCAAAATATGAGTAAAAAAAATAAACTTACCCCAGAAGTCCACTAATACAACCGCAACAAGAATGGTTGAGTGACAAAAATACACCAAACAGTTACCACACCAGACTTGCTTCACTTGAAGTGCAGGGCCATGTTTAATAATCTCTGCGCCTGAAGTAGACATACACCACACCTTGATGAGAGAAAGAAGAAAGAGACAATATGTACACATTTTCTATGTTGTGCCCACATCTGGAAATAATACCTTGCGCAGCCTGTAAAAACCTGTATTATACACAGTCATTCTTCAGGCACCTCCAAAGTCGCGCCAACACCTGGCAGTAGACAGGTTTATCGCAGGACAGCTGTCCATGTGAATCTTGATGTGTGCTGCACCCATGTAGCTTGCAGACATGTAGAAAGACATATCCAAGTACTAGACTTTCCATGCAGGCGCAGGACTTGTGGGTGTACGCACAACCACACGGTACAGCACGCTGTTGTTGGGGCTGTCCGCAATATAGGACAAACAGTACCACACAGGGATCTGGGGTTAGTAGCACTCCTCACCAGAAATACCTCTTCCGGTGACAGCTCCCCAAACACTCACTTCACGATCATCAAGTGGCCCTCCACAGTCCAACACAAAGAGACTGCAGGTACTTCTCCTACATGACTGTCACAGGGGCCAGCAGCCTTCAAAAGACACCAATCTTGGTCGCGAAGACATCCACAAGGAGGCTCTTTGACACAACACCTCGAAGTAGAAACTGGACTGAGGCAAACCTCTGTGCTGCACTAGGGAACAGCTTGCAGCTCCACTCCTCACCCCAACTGGCACACGGAGGTTTGGGCGACCGGTGTTGTGGTCACTGGTGGGGCTCACACTGCCAGGTAGTTTCACCAAATGAGGAGTTTCTTTTCTTTAAGTCAAATTTCTTCAAGTCACACAAGTTTAGTTACACACCAGTCTATTCAGGTTACACGCATGGTTTCTTTAGTCTCCAAATCGTCGCCAAATGAAGTGACCTGGTTCCAAGAGTTGAGGTGACACAGCAGACGTAGCCAGGATAGATCTTTAGTATATTTATTAAGTTAGTAAAGTCCATAGAATAGCCCCACCAGGAGCAGCCTGCTAGCTGCTCAGCCCATCCTCTCAACTGTCTCACACCACACCAACCTCCAACATTCCAGTCACGTCAACATTCCACATGGAACTCTCACACTGGCTGAGCAGCTAGTTAGAAGATACAGGAGAACAGTAATAACCTTACATGAAGATACTACAGTTTGCTAGGTTTCCCAAGGTGCCCGCAGAGGTAGGGTTCAAAAACTACAGCTAGTATTTTTCAAAAAAAGGGTCATTTTTCACTGCGAAATTGAGGTGTGACCAGGTTGGGTTTTGCGCCGTTTCCTGTTGCGGGCACTAGGTCGACCCACACAAGTGAGGTACCGTTTTTCTCGTAAGACTTTGAGGAACACGGGGTGGGAGGAAATTTGTGGATCCACGCAGATTCCGGAACTTTCCACGACAGAAATGTGGGGAAAATTTGTTTTTTTTGACATTTTTTTAGGTTTGCAAGGGATTCTGGGTAACAGACCCTGGTGGGAGGCAGTCAAGTCACCCCATCCTGGATTCCCCTGGGTGTCTAGTTTTCAAAAATGCATAGGTTTGCTAGGTTTCCCAAGGTGCCCGCAGAGCTAGGGTTCAAAAACTACAGCTAGTCATTTTTTCAAAAAAGGGTCATTTTTCACTGCGAAATTGAGGTGTGACCAGGTTGCGTTTTGCGGCGTTTCCTGTCGCGGGCACTAGGCCGACCCACACAAGTGAGGTACCGTTTTTCGCGTAAGACTTTGGGGAACGCGGGGTGGGTGGAAATTTGTGGATCCACGCAGATTCCGGAACTTTCCACGACAGAAATGTGTGGAAAATGTGTTTTTTTTGACAATTTTTTAGGTTTGCAAGGGATTCTGGGTAACAGACCCTGGTGGGAGGCAGTCAAGTCACCCCATCCTGGATTCCTCTGGGTGTCTAGTTTTCAAAAATGCATAGGTTTTCTAGGTTTCCCAAGGTGCCCGCAGAGCTAGGGTTCAAAAACTAAAGCTAGTCATTTTTTCAAAAAAGGGTCATTTTTCACTGCGAAATTGAGGTGTGACCAGGTTGCGTTTTGCGCCGTTTCCTGTCGCGGGCACTAGGCCGACCCACACAAGTGAGGTACCGTTTTTTGCATAAGACTTTGGGGAACGCGGGGTGGGTGGAAATTTGTGGATCCACGAAGAGTCCGGAACTTTCCACGACAGAAATGTGTGGAAAATGTGTTTTTTTTGACAATTTTTTAGGTTTGCAAGGGATTCTGGGTAACAGACCCTGGTGGGAGGCAGTCAAGTCCCCCCATCCTGGATTCCCCTGGGTGTCTAGTTTTCAAAAATGTATAGGTTTGCTAGGTTTAGCAAGGTGCCCGCAGAGCTAGGGTTCAAAAACTACAGCTAGTGATTTTTCAAAAAAAGGGTCATTTTTCACTGCGAAATTGAGGTGTGACCAGGTTGGGTTTTGCGCCGTTTCCTGTTGCGGGCACTAGGCCGACCCACACAAGTGAGGTACCGTTTTTCTCGTAAGACTTTGGGGAACGCGGGGTAGGTGGAAATTTGTGGATCCACACAGATTCCGGAACTTTCCACGACAGAAATGTGTGGAAAATGTGTTTTTTTTGACAGCTTTTTAGGTTTGCAAGGGATTCTGGGTAACAGACCCTGGTGGGAGGCAGTCATGTCACCCCATCCTGGATTCCCCTTGGTGTCTAGTTTTCAAAAATGTATAGGTTTGCTAGGTTTAGCAAGGTGCCCGCAGAGCTAGGGTTCAAAAACTACAGCTAGTCATTTTTCCAAAAAAGGGTCATTTTTCACTGCGAAATTGAGGTGTGACCAGGTTGCGTTTTGCGCCATTTCCTGTTGCGGGCACTAGGCCGACCCACACAAGTGAGGTACCGTTTTTCTCGTAAGACTTTGGGGAACGCGGGGTGGGTGGAAATTTGTGGATCCACGCAGATTCCGGAACTTTCCACGACAGAAATGTGAGGAAAATGTGTTTTTTTTGACAATTTTTTAGGTTTGCAAGGGATTCTGGGTAACAGACCCTGGTGGGAGGCAGTCAAGTCACCCCATCCTGGATTCCCCTGGGTGTCTAGTTTTCAAAAATGTATAGGTTTGCTAGGTTTCCCAAGGTGCCCGCAGAGCTAGGGTTCAAAAACTACAGCTAGTCATTTTTCCAAAAAAGGGTCATTTTTCACTGCGAAATTGAGGTGGGACCAGGTTGCGTTTTCGCCGTTTCCTGTCGCGGGCACTAGGCCGACCCACACAAGTGAGGTACCATTTTTCTCGTAAGACTTCGGGGAACGCGAGGTGGGTGGAAATTTGTGGATCCACGCAGATTCCGGAACTTTCCACGACAGAAATGTGGGGAAAATGTGTTTTTTTTGACAATTTTTTAGGTTTGCAAGGGATTCTGGGTAACAGACCCTGGTGGGAGGCAATCAAGTCACCCCATCCTGGATTCCCCTGGGTGTCTAGTTTTCAAAAATGTATAGGTTTGCTAGGTTTCCCAAGGTGCCCGCAGAGCTAGGGTTCAAAAACTACAGCTAGTCATTTTTCCAAACAAGGGTCATTTTTCACTGCGAAATTGAGGTGTGACCAGGTTGCGTTTTGCGCCGTTTCCTGTCACGGGCACTAGGCCGACCCACACAAGTGAGGTACCGTTTTTCTCGTAAGACGTTGGGGAACGCGGGGTGGGTGGAAATTTGTGGATCCACGCAGATTCCGGAACTTTCCACGACAGAAATTTGGGGAAAATGTGTTTTTTTTGACAATTTTTTAGGTTTGCAAGGGATTCTGGGTAACAGACCGTGGTGGGAGGCAGTCAAGTCACCCCATCCTGGATTCCCCTGGGTGTCTAGTTTTCAAAAATGTATAGGTTTGCTAGGTTTCCCAAGGTGCCCGCAGAGGTAGGGTTCAAAAACTACAGCTAGTCATTTTTCCAAAAAAGGGTCATTTTTCACTGCGAAATTGAGGTGGGACCAGGTTGCGTTTTGCGCCGTTTCCTGTCGCGGGCACTATGCCGACCCACATAAGTGAGGTACTGTTTTTCTCGTAAGACTTTGGGGAACGCGGGGTGGGTGGAAATATGTTGATCCACGCAGATTCCGGAACTTTCCACGACAGAAATGTGGGGAAAATGTGTTTTTTTTGACAATTTTTTAGGTTTGCAAGGGATTCTGGGTAACAGACCCTGGTGGGAGGCAGTCATGTCACCCCATCCTGGATTCCCCTGGGTGTCTAGTTTTCAAAAATGTATAGGTTTGCTAGGTTTAGCAAGGTGCCCGCAGAGCTAGGGTTCAAAAACTATAGCTAGTCATTTTTCCAAAAAAGGGTCATTTTTCACTGCGAAATTGAGGTGTGACCAGGTTGCGTTTTACGCCATTTCCTGTCGCGGGCACTAGGCCGACCCACACAAGTGAGGTACCATTTTTCTCGTAAGACTTTGGGGAACGCGGGGTGGGTGGAAATTTGTGGATCCACGCAGATTCTGGAACTTTCCACGACAGAAATGTGGGGAAAATGTGTTTTTTTGGACAATTTTTTAGATTTGCAAGGGATTCTGGGTAACAGACCCTGGTGGGAGGCAGTCAAGTCACCCCATCCTGGATTCCCCTGGGTGTCTAGTTTTCAAAAATGTATAGGTTTGTTAGGTTTCCCAAGGTGCCCGCAGAGCTAGGGTTCAAAAACTACAGCTCGTCATTTTTCCAAAAAAGGGTCATTTTTCACTGCGAAATTGAGGTGTGACCAGGTTGCGTTTTGCGCCGTTTCCTGTCGCGGGCACTAGGCCGACCCACACAAGTGAGGTACCATTTTTCTTGTAAGACTTCGGGGAACGCGAGGTGGGTGGAAATTTGTGGATCCACGCAGATTCCGGAACTTTCCACGACAGAAATGTGGGGAAAATGTGTTTTTTTTGACAATTTTTTAGGTTTGCAAGGGATTCTGGGTAACAGACCCTGGTGGGAGGCAATCAAGTCACCCCATCCTGGATTCCCCTGGGTGTCTAGTTTTCAAAAATGTATAGGTTTGCTAGGTTTCCCAAGGTGCCCGCAGAGCTAGGGTTCAAAAACTACAGCTAGTCATTTTTCCAAAAAAGGGTCATTTTTCACTGCGAAATTGAGGTGTGACCAGGTTGCGTTTTGCACCGTTTCCTGTCACGGGCACTAGGCCGACCCACACAAGTGAGGTACCGTTTTTCTCGTAAGACTTTGGGGAACGCGGGGTGGGTGGAAATTTGTGGATCCACGCAGATTCCGCGACTTTCCACGACAGAAATGTGTGGAAAATGTGTTTTTTTTGACAATTTTTTAGGTTTGCAAGGGATTCTGGGTAACAGACCCTGGTGGGAGGCAGTCAAGTCCCCCCATCCTGGATTCCCCTGGGTGTCTAGTTTTCAAAAATGTATAGGTTTGCTAGGTTTAGCAAGGTGCCCGCAGAGCTAGGGTTCAAAAACTACAGCGTCATTTTTCCAAAAAAGGGTCATTTTTCACTGCGAAATTGAGGTGTGACCAGGTTGCGTTTTGCGCCGTTTCCTTTCGCGGGCACTAGGCTCGACCCACACAAGTGAGGTACCATTTTTCTTGTAAGACTTTGGGGAAGGCGGGGTGGGTGGAAATTTGTGGACCCACGCAGATTCCGGAACTTTCCACGACAGAAATGAGGGGAAAATGTGTTTTTTTTGACAATTTTTTAGGTTTGCAAGGGATCCTGGGTAACAGACCCTGGTGGGAGGCAGTCAAGTCACCCCATCTTGGATTCCCCTGGGTGTCTAGTTTTAAAAAATGTATAGGTTTTTGAAGTGACCTGGTTCCAAGAGTTGAGGTGACACAGCAGACGTAGCCAGGATAGATCTTTAGTATATTTATTAAGTTAGTAAAGTCCATAGAATAGCCCCACCAGGAGCAGCCTGCTAGCTGCTCAGCCCATCCTCTCAACTGTCTCACACCACACCAACCTCCAACATTCCAGTCACGTCAACATTCCACATGGAACTCTCACACTGGCTGAGCAGCTAGTTAGAAGATACAGGAGAACAGTAATAACCTTACATGAAGATACTACAATATCTCCCTTCTTTACAATTAAAAATAAAACAAACAATACTAAAAGTTCAAAGCAATTATACACAAAATATAAACAAGAGATAAATAGTCCAAAACCCAAGGGTAAGATGCATAAACTATACCACGAAAGGGACCCAGACTATAAAACGGCAGAAAAAGGATAAGAAAAAGGATGAAAAGATGAGAATAAACTATCACCATCCTCCTCTTATAATAAGACACAAAAGAGAGCATTAAACTCACTCACTATCACCAACCTCCTCTTTTAATAAGACACAAAAAAAAACATAAACTCCCAAACAGAAATTGAAAAGACACCACATAAGACACGTATGAAAAAAACAAAGAGAATCACAATAGAAAACGACTACAGGTACTCTAAAAATTGAAGAAACATACAGGAAGAATCACTCCCAGAACAAATATACAATGGGTGGATCTCACCCGTGTATGTACTCCAAACTATGGGTGGACTGCCCCCATCTAGGTATTCCTATGTAAGTAAGACAACAAAAAACCATATCAAAATGGGACACAAACCCATAAAGCATACTGTAAATGTGAATGAACCCCATTACAAATTACATAGGTGGGACTAACACCCCCTATATACAGAGTAGATGGGACTAACACCCATTACCAATAACGTAGGTAGGACTATCACCCCCTAAACACAGAGTATATGGGACTAACACCCATTAACAATAACATAGGTGGGACTAACACCCCCTAAACACTAAGTATATGGAACTAACACCCATTACTAATTTAATAGGTGGGACTAACACCCCCTGTACACCGACAAGTGAGTCACAGCATGACCAACACACAGAATAGTAGAGAACGTGCAGCACAAAGTGACTGATACACACTACACCAAATGAAAGTGGTACTAAATCAGAACACCAACATAAGTATGCAAAAACATTCTCACTAGTAGTGCAATAATAAACTGTGACCCGCCGGTGAGCGATCTCTCACCCGAGTAGTGAGACACTGGATACACTCTCACATAGTGCACCCCAACATGAATTTTCCATTAGATAGCATCAAAGTAAAAAACTTTTCATACACATTTAACTGACAGTAAATTGGTTCCAGATGACAGCAAACAGGCTCTGTAAACAAGGAAAGCATAAACAAGCATTGCAAAAATGCACACCCACAGTTAAATGTACACACGAAAATTAAAAATTGCCACACACATATTGCATAGTAACACAATAAAAAAACGAAACTTCCACCATCAGACTCCAAGTACAGGAACAGAAAGGTGTGGATGAACTTCACTCGGACGGAAAACATAAGAACATTGCAGTCAAAATCAAACTTAGCACTAGGTGGCAGCGTAACACTGGGCATTGAATACAAGAAAATACCTGAAAACAAGATTACACCATTAAGAACAATCCTACGCTGCACTCGAGAAAATAAGAGCTCCGATAACCCTTCCAAGTTTGTTCTCCCCATTTCGATAAAGAGATTTCTTCATGTGGCACTTTCATGTGGCAGTTTCTTGAAATCCTGGTGTGGAACGTGAAGAAGAAAAATGATATCCTGGAACTAGATGGTAGTCACTTTGAAAATAAAACAACTTTCGCTCACCGCTGGTGTAGAAAAAAAAACAGCCTCATCCTCATTCACTTTGAACACGACATTCTCGTCAGGCTTCAGGCTCCAAATAACTCTGTTGCAGACAACGTTAGGTGACGCCGTGCTGGGTGGTTGTAGGTGAGAATGTGCGCCCAACATTGTTGCTTAGTAAGGCAGAGACGGAGGAAAATTCTTATGCGTCACTGAACACTGAAATTCAGAGAATCCACAAGAAGGTAAGTGCGCGCGCTGAGCATGGCGCACTTTGTTATTTTAAACACCAACAGGGCGGTTGAACTTCCAAAAGTGTAGGAGACGGCTGGGGCCCAAAATATGAGTAAAAAAAATAAACTTACCCCAGAAGTCCACTAATACAACCGCAACAAGAATGGTTGAGTGACAAAAATACACCAAACAGTTACCACACCAGACTTGCTTCACTTGAAGTGCAGGGCCATGTTTAATAATCTCTGCGCCTGAAGTAGACATACACCACACCTTGATGAGAGAAAGAAGAAAGAGACAATATGTACACATTTTCTATGTTGTGCCCACATCTGGAAATAATACCTTGCGCAGCCTGTAAAAACCTGTATTATACACAGTCATTCTTCAGGCACCTCCAAAGTCGCGCCAACACCTGGCAGTAGACAGGTTTATCGCAGGACAGCTGTCCATGTGAATCTTGATGTGTGCTGCACCCATGTAGCTTGCAGACATGTAGAAAGCCATATCCAAGTACTAGACTTTCCATGCAGGCGCAGGACTTGTGGGTGTACGCACAACCACACGGTACAGCACGCTGTTGTTGGGGCTGTCCGCAATATAGGACAAACAGTACCACACAGGGATCTGGGGTTAGTAGCACTCCTCACCAGAAATACCTCTTCCGGTGACAGCTCCCCAAACACTCACTTCACGATCATCAAGTGGCCCTCCACAGTCCAACACAAAGAGACTGCAGGTACTTCTCCTACACGACTGTCACAGGGGCCAGCAGCCTTCAAAAGACACCAATCTTGGTCGCGAAGACATCCACAAGGAGGCTCTTTGACACAACACCTCGAAGTAGAAACTGGACTGAGGCAAACCTCTGTGCTGCACTAGGGAACAGCTTGCAGCTCCACTCCTCACCCCAACTGGCACACGGAGGTTTGGGCGACCGGTGTTGTGGTCACTGGTGGGGCTCACACTGCCAGGTAGTTTCACCAAATGAGGAGTTTCTTTTCTTTAAGTCAAATTTCTTCAAGTCACACAAGTTTAGTTACACACCAGTCTATTCAGGTTACACGCATGGTTTCTTTAGTCTCCAAATCGTCGCCAAATGAAGTGACCTGGTTCCAAGAGTTGAGGTGACACAGCAGACGTAGCCAGGATAGATCTTTAGTATATTTATTAAGTTAGTAAAGTCCATAGAATAGCCCCACCAGGAGCAGCCTGCTAGCTGCTCAGCCCATCCTCTCAACTGTCTCACACCACACCAACCTCCAACATTCCAGTCACGTCAACATTCCACATGGAACTCTCACACTGGCTGAGCAGCTAGTTAGAAGATACAGGAGAACAGTAATAACCTTACATGAAGATACTACAGTTTGCTAGGTTTCCCAAGGTGCCCGCAGAGGTAGGGTTCAAAAACTACAGCTAGTATTTTTCAAAAAAAGGGTCATTTTTCACTGCGAAATTGAGGTGTGACCAGGTTGGGTTTTGCGCCGTTTCCTGTTGCGGGCACTAGGTCGACCCACACAAGTGAGGTACCGTTTTTCTCGTAAGACTTTGAGGAACACGGGGTGGGTGGAAATTTGTGGATCCACGCAGATTCCGGAACTTTCCACGACAGAAATGTGGGGAAAATTTGTTTTTTTTGACATTTTTTTAGGTTTGCAAGGGATTCTGGGTAACAGACCCTGGTGGGAGGCAGTCAAGTCACCCCATCCTGGATTCCCCTGGGTGTCTAGTTTTCAAAAATGCATAGGTTTGCTAGGTTTCCCAAGGTGCCCGCAGAGCTAGGGTTCAAAAACTACAGCTAGTCATTTTTTCAAAAAAGGGTCATTTTTCACTGCGAAATTGAGGTGTGACCAGGTTGCGTTTTGCGCCGTTTCCTGTCGCAGGCACTAGGCCGACCCACACAAGTGAGGTACTGTTTTTCGCGTAAGACTTTGGGGAACGCGGGGTGGGTGGAAATTTGTGGATCCACGCAGATTCCGGAACTTTCCACGACAGAAATGTGTGGAAAATGTGGTTTTTTTGACAATTTTTTAGGTTTGCAAGGGATTCTGGGTAACAGACCCAGGTGGGAGGCAGTCAAGTCACCCCATCCTGGATTCCCCTGGGTGTCTAGTTTTCAAAAATGCATAGGTTTTCTAGGTTTCCCAAGGTGCCCGCAGAGCTAGGGTTCAAAAACTACAGCTAGTCATTTTTTCAAAAAAGGGTCATTTTTCACTGCGAAATTGAGGTGTGACCAGGTTGCGTTTTGCGCCGTTTCCTGTCGCGGGCACTAGGCCGACCCACACAAGTGAGGTACCGTTTTTCGCATAAGACTTTGGGGAACGCGGGGTGGGTGGAAATTTGTGGATCCACGAAGAGTCCGGAACTTTCCACGACAGAAATGTGTGGAAAATGTGGTTTTTTTGACAATTTTTTAGGTTTGCAAGGGATTCTGGGTAACAGACCCTGGTGGGAGGCAGTCAAGTCCCCCCATCCTGGATTCCCCTGGGTGTCTAGTTTTCAAAAATGTATAGGTTTGCTAGGTTTAGCAAGGTGCCCGCAGAGCTAGGGTTCAAAAACTACAGCTAGTCATTTTTCAAAAAAAGGGTCATTTTTCACTGCGAAATTGAGGTGTGACCAGGTTGGGTTTTGCGCCGTTTCCTGTTGCGGGCACTAGGCCGACCCACACAAGTGAGGTACCGTTTTTCTCGTAAGACTTTGGGGAACGCGGGGTAGGTGGAAATTTGTGGATCCACGCAGATTCCGGAACTTTCCACGACAGAAATGTGGGGAAAATGTGTTTTTTTTTACAATTTTTTAGGTTTGCAAGGGATTCTGGGTAACAGACCCTGGTGGGAGGCAGTCAAGTCACCACATCCTGGATTCCCCTGGGTGTCTAGTTTTCAAAAATGCATAGGTTTGCTAGGTTTCCCAAGGTGCCCGCAGAGCTAGGGTTCAAAACCTACAGCTAGTCATTTTTTCAAAAAAGGGTGATTTTTCACTGCGAAATTGAGGTGTGACCAGGTTGCGTTTTGCGCCGTTTCCTGTCGCGGGCACTAGGCCGACCCACACAAGTGAGGTACCGTTTTTTGCGTAAGACTTTGGGGAACACGGGGTGGGTGGAAATTTGTGGATCCACGCAGATTCCGGAACTTTCCACGACAGAAATGTGTGGAAAATGTGTTTTTTTTGACAGTTTTTTAGGTTTGCAAGGGATTCTGGGTAACAGACCCTGGTGGGAGGCAGTCATGTCACCCCATCCTGGATTCCCCTTGGTGTCTAGTTTTCAAAAATGTATAGGTTTGCTAGGTTTAGCAAGGTGCCCGCAGAGCTAGGGTTCAAAAACTACAGCTAGTCATTTTTCCAAAAAAGGGTCATTTTTCACTGCGAAATTGAGGTGTGACCAGGTTGCGTTTTGCGCCATTTTCTGTTGCGGGCACTAGGCCGACCCACACAAGTGAGGTACCGTTTTTCTCGTAAGACTTTGGGGAACGCGGGGTGGGTGGAAATTTGTGGATCCACGCAGATTCCGGAACTTTCCACGACAGAAATGTGGGGAAAATGTGTTTTTTTTGACAATTTTTTAGGTTTGCAAGGGATTCTGGGTAACAGACCCTGGTGGGAGGCAGTCAAGTCACCCCATCCTGGATTCCCCTGGGTGTCTAGTTTTCAAAAATGTATAGGTTTGCTAGGTTTCCCAAGGTGCCCGCAGAGCTAGGGTTCAAAAACTACAGCTAGTCATTTTTCCAAAAAAGGGTCATTTTTCACTGCCAAATTGAGGTGGGACCAGGTTGCGTTTTGCGCCGTTTCCTGTCGCGGGCACTAGGCCGACCCACACAAGTGAGGTACCATTTTTCTCGTAAGACTTCGGGGAACGCGATGTGGGTGGAAATTTGTGGATCCACGCAGATTCCGGAACTTTCCACGACAGAAATGTGGGGAAAATGTGTTTTTTTTGACAATTGTTTAGGTTTGCAAGGGATTCTGGGTAACAGACCCTGGTGGGAGGCAGTCAAGTCACCCCATCCTGGATTCCCCTGGGTGTCTAGTTTTCAAAAATGTATAGGTTTGCTAGGTTTCCCAAGGTGCCCGCAGAGGTAGGGTTCAAAAACTACAGCTAGTCATTTTTCCAAAAAAGGGTCATTTTTCACTGCGAAATTGAGGTGTGACCAGGTTGCGTTTTGCGCCGTTTCCTGTCGCGGGCACTAGGCCGACCCACACAAGTGAGGTACCGTTTTTCGCGTAAGACTTTGGGGAACACGGGGTGGGTGGAAATTTGTGGATCCACGCAGATTCCGGAACTTTCCACGACAGAAATGTGTGGAAAATGTGTTTTTTTTGACAGTTTTTTAGGTTTGCAAGGGATTCTGGGTAACAGACCCTGGTGGGAGGCAGTCATGTCACCCCATCCTGGATTCCCCTTGGTGTCTAGTTTTCAAAAATGTATAGGTTTGCTAGGTTTAGCAAGGTGCCCGCAGAGCTAGGGTTCAAAAACTACAGCTAGTCATTTTTCCAAAAAAGGGTCATTTTTCACTGCGAAATTGAGGTGTGACCAGGTTGCGTTTTGCGCCATTTCCTGTTGCGGGCACTAGGCCGACCCACACAAGTGAGGTACCGTTTTTCTCGTAAGACTTTGGGGAACGCGGGGTGGGTGGAAATTTGTGGATCCACGCAGATTCCGGAACTTTCCACGACAGAAATGTGGGGAAAATGTGTTTTTTTTGACAATTTTTTAGGTTTGCAAGGGATTCTGGGTAACAGACCCTGGTGGGAGGCAGTCAAGTCACCCCATCCTGGATTCCCCTGGGTGTCTAGTTTTCAAAAATGTATAGGTTTGCTAGGTTTCCCAAGGTGCCCGCAGAGCTAGGGTTCAAAAACTACAGCTAGTCATTTTTCCAAAAAAGGGTCATTTTTCACTGCGAAATTGAGGTGGGACCAGGTTGCGTTTTGCGCCGTTTCCTGTCGCGGGCACTAGGCCGACCCACACAAGTGAGGTACCATTTTTCTCGTAAGACTTCGGGGAACGCGATGTGGGTGGAAATTTGTGGATCCACGCAGATTCCGGAACTTTCCACGACAGAAATGTGGGGAAAATGTGTTTTTTTTGACAATTTTTTAGGTTTGCAAGGGATTCTGGGTAACAGACCCTGGTGGGAGGCAATCAAGTCACCCCATCCTGGATTCCCCTGGGTGTCTAGTTTTCAAAAATGTATAGGTTTGCTAGGTTTCCCAAGGTGCCCGCAGAGCTAGGGTTCAAAAACTACAGCTAGTCATTTTTCCAAACAAGGGTCATTTTTCACTGCGAAATTGAGGTGTGACCAGGTTGCGTTTTGCGCCGTTTCCTGTCACGGGCACTAGGCCGACCCACACAAGTGAGGTACCGTTTTTCTCGTAAGACTTTGGGGAACGCGGGGTGGGTGGAAATTTGTGGATCCACGCAGATTCCGGAACTTTCCACGACAGAAAATTGGGGAAAATGTGTTTTTTTTGACAATTTTTTAGGTTTGCAAGGGATTCTGGGTAACAGACCCTGGTGGGAGGCAGTCAAGTCACCCCATCCTGGATTCCCCTGGGTGTCTAGTTTTCAAAAATGCATAGGTTTGCTAGGTTTCCCAAGGTGCCCGCAGAGCTAGGGTTCAAAAACTACAGCTAGTCATTTTTTCAAAAAAGGGTGATTGTTCACTGCGAAATTGAGGTGTGACCAGGTTGCGTTTTGCGCCGTTTCCTGTCGCGGGCACTAGGCCGACCCACACAAGTGAGGTACCGTTTTTCGCGTAAGACTTTGGGGAACACGGGGTGGGTGGAAATTTGTGGATCCACGCAGATTCCGGAACTTTCCACGACAGAAATGTGGGGAAAATGTGTTTTTTTGACAATTTTTTAGGTTTGCAAGGGATTCTGGGTAACAGACCCTGGTGGGAGGCAATCAAGTCACCCCATCCTAGATTCCCCTGGGTGTCTAGTTTTCAAAAATGTATAGGTTTGCTAGGTTTCCCAAGGTGCCCGCAGAGCTAGGGTTCAAAAACTACAGCTAGTCATTTTTCCAAAAAAGGGTCATTTTTCACTGCGAAATTGAGGTGGGACCAGGTTGCGTTTTGCGCCGTTTCCTGTCGCGGGCACTAGGCCGACCCACATAAGTGAGGTACTGTTTTTCTTATAAGACTTTGGGGAACGCGGGGTGGGTGGAAATTTGTGGATCCACGCAGATTCTGGAACTTTCCACGACAGAAATGTGGGGAAAATGTGTTTTTTTGGACAATTTTTTAGGTTTGCAAGGGATTCTGGGTAACAGACCCTGGTGGGAGGCAGTCATGTCGCCCCATCCTGGATTCCCCTGGGTGTCTAGTTTTCAAAAATGTATAGGTTTGCTAGGTTTCCCAAGGTGCCCGCAGAGCTAGGGTTCAAAAACTACAGCTAGTCATTTTTCCAAAAAAGGGTCATTTTTCACTGCGAAATTGAGGTGGGACCAGGTTGCGTTTTAGGCGTTTCCTGTCGCGGGCACTAGGCCGACCCACATAAGTGAGGTACTGTTTTTCTCATAAGACTTTGGGGAACGCGGGGTGGGTGGAAATTTGTGGATCCACGCAGATTCTGGAACTTTCCACGACAGAAATGAGGGGAAAATGTGTTTTTTGGACAATTTTTTAGGTTTGCAAGGGATTCTGGGTAACAGACCCTGGTGGGAGGCAGTCAAGTCCCCCCATCCTGGATTCCCCTGGGTGTCTAGTTTTCAAAAATGTATAGGTTTGCTAGGTTTAGCAAGGTGCCCGCAGAGCTAGGGTTCAAAAACTACAGCTAGTCATTTTTCAAAAAAAGGGTCATTTTTCACTGCGAAATTGAGGTGTGACCAGGTTGGGTTTTGCGCCGTTTCCTGTTGCGGGCACTAGGCCGACCCACACAAGTGAGGTACCGTTTTTCTCGAAAGACTTTGGGGAACGCGGGGTAGGTGGAAATTTGTGGATCCACGCAGATTCCAGAACTTTCCACGACAGAAATGTGGGGAAAATGTGTTTTTTTGGACAATTTTTTAGGTTTGCAAGGGATTCTGGGTAACAGACCCTGGTGGGAGGCAGTCAAGTCACCCCATCCTGGATTCCCCTGGGTGTCTAGTTTTCAAAAATGCATAGGTTTGCTAGGTTTCCCAAGGTGCCCGCAGAGCTAGGGTTCAAAAACTACAGCTAGTCATTTTTTCAAAAAAGGGTGATTTTTCACTGCGAAATTGAGGTGTGACCAGGTTGCGTTTTGCGCCATTTCCTGTCGCGGGCACTAGGCCGACCCACACAAGTGAGGTACCGTTTTTCGCGTAAGACTTTGGGGAACACGGGGTGGGTGGAAATTTGTGGATCCACGCAGATTCCGGAACTTTCCACGACAGAAATGTGTGGAAAATGTGTTTTTTTTTACAGTTTTTTAGGTTTGCAAGGGATTCTGGGTAACAGACCCTGGTGGGAGGCAGTCATGTCACCCCATCCTGGATTCCCCTTGGTGTCTAGTTTTCAAAAATGTATAGGTTTGCTAGGTTTAGCAAGGTGCCCGCAGAGCTAGGGTTCAAAAACTACAGCTAGTCATTTTTCCAAAAAAGGGTCATTTTTCACTGCGAAATTGAGGTGTGACCAGGTTGCGTTTTGCGCCATTTCCTGTTGCGGGCACTAGGCCGACCCACACAAGTGAGGTACCGTTTTTCTCGTAAGACTTTGGGGAACGCGGGGTGGGTGGAAATTTGTGGATCCACGCAGATTCCGGAACTTTCCACGACAGAAATGTGGGGAAAATGTGTTTTTTTTGACAATTTTTTAGGTTTGCAAGGGATTCTGGGTAACAGACCCTGGTGGGAGGCAGTCAAGTCACCCCATCCTGGATTCCCCTGGGTGTCTAGTTTTCAAAAATTTATAGGTTTGCTAGGTTTCCCAAGGTGCCCGCAGAGCTAGGGTTCAAAAACTACAGCTAGTCATTTTTCCAAAAAAGGGTCATTTTTCACTGCGAAATTGAGGTGGGACCAGGTTGCGTTTTGCGCCGTTTCCTGTCGCGGGCACTAGGCCGACTGTAGGAGAGTAGGGTCTGCTATCCTATGGTCACCCCAAATTTTTGCTTTTTGCTTCACTGGTTTTTGACATATTGAGGCTGTGGGCCTGCCAATCAGACCCCCAGCCTGCTGTTCTCTCTACTAAATTAAAACTATGCACCCTAGGTGCATAACCAATTGGAAGTGGATCACCCTGTCAGCCCCTGTACCAGTGTACACTAGGTACCCAGGGCATTGGTGTACCCAAGGCCTGCCAAGGGCTGCAGCATGTATTATGCCACCCCAGGCTTGGCCTAACAATTTGACACAACTGGCTGATCACTCAGCTGGGGTAAGTTGGTGTAATCACCTCTTACTTAGGTGTAGTATACCTATACCTAACCTTAAATGGGACACCTGGTAACCTATAAGTCACTCCTATGGCAGGCCTTAACAATCCTGAAGGCAGAGTGCTTGGTTCCATGTGAGATGGTGCTCTGGCATGAGCTGAGCCTGTCTACAGTGGTCGGAACAACTTCCTTCTACTGTTTCCAGATATCGTCATACCATATACTCTTAAGTGCATTATGAACCTCGCGGTTAAATGCTATCTTTGGTTTGGCTTTATCAAAACATGTCGAGTAAGGTGTCATACGAATTGGAATACTAACCCCTCGCCAATTCTGGCGACGGGGTTAGCATTCCACCCTTCTAGAGGGACACGACATGTACAGTGCCTGAAACCCGGGTAAAATCAGACATAGCCTCAGCTCCACAAAATGGATGCTGCCACCACAGACACAAGTCTGCCCTCCTGCTGCTGGGAGTCCTTCCAGCTTGGGAGGTGTGGACAAAGGGTTTCCTGCCAGGGGAGGTGCGTGCACCACCCCAGACAGGATTTTGTGTATTGGTCAGGTAGGGCTTGAAAGAAACCAGACATGCCTGTGGCTCACAAGGAGCCTCGGTGCATATGCCAGTTCAAACCGGTCCTGGGGCACACCAGTCCCGGGCCTGGGGTGAGCTGGACAAAGGATTGGGGGTGTAACCACCCCCCTTCCTGGTCCCACCCATAGGGAGGGACCTAGCAGGTAGTCCGGCCCCTAGAATCCGAATAAAGGTAGGAGCTGTGTCCTAAGACTTCAGACATCCTGGAATCAACTTAAAACTAAGAAGAAGACGGGAACTTCGACGCTCTGCTGCACAGAGGACTGAAGCCAATCTCCCCTGTGGTCAGGGAGTGACCACCTTGCTAACGCAAGCACCATCCAGCGAATCAACGTCTGCTTTGCCGCCGCCTCCCGCCGGAGCCCGAGCCCAGAGACTGACAAGACCTGGACCTCCAGACCTCTCACCGCCCGATCCACAGTCCCTGCAAAGAGGAGACCCGTGGAGGCACCGAGACACGTGGAGCCAGCCATCTTGAAACGACTACGACAAGCTGACCAGTGCAACAACCGAGGCTCCCTCCAAGTTGTGCTTTGGGTCCTGAGAAGCCCAACCCTCGAGCAGCATCTGCACCAAAGGTGAGCCCTCCAGCATCTCCACGATCTGCGTGGGGCCCTTCTGCATTTTGCCACTCGACGCGCCTAACCGGTTGCTGGCCCGCTGGCTAGTGGCCATCTCGGCGACGAAATCTACGACAAACACCGCTGGTCTGGTTGCTCCAGACTGGCCCTTGCTCCCCTCCAAAGGAGCAGTTCCTCTGACCTTGCTGGTCAGAACCATCAGCTTAAACTCCTTGCCTACAACAATTGCTTTTGCCAAGGCTTGTTTGCTTCGATCAAGTCGCCGACACCGCCGACAGCGAGAGCCTGCGTGGGACAGCTCGTGACTCGACTCCTGGACGTCGTCGACCTTCAGGGACCACGTGGCTGCAGAGTCAAGCTACACCTTCCTTCCTGTTTGCACCCGACATCGCCTGGTACCCACCTGGTGCCACGCTGGTCACTGGCTAGTGACTGTGAACACTGTCCCCTCTGCTTACAGGTCTTCAACATCTCCGATCCACTCTTGGATCCACTGCATCTCTTCCCGACCGACCGCCTGCAGCACTTTTGTCTACAGGCCCCACGGAACAGATAGAAGAAACCCGACGCACTTCGAGGCCTATGCACCCGCTTCCTGTGGGTGAGGTAAAGCTGGCACACCTGTGCCCAAGTGTAGTATTACATCTCTAGTGCCTGTGTTCCAAATCTTAAGTTCCTAGGTCATCCGGAAGATTCCTTTTGCAGTAACTTTGTACTTTTTACGCACCCATTGAAACCTATGGGAGCACGCGTGTGACTATTTGCTCTGCACACGCCACCCGTGGACCTCCTGGTCACTAACTGACGTTAGCTCCTTGTAGGCCCAGCGATTCTAGAGGCCCTAGGCCTTTTCCCTTTTCTGTTCGTGGTACTTATACCACTATTTTAGTATATGGTTCGAGTGGCCACCAGGGCCTATCCATATAAAGTGCAACTTCTGTGTATTCTGTGATAATCTTGTTTGACGATTTGTGCTCCTGTGCTCATAAAGAGACTAGGGGTTACTTTGAGAAATAAATACATATATATTTTGAATATATATCTGTGTGGTGTCCTTTCATTGGTATAAAAGGGGGTTACTATTGGTAAAACAGCTTGCTTAACACGCATCACGAGTTTAGCCTCAAAGACTGCTTAGCCTACGCTACCACTAGGGCAGCTAGTCCGAAAAGGTTGACTTACAACCACACCATAAGGGTTGCTTGGCATGGTACAAGGTGGTCACTAGAACTAGTGAACAGCATATACCAGGCCAACTTCTCACATTGGTGAGCAGCGGTTGGATTTGAGCTTGCTGTGTTTTACCATTGTAATCTCTTGGTTACCAATTGAAAGATCACATAGGTACCTGTAGGTACATATAAAACAAGATTAGATATACTTAAGTTCTACTGAACTTAGTTGTTGTAGAGCAAAGGGAGTAGCACACCCTGACTACAACTACTAGATAGGTTTAGTAGGTAAACCCAAGTGTAGGTAGATTGCAACACATCCACCCACACTTAAGAGCAATGGCTGGGGCAGAGGGGTCCACTGTACCCATCTCTGTTGAGAGTGACCCCCCGAGGGCACCATCCATCTATGCTACCCTTAATCAAAATGAGCTCAGGCAGCTGGCAACTCTTAGAGGCCTTAAACAGCCCAAGAACCCTACCTCTGCTTTGCTCAGAGAGCTCTTGCAAGAAGATGAAAATCAAAAAGAGCTCAGGAAAGCTTCCCAGTTAGCCCCCTTAGGGACAGGAACAGGAGGCCCCCCTTCTGAAGATGCCACTGAGGTACCCCTTTCCAATAGTCACCCCTTAGATGGGATGCCTACCACAGAGGATGAGAGTGAAAAGGATACTGACAGTAGTGAGGATGAAGGGAGAACTAGCCCAGTGCCAAGTGTTATACTTGGCCCAGCTAAACTAAGGCTATTGGGGACTGACAGTGGGTTCACCCCACTGGATCTCCCCAGTGGACTTAACACAGGGCTTGGAAGGCAAAAGAATCGCTCAGGTGACTCCAATGCTTCCCATGGCTCTAGAGGCTCTCAAGGTCACTCCAGGAGAAGGATGACCACCCCTCAGAGGAGGGAACATGAGGCCAAGATGCAAGAAGCTCAGCTGAGGATCAGGAAGCAGGAGCTAGAAGTAGCCCTGATGGAAGAGAAACTTAGCAAGGCTAGACAGCATAAAGAGAGTGGGTCTATACCCACTGGTGGCAGCATTGTCCCTAAGGACAAAGATAGGGTTTTCGATAATAGAAACCTGTCTAAGGTTGTGCCCCCCTACAAAAGTGGGGATGACATCCACAAGTGGATAACTGCTCTTGAGAGGGCCTGCAAAGTACAGCAGGTTCCTGAAGACCAGTGGGCAGCAATCCTCTGGCTCTCCTTTGAGGGAAGAGGCAGAGACAGACTCCTCACTGTTAGAGAAGAGGATGTCAGAAACTACAGAGTCCTGAAGAGTGTTCTAGTTGATGGGTTAGGCTTAACCACTGAGCAGTACAGGTTAATGTTCAGAGACACCCAAAAGACACAGACTCAGGACTGGTCTGAATACATTGAATGTGCCACTAAGGCTTTGGAGGGTTGGTTGCTGGGAAGTAAGGTATCTGATTTTACAGGATTGTATAATTTGATGATGAGAGAACAGATTCTAAATAACTGTCAAAACCAGCAACTGCATCAACACTTGGTTGACTCTGATCTGACCTCTCCCCAAGAATTGGGAAAGAAGGCAGACAAATGGGTCAGAACCAGGGTTAAGCAAAAGAACCAGAACCAGGGCCAAGGGGGTGATCAGAAGAAAACAGACCAAAAGGGTGGAGATCAGAAACCTAAAGACCAGAAGTCTTCAACAGGGCCCCAAACTACTACTAAGGAGGGTGGGTCCCAACAGTCTAAAAAGAAGAAAGAAGGTCAAAAGAAACCCTGGTGCAATCATTGCAAGAATACAACTCACTGGACTAGTGATTGCAAAAAGGGTGGAGCCCCCAACACTGTTGCCCCTAAGGCACCTGCTCCCAGTACTACTGTTAGCAGTGTTGGTCCCCAGACAAAGGGTGTAGTGGGAATCACTATGGGAACTGAAGGAGATTCTGACTTAGACAGAACCCTGACACAGGCAGTCTTGATCTGTGATGGGGACATTGATTTGTCCCTGACTGTGAGCCCCAGTAACCTGGGCAAGTACAGACAGACTCCTTTAATTAATGACAAAGTGGCTCAAGCCTACAGGGACACATGTGCCAGTGTCACTATGGTGACACCAGGCTTTGTGGACCCTGGACAGTACATACCAGGTGAGAACTACCTGGTGACCAATGCCAGCAATGCCACTACTTCACATAGTGTGGCAGTTGTTAACTTCTCATGGGGAGGGGTAACTGGCCTCAAAAGGGTTGTGGTTAGTGCAGACCTCCCAGTAGAATGTTTGTTGGGCAATGACCTAGAGAGTTCTCTATGGTCAGAAGTGGAGTACAGGACTCATGCAGAGATGTTAGGTATATCATCACATGTCCTTGCTGTGACCAGGTCACAGGCCAAAAAGTGCCTCACTGAACCACAGGTCTTGGATCCTGGAACAATGGACCAAGCACCTACCAAGAAGAAGAACAGGAGGGTCAAGGCTGTGCCTTCCCCCCTGCCTCAGAGTGATGATCAGCCTTCCCAGGAAGCTGATCTAGAGGACCCTGAAGGAACTGTCCCTGAAGAGCTTGAACCTGACCAGGTTGAGTTTCTGGGGACAGGGGGACCTTCAAGGGCTGACTTGAGGCAGGCTCAGTTATCCTGTCCCTCTCTTGAACCCCTCAGACAGCTGGCTGCTGCTGAGGCTGCTGGGAATGCTCAAGGTACCCATAAAGTGTATTGGGATGAAGGGCTCCTTTATTCAGAGGCTAGAGACCCCAAGCCTGGTGCAACCAGGAGGTTGGTTATACCTCTGCAATTTAGGGGCTTCCTTCTTACCTTGGCCCATGATATTCCTTTAGCAGGACACCTAGGCCAGAACAAGACCTGGGACAGACTTGTCCCTCACTTTCACTGGCCTCATATGAATGAAGATACAAAGGAGTTTTGTCGCTCCTGTGTTACCTGCCAAGCCAGTGGCAAATCAGGTGGCACAACAAAGGCCCCCCTGATACCACTACCTGTGGTGGGGGTTCCCTTTGAAAGAGTGGGAATAGATATAGTGGGTCCCATGGATCCTCCCACTGCATCTGGGCACAGATTTATACTGGTGGTAGTGGATCATGCCACCAGGTATCCAGAGGCAATTCCCCTTAGGACCACTACAGCACCTGTTGTGGCCAGGGCCCTGCTGGGAGTATTCTCCAGAGTGGGGTTTCCTAAGGAGGTAGTATCTGACAGAGGTACCAACTTTATGTCAGGATACTTAACAGCTATGTGGAAGGAATGTGGTGTCAACTACAAGTTCACCACCCCTTATCACCCACAATGCAATGGGCTTGTTGAGAGATTCAACAAGACCCTAAAGGGTATGATCAAAGGATTACCTGAAAAGCTCAGGTGAAGATGGGACATCCTTCTACCCTGCCTTCTGTTTGCTTACAGAGAGGTCCCACAAAAAGGAGTTGGCTACAGCCCCTTTGAATTGTTGTTTGGGCACCCTGTGAGAGGCCCACTGTGTTTGGTGAAGGAAGGCTGGGAGTTACCTCTCAAAAAGCCTAAGCTAGACATAGTGGACTATGTACTTGGTCTCCGCTCCAGGATGGCTGAGTATATGGAGAAGGCATCCAAAAACCTTGAGGCAAGCCAGGCCTTACAGAAAGCTTGGCATGACCAAAAGGCTGTCTTGGTTGAGTTTCAGCCAGGACAGAAGGTATGGGTGTTGGAGCCAGTGGCCCCAGCAGCACTCCAAGACAAATGGTCTGGACCCCATACAATCCTGGAAAAGAAGGGAGAGGTCACCTACTTGGTCGACCTAGGAACTCCCAGGAGTCCCCACAGGGTACTCCATGTTAACAGGCTTAAAGCATATGTTGACAGGGCAGACATGGGCTTGCTCATGGCTACAGATGAGGGACAGGAGGAAGAGAGTGACCCTCTCCCAGACCTGTTGTCTCAGAACCCTGAAGATGGCTCAGTTGAAGGAGTGACCCTTGGAGGCAACCTCACTGCCCATCAGCAGACTGAATGTAGACAGGTTCTACAATCATTTTCACATATGTTTTCCTTGATACCTAGTCAAACTGACTGGTGTACCCATGTGGTGGACACTGGTGACAGTCTGCCTGTAAAGAACAAACTTTACAGACAACCTGACCACGTCAGGGACTGTATAAAGGCTGAGGTACATAAAATGCTGGAATTAGGTGTCATTGAACCCTCAGAGAGCCCCTGGGCTAGCCCAGTGGTTCTGGTCCCCAAACCTCACACCAAAGATGGCAAGAGAGAGATGAGGTTCTGTGTGGATTACAGAGGACTCAATGCTGTCACCAGGACAGATGCACACCCTATTCCAAGGGCAGATGAGCTCATAGACAAACTAGCTTCTGCAAAGTTTTTGAGCACATTTGACTTAACAGCTGGCTATTGGCAAATCAGATTAGCTGAAGAGTCTAAGGCCAAAACAGCATTCTCAACCCCAGGTGGGCACTACCAGTTTGTGGTGATGCCCTTTGGTCTGAAGAATGCACCTGCCACCTTCCAAAGGCTGGTGAACCAAGTCCTTACTGGGTTGGATGACTTTTGCGCAGCATATCTTGATGACATTGCTGTCTTTAGCTCCACCTGGGAGGATCACCTGATCCACCTGAAGAAGGCTCTTGAGGCTCTGCAAAGGGCAGGCCTCACTATCAAGGCTACTAAGTGCCAGATAGGGCAGAGTAAGGTTGTATATTTGGGCCACCTTGTAGGTGGAGGCCAAGTTCAACCACTGGAGAGTAAGATACAATCCATCAAGGACTGGTCCCCTCCAACCACCCAGACTCAAGTTCGAGCTTTCTTGGGCTTGACTGGGTACTACAGGAAGTTTGTTAAGAACTATGGGTCCATTGTGACTCCTCTTAATGATCTGACATCCAAGAAGATGCCCAAAAAGGTTCAGTGGACAGTAAGCTGTCAAAAGGCATTTGATGACCTGAAGGAGGCCATGTGCTCTGCACCTATCCTGAAAAGTCCTGACTACTCCAAAGAGTTTATTGTCCAAACAGATGCTTCTGAGTTGGGTGTGGGAGCTGTGCTGTCACAACTTAATGTAGATGGTCAAGACCAACCCATTGCTTTTATTAGCAGAAGGTTGACCCCCAGAGAGAAGAATTGGTCAGCTATTGAGAGGGAGGCCTTTGCTGTGGTGTGGGCCCTGAAGAAGCTGAGGCCATACTTGTTTGGCACTCACTTCAAGATTCAGACCGACCATAAGCCCCTCTTGTGGCTAAATCAGATGAAGGGTGAAAACCCCAAACTGCTTAGGTGGTCCATTTCCCTACAGGGGATGGACTTTACAGTGGAGCACCGGCCAGGTACTGACCATGGGAATGCAGATGGTCTCTCCAGGTACTTCCACTTAGGACATGAAGACGAGACTGGTCAAGGCTAGTTTAATGTCCCAGCGTTTGGGGGGGGGTTGTGTAGGAGAGTAGGGTCTGCTATCCTATGGTCACCCCAAATTTTTGCTTTTTGCTTCACTGGTTTTTGACATATTGAGGCTGTGGGCCTGCCAATCAGACCCCCAGCCTGCTGTTCTCTCTACTAAATTAAAACTATGCACCCTAGGTGCATAACCAATTGGAAGTGGATCACCCTGTCAGCCCCTGTACCAGTGTACACTAGGTACCCAGGGCATTGGTGTACCTAAGGCCTGCCAAGGGCTGCAGCATGTATTATGCCACCCCAGGCTTGGCCTAACAATTTGACACAACTGGCTGATCACTCAGCTGGGGTAAGTTGGTGTAATCACCTCTTACTTAGGTGTAGTATACCTATACCTAACCTTAAATGGGACACCTGGTAACCTATAAGTCACTCCTATGGCAGGCCTTAACAATCCTGAAGGCAGAGTGCTTGGTTCCATGTGAGATGGTGCTCTGGCATGAGCTGAGCCTGTCTACAGTGGTCGGAACAACTTCCTTCTACTGTTTCCAGATATCGTCATACCATATACTCTTAAGTGCATTATGAACCTCGCGGTTAAATGCTATCTTTGGTTTGGCTTTATCAAAACATGTCGAGTAAGGTGTCATACGAATTGGAATACTAACCCCTCGCCAATTCTGGCGACGGGGTTAGCATTCCACCCTTCTAGAGGGACACGGCATGTACAGTGCCTGAAACCCGGGTAAAATCAGACATAGCCTCAGCTCCACAAAATGGATGCTGCCACCACAGACACAAGTCTGCCCTCCTGCTGCTGGGAGTCCTTCCAGCTTGGGAGGTGTGGACAAAGGGTTTCCTGCCAGGGGAGGTGCGTGCACCACCCCAGACAGGATTTTGTGTATTGGTCAGGTAGGGCTTGAAAGAAACCAGACATGCCTGTGGCTCACAAGGAGCCTCGGTGCATATGCCAGTTCAAACCGGTCCTGGGGCACACCAGTCCCGGGCCTGGGGCGAGCTGGACAAAGGATTGGGGGTGTAACCACCCCCCTTCCTGGTCCCACCCATAGGGAGGGACCTAGCAGGTAGTCCGGCCCCTAGAATCCGAATAAAGGTAGGAGCTGTGTCCTAAGACTTCAGACATCCTGGAATCAACTTAAAACTAAGAAGAAGACGGGAACTTCGACGCTCTGCTGCACAGAGGACTGAAGCCAATCTCCCCTGTGGTCAGGGAGTGACCACCTTGCTAACGCAAGCACCATCCAGCGAATCAACGTCTGCTTTGCCGCCGCCTCCCGCCGGAGCCCGAGCCCAGAGACTGACAAGACCTGGACCTCCAGACCTCTCACCGCCCGATCCACAGTCCCTGCAAAGAGGAGACCCGTGGAGGCACCGAGACACGTGGAGCCAGCCATCTTGAAACGACTACGACAAGCTGACCAGTGCAACAACCGAGGCTCCCTCCAAGTTGTGCTTTGGGTCCTGAGAAGCCCAACCCTCGAGCAGCATCTGCACCAAAGGTGAGCCCTCCAGCATCTCCACGATCTGCGTGGGGCCCTTCTGCATTTTGCCACTCGACGCGCCTAACCGGTTGCTGGCCCGCTGGCTAGTGGCCATCTCGGCGACGAAATCTACGACAAACACCGCTGGTCTGGTTGCTCCAGACTGGCCCTTGCTCCCCTCCAAAGGAGCAGTTCCTCTGACCTTGCTGGTCAGAACCATCAGCTTAAACTCCTTGCCTACAACAATTGCTTTTGCCAAGGCTTGTTTGCTTCGATCAAGTCGCCGACACCGCCGACAGCGAGAGCCTGCGTGGGACAGCTCGTGACTCGACTCCTGGACGTCGTCGACCTTCAGGGACCACGTGGCTGCAGAGTCAAGCTACACCTTCCTTCCTGTTTGCACCCGACATCGCCTGGTACCCACCTGGTGCCACGCTGGTCACTGGCTAGTGACTGTGAACACTGTCCCCTCTGCTTACAGGTCTTCAACATCTCCGATCCACTCTTGGATCCACTGCATCTCTTCCCGACCGACCGCCTGCAGCACTTTTGTCTACAGGCCCCACGGAACAGATAGAAGAAACCCGACGCACTTCGAGGCCTATGCACCCGCTTCCTGTGGGTGAGGTAAAGCTGGCACACCTGTGCCCAAGTGTAGTATTACATCTCTAGTGCCTGTGTTCCAAATCTTAAGTTCCTAGGTCATCCGGAAGATTCCTTTTGCAGTAACTTTGTACTTTTTACGCACCCATTGAAACCTATGGGAGCACGCGTGTGACTATTTGCTCTGCACACGCCACCCGTGGACCTCCTGGTCACTAACTGACGTTAGCTCCTTGTAGGCCCAGCGATTCTAGAGGCCCTAGGCCTTTTCCCTTTTCTGTTCGTGGTACTTATACCACTATTTTAGTATATGGTTCGAGTGGCCACCAGGGCCTATCCATATAAAGTGCAACTTCTGTGTATTCTGTGATAATCTTGTTTGACGATTTGTGCTCCTGTGCTCATAAAGAGACTAGGGGTTACTTTGAGAAATAAATACATATATATTTTGAATATATATCTGTGTGGTGTCCTTTCATTGGTATAAAAGGGGGTTACTATTGGTAAAACAGCTTGCTTAACACGCATCACGAGTTTAGCCTCAAAGACTGCTTAGCCTACGCTACCACTAGGGCAGCTAGTCCGAAAAGGTTGACTTACAACCACACCATAAGGGTTGCTTGGCATGGTACAAGGTGGTCACTAGAACTAGTGAACAGCATATACCAGGCCAACTTCTCACACCGACCCACACAAGTGAGGTACCATTTTTCTCGTAAGACTTCGGGGAACGCGAGGTGGGTGGAAATTTGTGGATCCACGCAGATTCCGGAACTTTCCACGACAGAAATGTGGGGAAAATGAGTTTTTTTTGACAATTTTTTAGGTTTGCAAGGGATTCTGGGTAACAGACCCTGGTGGGAGGCAATCAAGTCACCCCATCCTGGATTCCCCTGGGTGTCTAGTTTTCAAAAATGTATAGGTTTGCTAGGTTTAGCAAGGTGCCCGCAGAGCTAGGGTTCAAAAACTACAGCTAGTCATTTTTCCAAAAAAGGGTCATTTTTCACTGCGAAATTGAGGTGTGACCAGGTTGCGTTTTGCGCCATTTCCTGTTGCGGGCACTAGGCCGACCCACACAAGTGAGGTACCGTTTTTCTCGTAAGACTTTGGGGAACGCGGGGTGGGTGGAAATTTGTGGATCCATGCAGATTCCGGAACTTTCCACGACAGAAATGTGGGGAAAATGTGTTTTTTTTGACAATTTTTTAGGTTTGCAAGGGATTCTGGGTAACAGACCCTGGTGGGAGGCAGTCAAGTCACCCCATCCTGGATTCCCCTGGGTGTCTAGTTTTCAAAAATGTATAGGTTTGCTAGGTTTCCCAAGGTGCCCGCAGAGCTAGGGTTCAAAAACTACAGCTAGTCATTTTTCCAAAAAAGGGTCAATTTTCACTGCGAAATTGTGGTGGGACCAGGTTGCGTTTTGCGCCGTTTCCTGTCGCGGGCACTAGGCCGACCCACACAAGTGAGGTACCATTTTTCTCGTAAGACTTCGGGGAACGCGATGTGGGTGGAAATTTGTGGATCCACGCAGATTCCGGAACTTTCCACGACAGAAATGTGGGGAAAATGTGTTTTTTTTGACAATTTTTTAGGTTTGCAAGGGATTCTGGGTAACAGACCCTGGTGGGAGGCAATCAAGTCACCCCATCCTGGATTCCCCTGGGTGTCTAGTTTTCAAAAATGTATAGGTTTGCTAGGTTTCCCAAGGTGCCCGCAGAGCTAGGGTTCAAAAACTACAGCTAGTCATTTTTCCAAACAAGGGTCATTTTTCACTGCGAAATTGAGGTGTGACCAGGTTGCGTTTTGCGCCGTTTCCTGTCACGGGCACTAGGCCGACCCACACAAGTGAGGTACCGTTTTTCTCGTAAGACTTTGGGGAACGCGGGGTGGGTGGAAATTTGTGGATCCACGCAGATTCCGGAACTTTCCACGACAGAAATTTGGGGAAAATGTGTTTTTTTTGACAATTTTTAAGGTTTGCAAGGGATTCTGGGTAACAGACCGTGGTGGGAGGCAGTCAAGTCACCCCATCCTGGATTCCCCTGGGTGTCTAGTTTTCAAAAATGTATAGGTTTGCTAGGTTTCGCAAGGTGCCCGCAGAGCTAGGGTTCAAAAACTACAGCTAGTCATTTTTCCAAAAAAGGGTCATTTTTCACTGCGAAATTGAGGTGGGACCAGGTTGCGTTTTGCGCCGTTTCCTGTCGCGGGCACTAGGCCGACCCACATAAGTGAGGTACTGTTTTTCTCGTAAGACTTTGGGGAACGCGGGGTGGGTGGAAATTTGTGGATTCACGCAGATTCCGGAACTTTCCACGACAGAAATGTGTGGAAAATGTGTTTTTTTTGACAATTTTTTAGGTTTGCAAGGGATTCTGGGTAACAGACCCTCGTGGGAGGCAGTCAAGTCACCCCATCCTGGATTCCCCTGGGTGTCTAGTTTTCAAAAATGCATAGGTTTGCTAGGTTTCCCAAGGTGCCCGCAGAGCTAGGGTTCAAAAACTACAGCTAGTCATTTTTTCAAAAAAGGGTGATTGTTCACTGCGAAATTGAGGTGTGACCAGGTTGCGTTTTGCGCCGTTTCCTGTCGCGGGCACTAGGCCGACCCACACAAGTGAGGTACCGTTTTTCGCGTAAGACTTTGGGGAACACGGGGTGGGTGGAAATTTGTGGATCCACGCAGATTCCGGAACTTTCCACGACAGAAATGTGTGGAAAATGTGTTTTTTTTTACAGTTTTTTAGGTTTGCAAGGGATTCTGGGTAACAGACCCTGGTGGGAGGCAGTCATGTCACCCCATCCTGGATTCCCCTGGGTGTCTAGTTTTCAAAAATGTATAGGTTTGCTAGGTTTAGCAAGGTGCCCGCAGAGCTAGGGTTCAAAAACTACAGCTAGTCATTTTTCCAAAAAAGGGTCATTTTTCACTGCGAAATTGAGGTGTGACCAGGTTACGTTTTGCGCCATTTCCTGTCGCGGGCACTAGGCCGACCCACACAAGTGAGGTACCGTTTTTCTCGTAAGACTTTGGGGAATGCGGGGTGGGTGGAAATTTGTGGATCCACGCAGATTCCGGAACTTTCCACGACAGAAATGTGGGGAAAATGTTTTTTTTTTTACAATGTTTTAGGTTTGCAAGGGATTCTGGGTAACAGACCCTGGTGGGAGGCAGTCAAGTCACCCCATCCTGGATTCCCCTGGGTGTCTAGTTTTCAAAAATGTATAGTTTGCTAGGTTTCCCAAGGTGCCCGCAGAGCTAGGGTTCAAAAACTACAGCTAGTCATTTTTCCAAAAAAGGGTCATTTTTCACTGCAAAATTGAGGTGGGACCAGGTTGCGTTTTGCGCTGTTTCCTGTCGCGGGCACTAGGCCGACCCACATAAGTGAGGTACCGTTTTTCTCGTAAGACTTTGGGGAACGCGGGGTGGGTGGAAATTTGTGGATCCACGCAGATTTTGGAACTTTCCACGACAGAAATGTGGGGAAAATGTGTTTTTTTGGTCAATTTTTTAGGTTTGCAAGGGATTCTGGGTAACAGACCCTGGTGGGAGGCAGTCAAGTCACCCCATCCTGGATTCCCCTGGGTTTCTAGTTTTCAAAAATGTATAGGTTTGTTAGGTTTCCCAAGGTGCCCGCAGAGCTAGGGTTCAAAAATTACAGCTAGTCATTTTTCCCAAAAAGGGTCATTTTTCACTGCGAAATTGAGGTGTGACCAGGTTGCGTTTTGCGCCGTTTCCTGTCGCGGGCACTAGGCCGACCCACACAAGTGAGGTACCATTTTTCTCGTAAGACTTCGGGGAACGCGAGGTGGGTGGAAATTTGTGGATCCACGCAGATTCCGGAACTTTCCACGACAGAAATGTGGGGAAAATGTGTTTTTTTTGACAATTATTTAGGTTTGCAAGGGATTCTGGGTAACAGACCCTGGTGGGAGGCAATCAAGTCACCCCATCCTAGATTCCCCTGGGTGTCTAGTTTTCAAAAATGTATAGGTTTGCTAGGTTTCCCAAGGTGCCCGCAGAGCTAGGGTTCAAAAACTACAGCTAGTCATTTTTCCAAAAAAGGGTCATTTTTCACTGCGAAATTGAGGTGGGACCAGGTTGCGTTTTGTGCCGTTTCCTGTCGCGGGCACTAGGCCGACCCACATAAGTGAGGTACTGTTTTTCTCGTAAGACTTTGGGGAACGCGGGGTGGGTGGAAATTTGTGGATCCACGCAGATTCTGGAACTTTCCACGACAGAAATGTGGGGAAAATGTGTTTTTTTGGACAATTTTTTAGGTTTGCAAGGGATTCTGGGTAACAGACCCTGGTGGGAGGCAGTCATGTCCCCCCATCCTGGATTCCCCTGGGTGTCTAGTTTTCAAAAATGTATAGGTTTGCTAGGTTTCCCAAGGTGCCCGCAGAGCTAGGGTTCAAAAACTACAGCTAGTCATTTTTCCAAAAAAGGGTCATTTTTCACTGCGAAATTGAGGTGGGACCAGGTTGCGTTTTAGGCGTTTCCTGTCGCGGGCACTAGGCCGACCCACATAAGTGAGGTACTGTTTTTCTCATAAGACTTTGGGGAACGCGGGGTGGGTGGAAATTTGTGGATCCACGCAGATTCCGGAACTTTCCACGACAGAAATGAGGGGAAAATGTGTTTTTTTGGACAATTTTTTAGGTTTGCAAGGGATTCTGGGTAACAGACCCTGGTGGGAGGCAGTCAAGTCACCCCATCCTGGATTCCCCTGGGTGTCTAGTTTTCAAAAATGTATAGGTTTGTTAGGTTTCCCAAGGTGCCCGCAGAGCTAGGGTTCAAAAACTACAGCTAGTCATTTTTCCAAAAAAGGGTCATTTTTCACTGCGAAATTGAGGTGTGACCAGGTTGCGTTTTGCGCCATTTCCTGTCGCGGGCACTAGGCCGACCCACACAAGTGAGGTACCATTTTTCTCGTAAGACTTTGGGGAACGCGGGGTGGGTGGAAATTTGTGGATCCACGCAGATTCCGGAACTTTCCACGACAGACATGTGGGGAAAATGTGTTTTTTTTTACAATTTTTTAGGTTTGCAAGGGATTCTGGGTAACAGACCCTGGTGGGAGGCAGTCAAGTCACCCCATCCTGGATTCCCCTGGGTGTCTAGTTTTCAAAAATGTATAGGTTTGCTCGGTTTCCCAAGGTGCCCGCAGAGCTAGGGTTCAAAAACTACAGCTAGTCATTTTTCCAAAAAAGGGTCATTTTTCACTGCGAAATTGAGGTGGGACCAGGTTGCGTTTTGCGCCGTTTCCTGTCGCGGGCACTAGGCCGACCCACATAAGTGAGGTACCGTTTTTCTCGTAAGACTTTGGGGAACGCGGGGTGGGTGGAAATTTGTGGATCCACGCAGATTCTGGAACTTTCCACGACAGAAATGTGGGGAAAATGTGTTTTTTTGGACAATTTTTTAGGTTTGCAAGGGATTCTGGGTAACAGACCCTGGTGGGAGGCAGTCAAGTCACCCCATCCTGGATTCCCCTGGTTGTCTAGTTTTCAAAAATGTATAGGTTTGTTAGGTTTCCCAAGGTGCCCGCAGAGCTAGGGTTAAAAAACTACAGCTCATCATTTTTCCAAAAAAGGGTCATTTTTCACTGCGAAATTGAGGTGTGACCAGGTTGCGTTTTGCGCCGTTTCCTGTCGCGGGCACTAGGCCGACCCACACAAGTGAGGTACCATTTTTCTCGTAAGACTTCGGGGAACGCGAGGTGGGTGGAAATTTGTGGATCCACGCAGATTCCGGAACTTTCCACGACAGAAATGTGGGGAAAATGAGTTTTTTTTGACAATTTTTTAGGTTTGCAAGGGATTCTGGGTAACAGACCCTGGTGGGAGGCAATCAAGTCACCCCATCCTGGATTCCCCTGGGTGTCTAGTTTTCAAAAATGTATAGGTTTGCTCGGTTTCCCAAGGTGCCCGCAGAGCTAGGGTTCAAAAACTACAGCTAGTCATTTTTCCAAAAAAGGGTCATTTTTCACTGCGAAATTGAGGTGGGACCAGGTTGCGTTTTGCGCCGTTTCCTGTCGCGGGCACTAGGCCGACCCACATAAGTGAGGTACCGTTTTTCTCGTAAGACTTTGGGGAACGCGGGGTGGGTGGAAATTTGTGGATCCACGCAGATTCTGGAACTTTCCACGACAGAAATGTGGGGAAAATGTGTTTTTTTGGACAATTTTTTAGGTTTGCAAGGGATTCTGGGTAACAGACCCTGGTGGGAGGCAGTCAAGTCACCCCATCCTGGATTCCCCTGGTTGTCTAGTTTTCAAAAATGTATAGGTTTGTTAGGTTTCCCAAGGTGCCCGCAGAGCTAGGGTTCAAAAACTACAGCTAGTCATTTTTCCAAAAAAGGGTCATTTTTCACTGCGAAATTGAGGTGTGACCAGGTTGCGTTTTGCGCCGTTTCCTGTCGCGGGCACTAGGCCGACCCACACAAGTGAGGTACCGTATTTCTCGTAAGACTTTGGGGAACGCGGGGTGGGTGGAAATTTGTGGATCCACGCAGATTCCGGAACTTTCCACGACAGAAATGTGGGGAAAATGTGTTTTTTTTTTCAATTTTTTAGGTTTGCAAGGGATTCTGGGTAACAGACCCTGGTGGGAGGCAGTCAAGTCACCCCATCCTGGATTCCCCTGGGTGTCTAGTTTTCAAAAATGTATAGGTTTGCTAGGTTTCCCAAGGTGCCCGCAGAGGTAGGGTTCAAAAACTACAGCTAGTCATTTTTCCAAAAAAGGGTCATTTTTCACTGCGAAATTGAGATGTGACCAGGTTGCGTTTTGCGCCATTTCCTGTCGCGGGCACTAGGCCGACCCACACAAGTGAGGTACCGTTTTTCTCGTAAGACTTTGGGGAACGCGGGGTGGGTGGAAATTTGTGGATCCACGCAGATTCCGGAACTTTCCACGACAGACATGTGGGGAAAATGTGTTTTTTTTTACAATTTTTTAGGTTTGCAAGGGATTCTGGGTAACAGACCCTGGTGGGAGGCAGTCAAGTCACCCCATCCTGGATTCCCCTGGGTGTCTAGTTTTCAAAAATGTATAGGTTTGCTCGGTTTCCCAAGGTGCCCGCAGAGCTAGGGTTCAAAAACTACAGCTAGTCATTTTTCCAAAAAAGGGTCATTTTTCACTGCGAAATTGAGGTGGGACCAGGTTGCGTTTTGCGCCGTTTCCTGTCGCGGGCACTAGGCCGACCCACATAAGTGAGGTACCGTTTTTCTCGTAAGACTTGGGGGAACGCGGGGTGGGTGGAAATTTGTGGATCCACGCAGATTCTGGAACTTTCCACGACAGAAATGTGGGGAAAATGTGTTTTTTTGGACAATTTTTTAGGTTTGCAAGGGATTCTGGGTAACAGACCCTGGTGGGAGGCAGTCAAGTCACCCCATCCTGGATTCCCCTGGTTGTCTAGTTTTCAAAAATGTATAGGTTTGTTAGGTTTCCCAAGGTGCCCGCAGAGCTAGGGTTAAAAAACTACAGCTCATCATTTTTCCAAAAAAGGGTAATTTTTCACTGCGAAATTGAGGTGTGACCAGGTTGCGTTTTGCGCCGTTTCCTGTCGCGGGCACTAGGCCGACCCACACAAGTGAGGTACCATTTTTCTCGTAAGACTTCGGGGAACGCGAGGTGGGTGGAAATTTGTGGATCCACGCAGATTCCGGAACTTTCCACGACAGAAATGTGGGGAAAATGAGTTTTTTTTGACAATTTTTTAGGTTTGCAAGGGATTCTGGGTAACAGACCCTGGTGGGAGGCAATCAAGTCACCCCATCCTGGATTCCCCTGGGTGTCTAGTTTTCAAAAATGTATAGGTTTGCTAGGTTTCCCAAGGTGCCCGCAGAGCTAGGGTTCAAAAACTACAGCTAGTCATTTTTCCAAAAAAGGGTCATTTTTCACTGCGAAATTGAGGTGTGACAAGGTTGCGTTTTGCGCCGTTTCCTGTCACGGGCACTAGGCCGACCCACACAAGTGAGGTACCGTTTTTCTCGTAAGACTTTGGGGAACGAGGGGTGGGTGGAAATTTGTGGATCCACGCAGATTCCGGAACTTTCCACGACAGAAATGTGTGGAAAATGTGTTTTTTTTTACCATTTTTTAGGTTTGCAAGGGATTCTGGGTAACAGACCCTGGTGGGAGGCAGTCAAGTCCCCCCATCCTGGATTCCCCTGGGTGTCTAGTTTTCAAAAATGTATAGGTTTGCTAGGTTTAGCAAGGTGCCCGCAGAGCTAGGGTTAAAAAACTACAGCTAGTAATTTTTCCAAAAAAGGGTCATTTTTCACTGCGAAATTGAGGTGTGACCAGGTTGCGTTTTGCGCCGTTTCCTGTCGCGGGCACTAGGCTCGACCCACACAAGTGAGGTAACATTTTTCTTGTAAGACTTTGGGGAAGGCGGGGTGGGTGGAAATTTGTGGACCCACGCAGATTCCGGAACTTTCCACGACAGAAATGTGGGGAAAATGTGGTTTTTTTGACAATTTTTTAGGTTTGCAAGGGATCCTGGGTAACAGACCCTGGTGGGAGGCAGTCAAGTCACCCCATCTTGGATTCCCCTGGGTGTCTAGTTTTAAAAAATGTATAGGTTTGCTAGGTTTCCCCAGGTGCCCGCAGAGGTAGGGTTCAAAAACTACAGCTAGTCATTTTTCAAAAAAAGGGTCATTTTTCACTGCGAAATTGAGGTGTGACCAGGTTGGGTTTTGCGCCGTTTCCTGTTGCGGGCACTAGGTCGACCCACACAAGTGAGGTACCGTTTTTCTCGTAAGACTTTGGGGAACGCGGGGTGGGTGGAAATTTGTGGATCCACGCAGATTCCGGAACTTTCCACGACAGAAATGTGGGGAAAATGTGTTTTTTGACATTTTTTTAGGTTTGCAAGGGATTCTGGGTAACAGACCCTGGTGGGAGGCAGTCAAGTCACCCCATCCTGGATTCCCCTGGGTGTCTAGTTTTCAAAAATGCATAGGTTTGCTAGGTTTCCCAAGGTGCCCGCAGAGCTAGGGTTCAAAAACTACAGCTAGTCATTTTTTCAAAAAAGGGTCATTTTTCACTGCGAAATTGAGGTGTGACCAGGTTGCGTTTTGCGCCGTTTCCTGTCGCGGGCACTAGGCCGACCCACACAAGTGAGGTACCGTTTTTCGCGTAAGACTTTGGGGAACGCGGGGTGGGTGGAAATTTGTGGATCCACGCAGATTCAGGAACTTTCCACGACAGAAATGTGTGGAAAATGTGTTTTTTTTGACAATTTTTTAGGTTTGCAAGGGATTCTGGGTAACAGACCCTGGTGGGAGGCAGTCAAGTCACCCCATCCTGGATTCCCCTGGGTGTCTAGTTTTCAAAAATGCATAGGTTTGCTAGGTTTCCCAAGGTGCCCGCAGAGCTAGGGTTCAAAAACTACAGCTAGTCAGTTTTTTCAAAAAAGGGTCATTTTTCACTGCGAAATTGAGGTGTGACCAGGTTGCGTTTTGCGCCGTTTCCTGTCACGGGCACTAGGCCGACCCACACAAGTGAGGTACCGTTTTTCGCATAAGACTTTGGGGAACGCGGGGTGGGTGGAAATTTGTGGATCCACGCAGATTCCGGAACTTTCCACGACAGAAATGTGTGGAAAATGTGTTTTTTTTGACAATTTTTTAGGTTTGCAAGGGATTCTGGGTAACAGACCCTGGAGGGAGGCAGTCAAGTCTCCCCATCCTGGATTCCCCTGGGTGTCTAGTTTTCAAAAATGTATAGGTTTGCTAGGTTTAGCAAGGTGCCCGCAGAGCTAGGGTTCAAAAACTACAGCTAGTCATTTTTCCAAAAAAGGGTCATTTTTCACTGCGAAATTGAGGTGTGACCAGGTTGCGTTTTGCGCCGTTTCCTGTCACGGGCACTAGGCTCGACCCACACAAGTGAGGTACCATTTTTCTTGTAAGACTTTGGGGAAGGCGGGGTGGGTGGAAATTTGTGGACCCACGCAGATTCCGGAACTTTCCACGACAGAAATGTGGGGAAAATGTGTTTTTTTTGACAATTTTTTAGGTTTGCAAGGGATTCTGGGTAACAGACCCTGGTGGGAGGCAGTCAAGTCACCCCATCCTGGATTCCCCTGGGTGTCTAGTTTTAAAAAATGTATAGGTTTGCTAGGTTTCCCAAGGTGCCCGCAGAGGTAGGGTTCAAAAACTACAGCTAGTCATTTTTCAAAAAAAGGGTCATTTTTCACTGCGAAATTGAGGTGTGACCAGGTTGCGTTTTGCGCCGTTTCCTGTCACGGGCACTAGGCCGACCCACACAAGTGAGGTACCGTTTTTCTCGTAAGACTTTGGGGAACGCGGGGTGGGTGGAAATTTGTGGATCCACGCAGATTCCGGAACTTTCCACGACAGAAATGTGTGACAAATGTGTTTTTTTTGACAATTTTTTAGGTTTGCAAGGGATTCTGGGTAACAGACCCTGGTGGGAGGCAGTCAAGTCCCCCCATCCTGGATTCCCCTGGGTGTCTAGTTTTCAAAAATGTATAGGTTTGCTAGGTTTAGCAAGGTGCCCGCAGAGCTAGGGTTCAAAAACTACAGCTAGTCATTTTTCCAAAAAAGGGTCATTTTTCACTGCGAAATTGAGGTGTGACCAGGTTGCGTTTTGCGCCGTTTCCTGTCGGGGGCACTAGGCTCGACCCACACAAGTGAGGTACCATTTTTCTTGTAAGACTTTGGGGAAGGCGGGGTGGGTGGAAATTTGTGGACCCACGCAGATTCCGGAACTTTCCACGACAGAAATGTGGGGAAAATGTGGTTTTTTTGACAATTTTTTAGGTTTGCAAGGGATCCTGGGTAACAGACCCTGGTGGGAGGCAGTCAAGTCACCCCATCTTGGATTCCCCTGGGTGTCTAGTTTTAAAAAATGTATAGGTTTGCTAGGTTTCCCAAGGTGCCCGCAGAGCTAGGGTTCAAAAACTACAGCTAGTCATTTTTTCAAAAAAGGGTCATTTTTCACTGCGAAATTGAGGTGTGACCAGGTTGCGTTTTGCGCCGTTTCCTGTCGCGGGCACTAGGCCGACCCACACAAGTGAGGTACCGTTTTTCGCTTAAGACTTTGGGGAACGCGGGGTGGGTGGAAATTTGTGGATCCACGCAGATTCCGGAACTTTCCACAACAGAAATGTGTGGAAAATGTGTTTTTTTTGACAATTTTTTAGGTTTGCAAGGGATTCTGGGTAACAGACCCTTGTGGGAGGCAGTCAAGTCACCCCATCCTGGATTCCCCTGGGTGTCTAGTTTTCAAAAATGCATAGGTTTGCTAGGTTTCCCAAGGTGCCCGCAGAGCTAGGGTTCAAAAACTACAGCTAGTCATTTTTTCAAAAAAGGGTCATTTTTCACTGCGAAATTGAGGTGTGACCAGGTTGCGTTTTGCGCCGTTTCCTGTCGCGGGCACTAGGCCGACCCACACAAGTGAGGTACCGTTTTTCGCATAAGACTTTGGGGAACGCGGGGTGGGTGGAAATTTGTGGATCCACGCAGATTCCGGAACTTTCCACGACAGAAATGTGTGGAAAATGTGTTTTTTTGACAATTCTTTAGGTTTGCAAGGGATTCTGGGTAACAGACCCTGGTGGGAGGCAGTCAAGTCCCCCCATCCTGGATTCCCCTGGGTGTCTAGTTTTCAAAAATGTATAGGTTTGCTAGGTTTAGCAAGGTGCCCGCAGAGCTAGGGTTCAAAAACTACAGCTAGTCATTTTTCCAAAAAAGGGTCATTTTTCACTGCGAAATTGAGGTGTGACCAGGTTGCGTTTTGCGCCGTTTCCTGTTGCGGGCACTAGGCCGACCCACACAAGTGAGGTACCATTTTTCTCGTAAGACTTTGGGGAACGCGGGGTAGGTGGACATTTGTGGATCCACGCAGATTCCGGAACTTTCCACGACAGAAATGTGGGGAAAATGTGTTTTTTTGGACAATTTTTTAGGTTTGCAAGGGATTCTGGGTAACAGACCCTGGTGGGAGGCAGTCAAGTCACCCCATCCTGGATTCCCCTCGGTGTCTAGTTTTCAAAAATGCATAGGTTTGCTAGGTTTCCCAAGGTGCCCGCAGAGCTAGGGTTCAAAAACTACAGCTAGTCATTTTTTCAAAAAAGGGTGATTTTTCACTGCGAAATTGAGGTGTGACCAGGTTGCGTTTTGCGCCGTTTCCTGTCGCGGGCACTAGGCCGACCCACACAAGTGAGGTACCGTTTTTCGCGTAAGACTTTGGGGAACACGGGGTGGGTGGAAATTTGTGGATCCACGCAGATTCCGGAACTTTCCACGACAGAAATGTGTGGAAAATGTGGTTTTTTTGACAGTTTTTTAGGTTTGCAAGGGATTCTGGGTAACAGACCCTGGTGGGAGGCAGTCATGTCACCCCATCCTGGATTCCCCTGGGTGTCTAGTTTTCAAAAAGGTATAGGTTTGCTAGGTTTAGCTAGGTGCCCGCAGAGCTAGGGTTCAAAAACTACAGCTAGTCATTTTTCCAAAAAAGGGTCATTTTTCACTGCGAAATTGAGGTGTGACCAGGTTGCGTTTTGCGCCATTTCCTGTTGCGGGCACTAGGCCGACCCACACAAGTGAGGTACCGTTTTTCTCGTAAGACTTGGGGGAACGCGGGGTGGGTGGAAATTTGTGGATCCACGCAGATTCCGGAACTTTCCACGACAGAAATGTGGGGAAAATGTGTTTTTTTTGACAATTTTTTAGGTTTGCAAGGGATTCTGGGTAACAGACCCTGGTGGGAGGCAGTCAAGTCACCCCATCCTGGATTCCCCTGGGTGTCTAGTTTTCAAAAATGTATAGGTTTGCTAGGTTTCCCAAGGTGCCCGCAGAGCTAGGGTTCAAAAACTACAGCTAGTCATTTTTCCAAAAAAGGGTCATTTTTCACTGCGAAATTGAGGTGTGACCAGGTTGCGTTTTGCGCCGTTTCCTGTCGCGGGCACTAGGCCGACCCACATAAGTGAGGTACCGTTTTTCTCGTAAGACTTTGGGGAACGCGGGGTGGGTGGAAATTTGTGGATCCACGCAGATTCTGGAACTTTCCACGACAGAAATGTGGGGAAAATGTGTTTTGTTGGACAATTTTTTAGGTTTGCAAGGGATTCTGGGTAACAGACCCTGGTGGGAGGCTGTCAAGTCACCCCATCCTGGATTCCCCTGGGTGTCTAGTTTTCAAAAATGTATAGGTTTGTTAGGTTTCCCAAGGTGCCCGCAGAGCTAGGGTTCAAAAACTACAGCTAGTCATTTTTCCAAAAAAGGGTCATTTTTCACTGCGAAATTGAGGTGTGACCAGGTTGCGTTTTGCGCCGTTTCCTGTCGCGGGCACTAGGCTCGACCCACACAAGTGAGGTACCATTTTTCTTGTAAGACTTTGGGGAAGGCGGGGTGGGTGGAAATTTGTGGACCCACGCAGATTCCGGAACTTTCCACGACAGAAATGTCGGGAAAATGTGGTTTTTTGGACAATTTTTTAGGTTTGCAAGGGATCCTGGGTAACAGACCCTGGTGGGAGGCAGTCAAGTCACCCCATCTTGGATTCCCCTGGGTGTCTAGTTTTAAAAAATGTATAGGTTTGCTAGGTTTCCCAAGGTGCCCGCAGAGGTAGGGTTCAAAAACTACAGCTAGTCATTTTTCAAAAAAAGGGTCATTTTTCACTGCGAAATTGAGGTGTGACCAGGTTGGGTTTTGCGCCGTTTCCTGTTGCGGGCACTAGGTCGACCCACACAAGTGAGGTACCGTTTTTCTCGTAAGACTTTGGGGAACGCGGGGTGGGTGGAAATTTGTGGATCCACGCAGATTCCGGAACTTTCCACGACAGAAATGTGGGGAAAATGTGTTTTTTTTTACATTTTTTTCGGTTTGCAAGGGATTCTGGGTAACAGACCCTGATGGGAGGCAGTCAAGTCACCCCTGGGTGTCTAGTTTTCAAAAATGCATAGGTTTGCTAGGTTTCCCAAGGTGCCCGCAGAGCTAGGGTTCAAAAACTACAGCTAGTCATTTTTTCAAAAAAGGGTCATTTTTCACTGCGAAATTGAGGTGTGACCAGGTTGCGTTTTGCGCCGTTTCCTGTCACGGGCACTAGGCCGACCCACACAAGTGAGGTACCGTTTTTCTCGTAAGACTTTGGGGAACGCGGGGTGGGTGGAAATTTGTGGATCCACGCAGATTCCGGAACTTTCCACGACAGAAATGTGTGACAAATGTGTTTTTTTTGACAATTTTTTAGGTTTGCAAGGGATTCTGGGTAACAGACCCTGGTGGGAGGCAGTCAAGTCCCCCCATCCTGGATTCCCCTGGGTGTCTAGTTTTCAAAAATGTATAGGTTTGCTAGGTTTAGCAAGGTGCCCACAGAGCTAGGGTTCAAAAACTACAGCTAGTCATTTTTCCAAAAAAGGGTCATTTTTCACTGCGAAATTGAGGTGTGACCAGGTTGCGTTTTGCGCCGTTTCCTGTCGCGGGCACTAGGCTCGACCCACACAAGTGAGGTACCATTTTTCTTGTAAGACTTTGGGGAAGGCAGGGTGGGTGGAAATTTGTGGACCCACGCAGATTCCGGAACTTTGCACGACAGAAATGTGGGGAAAATGTGGTTTTTTTGACAATTTTTTAGGTTTGCAAGGGATCCTGGGTAACAGACCCTGGTGGGAGGCAGTCAAGTCACCCCATCTTGGATTCCCCTGGGTGTCTAGTTTTAAAAAATGTATAGGTTTGCTAGGTTTCCCAAGGTGCCCGCAGAGGTAGGGTTCAAAAACTACAGCTAGTCATTTTTCAAAAAAAGGGTCATTTTTCACTGCGAAATTGAGGTGTGACCAGGTTGGGTTTTGCGCCGTTTCCTGTTGCGGGCACTAGGTCGACCCACACAAGTGAGGTACCGTTTTTCTCGTAAGACTTTGGGGAATGCGGGGTGGGTGGAAATTTGTGGATCCACGCAGATTCCGGAACTTTCCACGACAGAAATGTGTGGAAAATGTGTTTTTTTGACAATTCTTTAGGTTTGCAAGGGATTCTGGGTAACAGACCCTGGTGGGAGGCAGTCAAGTCCAAGTCCCCCCATCCTGGATTCCCCTGGGTGTCTAGTTTTAAAAAATGTATAGGTTTGCTAGGTTTAGCAAGGTGCCCGCAGAGCTAGGGTTCAAAAACTACAGCTAGTCATTTTTCCAAAAAAGGGTCATTTTTCACTGCGAAATTGAGGTGTGACCAGGTTGCGTTTTGCGCCGTTTCCTGTCGCGGGCACTAGGCCGACCCACACAAGTGAGGTACCATTTTTCTCGTAAGACTTTGGGGAACGCGGGGTAGGTGGAAATTTGTGGATCCACGCAGATTCCAGAACTTTCCACGACAGAAATGTGGGGAAAATGTGTTTTTTTGGACAATTTTTTAGGTTTGCAAGGGATTCTGGGTAACAGACCCTGGTGGGAGGCAGTCAAGTCACCCCATCCTGGATTCCCCTCGGTGTCTAGTTTTCAGAAATGCATAGGTTTGATAGGTTTCCCAAGGTGCCCGCAGAGCTAGGGTTCAAAAACTACAGCTAGTCATTTTTTCAAAAAAGGGTGATTTTTCACTGTGAAATTGAGGTGTGACCAGGTTGCGTTTTGCGCCGTTTCCTGTCGCGGGCACTAGGCCGACCCACACACTAGTTTTCAAAAATGTATAGGTTTGCTAGGTTTAGCAAGGTGCCCGCAGAGCTAGGGTTCAAAAACTACAGCTAGTCATTTTTCCAAAAAAGGGTCATTTTTCACTGCGAAATTGAGGTGTGACCAGGTTGCGTTTGGCGCCATTTCCTGTTGCGGGCACTAGGCCGACCCACACAAGTGAGGTACCGTTTTTCTCGTAAGACTTTGGGGAACGCAGGGTGGGTGGAAATTTGTGGATCCACGCAGATTCCGGAACTTTCCACGACAGAAATGTGGGGAAAATGTGTTTTTTTTGACAATTTTTTAGGTTTGCAAGGGATTCTGGGTAACAGACCCTGGTGGGAGGCAGTCAAGTCACCCCATCCTGGATTCCCCTGGGTGTCTAGTTTTCAAAAAGGTATAGGTTTGCTAGGTTTCCCAAGGTGCCCGCAGAGCTAGGGTTCAAAAACTACAGCTAGTCATTTTTCCAAAAAAGGGTCATTTTTCACTGCGAAATTGAGGTGTGACCAGGTTGCGTTTTGCGCCGTTTCCTGTCGCGGGCACTAGGCCGACCCACACAAGTGAGGTACCATTTTTCTCGTAAGACTTTGGGGAACGCGGGGTAGGTGGAAATTTGTGGATCCACGCAGATTCCAGAACTTTCCACGACAGAAATGTGGGGAAAATGTGTTTTTTTGGACAATTTTTTAGGTTTGCAAGGGATTCTGGGTAACAGACCCTGGTGGGAGGCAGTCAAGTCACCCCATCCTGGATTCCCCTCGGTGTCTAGTTTTCAGAAATGCATAGGTTTGATAGGTTTCCCAAGGTGCCCGCAGAGCTAGGGTTCAAAAACTACAGCTAGTCATTTTTTCAAAAAAGGGTGATTTTTCACTGCGAAATTGAGGTGTGACCAGGTTGCGTTTTGCGCCGTTTCCTGTCGCGGGCACTAGGCCGACCCACACACTAGTTTTCAAAAATGTATAGGTTTGCTAGGTTTAGCAAGGTGCCCGCAGAGCTAGGGTTCAAAAACTACAGCTAGTAATTTTTCCAAAAAAGGGTCATTTTTCACTGCGAAATTGAGGTGTGACCAGGTTGCGTTTGGCGCCATTTCCTGTTGCGGGCACTAGGCCGACCCACACAAGTGAGGTACCGTTTTTCTCGTAAGACTTTGGGGAACGCAGGGTGGGTGGAAATTTGTGGATCCACGCAGATTCCGGAACTTTCCACGACAGAAATGTGGGGAAAATGTGTTTTTTTTGACAATTTTTTAGGTTTGCAAGGGATTCTGGGTAACAGACCCTGGTGGGAGGCAGTCAAGTCACCCCATCCTGGATTCCCCTGGGTGTCTAGTTTTCAAAAAGGTATAGGTTTGCTAGGTTTCCCAAGGTGCCCGCAGAGCTAGGGTTCAAAAACTACAGCTAGTCATTTTTCCAAAAAAGGGTCATTTTTCACTGCGAAATTGAGGTGGGACCAGGTTGCGTTTTGCGCCGTTTCCTGTCGCGGGCACTAGGCCGACCCACATAAGTGAGGTACCGTTTTTCTCGTAAGACTTTGGGGAACGCGGGGTGGGTGGAAATTTGTGGATCCACGCAGATTCTGGAACTTTCCACGACAGAAATGTGGGGAAAATGTGTTTTGTTGGACAATTTGTTAGGTTTGCAAGGGATTCTGGGTAACAGACCCTGGTGGGAGGCTGTCAAGTCACCCCATCCTGGATTCCCCTGGGTGTCTAGTTTTCAAAAATGTATAGGTTTGTTAGGTTTCCCAAGGTGCCCGCAGAGCTAGGGTTCAAAAACTACAGCTAGTCATTTTTCCAAAAAAGGGTCATTTTTCACTGCGAAATTGAGGTGTGACCAGGTTGCGTTTTGCGCCGTTTCCTGTCGCGGGCACTAGGCTCGACCCACACAAGTGAGGTACCATTTTTCTTGTAAGACTTTGGGGAAGGCGGGGTGGGTGGAAATTTGTGGACCCACGCAGATTCCGGAACTTTCCACGACAGAAATGTGGGGAAAATGTGGTTTTTTTGACAATTTTTTAGGTTTGAGAGGGATCCTGGGTAACAGACCCTGGTGGGAGGCAGTCAAGTCACCCCATCTTGGATTCCCCTGGGTGTCTAGTTTTAAAAAATGTATAGGTTTGCTAGGTTTCCCAAGGTGCCCGCAGAGGTAGGGTTCAAAACCTACAGCTAGTCATTTTTCAAAAAAAGGGTCATTTTTCACTGCGAAATTGAGGTGTGACCAGGTTGGGTTTTGCGCCGTTTCCTGTTGCGGGCACTAGGTCGACCCACACAAGTGAGGTACCGTTTTTCTCGTAAGACTTTGGGGAACGCGGGGTGGTTGGAAATTTGTGGATCCACGCAGATTCCGGAACTTTCCACGACAGAAATGTGTGACAAATGTGTTTTTTTTGACAATTTTTTAGGTTTGCAAGGGATTCTGGGTAACAGACCCTGGTGGGAGGCAGTCAAGTCCCCCCATCCTGGATTCCCCTGGGTGTCTAGTTTTCAAAAATGTATAGGTTTGCTAGGTTTAGCAAGGTGCCCACAGAGCTAGGGTTCAAAAACTACAGCTAGTCATTTTTCCAAAAAAGGGTCATTTTTCACTGCGAAATTGAGGTGTGACCAGGTTGCGTTTTGCGCCGTTTCCTGTCGCGGGCACTAGGCTCGACCCACACAAGTGAGGTACCATTTTTCTTGTAAGACTTTGGGGAAGGCAGGGTGGGTGGAAATTTGTGGACCCACGCAGATTCCGGAACTTTGCACGACAGAAATGTGGGGAAAATGTGGTTTTTTTGACAATTTTTTAGGTTTGCAAGGGATCCTGGGTAACAGACCCTGGTGGGAGGCAGTCAAGTCACCCCATCTTGGATTCCCCTGGGTGTCTAGTTTTAAAAAATGTATAGGTTTGCTAGGTTTCCCAAGGTGCCCGCAGAGGTAGGGTTCAAAAACTACAGCTAGTCATTTTTCAAAAAAAGGGTCATTTTTCACTGCGAAATTGAGGTGTGACCAGGTTGGGTTTTGCGCCGTTTCCTGTTGCGGGCACTAGGTCGACCCACACAAGTGAGGTACCGTTTTTCTCGTAAGACTTTGGGGAATGCGGGGTGGGTGGAAATTTGTGGATCCACGCAGATTCCGGAACTTTCTACGACAGAAATGTGTGGAAAATGTGTTTTTTTGACAATTCTTTAGGTTTGCAAGGGATTCTGGGTAACAGACCCTGGTGGGAGGCAGTCAAGTCCCCCCATCCTGGATTCCCCTGGGTGTCTAGTTTTAAAAAATGTATAGGTTTGCTAGGTTTAGCAAGGTGCCCGCAGAGCTAGGGTTCAAAAACTACAGCTAGTCATTTTTCCAAAAAAGGGTCATTTTTCACTGCGAAATTGAGGTGTGACCAGGTTGCGTTTTGCGCCGTTTCCTGTCGCGGGCACTAGGCCGACCCACACAAGTGAGGTACCATTTTTCTCGTAAGACTTTGGGGAACGCGGGGTAGGTGGAAATTTGTGGATCCACGCAGATTCCAGAACTTTCCACGACAGAAATGTGGGGAAAATGTGTTTTTTTGGACAATTTTTTAGGTTTGCAAGGGATTCTGGGTAACAGACCCTGGTGGGAGGCAGTCAAGTCACCCCATCCTGGATTCCCCTCGGTGTCTAGTTTTCAGAAATGCATAGGTTTGATAGGTTTCCCAAGGTGCCCGCAGAGCTAGGGTTCAAAAACTACAGCTAGTCATTTTTTCAAAAAAGGGTGATTTTTCACTGCGAAATTGAGGTGTGACCAGGTTGCGTTTTGCGCCGTTTCCTGTCGCGGGCACTAGGCCGACCCACACACTAGTTTTCAAAAATGTATAGGTTTGCTAGGTTTAGCAAGGTGCCCGCAGAGCTAGGGTTCAAAAACTACAGCTAGTCATTTTTCCAAAAAAGGGTCATTTTTCACTGCGAAATTGAGGTGTGACCAGGTTGCGTTTGGCGCCATTTCCTGTTGCGGGCACTAGGCCGACCCACACAAGTGAGGTACCGTTTTTCTCGTAAGACTTTGGGGAACGCAGGGTGGGTGGAAATTTGTGGATCCACGCAGATTCCGGAACTTTCCACGACAGAAATGTGGGGAAAATGTGTTTTTTTTGACAATTTTTTAGGTTTGCAAGGGATTCTGGGTAACAGACCCTGGTGGGAGGCAGTCAAGTCACCCCATCCTGGATTCCCCTGGGTGTCTAGTTTTCAAAAAGGTATAGGTTTGCTAGGTTTCCCAAGGTGCCCGCAGAGCTAGGGTTCAAAAACTACAGCTAGTCATTTTTCCAAAAAAGGGTCATTTTTCACTGCGAAATTGAGGTGGGACCAGGTTGCGTTTTGCGCCGTTTCCTGTCGCGGGCACTAGGCCGACCCACATAAGTGAGGTACCGTTTTTCTCGTAAGACTTTGGGGAACGCGGGGTGGGTGGAAATTTGTGGATCCACGCAGATTCTGGAACTTTCCACGACAGAAATGTGGGGAAAATGTGTTTTGTTGGACAATTTGTTAGGTTTGCAAGGGATTCTGGGTAACAGACCCTGGTGGGAGGCTGTCAAGTCACCCCATCCTGGATTCCCCTGGGTGTCTAGTTTTCAAAAATGTATAGGTTTGTTAGGTTTCCCAAGGTGCCCGCAGAGCTAGGGTTCAAAAACTACAGCTAGTCATTTTTCCAAAAAAGGGTCATTTTTCACTGCGAAATTGAGGTGTGACCAGGTTGCGTTTTGCGCCGTTTCCTGTCGCGGGCACTAGGCTCGACCCACACAAGTGAGGTACCATTTTTCTTGTAAGACTTTGGGGAAGGCGGGGTGGGTGGAAATTTGTGGACCCACGCAGATTCCGGAACTTTCCACGACAGAAATGTGGGGAAAATGTGGTTTTTTTGACAATTTTTTAGGTTTGAGAGGGATCCTGGGTAACAGACCCTGGTGGGAGGCAGTCAAGTCACCCCATCTTGGATTCCCCTGGGTGTCTAGTTTTAAAAAATGTATAGGTTTGCTAGGTTTCCCAAGGTGCCCGCAGAGGTAGGGTTCAAAAACTACAGCTAGTCATTTTTCAAAAAAAGGGTCATTTTTCACTGCGAAATTGAGGTGTGACCAGGTTGGGTTTTGCGCCGTTTCCTGTTGCGGGCACTAGGTCGACCCACACAAGTGAGGTACCGTTTTTCTCGTAAGACTTTGGGGAACGCGGGGTGGTTGGAAATTTGTGGATCCACGCAGATTCCGGAACTTTCCACGACAGAAATGTGGGGAAAATGTGTTTTTTTTTACATTTTTTTAGGTTTGCAAGGGATTCTGGGTAACAGACCCTGATGGGAGGCAGTCAAGTCACCCCTGGGTGTCTAGTTTTCAAAAATGCATAGGTTTGCTAGGTTTCCCAAGGTGCCCGCAGAGCTAGGGTTCAAAAACTACAGCTAGTCATTTTTTCAAAAAAGGGTCATTTTTCACTGCGAAATTGAGGTGTGACCAGGTTGCGTTTTGCTCCGTTTCCTGTCACGGGCACTAGGCCGACCCACACAAGTGAGGTACTGTTTTTCTCGTAAGACTTTGGGGAACGCGGGGTGGGTGGAAATTTGTGGATCCACGCAGATTCCGGAACTTTCCACGACAGAAATGTGTGACAAATGTGTTTTTTTTGACTATTTTTTAGGTTTGCAAGGGATTCTGGGTAACAGACCCTGGTGGGAGGCAGTCAAGTCCCCCCATCCTGGATTCCCCTGGGTGTCTAGTTTAAAAAAATGTATAGGTTTGCTAGGTTTAGCAAGGTGCCCGCAGAGCTAGGGTTCAAAAACTACAGCTCGTCATTTTTCCAAAAAAGGGTCATTTTTCACTGCGAAATTGAGGTGTGACCAGGTTGCGTTTTGCGCCGTTTCCTGTCGCGGGCACTAGGCTCGACCCACACAAGTGAGGTACCATTTTTCTTGTAAGACTTTGGGGAAGGCAGGGTGGGTGGAAATTTGTGGACCCACGCAGATTCCGGAACTTTCCACGACAGAAATGTGGGGAAAATGTGGTTTTTTTGACAATTTTTTAGGTTTGCAAGGGATCCTGGGTAACAGACCCTGGTGGGAGGCAGTCAAGTCACCCCATCTTGGATTCCCCTGGGTGTCTAGTTTTAAAAAATGTATAGGTTTGCTAGGTTTCCCAAGGTGCCCGCAGAGGTAGGGTTCAAAAACTACAGCTAGTCATTTTTCAAAAAAAGGGTCATTTTTCACTGCGAAATTGAGGTGTGACCAGGTTGGGTTTTGCGCCGTTTCCTGTTGCGGGCACTAGGTCGACCCACACAAGTGAGGTACCGTTTTTCTCGTAAGACTTTGGGGAATGCGGGGTGGGTGGAAATTTGTGGATCCACGCAGATTCCGGAACTTTCCACGACAGAAATGTGGGGAAAATGTGGTTTTTTTTACATTTTTTTAGGTTTGCAAGGGATTCTGGGTAACAGACCCTGATGGGAGGCAGTCAAGTCACCCCATCCTGGATTCCCCTGGGTGTCTAGTTTTCAAAAATGCATAGGTTTGCTCGGTTTCCCAAGGTGCCCGCAGAGCTAGGGTTCAAAAACTACAGCTAGTCATTTTTTCAAAAAAGGGTCATTTTTCACTGCGAAATTGAGGTGTGACCAGGTTGCGTTTTGCGCCGTTTCCTGTCGCGGGCACTAGGCCGACCCACACAAGTGAGGTACCGTTTTTCGCTTAAGACTTTGGGGAACGCGGGGTGGGTGGAAATTTGTGGTTCCACGCAGATTCCGGAACTTTCCACGACAGAAATGTGTGGAAAATGTGTTTTTTTTGACAATTTTTTAGGTTTGCAAGGGATTCTGGGTAACAGACCCTGGTGGGAGGCAGTCAAGTCACCCCATCCTGGATTCCCCTGGGTGTCTAGTTTTCAAAAATGCATAGGTTTGCTAGGTTTCCCAAGGTGCCCGCAGAGCTAGGGTTCAAAAACTACAGCTAGTCATTTTTCAAAAAAAGGGTCATTTTTCACTGCGAAATTGAGGTGTGACCAGGTTGCGTTTTGCGCCGTTTCCTGTCACGGGCACTAGGCGGACCCACACAAGTGAGGTACCGTTTTTCTCGTAAGACTTTGGGGAACGCGGGGTGGGTGGAAATTTGTGGATCCACGCAGATTCCGGAACTTTCCACGACAGAAATGTGTGACAAATGTGTTTTTTTTGACAATTGTTTAGGTTTGCAAGGGATTCTGGGTAACAGACCCTGGTGGGAGGCAGTCAAGTCCCCCCATCCTGGATTCCCCTGGGTGTCTAGTTTCCAAAAATGGATAGGCTTGCTAGGTTTAGCAAGGTGCCCGCAGAGCTAGGGTTCAAAAACTACAGCTAGTCATTTTTCCAAAAAAGGGTCATTTTTCACTGCGAAATTGAGGTGTGACCAGGTTGCGTTTTGCGCCGTTTCCTGTCGCGGGCACTAGGCTCGACCCACACAAGTGGGGTACCATTTTTCTTGTAAGACTTTGGGGAAGGCGGGGTGGGTGGAAATTTGTGGACCCACGCAGATTCCGGAACTTTCCACGACAGAAATGTGGGGAAAATGTGTTTTTTTTGACAATTTTTTAGGTTTGCAAGGGATTCTGGGTAACAGACCCTGGTGGGAGGCAGTCAAGTCACCCCATCCTGGATTCCCCTGGGTGTCTAGTTTTCAAAAATGTATAGGTTTGCTAGGTTTCCCAAGGTGCCCGCAGAGGTAGGGTTCAAAAACTACAGCTAGTCATTTTTCAAAAAAAGGGTCATTTTTCACTGCGAAATTGAGGTGTGACCAGGTTGCGTTTTGCGCCGTTTCCTGTCACGGGCACTAGGCCGACCCACACAAGTGAGGTACCGTTTTTCTCGTAAGACTTTGGGGAACGCGGGGTGGGTGGAAATTTGTGGATCCACGCAGATTCCGGAACTTTCCACGACAGAAATGTGTGACAAATGTGTTTTTTTTGACAATTTTTTAGGTTTGCAAGGGATTCTGGGTAACAGACCCTGGTGGGAGGCAGTCAAGTCCCCCCATCCTGGATTCCCCTGGGTGTCTAGTTTTCAAAAATGTATAGGTTTGCTAGGTTTAGCAAGGTGCCCGCAGAGCTAGGGTTCAAAAACTATAGCTAGTCATTTTTCCAAAAAAGGGTCATTTTTCACTGCGAAATTGAGGTGTGACCAGGTTGCGTTTTGCGCCGTTTCCTGTCGCGGGCACTAGGCTCGACCCACACAAGTGAGGTACCATTTTTCTTGTAAGACTTTGGGGAAGGCGGGGTGGGTGGAAATTTGTGGACCCACGCAGATTCCGGAACTTTCCACGACAGAAATGTGGGGAAAATGTGGTTTTTTTGACAATTTTTTAGGTTTGCAAGGGATCCTGGGTAACAGACCCTGGTGGGAGGCAGTCAAGTCCCCCCATCCTGGATTCCCCTGGGTGTCTAGTTTTCAAAAATGTATAGGTTTGCTAGGTTTAGCAAGGTGCCCGCAGAGCTAGGGTTAAAAAACTACAGCTAGTCATTTTTCCAAAAAAGGGTCATTTTTCACTGCGAAATTGAGGTGTGACCAGGTTGCGTTTTGCGCCGTTTCCTGTCGCGGGCACTAGGCTCGACCCACACAAGTGAGGTACCATTTTTCTTGTAAGACTTTGGGGAAGGCGGGGTGGGTGGAAATTTGTGGACCCACGCAGATTCCGGAACTTTCCACGACAGAAATGTGGGGAAAATGTGTTTTTTTTGACAATTTTTTAGGTTTGCAAGGGATTCTGGGTAACAGACCCTGGTGGGAGGCAGTCAAGTCACCCCATCCTGGATTCCCCTGGGTGTCTAGTTTTAAAAAATGTATAGGTTTGCTAGGTTTCCCAAGGTGCCCGCAGAGGTAGGGTTCAAAAACTACAGCTAGTCATTTTTCAAAAAAAGGGTCATTTTTCACTGCGAAATTGAGGTGTGACCAGGTTGCGTTTTGCGCCATTTCCTGTCACGGGCACTAGGCCGACCCACACAAGTGAGGTACAGTTTTTCTCGTAAGACTTTGGGGAACGCGGGGTGGGTGGAAATTTGTGGATCCACGCAGATTCCGGAACTTTCCACGACAGAAATGTGTGACAAATGTGTTTTTTTTGACAATTTTTTAGGTTTGCAAGGGATTCTGGGTAACAGACCCTGGTGGGAGGCAGTCAAGTCCCCCCATCCTGGATTCCCCTGGGTGTCTAGTTTTCAAAAATGTATAGGTTTGCTAGGTTTAGCAAGGTGCCCGCAGAGCTAGGGTTCAAAAACTATAGCTAGTCATTTTTCCAAAAAAGGGTCATTTTTCACTGCGAAATTGAGGTGTGACCAGGTTGCGTTTTGCGCCGTTTCCTGTCGCGGGCACTAGGCTCGACCCACACAAGTGAGGTACCATTTTTCTTGTAAGACTTTGGGGAAGGCGGGGTGGGTGGAAATTTGTGGACCCACGCAGATTCCGGAACTTTCCACGACAGAAATGTGGGGAAAATGTGGTTTTTTTGACAATTTTTTAGGTTTGCAAGGGATCCTGGGTAACAGACCCTGGTGGGAGGCAGTCAAGTCACCCCATCTTGGATTCCCCTGGGTGTCTAGTTTTAAAAAATGTATAGGTTTGCTAGGTTTCCCAAGGTGCCCGCAGAGGTAGGGTTCAAAAACTACAGCTAGTCATTTTTCAAAAAAAGGGTCATTTTTCACTGCGAAATTGAGGTGTGACCAGGTTGGGTTTTGCGCCGTTTCCTGTTGCGGGCACTAGGTCGACCCACACAATTGAGGTACCGTTTTTCTCGTAAGACTTTGGGGAACGCGGGGTGGGTGGAAATTTGTGGATCCACGCAGATTCCGGAACTTTCCACGACAGAAATGTGGGGAAAATGTGTTTTTTTTAACATTTTTTTAGGTTTGCAAGGGATTCTGGGTAACAGACCCTGATGGGAGGCAGTCAAGTCACCCCATCCTGGATTCCCCTGGGTGTCTAATTTTTCAAAAATGCATAGTTTTGCTAGGTTTCCCAAGGTGCCCGCAGAGCTAGGGTTCAAAAACTACAGCTAGTCATTTTTTCAAAAAAGGGTCATTTTTCACTGCGAAATTGAGGTGTGACCAGGTTGCGCTTTGCGCCGTTTCCTGTCGCGGGCACTAGGCCGACCCACACAAGTGAGGTACCGTTTTTCGCTTAAGACTTTGGGGAACGCGGGGTGGGTGGAAATTTGTGGATCCACGCAGATTCCGGAACTTTCCACGACAGAAATGTGTGGAAAATGTGTTTTTTTTTACATTTTTTTAGGTTTGCAAGGGATTCTGGGTAACAGACCCTGGTGGGAGGCAGTCAAGTCACCCCATCCTGGATTCCCCTGGGTGTCTAGTTTTCAAAAATGCATAGGTTTGCTAGGTTTCCCAAGGTGCCCGCAGAGCTAGGGTTCAAAAACTACAGCTAGTCATTTTTTCAAAAAAGGGTCATTTTTCACTGCGAAATTGAGGTGTGACCAGGTTGCGTTTTGCGCCGTTTCCTGTCGCGGGCACTAGGCCGACCCACACAAGTGAGGTACGGTTTTTCGCATACGACTTTGGGGAACGCGGGGTGGGTGGAAATTTGTGGATCCACGCAGATTCCGGAACTTTCCACGACAGAAATGTGTGGAAAATGTGTTTTTTTGACAATTCTTTAGGTTTGCAAGGGATTCTGGGTAACAGACCCTGGTGGGAGGCAGTCAAGTCCCCCCATCCTGGATTCCCCTGGGTGTCTAGTTTTCAAAAATGTATAGGTTTGCTAGGTTTAGCAAGGTGCCCGCAGAGCTAGGGTTCAAAAACTACAGCTAGTCATTTTTCCAAAAAAGGGTAATTTTTCACTGCGAAATTGAGGTGTGACCAGGTTGCGTTTTGCGCCGTTTCCTGTCGCGGGCACTAGGCTCGACCCACACAAGTGAGGTACCATTTTTCTTGTAGGACTTTGGGGAAGGCGGGGTGGGTGGAAATTTGTGGACCCACGCAGATTCCGGAACTTTCCACGACAGAAATGTGGGGAAAATGTGTTTTTTTTGACAATTTTTAGGTTTGCAAGGGATACTGGGTAACAGACCCTGGTGGGAGGCAGTCAAGTCACCCCATCCTGGATTCCCCTGGGTGTCTAGTTTTAAAAAATGTATAGGTTTGCTAGGTTTCCCAAGGTGCCCGCAGAGGTAGGGTTCAAAAACTACAGCTAGTCATTTTTTCAAAAAAGGGTGATTTTTCACTGCGAAATTGAGGTGTGACCAGGTTGCGTTTTGCGCCGTTTCCTGTCGCGGGCACTAGGCCGACCCACGCAAGTGAGGTACCGTTTTTCGCGTAAGACTTTGGGGAACACGGGGTGGGTGGAAATTTGTGGATCCACGCAGATCCTGGAACTTCCACGACAGAAATGTGTGGAAAATGTGTTTTTTTTGACAATTTTTTAGGTTTGCAAGGGATTCTGGGTAACAGACCCTGGTGGGAGGCAGTCAAGTCACCCCATCCTGGATTCCCCTGGGTGTCTAGTTTTCAAAAATGCATAGGTTTGCTAGGTTTCCCAAGGTGCCCGCAGAGCTAGGGTTCAAAAACTACAGCTAGTCATTTTTTCAAAAAAGGGTGATTTTTCACTGCGAAATTGAGGTGTGACCAGGTTGCGTTTTGCGCCGTTTCCTGTCGCGGGCACTAGGCCGACCCACACAAGTGAGGTACCGTTTTTTGCGTAAGACTTTGGGGAACACGGGGTGGGTGGAAATTTGTGGATCCACGCAGATTCCGGAACTTCCACGACAGAAATGTGTGGAAAATGTGTTTTTTTTGACAGTTTTTTAGGTTTGCAAGGGATTCTGGGTAACAGACCCTGGTGGGAGGCAGTCATGTCACCCCATCCTGGATTCCCCTGGGTGTCTAGTTTTCAAAAATGTATAGGTTTGCTAGGTTTAGCAAGGTGCCCGCAGAGCTAGGGTTCAAAAACTACAGCTAGTCATTTTTCAAAAAAAGGGTCATTTTTCACTGCGAAATTGAGGTGTGACCAGGTTGCGTTTTGCGCCATTTCCTGTTGCGGGCACTAGGCCGACCCACACAAGTGAGGTACCGTTTTTCTCGTAAGACTTTGGGGAACGCGGGGTGGGTGGAAATTTGTGGATCCACGCAGATTCCGGAACTTTCCACGACAGAAATGTGTGACAAATGTGTTTTTTTTGCCAATTTTTTAGGTTTGCAAGGGATTCTGGGTAACAGACCCTGGTGGGAGGCAGTCAAGTCCCCCCATCCTGGATTCCCCTGGGTGTCTAGTTTTCAAAAATGTATAGGTTTGCTAGGTTTAGCAAGGTGCCCGCAGAGCTAGGGTTCAAAAACTACAGCTAGTCATTTTTCCAAAAAAGGGTCATTTTTCACTGCGAAATTGAGGTGTGACCAGGTTGCGTTTTGCGCCGTTTCCTGTCGCGGGCACTAGGCTCGACCCACACAAGTGAGGTACCATTTTTCTTGTAAGACTTTGGGGAAGGCGGGGTGGGTGGAAATTTGTGGACCCACGCAGATTCCGGAACTTTCCACGACAGAAATGTGGGGAAAATGTGTTTTTTTTTACATTTTTTTAGGTTTGCAAGGGATTCTGGGTAACAGACCCTGATGGGAGGCAGTCAAGTCACCCCATCCTGGATTCCCCTGGGTGTCTAGTTTTCAAAAATGCATAGGTTTGCTAGGTTTCCCAAGGTGCCCGCAGAGCTACGGTTCAAAAACTACAGCTAGTCATTTTTTCAAAAAAGGGTCATTTTTCACTGCGAAATTGAGGTGTGACCAGGTTGCGTTTTGCGCCGTTTCCTGTCGCGGGCACTAGGCCGACCCACACAAGTGAGGTACCGTTTTTCGCTTAAGACTTTGGGGAACGCGGGGTGGGTGGAAATTTGTGGATCCACGCAGATTCCGGAACTTTCCACGACAGAAATGTGTGGAAAATGTGTTTTTTTTGACAATTTTTTAGGTTTGCAAGGGATTCTGGGTAACAGACCCTGGTGGGAGGCAGTCAAGTCCCCCCATCCTGGATTCCCCTGGGTGTCTAGTTTTCAAAAATGTATAGGTTTGCTAGGTTTAGCAAGGTGCCCGCAGACCTAGGGTTCAAAAACTACAGCTAGTCATTTTTCAAAAAAAGGGTCATTTTTCACTGCAAAATTGAGGTGTGACCAGGTTGGGTTTTGCGCCGTTTCCTGTTGCGGGCACTAGGCCGACCCACACAAGTGAGGTACCATTTTTCTCGTAAGAATTTGGGGAACGCGGGGTAGGTGGAAATTTGTGGATCCACGCAGATTCCGGAACTTTCCACGACAGAAATGTGGGGAAAATGTGTTTTTTTTGACAAGTTTTTAGGTTTGCAAGGGATTCTGGGTAACAGACCCTGGTGGGAGGCAGTCAAGTCACCCCATCCTGGATTCCCCTGGGTGTCTAGTTTTCAAAAATGCATAGGTTTGCTAGGTTTCCCAAGGTGCCCGCAGAGCTAGGGTTCAAAAACTACAGCTAGTCATTTTTTCAAAAAAGGGTGATTTTTCACTGCGAAATTGAGGTGTGACCAGGTTGCGTTTTGCGCCGTTTCCTGTCGCGGGCACTAGGCCGACCCACACAAGTGAGGTACCGTTTTTTGCGTAAGACTTTGGGGAACACGGGGTGGGTGGAAATTTGTGGATCCACGCAGATTCCGGAACTTCCACGACAGAAATGTGTGGAAAATGTGGTTTTTTTGACAATTTTTTAGGTTTGCAAGGGATTCTGGGTAACAGACCCTGGTGGGAGGCAGTCAAGTCACCCCATCCTGGATTCCCCTGGGTGTCTAGTTTTCAAAAATGCATAGGTTTGCTAGGTTTCCCAAGGTGCCCGCAGAGCTAGGGTTCAAAAACTACAGCTAGTCATTTTTTCAAAAAAGGGTGATTTTTCACTGCGAAATTGAGGTGTGACCAGGTTGCGTTTTGCGCCGTTTCCTGTCGCGGGCACTAGGCCGACCCACACAAGTGAGGTACCGTTTTTCGCGTAAGACTTTGGGGAACACGGGGTGGGTGGAAATTTGTGGATCCACGCAGATTCCGGAACTTCCACGACAGAAATGTGTGGAAAATGTGTTTTTTTTGACAGTTTTTTAGGTTTGCAAGGGATTCTGGGTAACAGACCCTGGTGGGAGGCAGTCATGTCACCCCATCCTGGATTCCCCTGGGTGTCTAGTTTTCAAAAATGTATAGGTTTGCTAGGTTTAGCAAGGTGCCCGCAGAGCTAGGGTTCAAAAACTACAGCTAGTCATTTTTCAAAAAAAGGGTCATTTTTCACTGCGAAATTGAGGTGTGACCAGGTTGCGTTTTGTGCCATTTCCTGTTGCGGGCACTAGGCCGACCCACACAAGTGAGGTACCGTTTTTCTCGTAAGACTTTGGGGAACGCGGGGTGGGTGGAAATTTGTGGATCCACGCAGATTCCGGAACTTTCCACGACAGAAATGTGTGACAAATGTGTTTTTTTTGCCAATTTTTTAGGTTTGCAAGGGATTCTGGGTAACAGACCCTGGTGGGAGGCAGTCAAGTCCCCCCATCCTGGATTCCCCTGGGTGTCTAGTTTTCAAAAATGTATAGGTTTGCTAGGTTTAGCAAGGTGCCCGCAGAGCTAGGGTTCAAAAACTACAGCTAGTCATTTTTCCAAAAAAGGGTCATTTTTCACTGCGAAATTGAGGTGTGACCAGGTTGCGTTTTGCGCCGTTTCCTGTCGCGGGCACTAGGCTCGACCCACACAAGTGAGGTACCATTTTTCTTGTAAGACTTTGGGGAAGGCGGGGTGGGTGGAAATTTGTGGACCCACGCAGATTCCGGAACTTTCCACGACAGAAATGTGGGGAAAATGTGTTTTTTTTAACATTTTTTTAGGTTTGCAAGGGATTCTGGGTAACAGACCCTGATGGGAGGCAGTCAAGTCACCCCATCCTGGATTCCCCTGGGTGTCTAGTTTTCAAAAATGCATAGGTTTGCTAGGTTTCCCAAGGTGCCCGCAGAGCTACGGTTCAAAAACTACAGCTAGTCATTTTTTCAAAAAAGGGTCATTTTTCACTGCGAAATTGAGGTGTGACCAGGTTGCGTTTTGCGCCGTTTCCTGTCGCGGGCACTAGGCCGACCCACACAAGTGAGGTACCGTTTTTCGCTTAAGACTTTGGGGAACGCGGGGTGGGTGGAAATTTGTGGATCCACGCAGATTCCGGAACTTTCCACGACAGAAATGTGTGGAAAATGTGTTTTTTTTGACAATTTTTTAGGTTTGCAAGGGATTCTGGGTAACAGACCCTGGTGGGAGGCAGTCAAGTCCCCCCATCCTGGATTTCCCTGGGTGTCTAGTTTTCAAAAATGTATAGGTTTGCTAGGTTTAGCAAGGTGCCCGCAGACCTAGGGTTCAAAAACTACAGCTAGTCATTTTTCCAAAAAAGGGTCATTTTTCACTGCGAAATTGAGGTGTGACCAGGTTGCGTTTTGCGCCGTTTCCTGTTGCGCGCACTAGGCCGACCCACACAAGTGAGGTACCGTTTTTCGCGTAAGACTTTGGGGAACACGGGGTGGGTGGAAATTTGTGGATCCACGCAGATTCCGGAACTTTCCACGACAGAAATGTGTGGAAAATGTGTTTTTTTTGACAGTTTTTTAGGTTTGCAAGGGATTCTGGGTAACAGACCCTGGTGGGAGGCAGTCATGTCACCCCATCCTGCATTCCCCTGGGTGTCTAGTTTTCAAAAATGTATAGGTTTGCTAGGTTTAGCAAGGTGCCCGCAGAGCTAGGGTTCAAAAACTACAGCTAGTCATTTTTCCAAAAAAGGGTCATTTTTCACTGCGAAATTGAGGTGTGACCAGGTTGCGTTTTGCGCCATTTCCTGTTGCGGGCACTAGGCCGACCCACACAAGTGAGGTACCGTTTTTCTCGTAAGACTTTGGGGAACGCGGGGTGGGTGGAAATTTGTGGATCCACGCAGATTCCGGAACTTTCCACGACAGAAATGTGGGGAAAATGTGTTTTTTTTTGACAATTTTTTAGGTTTGCAAGGGATTCTGGGTAACAGACCCTGGTGGGAGGCAGTCAAGTCAGCCCATCCTGGATTCCCCTGGGTGTCTAGTTTTCAAAAATGTATAGGTTTGCTAGGTTTCCCAAGGTGCCCGCAGAGCTAGGGTTCAAAAACTACAGCTAGTCATTTTTCCAAAAAAGGGTCATTTTTCACTGCGAAATTGAGGTGGGACCAGGTTGCGTTTTGCGCCGTTTCCTGTTGCGGGCACTAGGCCGACCCACATAAGTGAGGTACCGTTTTTCTCGTAAGACTTTGGGGGACGCGGGGTGGGTGGAAATTTGTGGATCCACGCAGATTCTGGAACTTTCCACGACAGAAATGTGGGGAAAATGTGTTTTGTTGGACAATTTTTTAGGTTTGCAAGGGATTCTGGGTAACAGACCCTGGTGGGAGGCAGTCAAGTCACCCCATCCTGGATTCCCCTGGGTGTCTAGTTTTCAAAAATGTATAGGTTTGTTAGGTTTCCCAAGGTGCCCGCAGAGCTAGGGTTCAAAAACTACAGCTAGTCATTTTTCCAAAAAAGGGTCATTTTTCACTGCGAAATTGAGGTGTGACCAGGTTGCGTTTTGTGCCGTTTCCTGTCGCGGGCACTAGGCCGACCCACACAAGTGAGGTACCGTTTTTCTCGTAAGACTTTGGGGAACGCGGGGTGGGTGGAAATTTGTGGATCCACGCAGATTCCGGAACTTTCCACGACAGAAATTTGGGGAAAATGTGTTTTTTTTGACAATTTTTTAGGTTTGCAAGGGATTCTGGGTAACAGACCCTGGTGGGAGGCAGTCAAGTGACCCCATCCTGGATTCCCCTGGGTGTCTAGTTTTCAAAAATGTATAGGTTTGCTAGGTTTCCCAAAGTGCCCGCAGAGGTAGGGTTCAAAAACTACAGCTAGTCATTTTTCCAAAAAAGGGTCATTTTTCACTGCGAAATTGAGGTGGGACCAGGTTGCGTTTTGCGCCGTTTCCTGTCGCGGGCACTAGGCCGACCCACATAAGTGAGGTACTGTTTTTCTCGTAAGACTTTGGGGAACGCGGGGTGGGTGGAAATTTGTGGATCCACGCAGATTCCGGAACTTTCCACGACAGAAATGTGGGGAAAATGTGTTTTTTTTTACAATGTTTTAGGTTTGCAAGGGATTCTGGGTAACAGACCCTGGTGGGAGGCAGTCAAGTCACCCCATCCTGGATTCCCCTGGGTGTCTAGTTTTCAAAAATGCATAGGTTTGCTAGGTTTCCCAAGGTGCCCGCAGAGCTAGGGTTCAAAAACTACAGCTAGTCATTTTTTCAAAAAAGGGTGATTGTTCACTGCGAAATTGAGGTGTGACCAGGTTGCGTTTTGCGCCGTTTCCTGTCGCGGGCACTAGGCCGACCCACACAAGTGAGGTACCGTTTTTCGCGTAAGACTTTGGGGAACACGGGGTGGGTGGAAATTTGTGGATCCACGCAGATTCCGGAACTTTCCACGACAGAAATGTGTGGAAAATGTGGTTTTTTTGACAGTTTTTTAGGTTTGCAAGGGATTCTGGGTAACAGACCTTGGTGGGAGGCAGTCATGTCACCCCATCCTGGATTCCCCTGGGTGTCTAGTTTTCAAAAATGTATAGGTTTGCTAGGTTTAGCAAGGTGCCCGCAGAGCTAGGGTTCAAAAACTACAGCTAGTCATTTTTCCAAAAAAGGGTCATTTTTCACTGCGAAATTGAGGTGTGACCAGGTTACGTTTTGCGCCATTTCCTGTCACGGGCACTAGGCCGACCCACACAAGTGAGGTACCGTTTTTCTCGTAAGACTTTGGGGAACGCGGGGTGGGTGGAAATTTGTGGATCCACGCAGATTCCGGAACTTTCCACGACAGAAATGTGGGGAAAATGTGTTTTTTTTGACAATTTTTTAGGTTTGCAAGGGATTCTGGGTAACAGACCCTGGTGGGAGGCAGTCAAGTCACCCCATCCTGGATTCCCCTGGGTGTCTAGTTTTCAAAAATGTATAGGTTTGTTAGGTTTCCCAAGGTGCCCGCAGAGCTAGGGTTCAAAAATTACAGCTAGTCATTTTTCCAAAAAAGGGTCATTTTTCACTGCGAAATTGAGGTGTGACCAGGTTGCGTTTTGCGCCGTTTCCTGTCGCGGGCACTAGGCCGACCCACACAAGTGAGGTACCATTTTTCTCGTAAGACTGCGGGGAACGCGAGGTGGGTGGAAATTTGTGGATCCACGCAGATTCCGGAACTTTCCACGACAGAAATGTGGGGAAAATGTGTTTTTTTGGACAATTTTTTAGGTTTGCAAGGGATTCTGGGTAACAGACCCTGGTGGGAGGCAATCAAGTCACCCCATCCTGGATTCCCCTGGGTGTCTAGTTTTCAAAAATGTATAGGTTTGCTAGGTTTCCCAAGGTGCCCGCAGAGCTAGGGTTCAAAAACTACAGCTAATCATTTTTCCAAAAAAGGGTCATTTTTCACTGCGAAATTGAGGTGTGACCAGGTTGTGTTTTGCGCCGTTTCCTGTCACGGGCACTAGGCCGACCCACACAAGTGAGGTACCGTTTTTCTCGTAAGACTTTGGGGAACGCGGGGTGGGTGGAAATTTGTGGATCCACGCAGATTCCGGAACTTTCCACGACAGAAATTTGGGGAAAATGTGTTTTTTTTGACAATGTTTTAGGTTTGCAAGGGATTCTGGGTAACAGACCCTGGTGGGAGGCAGTCAAGTCACCCCATCCTGGATTCCCCTGGGTGTCTAGTTTTCAAAAATGTATAGGTTTGCTAGGTTTCCCAAGGTGCCCGCAGAGCTAGGGTTCAAAAACTACAGCTAGTCATTTTTCCAAAAAAGGGTCATTTTTCACTCCGAAATTGAGGTGGGACCAGGTTGCGTTTTGCGCCGTTTCCTGTCGCGGGCACTAGGCCGACCCACATAAGTGAGGTACTGTTTTTCTCGTAAGACTTTGGGGAACGCGGGGTGGGTGGAAATTTGTGGATCCACGCAGATTCTGGAACTTTCCACGACAGAAATGTGGGGAAAATGTGTTTTTTTGGACAATTTTTTAGGTTTGCAAGGGATTCTGGGTAACAGACCCTGGTGGGAGGCAGTCAAGTCACCCCATCCTGGATTCCCCTGGGTGTCTAGTTTTCAAAAATGTATAGGTTTGTTAGGTTTCCCAAGGTGCCCGCAGAGCTAGGGTTCAAAAACTACAGCTAGTCATTTTTCCAAAAAAGGGTCATTTTTCACTGCGAAATTGAGGTGTGACCAGGTTGCGTTTTGCGCCGTTTCCTGTCGTGGGCACTAGGCCGACCCACACAAGTGAGGTACCGTATTTCTCGTAAGACTTTGGGGAATGCGGGGTGGGTGGAAATTTGTGGATCCACGCAGATTCCGGAACTTTCCACGACAGAAATGTGGGGAAAATGTGTTTTTTTTTACAATTTTTTAGGTTTGCAAGGGATTCTGGGTAACAGACCCTGGTGGGAGGCAGTCAAGTCACCCCATCCTGGATTCCCCTGGGTGTCTAGTTTTCAAAAATGTATAGGTTTGCTAGGTTTCCCAAGGTGCCCGCAGAGGTAGGGTTCAAAAACTACAGCTAGTCATTTTTCCAAAAAAGGGTCATTTTTCACTGCGAAATTGAGGTATGACCAGGTTGCGTTTTGCGCCGTTTCCTGTCGCGGGCACTAGGCCGACCCACACAAGTGAGGTACTGTTTTTCTCGTAAGACTTTGGGGAACGCGGGGTGGGTGGAAATTTGTGGATCCACGCAGATTCCGGAACTTTCCACGACAGAAATGTGTGAAAAATGTGTTTTTTTTGACAATTGTTTAGGTTTGCAAGGGATTTTGGGTAACAGACCCTGGTTGGAGGCAGTCAAGTCACCCCATCCTGGATTCCCCTGCGTGTCTAGTTTTAAAAAATGTATAGGTTTGGTCGGTTTCCCAAGGTGCCCGCAGAGCTAGGGTTCAAAAACTACAGCTAGTAATTTTTTTAAAAAAGGGTCATTTTTCACTGCGAAATTGAGGTGTGACCACGTTGCGTTTTGCGCCGCTTCCAGTCGCGGGCACTAGGCTGACCCCCACAAGTGAGGTACCGTTTTTCTCGTAAGACTTTGGGGAACGCGGGGTGGGTGGAAATCTGTGGATCCACGCAGATTCCGGAACTTTCCACGACAGAAATGTGGGGAAAATGTGGTTTTTTTTACAATTTTTTAGGTTTGCAAGGGATTCTGGGTAACAGACCCTGGTGGGAGGCAGTCAAGTCACCCCATCCTGGATTCCCCTGGGTGTCTAGTTTTCAAAAATGTATAGGTTTGTTAGGTTTCCCAAGGTGCCCGCAGAGCTAGGGTTCAAAAACTACAGCTAGTCATTTTTCCAAAAAAGGGTCATTTTTCACTGCGAAATTGAGGTGTGACCAGGTTGCGTTTTGTGCCGTTTCCTGTCGCGGGCACTAGGCCGACCCACACAAGTGAGGTACCATTTTTCTCGTAAGACTTTGGGGAACGCGAGGTGGGTGGAAATTTGTGGATCCACGCAGATTCCGGAACTTTCCACGACAGAAATGTGGGGAAAATGTGTTTTTTTTGACAATTTTTTAGGTTTGCAAGGGATTCTGGGTAACAGACCCTGGTGGGAGGCAATCAAGTCACCCCATCCTGGATTCCCCTGGGTGTCTAGTTTTCAAAAATGTATAGGTTTGCTAGGTTTCCCAAGGTGCCCGCAGAGCTAGGGTTCAAAAACTACAGCTAGTCATTTTTCCAAAAAAGGGTCATTTTTCACTGCGAAATTGAGGTGTGACCAGGTTGCGTTTTGCGCCGTTTCCTGTCACGGGCACTAGGCCGACCCACACAAGTGAGGTACCGTTTTTCTCGTAAGACTTTGGGGAACGCGGGGTGGGTGGAAATTTGTGGATCCACGCAGATTCCGGAACTTTCCACTACAGAAATTTGGGGAAAATGTGTTTTTTTGACAATTTTTTAGGTTTGCAAGGGATTCTGGGTAACAGACCCTGGTGGGAGGCAGTCAAGTCACCCCATCCTGGATTCCCCTGGGTGTCTAGTTTTCAAAAATGTATAGGTTTGCTAGGTTTCCCAAGGTGCCCGCAGAGCTAGGGTTCAAAAACTACAGCTAGTCATTTTTCCAAAAAAGGGTCATTTTTCACAGCGAAATTGAGGTGGGACCAGGTTGCGTTTTGCGCCGTTTCCTGTCGCGGGCACTAGGCCGACCCACATAAGTGAGGTACTGTTTTTCTCGTAAGACTTTGGGGAACGCGGGGTGGGTGGAAATTTGTGGATCCACGCAGATTCTGGAACTTTCCACGACAGAAATGTGGGGAAAATTTGTTTTTTTGGACAATTTTTTAGGTTTGCAAGGGATTCTGGGTAACAGACCGTGGTGGGAGGCAGTCATATCACCCCATCCTGGATTCCCCTGGGTGTCTAGTTTTCAAAAATGTATAGGTTTGCTAGGTTTCCCAAGGTGCCCGCAGAGCTAGGGTTCAAAAACTACAGCTAGTCATTTTTCCAAAAAAGGGTCATTTTTCACTGCGAAATTGAGGTGTGACCAGGTTGCGTTTTGCGCCGTTTCCTGTCGCGGGCACTAGGCCGACCCACACAAGTGAGGTACCGTATTTCTCGTAAGACTTTGGGGAACGCGGGGTGGGTGGAAATTTGTGGATCCACGCAGATTCCGGAACTTTCCACGACAGAAATGTGGGGAACATGTGTTTTTTTTTACAATTTTTTAGGTTTGCAAGGGTATCTGGGTAACAGACCCTGGTGGGAGGCAGTCAAGTCACCCCATCCTGGATTCCCCTGGGTGTCTAGTTTTCAAAAATGTATAGGTTTGCTAGGTTTCCCAAGGTGCCCGCAGAGGTAGGGTTCAAAAACTACAGCTAGTCATTTTTCCAAAAAAGGGTCATTTTTCAGTGCGAAATTGAGGTATGACCAGGTTGCGTTTTGCGCCGTTTCCTGTCGCGGGCACTAGGCCGACCCACACAAGTGAGGTACTGTTTTTCTCGTAAGACTTTGGGGAACGCGGGGTGGGTGGAAATTTGTGGATCCACGCAGATTCCGGAACTTTCCACGACAGAAATGTGGGGAAAATGTGTTTTTTTGACAATTGTTTAGGTTTGCAAGGGATTTTGGGTAACAGACCCTGGTGGGAGGCAGTCAAGTCACCCCATCCTGAATTCCCCTGCGTGTCTAGTTTTAAAAAATGTATACGTTTGGTAGGTTTCCCAAGGTGCCCGCAGAGCTAGGGTTCAAAAACTACAGCTAGTAATTTTTTCAAAAAAGGGTCATTTTTCACTGCGAAATTGAGGTGTGACCACGTTGCGTTTTGCGCCGCTTCCAGTCGCGGGCACTAGGCTGACCCACACAAGTGAGGTACCATTTTTCTCGTAAGACTTTGGGGAACACGGGGTGGGTGGAAATCTGTGGATCCACGCAGATTCCGGAACTTTCCACGACAGAAATGTGGGGAAAATGTGTTTTTTTTTACAATTTTTTAGGTTTGCAAGGGATTCTGGGTAACAGACCCTGGTGGGAGGCAGTCAAGTCACCCCATCCTGAATTCCCCTGGGTGTCTAGTTTTCAAAAATGTATAGGTTTGCTAGGTTTCCCAAAGTGCCTGCAGAGGTAGGGTTCAAAAACTACAGCTAGTCATTTTTCCAAAAAAGGGTAATTTTTCACTGCGAAATTGAGGTATGACCAGGTTGCGTTTTGCGTCGTTTCCTGTCGCGGGCACTAGGCCGACCCACACAAGTGAGGTACTGTTTTTCTCGTAAGACTTTGGGGAACGCGGGGTGGGTGGAAATTTGTGGATCCACGCAGATTCCGGAACTTTCCACGACAGAAATGTGTGAAAAATGTGGTTTTTTTGACAATTGTTTAGGTTTGCAAGGGATTTTGGGTAACAGACCCTGGTTGGAGGCAGTCAAGTCACCCCATCCTGGATTCCCCTGCGTGTCTAGTTTTAAAAAATGTATAGGTTTGGTAGGTTTCCCAAGGTGCCCGCAGAGCTAGGGTTCAAAAACTACAGCTAGTAATTTTTTTAAAAAAGGGTCATTTTTCACTGCGAAATTGAGGTGTGACCACGTTGCGTTTTGCGCCGCTTCCAGTCGCGGGCACTAGGCTGACCCCCACAAGTGAGGTACCGTTTTTCTCGTAAGACTTTGGGGAACGCGGGGTGGGTGGAAATCTGTGGATCCACGCAGATTCCGGAACTTTCCACGACAGAAATGTGGGGAAAATGTGTTTTTTTTTACAATTTTTTAGGTTTGCAAGGGATTCTGGGTAACAGACCCTGGTGGGAGGCAGTCAAGTCACCCCATCCTGGATTCCCCTGGGTGTCTAGTTTTCAAAAATGTATAGGTTTGTTAGGTTTCCCAAGGTGCCCGCAGAGCTAGGGTTCAAAAACTACAGCTAGTCATTTTTCCAAAAAAGGGTCATTTTTCACTGCGAAATTGAGGTGTGACCAGGTTGCGTTTTGCGCCGTTTCCTGTCGCGGGCACTAGGCCGACCCACACAAGTGAGGTACCATTTTTCTCGTAAGACTTTGGGGAACGCGAGGTGGGTGGAAATTTGTGGATCCACGCAGATTCCGGAACTTTCCACGACAGAAATGTGGGGAAAATGTGTTTTTTTTGACAATTTTTTAGGTTTGCAAGGGATTCTGGGTAACAGACCCTGGTGGGAGGCAATCAAGTCACCCCATCCTGGATTCCCCTGGGTGTCTAGTTTTCAAAAATGTATAGGTTTGCTAGGTTTCCCAAGGTGCCCGCAGAGCTAGGGTTCAAAAACTACAGCTAGTCATTTTTCCAAAAAAGGGTCATTTTTCACTGCGAAATTGAGGTGTGACCAGGTTGCGTTTTGCGCCGTTTCCTGTCACGGGCACTAGGCCGACCCACACAAGTGAGGTACCGTTTTTCTCGTAAGACTTTGGGGAACGCGGGGTGGGTGGAAATTTGTGGATCCACGCAGATTCCGGAACTTTCCACTACAGAAATTTGGGGAAAATGTGTTTTTTTGACAATTTTTTAGGTTTGCAAGGGATTCTGGGTAACAGACCCTGGTGGGAGGCAGTCAAGTCACCCCATCCTGGATTCCCCTGGGTGTCTAGTTTTCAAAAATGTATAGGTTTGCTAGGTTTCCCAAGGTGCCCGCAGAGCTAGGGTTCAAAAACTACAGCTAGTCATTTTTCCAAAAAAGGGTCATTTTTCACAGCGAAATTGAGGTGGGACCAGGTTGCGTTTTGCGCCGTTTCCTGTCGCGGGCACTAGGCCGACCCACATAAGTGAGGTACTGTTTTTCTCGTAAGACTTTGGGGAACGCGGGGTGGGTGGAAATTTGTGGATCCACGCAGATTCTGGAACTTTCCACGACAGAAATGTGGGGAAAATTTGTTTTTTTGGACAATTTTTTAGGTTTGCAAGGGATTCTGGGTAACAGACCGTGGTGGGAGGCAGTCATATCACCCCATCCTGGATTCCCCTGGGTGTCTAGTTTTCAAAAATGTATAGGTTTGCTAGGTTTCCCAAGGTGCCCGCAGAGCTAGGGTTCAAAAACTACAGCTAGTCATTTTTCCAAAAAAGGGTCATTTTTCACTGCGAAATTGAGGTGTGACCAGGTTGCGTTTTGCGCCGTTTCCTGTCGCGGGCACTAGGCCGACCCACACAAGTGAGGTACCGTATTTCTCGTAAGACTTTGGGGAACGCGGGGTGGGTGGAAATTTGTGGATCCACGCAGATTCCGGAACTTTCCACGACAGAAATGTGGGGAACATGTGTTTTTTTTTACAATTTTTTAGGTTTGCAAGGGTATCTGGGTAACAGACCCTGGTGGGAGGCAGTCAAGTCACCCCATCCTGGATTCCCCTGGGTGTCTAGTTTTCAAAAATGTATAGGTTTGCTAGGTTTCCCAAGGTGCCCGCAGAGGTAGGGTTCAAAAACTACAGCTAGTCATTTTTCCAAAAAAGGGTCATTTTTCAGTGCGAAATTGAGGTATGACCAGGTTGCGTTTTGCGCCGTTTCCTGTCGCGGGCACTAGGCCGACCCACACAAGTGAGGTACTGTTTTTCTCGTAAGACTTTGGGGAACGCGGGGTGGGTGGAAATTTGTGGATCCACGCAGATTCCGGAACTTTCCACGACAGAAATGTGTGGAAAATGTGTTTTTTTGACAATTGTTTAGGTTTGCAAGGGATTTTGGGTAACAGACCCTGGTGGGAGGCAGTCAAGTCACCCCATCCTGAATTCCCCTGCGTGTCTAGTTTTAAAAAATGTATAGGTTTGGTAGGTTTCCCAAGGTGCCCGCAGAGCTAGGGTTCAAAAACTACAGCTAGTAATTTTTTCAAAAAAGGGTCATTTTTCACTGCGAAATTGAGGTGTGACCACGTTGCGTTTTGCGCCGCTTCCAGTCGCGGGCACTAGGCTGACCCACACAAGTGAGGTACCATTTTTCTCGTAAGACTTTGGGGAACACGGGGTGGGTGGAAATCTGTGGATCCACGCAGATTCCGGAACTTTCCACGACAGAAATGTGGGGAAAATGTGTTTTTTTTTACAATTTTTTAGGTTTGCAAGGGATTCTGGGTAACAGACCCTGGTGGGAGGCAGTCAAGTCACCCCATCCTGAATTCCCCTGGGTGTCTAGTTTTCAAAAATGTATAGGTTTGCTAGGTTTCCCAAAGTGCCTGCAGAGGTAGGGTTCAAAAACTACAGCTAGTCATTTTTCCAAAAAAGGGTCATTTTTCACTGCGAAATTGAGGTATGATCAGATTGCGTTTTGCGCCGTTTCCTGTCGCGGGCACTAGGCCGACCCACACAAGTGAGGTACCGTTTTTCTCGTAAGACTTTGGGGAACGCGGGGTGGGTGGAAATTTGTGGATCCACACAGATTCCGGAACTTTCCACGACAGAAATGTGAGGAAAATGTGTTTATTTTGACAATTTTTTAGGTTTGCAAGGGATTCTGGGTAACAGACCCTGGTGGGAGGCAGTCAAGTCACCCCATCCTGGATTCCCCTGGGTGTCTAGTTTTCAAAAATGTATAGGTTTGTTAGGTTTCCCAAGGTGCCCGCAGAGGTAGGGTTCAAAAACTACAGCTAGTCATTTTTCCAAAAAAGGGTCATTTTTCACTGCGAAATTGAGGTGTGACCAGGTTGCGTTTTGCGCCGTTTCCTGTCGCGGGCACTAGGCCGACCCACACAAGTGAGGTACCGTATTTCTCGTAAGACTTTGGGGAACGCGGGGTGGGTGGAAATTTGTGGATCCACGCAGATTCCGGAACTTTCCACGACAGAAATGTGGGAAACATGTGTTTTTTTTTACAATTTTTTAGGTTTGCAAGGGTATCTGGGTAACAGACCCTGGTGGGAGGCAGTCAAGTCACCCCATCCTGGATTCCCCTGGGTGTCTAGTTTTCAAAAATGTATAGGTTTGCTAGGTTTCCCAAGGTGCCCGCAGAGGTAGGGTTCAAAAACTACAGCTAGTCATTTTTCCAAAAAAGGGTCATTTTTCAGTGCGAAATTGAGGTATGACCAGGTTGCGTTTTGCGCCGTTTCCTGTCGCGGGCACTAGGCCGACCCACACAAGTGAGGTACTGTTTTTCTCGTAAGACTTTGGGGAACGCGGGGTGGGTGGAAATTTGTGGATCCACGCAGATTCCGGAACTTTCCACGACAGAAATGTGTGGAAAATGTGTTTTTTTGACAATTGTTTAGGTTTGCAAGGGATTTTGGGTAACAGACCCTGGTGGGAGGCAGTCAAGTCACCCCATCCTGGATTCCCCTGCGTGTCTAGTTTTAAAAAATGTATAGGTTTGGTAGGTTTCCCAAGGTGCCCGCAGAGCTAGGGTTCAAAAACTACAGCTAGTAATTTTTTCAAAAAAGGGTCATTTTTAACTGCGAAATTGAGGTGTGACCACGTTGCGTTTTGCGCCGCTTCCAGTCGCGGGCACTAGGCTGACCCACACAAGTGAGGTACCATTTTTCTCGTAAGACTTTGGGGAACACGGGGTGGGTGGAAATCTGTGGATCCACGCAGATTCCGGAACTTTCCACGACAGAAATGTGGGGAAAATGTGTTTTTTTTACAATTTTTTAGGTTTGCAAGGGATTCTGGGTAACAGACCCTGGTGGGAGGCAGTCAAGTCACCCCATCCTGAATTCCCCTGGGTGTCTAGTTTTCAAAAATGTATAGGTTTGCTAGGTTTCCCAAAGTGCCTGCAGAGGTAGGGTTCAAAAACTACAGCTAGTCATTTTTCCAAAAAAGGGTCATTTTTCACTGCGAAATTGAGGTATGACCAGGTTGCGTTTTGCGCCGTTTCCTGTCGCGGGCACTAGGCCGACCCACACAAGTGAGGTACCGTTTTTCTCGTAAGACTTTGGGGAACGCGGGGTGGGTGGAAATTTGTGGATCAACACAGATTCCGGAACTTTCCACGACAGAAATGTGAGGAAAATGTGTTTATTTTGACAATTTTTTAGGTTTGCAAGGGATTCTGGGTAACAGACCCTGGTGGGAGGCAGTCAAGTCACCCCATCCTGGATTCCCCTGGGTGTCTAGTTTTAAAAAATGTATAGGTTTGCTAGGTTTCCCAAGGTGCCCGCAGAGCTAGGGTTCAAAAACTACAGCTAGTCATTTTTCCAAAAAAGGGTCATTTTTCACTGCGAAATTGAGGTGGGACCAGGTTGCGTTTTGCGCCATTTCCTGTCGCGGGCACTAAGCCGACCCACACAAGTGAGGTACCGTTTTTCTCGTAAGACTTTGGGGAACGCGGGGTGGGTGGAAATTTGTGGATCCACGCAGATTCCGGAACTTTCCACGACAGAAATGTGGGGAAAATGTGTTTTTTTGGACAATTGTTTAGGTTTGCAAGGGATTCTGGGTAACAGACCCTGGTGGGAGGCAGTCAAGTCACCCCATCCTGGATTCCCCTGGGTGTCTAGTTTTCAAAAATGTATAGGTTTGTTAGGTTTCCCAAGGTGCCCGCAGAGGTAGGGTTCAAAAACTACAGCTAGTCATTTTTCAAAAAAAGGGTCATTTTTCACTGCGAAATTGAGGTGTGACCAGGTTGCGTTTTGCGCCGTTTCCTGTCACGGGCACTAGGCCGACCCACACAAGTGAGGTACTGTTTTTCTCGTAAGACTTTGGGGAACGCGGGGTGGGTGGAAATTTGTGGATCCACGCAGATTCCGGAACTTTCCACGACAGAAATGTGGGGAAAATGTGGTTTTTTTGACAATTGTTTAGGTTTGCAAGGGATTCTGGGTAACAGACCCTGGTGGGAGGCAATCAAGTCACCCCATCCTGGATTCCCCTGGGTGTCTAGTTTTCAAAAATGTATAGGTTTGCTAGGTTTCCCAAGGTGCCCGCAGAGCTAGGGTTCAAAAACTACAGCTAGTCATTTTTCCAAAAAAGGGTCATTTTTCACTGCGAAATTGAGGTGTGACCAGGTTGTGTTTTGCGCCGTTTCCTGTCACGGGCACTAGGCCGACCCACACAAGTGAGGTACCGTTTTTCTCGTAAGACTTTGGGGAAAGCGGGGTGGGTGGAAATTTGTGGATCCACGCAGATTCCGGAACTTTCCACGACAGAAATTTGGGGAAAATGTGTTTTTTTTGACAGTTTTTTAGGTTTGCAAGGGATTCTGGGTAACAGACCCTGGTGGGAGGCAGTCATGTCACCCCATCCTGGATTCCCCTGGGTGTCTAGTTTTCAAAAATGTATAGGTTTGCTAGGTTTAGCAAGGTGCCCGCAGAGCTAGGGTTCAAAAACTACAGCTAGTGATTTTTCCAAAAAAGGGTCATTTTTCACTGCGAAATTGAGGTGGGACCAGGTTGCGTTTTGCGCCGTTTCCTGTCGCGGGCACTAGGCCGACCCACACAAGTGAGGTACTGTTTTTCTCGTAAGACTTTGGGGAACGCGGGGTGGGTGGAAATTTGTGGATCCACGCAGATTCCGGAACTTTCCACGACAGAAATGTGTGAAAAATGTGTTTTTTTTGACAATTGTTTAGGTTTGCAAGGGATTTTGGGTAACAGACCCTGGTTGGAGGCAGTCAAGTCACCCCATCCTGGATTCCCCTGCGTGTCTAGTTTTAAAAAATGTATAGGTTTGGTAGGTTTCCCAAGGTGCCCGCAGAGCTAGGGTTCAAAAACTACAGCTAGTAATTTTTTTAAAAAAGGGTCATTTTTCACTGCGAAATTGAGGTGTGACCACGTTGCGTTTTGCGCCGCTTCCAGTCGCGGGCACTAGGCTGACCCCCACAAGTGAGGTACCGTTTTTCTCGTAAGACTTTGGGGAACGCGGGGTGGGTGGAAATCTGTGGATCCACGCAGATTCCGGAACTTTCCACGACAGAAATGTGGGGAAAATGTGGTTTTTTTTACAATTTTTTAGGTTTGCAAGGGATTCTGGGTAACAGACCCTGGTGGGAGGCAGTCAAGTCACCCCATCCTGGATTCCCCTGGGTGTCTAGTTTTCAAAAATGTATAGGTTTGTTAGGTTTCCCAAGGTGCCCGCAGAGCTAGGGTTCAAAAACTACAGCTAGTCATTTTTCCAAAAAAGGGTCATTTTTCACTGCGAAATTGAGGTGTGACCAGGTTGCGTTTTGCGCCGTTTCCTGTCGCGGGCACTAGGCCGACCCACACAAGTGAGGTACCATTTTTCTCGTAAGACTTTGGGGAACGCGAGGTGGGTGGAAATTTGTGGATCCACGCAGATTCCGGAACTTTCCACGACAGAAATGTGGGGAAAATGTGTTTTTTTTGACAATTTTTTAGGTTTGCAAGGGATTCTGGGTAACAGACCCTGGTGGGAGGCAATCAAGTCACCCCATCCTGGATTCCCCTGGGTGTCTAGTTTTCAAAAATGTATAGGTTTGCTAGGTTTCCCAAGGTGCCCGCAGAGCTAGGGTTCAAAAACTACAGCTAGTCATTTTTCCAAAAAAGGGTCATTTTTCACTGCGAAATTGAGGTGTGACCAGGTTGCGTTTTGCGCCGTTTCCTGTCACGGGCACTAGGCCGACCCACACAAGTGAGGTACCGTTTTTCTCGTAAGACTTTGGGGAACGCGGGGTGGGTGGAAATTTGTGGATCCACGCAGATTCCGGAACTTTCCACTACAGAAATTTGGGGAAAATGTGTTTTTTTGACAATTGTTTAGGTTTGCAAGGGATTCTGGGTAACAGACCCTGGTGGGAGGCAGTCAAGTCACCCCATCCTGGATTCCCCTGGGTGTCTAGTTTTCAAAAATGTATAGGTTTGCTAGGTTTCCCAAGGTGCCCGCAGAGCTAGGGTTCAAAAACTACAGCTAGTCATTTTTCCAAAAAAGGGTCATTTTTCACAGCGAAATTGAGGTGGGACCAGGTTGCGTTTTGCGCCGTTTCCTGTCGCGGGCACTAGGCCGACCCACATAAGTGAGGTACTGTTTTTCTCGTAAGACTTTGGGGAACGCGGGGTGGGTGGAAATTTGTGGATCCACGCAGATTCTGGAACTTTCCACGACAGAAATGTGGGGAAAATTTGTTTTTTTGGACAATTTTTTAGGTTTGCAAGGGATTCTGGGTAACAGACCGTGGTGGGAGGCAGTCATATCACCCCATCCTGGATTCCCCTGGGTGTCTAGTTTTCAAAAATGTATAGGTTTGCTAGGTTTCCCAAGGTGCCCGCAGAGCTAGGGTTCAAAAACTACAGCTAGTCATTTTTCCAAAAAAGGGTCATTTTTCACTGCGAAATTGAGGTGTGACCAGGTTGCGTTTTGCGCCGTTTCCTGTCGCGGGCACTAGGCCGACCCACACAAGTGAGGTACCGTATTTCTCGTAAGACTTTGGGGAACGCGGGGTGGGTGGAAATTTGTGGATCCACGCAGATTCCGGAACTTTCCACGACAGAAATGTGGGGAACATGTGTTTTTTTTTACAATTTTTTAGGTTTGCAAGGGTATCTGGGTAACAGACCCTGGTGGGAGGCAGTCAAGTCACCCCATCCTGGATTCCCCTGGGTGTCTAGTTTTCAAAAATGTATAGGTTTGCTAGGTTTCCCAAGGTGCCCGCAGAGGTAGGGTTCAAAAACTACAGCTAGTCATTTTTCCAAAAAAGGGTCATTTTTCAGTGCGAAATTGAGGTATGACCAGGTTGCGTTTTGCGCCGTTTCCTGTCGCAGGCACTAGGCCGACCCACACAAGTGAGGTACTGTTTTTCTCGTAAGACTTTGGGGAACGCGGGGTGGGTGGAAATTTGTGGATCCACGCAGATTCCGGAACTTTCCACGACAGAAATGTGTGGAAAATGTGTTTTTTTGACAATTGTTTAGGTTTGCAAGGGATTTTGGGTAACAGACCCTGGTGGGAGGCAGTCAAGTCACCCCATCCTGAATTCCCCTGCGTGTCTAGTTTTAAAAAATGTATAGGTTTGGTAGGTTTCCCAAGGTGCCCGCAGAGCTAGGGTTCAAAAACTACAGCTAGTAATTTTTTCAAAAAAGGGTCATTTTTCACTGCGAAATTGAGGTGTGACCACGTTGCGTTTTGCGCCGCTTCCAGTCGCGGGCACTAGGCTGACCCACACAAGTGAGGTACCATTTTTCTCGTAAGACTTTGGGGAACACGGGGTGGGTGGAAATCTGTGGATCCACGCAGATTCCGGAACTTTCCACGACAGAAATGTGGGGAAAATGTGTTTTTTTTTACAATTTTTTAGGTTTGCAAGGGATTCTGGGTAACAGACCCTGGTGGGAGGCAGTCAAGTCACCCCATCCTGAATTCCCCTGGGTGTCTAGTTTTCAAAAATGTATAGGTTTGCTAGGTTTCCCAAAGTGCCTGCAGAGGTAGGGTTCAAAAACTACAGCTAGTCATTTTTCCAAAAAAGGGTCATTTTTCACTGCGAAATTGAGGTATGATCAGGTTGCGTTTTGCGCCGTTTCCTGTCGCGGGCACTAGGCCGACCCACACAAGTGAGGTACCGTTTTTCTCGTAAGACTTTGGGGAACGCGGGGTGGGTGGAAATTTGTGGATCCACACAGATTCCGGAACTTTCCACGACAGAAATGTGAGGAAAATGTGTTTATTTTGACAATTTTTTAGGTTTGCAAGGGATTCTGGGTAACAGACCCTGGTGGGAGGCAGTCAAGTCACCCCATCCTGGATTCCCCTGGGTGTCTAGTTTTCAAAAATGTATAGGTTTGTTAGGTTTCCCAAGGTGCCCGCAGAGGTAGGGTTCAAAAACTACAGCTAGTCATTTTTCCAAAAAAGGGTCATTTTTCACTGCGAAATTGAGGTGTGACCAGGTTGCGTTTTGCGCCGTTTCCTGTCGCGGGCACTAGGCCGACCCAAACAAGTGAGGTACCGTATTTCTCGTAAGACTTTGGGGAACGCGGGGTGGGTGGAAATTTGTGGATCCACGCAGATTCCGGAACTTTCCACGACAGAAATGTGGGGAACATGTGTTTTTTTTTACAATTTTTTAGGTTTGCAAGGGTATCTGGGTAACAGACCCTGGTGGGAGGCAGTCAAGTCACCCCATCCTGGATTCCCCTGGGTGTCTAGTTTTCAAAAATGTATAGGTTTGCTAGGTTTCCCAAGGTGCCCGCAGAGGTAGGGTTCAAAAACTACAGCTAGTCATTTTTCCAAAAAAGGGTCATTTTTCAGTGCGAAATTGAGGTATGACCAGGTTGCGTTTTGCGCCGTTTCCTGTCGCGGGCACTAGGCCGACCCACACAAGTGAGGTACTGTTTTTCTCGTAAGACTTTGGGGAACGCGGGGTGGGTGGAAATTTGTGGATCCACGCAGATTCCGGAACTTTCCACGACAGAAATGTGTGGAAAATGTGTTTTTTTGACAATTGTTTAGGTTTGCAAGGGATTTTGGGTAACAGACCCTGGTGGGAGGCAGTCAAGTCACCCCATCCTGGATTCCCCTGCGTGTCTAGTTTTAAAAAATGTATAGGTTTGGTAGGTTTCCCAAGGTGCCCGCAGAGCTAGGGTTCAAAAACTACAGCTAGTAATTTTTTCAAAAAAGGGTCATTTTTAACTGCGAAATTGAGGTGTGACCACGTTGCGTTTTGCGCCGCTTCCAGTCGCGGGCACTAGGCTGACCCACACAAGTGAGGTACCATTTTTCTCGTAAGACTTTGGGGAACACGGGGTGGGTGGAAATCTGTGGATCCACGCAGATTCCGGAACTTTCCACGACAGAAATGTGGGGAAAATGTGTTTTTTTTACAATTTTTTAGGTTTGCAAGGGATTCTGGGTAACAGACCCTGGTGGGAGGCAGTCAAGTCACCCCATCCTGAATTCCCCTGGGTGTCTAGTTTTCAAAAATGTATAGGTTTGCTAGGTTTCCCAAAGTGCCTGCAGAGGTAGGGGTCAAAAACTACAGCTAGTCATTTTTCCAAAAAAGGGTCATTTTTCACTGCGAAATTGAGGTATGACCAGGTTGCGTTTTGCGCCGTTTCCTGTCGCGGGCACTAGGCCGACCCACACAAGTGAGGTACCGTTTTTCTCGTAAGACTTTGGGGAACGCGGGGTGGGTGGAAATTTGTGGATCCACACAGATTCCGGAACTTTCCACGACAGAAATGTGAGGAAAATGTGTTTATTTTGACAATTTTTTAGGTTTGCAAGGGATTCTGGGTAACAGACCCTGGTGGGAGGCAGTCAAGTCACCCCATCCTGGATTCCCCTGGGTGTCTAGTTTTAAAAAATGTATAGGTTTGCTAGGTTTCCCAAGGTGCCCGCAGAGCTAGGGTTCAAAAACTACAGCTAGTCATTTTTCCAAAAAAAGGGTAATTTTTCACTGCGAAATTGAGGTGTGACCAGGTTGCGTTTTGCGCCATTTCCTGTCGCGGGCACTAGGCCGACCCACACAAGTGAGGTACCGTTTTTCTCGTAAGACTTTGGGGAACGCGGGGTGGGTGGAAATTTGTGGATCCACGCAGATTCCGGAACTTTCCACGACAGAAATGTGGGGAAAATGTGTTTTTTTGGACAATTGTTTAGGTTTGCAAGGGATTCTGGGTAACAGACCCTGGTGGGAGGCAGTCAAGTCACCCCATCCTGGATTCCCCTGGGTGTCTAGTTTTCAAAAATGTATAGGTTTGTTAGGTTTCCCAAGGTGCCCGCAGAGGTAGGGTTCAAAAACTACAGCTAGTAATTTTTTCAAAAAAGGGTCATTTTTAACTGCGAAATTGAGGTGTGACCAGGTTGCGTTTTGCGCCGTTTCCTGTCACGGGCACTAGGCCGACCCACACAAGTGAGGTACTGTTTTTCTCGTAAGACTTTGGGGAACGCGGGGTGGGTGGAAATTTGTGGATCCACGCAGATTCCGGAACTTTCCACGACAGAAATGTGGGGAAAATGTGGTTTTTTTGACAATTGTTTAGGTTTGCAAGGGATTCTGGGTAACAGACCCTGGTGGGAGGCAATCAAGTCACCCCATCCTGGATTCCCCTGGGTGTCTAGTTTTCAAAAATGTATAGGTTTGCTAGGTTTCCCAAGGTGCCCGCAGAGCTAGGGTTCAAAAACTACAGCTAGTCATTTTTCCAAAAAAGGGTCATTTTTCACTGCGAAATTGAGGTGTGACCAGGTTGTGTTTTGCGCCGTTTCCTGTCACGGGCACTAGGCCGACCCACACAAGTGAGGTACCGTTTTTCTCGTAAGACTTTGGGGAACGCGGGGTGGGTGGAAATTTGTGGATCCACGCAGATTCCGGAACTTTCCACGACAGAAATTTGGGGAAAATGTGTTTTTTTTGACAGTTTTTTAGGTTTGCAAGGGATTCTGGGTAACAGACCCTGGTGGGAGGCAGTCATGTCACCCCATCCTGGATTCCCCTGGGTGTCTAGTTTTCAAAAATGTATAGGTTTGCTAGGTTTAGCAAGGTGCCCGCAGAGCTAGGGTTCAAAAACTACAGCTAGTGATTTTTCCAAAAAAGGGTCATTTTTCACTGCGAAATTGAGGTGGGACCAGGTTGCGTTTTGCGCCGTTTCCTGTCGCGGGCACTAGGCCGACCCACACAAGTGAGGTACTGTTTTTCTCGTAAGACTTTGGGGAACGCGGGGTGGGTGGAAATTTGTGGATCCACGCAGATTCCGGAACTTTCCACGACAGAAATGTGTGAAAAATGTGTTTTTTTTGACAATTGTTTAGGTTTGCAAGGGATTTTGGGTAACAGACCCTGGTTGGAGGCAGTCAAGTCACCCCATCCTGGATTCCCCTGCGTGTCTAGTTTTAAAAAATGTATAGGTTTGGTAGGTTTCCCAAGGTGCCCGCAGAGCTAGGGTTCAAAAACTACAGCTAGTAATTTTTTTAAAAAAGGGTCATTTTTCACTGCGAAATTGAGGTGTGACCACGTTGCGTTTTGCGCCGCTTCCAGTCGCGGGCACTAGGCTGACCCCCACAAGTGAGGTACCGTTTTTCTCGTAAGACTTTGGGGAACGCGGGGTGGGTGGAAATCTGTGGATCCACGCAGATTCCGGAACTTTCCACGACAGAAATGTGGGGAAAATGTGGTTTTTTTTACAATTTTTTAGGTTTGCAAGGGATTCTGGGTAACAGACCCTGGTGGGAGGCAGTCAAGTCACCCCATCCTGGATTCCCCTGGGTGTCTAGTTTTCAAAAATGTATAGGTTTGTTAGGTTTCCCAAGGTGCCCGCAGAGCTAGGGTTCAAAAACTACAGCTAGTCATTTTTCCAAAAAAGGGTCATTTTTCACTGCGAAATTGAGGTGTGACCAGGTTGCGTTTTGCGCCGTTTCCTGTCGCGGGCACTAGGCCGACCCACACAAGTGAGGTACCATTTTTCTCGTAAGACTTTGGGGAACGCGAGGTGGGTGGAAATTTGTGGATCCACGCAGATTCCGGAACTTTCCACGACAGAAATGTGGGGAAAATGTGTTTTTTTTGACAATTTTTTAGGTTTGCAAGGGATTCTGGGTAACAGACCCTGGTGGGAGGCAATCAAGTCACCCCATCCTGGATTCCCCTGGGTGTCTAGTTTTCAAAAATGTATAGGTTTGCTAGGTTTCCCAAGGTGCCCGCAGAGCTAGGGTTCAAAAACTACAGCTAGTCATTTTTCCAAAAAAGGGTCATTTTTCACTGCGAAATTGAGGTGTGACCAGGTTGCGTTTTGCGCCGTTTCCTGTCACGGGCACTAGGCCGACCCACACAAGTGAGGTACCGTTTTTCTCGTAAGACTTTGGGGAACGCGGGGTGGGTGGAAATTTGTGGATCCACGCAGATTCCGGAACTTTCCACTACAGAAATTTGGGGAAAATGTGTTTTTTTGACAATTTTTTAGGTTTGCAAGGGATTCTGGGTAACAGACCCTGGTGGGAGGCAGTCAAGTCACCCCATCCTGGATTCCCCTGGGTGTCTAGTTTTCAAAAATGTATAGGTTTGCTAGGTTTCCCAAGGTGCCCGCAGAGCTAGGGTTCAAAAACTACAGCTAGTCATTTTTCCAAAAAAGGGTCATTTTTCACAGCGAAATTGAGGTGGGACCAGGTTGCGTTTTGCGCCGTTTCCTGTCGCGGGCACTAGGCCGACCCACATAAGTGAGGTACTGTTTTTCTCGTAAGACTTTGGGGAACGCGGGGTGGGTGGAAATTTGTGGATCCACGCAGATTCTGGAACTTTCCACGACAGAAATGTGGGGAAAATTTGTTTTTTTGGACAATTTTTTAGGTTTACAAGGGATTCTGGGTAACAGACCGTGGTGGGAGGCAGTCATATCACCCCATCCTGGATTCCCCTGGGTGTCTAGTTTTCAAAAATGTATAGGTTTGCTAGGTTTCCCAAGGTGCCCGCAGAGCTAGGGTTCAAAAACTACAGCTAGTCATTTTTCCAAAAAAGGGTCATTTTTCACTGCGAAATTGAGGTGTGACCAGGTTGCGTTTTGCGCCGTTTCCTGTCGCGGGCACTAGGCCGACCCACACAAGTGAGGTACCGTATTTCTCGTAAGACTTTGGGGAACGCGGGGTGGGTGGAAATTTGTGGATCCACGCAGATTCCGGAACTTTCCACGACAGAAATGTGGGGAACATGTGTTTTTTTTTACAATTTTTTAGGTTTGCAAGGGTATCTGGGTAACAGACCCTGGTGGGAGGCAGTCAAGTCACCCCATCCTGGATTCCCCTGGGTGTCTAGTTTTCAAAAATGTATAGGTTTGCTAGGTTTCCCAAGGTGCCCGCAGAGGTAGGGTTCAAAAACTACAGCTAGTCATTTTTCCAAAAAAGGGTCATTTTTCAGTGCGAAATTGAGGTATGACCAGGTTGCGTTTTGCGCCGTTTCCTGTCGCGGGCACTAGGCCGACCCACACAAGTGAGGTACTGTTTTTCTCGTAAGACTTTGGGGGACGCGGGGTGGGTGGAAATTTGTGGATCCACGCAGATTCCGGAACTTTCCACGACAGAAATGTGTGGAAAATGTGTTTTTTTGACAATTGTTTAGGTTTGCAAGGGATTTTGGGTAACAGACCCTGGTGGGAGGCAGTCAAGTCACCCCATCCTGAATTCCCCTGGGTGTCTAGTTTTCAAAAATGTATAGGTTTGCTAGGTTTCCCAAAGTGCCTGCAGAGGTAGGGTTCAAAAACTACAGCTAGTCATTTTTCCAAAAAAGGGTCATTTTTCACTGCGAAATTGAGGTATGATCAGGTTGCGTTTTGCGCCGTTTCCTGTCGCGGGCACTAGGCCGACCCACACAAGTGAGGTACCGTTTTTCTCGTAAGACTTTGGGGAACGCGGGGTGGGTGGAAATTTGTGGATCCACACAGATTCCGGAACTTTCCACGACAGAAATGTGAGGAAAATGTGTTTATTTTGACAATTTTTTAGGTTTGCAAGGGATTCTGGGTAACAGACCCTGGTGGGAGGCAGTCAAGTCACCCCATCCTGGATTCCCCTGGGTGTCTAGTTTTCAAAAATGTATAGGTTTGTTAGGTTTCCCAAGGTGCCCGCAGAGGTAGGGTTCAAAAACTACAGCTAGTCATTTTTCCAAAAAAGGGTCATTTTTCACTGCGAAATTGAGGTGTGACCAGGTTGCGTTTTGCGCCGTTTCCTGTCGCGGGCACTAGGCCGACCCAAACAAGTGAGGTACCGTATTTCTCGTAAGACTTTGGGGAACGCGGGGTGGGTGGAAATTTGTGGATCCACGCAGATTCCGGAACTTTCCACGACAGAAATGTGGGGAACATGTGTTTTTTTTTACAATTTTTTAGGTTTGCAAGGGTATCTGGGTAACAGACCCTGGTGGGAGGCAGTCAAGTCACCCCATCCTGGATTCCCCTGGGTGTCTAGTTTTCAAAAATGTATAGGTTTGCTAGGTTTCCCAAGGTGCCCGCAGAGGTAGGGTTCAAAAACTACAGCTAGTCATTTTTCCAAAAAAGGGTCATTTTTCAGTGCGAAATTGAGGTATGACCAGGTTGCGTTTTGCGCCGTTTCCTGTCGCGGGCACTAGGCCGACCCACACAAGTGAGGTACTGTTTTTCTCGTAAGACTTTGGGGAACGCGGGGTGGGTGGAAATTTGTGGATCCACGCAGATTCCGGAACTTTCCACGACAGAAATGTGTGGAAAATGTGTTTTTTTGACAATTGTTTAGGTTTGCAAGGGATTTTGGGTAACAGACCCTGGTGGGAGGCAGTCAAGTCACCCCATCCTGGATTCCCCTGCGTGTCTAGTTTTAAAAAATGTATAGGTTTGGTAGGTTTCCCAAGGTGCCCGCAGAGCTAGGGTTCAAAAACTACAGCTAGTAATTTTTTCAAAAAAGGGTCATTTTTAACTGCGAAATTGAGGTGTGACCACGTTGCGTTTTGCGCCGCTTCCAGTCGCGGGCACTAGGCTGACCCACACAAGTGAGGTACCATTTTTCTCGTAAGACTTTGGGGAACACGGGGTGGGTGGAAATCTGTGGATCCACGCAGATTCCGGAACTTTCCACGACAGAAATGTGGGGAAAATGTGTTTTTTTTACAATTTTTTAGGTTTGCAAGGGATTCTGGGTAACAGACCCTGGTGGGAGGCAGTCAAGTCACCCCATCCTGAATTCCCCTGGGTGTCTAGTTTTCAAAAATGTATAGGTTTGCTAGGTTTCCCAAAGTGCCTGCAGAGGTAGGGGTCAAAAACTACAGCTAGTCATTTTTCCAAAAAAGGGTCATTTTTCACTGCGAAATTGAGGTATGACCAGGTTGCGTTTTGCGCCGTTTCCTGTCGCGGGCACTAGGCCGACCCACACAAGTGAGGTACCGTTTTTCTCGTAAGACTTTGGGGAACGCGGGGTGGGTGGAAATTTGTGGATCCACACAGATTCCGGAACTTTCCACGACAGAAATGTGAGGAAAATGTGTTTATTTTGACAATTTTTTAGGTTTGCAAGGGATTCTGGGTAACAGACCCTGGTGGGAGGCAGTCAAGTCACCCCATCCTGGATTCCCCTGGGTGTCTAGTTTTAAAAAATGTATAGGTTTGCTAGGTTTCCCAAGGTGCCCGCAGAGCTAGGGTTCAAAAACTACAGCTAGTCATTTTTCCAAAAAAGGGTCATTTTTCACTGCGAAATTGAGGTGTGACCAGGTTGCGTTTTGCGCCATTTCCTGTCGCGGGCACTAGGCCGACCCACACAAGTGAGGTACCGTTTTTCTCGTAAGACTTTGGGGAACGCGGGGTGGGTGGAAATTTGTGGATCCACGCAGATTCCGGAACTTTCCACGACAGAAATGTGGGGAAAATGTGTTTTTTTGGACAATTGTTTAGGTTTGCAAGGGATTCTGGGTAACAGACCCTGGTGGGAGGCAGTCAAGTCACCCCATCCTGGATTCCCCTGGGTGTCTAGTTTTCAAAAATGTATAGGTTTGTTAGGTTTCCCAAGGTGCCCGCAGAGGTAGGGTTCAAAAACTACAGCTAGTCATTTTTCCAAAAAAGGGTCATTTTTCACTGCGAAATTGAGGTGTGACCAGGTTGCGTTTTGCGCCGTTTCCTGTCACGGGCACTAGGCCGACCCACACAAGTGAGGTACTGTTTTTCTCGTAAGACTTTGGGGAACGCGGGGTGGGTGGAAATTTGTGGATCCACGCAGATTCCGGAACTTTCCACGACAGAAATGTGGGGAAAATGTGGTTTTTTTGACAATTGTTTAGGTTTGCAAGGGATTCTGGGTAACAGACCCTGGTGGGAGGCAATCAAGTCACCCCATCCTGGATTCCCCTGGGTGTCTAGTTTTCAAAAATGTATAGGTTTGCTAGGTTTCCCAAGGTGCCCGCAGAGCTAGGGTTCAAAAACTACAGCTAGTCATTTTTCCAAAAAAGGGTCATTTTTCACTGCGAAATTGAGGTGTGACCAGGTTGTGTTTTGCGCCGTTTCCTGTCACGGGCACTAGGCCGACCCACACAAGTGAGGTACCGTTTTTCTCGTAAGACTTTGGGGAACGCGGGGTGGGTGGAAATTTGTGGATCCACGCAGATTCCGGAACTTTCCACGACAGAAATTTGGGGAAAATGTGTTTTTTTTGACAGTTTTTTAGGTTTGCAAGGGATTCTGGGTAACAGACCCTGGTGGGAGGCAGTCATGTCACCCCATCCTGGATTCCCCTGGGTGTCTAGTTTTCAAAAATGTATAGGTTTGCTAGGTTTAGCAAGGTGCCCGCAGAGCTAGGGTTCAAAAACTACAGCTAGTGATTTTTCCAAAAAAGGGTCATTTTTCACTGCGAAATTGAGGTGGGACCAGGTTGCGTTTTGCGCCGTTTCCTGTCGCGGGCACTAGGCCGACCCACATAAGTGAGGTACTGTTTTTCTCGTAAGACTTTGGGGAACGCGGGGTGGGTGGAAATTTGTGGATCCACGCAGATTCTGGAACTTTCCACGACAGAAATGTGGGGAAAATGTGTTTTTTTGGACAATTATTTAGGTTTGCAAGGGATTCTGGGTAACAGACCCTGGTGGGAGGCAGTCAAGTCACCCCATCCTGGATTCCCCTGGGTGTCTAGTTTTCAAAAATGTATAGGTTTGCTAGGTTTCCCAAGGTGCCCGCAGAGCTAGGGTTCAAAAACTACAGCTAGTCATTTTTCCAAAAAAGGGTCATTTTTCACTGCAAAATTGAGGTGGGACCAGGTTGCGTTTTAGGCGTTTCCTGTCGCGGGCACTAGGCCGACCCACATAAGTGAGGTACTGTTTTTCTCGTAAGACTTTGGGGAACGCGGGGTGGGTGGAAATTTGTGGATCCACGCAGATTCTGGAACTTTCCACGACAGAAATGTGGGGAAAATGTGTTTTTTTGGACAATTTTTTAGGTTTGCAAGGGATTCTGGGTAACAGACCCTGGTGGGAGGCAGTCAAGTCACCCCATCCTGGATTCCCCTGGGTGTCTAGTTTTCAAAAATGTATAGGTTTGTTAGGTTTCCCAAGGTGCCCGCAGAGCTAGGGTTCAAAAACTACAGCTAGTCATTTTTCCAAAAAAGGGTCATTTTTCACTGCGAAATTGAGGTGTGACCAGGTTGCGTTTTGCGCTGTTTCCTGTCGCGGGCACTAGGCCGACCCACACAAGTGAGGTACCGTATTTCTCGTAAGACTTTGGGGAACGCGGGGTGTGTGGAAATTTGTGGATCCACGCAGATTCCGGAACTTTCCACGACAGAAATGTGGGGAAAATGTGGTTTTTTTTACAATTTTTTAGGTTTGCAAGGGATTCTGGGTAACAGACCCTGGTGGGAGGCAGTCAAGTCACCCCATCCTGGATTCCCCTGGGTGTCTAGTTTTCAAAAATGTATAGGTTTGCTAGGTTTCCCAAGGTGCCCGCAGAGGTAGGGTTCAAAAACTACAGCTAGTCATTTTTCCAAAAAAGGGTCATTTTTCACTGCTAAATTGAGGTATGACCAGGTTGCGTTTTGCGCCGTTTCCTGTCGCGGGCACTAGGCCGATGTGAGAAGTTGGCCTGGTATATGATGCTCACTAGTTAAAGTGATCACCTTGTACCATGCCAAGCAACCCTTATGGTGTGGTTGTAAGTCAACCTTTTCGGACTAGCTGCCCTAGTGGTAGCGTAGGCTAAGCAGTCTTTGAGGCTAAACTCGTGAAGCGTGTTAAGCCAGCTGTTTCACCAAATGTAACCCCCTTTTATACCAATGAAAGGACACCACACAGATATATATTCAAAATATATATGTATTTATTTCTCAAAGTAACCCCTAGTCTCTTTATGAGCACAGGAGCACAAATCGTCAAACAAGATTACAGTAGAATACACAGAAGTTGCACTTTATATGGATAGGCCCTGGTGGCCACTCAAACCATATACTAAAATAGTGGTATAAGTACCACGAACAGAAAAGGGAAAAGGCCTAGGGCCTCTAGAATCGCTGGGCCTACAAGGAGCTAACGTCAGTTAGTGACCAGGAGGTCCACGGGTGGCGTGTGCAGAGCAAATAGTCACACGCGTGCTCCCATAGGTTTCAATGGGTGCGTAAAAAGTACAAAGTTACTGCAAAGAGGATCTTCCGGATGGACTAGGAACTCAAGATTTGGAACACAGGCACTAGAGATGTAATACTACACTTGGGCACAGGTGTGCCAGCTTTACCTCACCCACAGGAAGTGGGTGCATAGGCCTCGAAGTGCGTCGGGTTTCTTCTATCTGTTCCGTGGAGCCTGAAGACAAAGATGCTGCAGGCGGTCGGTCCGGGAGAGATGCAGTGGATCCAAGAGTGGATCGGAGATGTTGAAGACCTGTAAGCAGAGGGGACAGTGTTCACAGTCACTAGCCAGTGACCGGCGTGGCACCAGGTGGGTACCAGGCAATGTCGGGTGCAAACAGGGAGAAAGGTGTAGCTTGTCTCTGCAGCCACGTGGTCCCTGGAGGTCGACGACGTCCAGGAGTCGAGTCACGAGCTGTCCCACGCAGGCTCTCGCTGTCGGCGGTGTCGGCGACTTGATCGAAGCAAACAAGCCTTGGCAAAAGCAATTGTTGTAGGAAAAGGAAATAAGCTGATGGTTCTGACCAGCAAGGTCAGAAGGACTGCTCCTTTGGAGGGGAGCAAGGGCCAGTCTGGAGCAACCAGACCAGTGGTGTATTTGTTGAAGTTCGTCGCCAAGATGGCTACTAGCCAGCGGGCCAGCAACCGGTTAGGCGCGTCGAGTGGCAAAATGCAGAAGGGCCCCACGCAGATCGTGGAGATGCTGGAGGGCTCACCTTTGGTGCAGATGCTGCTCGGGTGTTGGGCTTCTCAGATCCCAAAGCACAACTTGGAGGGAGCCTCGGTTGTTGCACTTGTCAGCTTGTCGTGGTCGTTTCAAGATGGCTGGCTCTACGTGTCTCGGTGCCTCCACGGGTCTCCTCTTTTCAGGGACTGTGGATCGGGCGGTGAGAGGTCTGGAGGTCCAGGTCTTGTCAGTCTCTGGGCTCGGGCTCCGGCGGGAGGCGGCGGCAAAGCAGACGTTGATTCGCTGGATGGTGCTTGCGTTAGCAAGGTGGTCACTCCCTGACCACAGGGGAGATTGGCTTCAGTCCTCTGTGCAGCAGAGCGTCGAAGTTCCCGTCTTCTTCTTAGTATTAAGTTGATTCCAGGATGTCTGAAGTCTTAGGACACAGCTCCTACCTTTAAGCGGATTCTAGGGGCCGGACTACCTGCTAGGTCCCTCCCTATGGGTGGGACCAGGAAGGGGGGTGGTTACACCCCCAATCCTTTGTCCAGCTCGCCCCAGGCCCGGGACTGGTGTGCCCCAGGACCGGTTTGAACTGGCATATGCACCGAGGCTCCTTGTGAGCCACAGGCATGTCTGGTTTCTTTCAAGCCCTACCTGACCAATACACAAAATCCTGTCTGGGGTGGTGCACGCACCTCCCCTGGCAGGAAACCCTTTGTCCACACCTCCCAAGCTGGAAGGACTCCCAGCAGCAGGAGGGCAGACTTGTGTCTGTGGTGGCAGCATCCATTTTGTGGAGCTGAGGCTATGTCTGATTTTACCTGGGTTTCAGGTACTGTACATGTCGTGTCCCTCTAGAAGGGTGGAATGCTAACCCCGTCGCCAGAATTGGCGAGGGGTTAGTATTCCAATTTGTATGACACCTTACTCGACATGTTTTGATAAAGCCAAACCAAAGATAGCATTTAACCGCGAGGTTCATAATGCACTTAAGAGTATATGGTATGACGATATCTGGAAACAGTAGAAGGAAGTTGTTCCGACCACTGCAGACAGGCTCAGCTCATGCCAGAGCACCATCTCACATGGAACCACGCACTCTGCCTTCAGGATTGTTAAGGCCTGCCATAGGAGTGACTTATAGGTTACCAGGTGTCCCATTTAAGGTTAGGTATAGGTATACTACACCTAAGTAAGAGGTGATTACACCAACTTACCCCAGCTGAGTGATCAGCCAGTTGTGTCAAATTGTTAGGCCAAGCCTGGGGTGGCATAATACATGCTTCAGCCCCTGGCAGGCCTTGGGTACACCAATGCCCTGGGTACCTAGTGTACACTGGTACAGGGGCTGACAGGGTGGTCCACTTCCAATTGGTTATGCACCTAGGGTGCATAGTTTTAATTTAGTAGAGAGAACAGCAGGCTGGGGGTCTGATTGGCAGGCCCACAGCCTCAATATGTCAATAACCAGTGAAGCAAAAAGCAAAAATTTGGGGTGACCATAGGATAGCAGACCCTACTCTCCTACAGCCGACCCACACAAGTGAGGTACTGTTTTTCTCGTAAGACTTTGGGGAACGCGGGGTGGGTGGAAATTTGTGGATCCACGCAGATTCCGGAACTTTCCACGACAGGAATGTGTGAAAAATGTGGTTTTTTTTACAATTGTTTAGGTTTGCAAGGGATTTTGGGTAACAGACCCTGGTGGGAGGCAGTCAAGTCACCCCATCCTGGATTCCCCTGCGTGTCTAGTTTTAAAAAATGTATAGGTTTGGTAGGTTTCCCAAGGTGCCCGCAGAGCTAGGGTTCAAAAACTACAGCTAGTAATTTTTTCAAAAAAGGGTCATTTTTCACTGCGAAATTGAGGTGTGACCACGTTGCGTTTTGCGCCGCTTCGAGTCGCGGGCACTAGGCTGACCCACACAAGTGAGGTACCGTTTTTCTTGTAAGACTTTGGGGAACGCGGGGTGGGTGGAAATCTGTGGATCCACGCAGATTCTGGAACTTTCCACGACAGAAATGTGGGGAAAATGTGTTTTTTTTGACAATTTTTTAGGTTTGCAAGGGATTCTGGGTAACAGACCCTGGTGGGAGGCAGTCAAGTCACCCCATCCTGGATTCCCCTGGGTGTCTAGTTTTCAAAAATGTATAGGTTTGTTAGGTTTCCCAAGGTGCCCGCAGAGCTAGGGTTCAAAAACTACAGCTAGTCATTTTTCCAAAAAAGGGTCATTTTTCACTGCGAAATTGAGGTGGGACCAGGTTGCGTTTTGCGCCGTTTCCTGTCGCGGGCACTAGGCCGACCCACACAAGTGAGGTACCATTTTTCTCGTAAGACTTCGGGGAACGCGAGGTGGGTGGAAATTTGTGGATCCACGCAGATTCCGGAACTTTCCACGACAGAAATGTGGGAAAAATGTGTTTTTTTTGACAATTTTTTAGGTTTGCAAGGGATTCTGGGTAACAGACCCTGGTGGGAGGCAATCAAGTCACCCCATCCTGGATTCCCCTGGGTGTCTAGTTTTCAAAAATGTATAGGTTTGCTAGGTTTCCCAAGGTGCCCGCTGAGCTAGGGTTCAAAAACTACAGCTAGTCATTTTTCCAAAAAAGGGTCATTTTTCACTGCGAAATTGAGGTGTGACCAGGTTGCGTTTTGCGCCGTTTCCTGTCACGGGCACTAGGCCGACCCACACAAGTGAGGTACCGTTTTTCTCGTAAGACTTTGGGGAACGCGGGGTGGGTGGAAATTTGTGGATCCACGCAGATTCCGGAACTTTCCACGACAGAAATTTGGGGAAAATGTGTTTTTTTTGACAATTTTTTAGGTTTGCAAGGGATTCTGGGTAACAGACCCTGGTGGGAGGCAGTCAAGTCACCCCATCCTGGATTCCCCTGGGTGTCTAGTTTTCAAAAATGTATAGGTTTGCTAGGTTTCCCAAGGTGCCTGCAGAGCTAGGGTTCAAAAACTACAGCTAGTCATTTTTCCAAAAAAGGGTCATTTTTCACTGCGAAATTGAGGTGGGACTAGGTTGCGTTTTGCGCCGTTTCCTGTTGCGGGCACTAGGCCGACCCTCATAAGTGAGGTACTGTTTTTCTCGTAAGACTTTGAGGAACGAGGGGTGGGTGGAAATTTGTGGATCCACGCAGATTCTGGAACTTTCCACGACAGAAATGTGGGGAAAATGTGTTTTTTTGGACAATTTTTTAGGTTTGCAAGGGATTCTGGGTAACAGACCATGGTGGGAGGCAGTCATGTCACCCCATCCTGGATTCTCCTGGGTGTCTAGTTTTCAAAAATGTAGAGGTTTGCTAGGTTTCCCAAGGTGCCCGCAGAGCTAGGGTTCAAAAACTACAGCTAGTCATTTTTCCAAAAAAGGGTCATTTTTCACTGCGAAATTGAGGTGTGACCAGGTTGCGTTTTGCGCCGTTTCCTGTCGCGGGCACTAGGCCGACCCACACAAGTGAGGTACCGTATTTCTCGTAAGACTTTGGGGAACGCGGGGTGGGTGGAAATTTGTGGATCCACGCAGATTCCGGAACTTTCCACGACAGAAATGTGGGGAACATGTGTTTTTTTTTACAATTTTTTAGGTTTGCAAGGGTATCTGGGTAACAGACCCTGGTGGGAGGCAGTCAAGTCACCCCATCCTGGATTCCCCTGGGTGTCTAGTTTTGAAAAATGTATAGGTTTGCTAGGTTTCCCAAGGTGCCCGCAGAGGTAGGGTTCAAAAACTACAGCTAGTCATTTTTCCAAAAAAGGGTCATTTTTCACTGCGAAATTGAGGTATGACCAGGTTGCGTTTTGCGCCGTTTCCTGTCGCGGACACTAGGCCGACCCACACAAGTGAGGTACTGTTTTTCTCGTAAGACTTTGGGGAACCCAGGGTGGGTGGAAATTTGTGGATCCACGGCGATTCCGGAACTTTCCACGACAGAAATGTGTGGAAAATGTGTTTTTTTTTACAATTGTTTAGGTTTGCAAGGGATTTTGGGTAACAGACCCTGGTGGGAGGCAGTCAAGTCACCCCATCCTGGATTCCCTTGCGTGTCTAGTTTTAAAAAATGTATAGGTTTGGTAGGTTTCCCAAGGTGCCCGCAGAGCTAGGGTTCAAAAACTACAGCTAGTAATTTTTTCAAAAAAGGGTCATTTTTCACTGCGAAATTGAGGTGTGACCACGTTGCGTTTTGCGCCGCTTCCAGTCGCGGGCACTAGGCTGACCCACACAAGTGAGGTACCGTTTTTCTCGTAAGACTTTGGGGAACGCGGGGTGGGTGGAAATCTGTGGATCCACGCAGATTCCGGAACTTTCCACGACAGAAATGTGGGGAAAATGTGTTTTTTTTACAATTTTTTAGGTTTGCAAGGGATTCTGGGTAACAGACCCTGGTGGGAGGCAGTCAAGTCACCCCATCCTGAATTCCCCTGGGTGTCTAGTTTTAAAAAATGTATAGGTTTGCTAGGTTTCCCAAAGTGCCTGCAGAGGTAGGGTTCAAAAACTACAGCTAGTCATTTTTCCAAAAAAGGGTCATTTTTCACTGCGAAATTGAGGTATGACCAGGTTGCGTTTTGCGCCGTTTCCTGTCGCGGGCACTAGGCCGACTGTGAGAAGTTGGCCTGGTATATGATGCTCACTAGTTAAAGTGATCACCTTGTACCATGCCAAGCAACCCTTATGGTGTGGTTGTAAGTCAACCTTTTCGGACTAGCTGCCCTAGTGGTAGCGTAGGCTAAGCAGTCTTTGAGGCTAAACTCGTGAAGCGTGTTAAGCAGGCTGTTTTACCAATAGTAACCCCCTTTTATACCAATGAAAGGACACCACACAGATATATATTCAAAATATATATGTATTTATTTCTCAAAGTAACCCCTAGTCTCTTTATGAGCACAGGAGCACAAATCGTCAAACAAGATTATCACAGAATACACAGAAGTTGCACTTTATATGGATAGGCCCTGGTGGCCACTCGAACCATATACTAAAATAGTGGTATAAGTACCACGAACAGAAAAGGGAAAAGGCCTAGGGCCTCTAGAATCGCTGGGCCTACAAGGAGCTAACGTCAGTTAGTGACCAGGAGGTCCACGGGTGGCGTGTGCAGAGCAAATAGTCACACGCGTGCTCCCATAGGTTTCAATGGGTGCGTAAAAAGTACAAAGTTACTGCAAAAGGAATCTTCCGGATGACCTAGGAACTTAAGATTTGGAACACAGGCACTAGAGATGTAATACTACACTTGGGCACAGGTGTGCCAGCTTTACCTCACCCACAGGAAGCGGGTGCATAGGCCTCGAAGTGCGTCGGGTTTCTTCTATCTGTTCCGTGGGGCCTGTAGACAAAAGGGCTGCAGGCGGTCGGTCGGGAAGAGATGCAGTGGATCCAAGAGTGGATCGGAGATGTTGAAGACCTGAAAGCAGAGGGGACAGTGTTCACAGTCACTAGCCAGTGACCAGCGTGGCACCAGGTGGGTACCAGGCGATGTCGGGTGCAAACAGGAAGGAAGGTGTAGCTTGACTCTGCAGCCACGTGGTCCCTGAAGGTCGACGACGTCCAGGAGTCGAGTCACGAGCTGTCCCACGCAGGCTCTCGCTGTCGGCGGTGTCGGCGACTTGATCGAAGCAAACAAGCCTTGGCAAAAGCAATTGTTGTAGGCAAGGAGTTTAAGCTGATGGTTCTGACCAGCAAGGTCAGAGGAACTGCTCCTTTGGAGGGGAGCAAGGGCCAGTCTGGAGCAACCAGACCAGCGGTGTTTGTCGTAGATTTCGTCGCCAAGAAGGCCACTAGCCAGCGGGCCAGCAACCGGTTAGGCGCGTCGAGTGGCAAAATGCAGAAGGGCCCCACGCAGATCGTGGAGATGCTGGAGGGCTCACCTTTGGTGCAGATGCTGCTCGAGGGTTGGGCTTCTCAGGACCCAAAGCACAACTTGGAGGGAGCCTCGGTTGTTGCACTGGTCAGCTTGTCGTAGTCGTTTCAAGATGGCTGGCTCCACGTGTCTCGGTGCCTCCACGGGTCTCCTCTTTGCAGGGACTGTGGATCGGGCGGTGAGAGGTCTGGAGGTCCAGGTCTTGTCAGTCTCTGGGCTCGGGCTCCGGCGGGAGGCGGCGGCAAAGCAGACGTTGATTCGCTGGATGGTGCTTGCGTTAGCAAGGTGGTCACTCCCTGACCACAGGGGAGATTGGCTTCAGTCCTCTGTGCAGCAGAGCGTCGAAGTTCCCGTCTTCTTCTTAGTTTTAAGTTGATTCCAGGATGTCTGAAGTCTTAGGTCACAGTTCCTACCTTTATTCGGATTCTAGGGGCCGGACTACCTGCTAGGTCCCTCCCTATGGGTGGGGACCAGGAAGGGGGGTGGTTACACCCCCAATCCTTTGTCCAGCTCGCCCCAGGCCCGGGACTGGTGTGCCCCAGGACCGGTTTGAACTGGCATATGCACCGAGGCTCCTTGTGAGCCACAGGCATGTCTGGTTTCTTTCAAGCCCTACCTGACCAATACACAAAATCCTGTCTGGGGTGGTGCACGCACCTCCCCTGGCAGGAAACCCTTTGTCCACACCTCCCAAGCTGGAAGGACTCCCAGCAGCAGGAGGGCAGACTTGTGTCTGTGGTGGCAGCATCCATTTTGTGGAGCTGAGGCTATGTCTGATTTTACCCGGGTTTCAGGCACTGTACATGTCGTGTCCCTCTAGAAGGGTGGAATGCTAACCCCGTCGCCAGAATTGGCGAGGGGTTAGTGTTCCAATTCGTATGACACCTTACTCGACATGTTTTGATAAAGCCAAACCAAAGATAGCATTTAACCGCGAGGTTCATAATGCACTTAAGAGTATATGGTATGACGATATCTGGAAACAGTAGAAGGAAGTTGTTCCGACCACTGCAGACAGGCTCAGCTCATGCCAGAGCACCATCTCACATGGAACCAAGCACTCTGCCTTCAGGATTGTTAAGGCCTGCCATAGGAGTGACTTATAGGTTACCAGGTGTCCCATTTAAGGTTAGGTATAGGTATACTACACCTAAGTAAGAGGTGATTACACCAACTTACCCCAGCTGAGTGATCAGCCAGTTGTGTCAAATTGTTAGGCCAAGCCTGGGGTGGCATAATACATGCTGCAGCCCTTGGCAGGCCTTGGGTACACCAATGCCCTGGGTACCTAGTGTACACTGGTACAGGGGCTGACAGGGTGATCCACTTCCAATTGGTTATGCACCTAGGGTGCATAGTTTTAATTTAGTAGAGAGAACAGCAGGCTGGGGGTCTGATTGGCAGGCCCACAGCCTCAATATGTCAAAAACCAGTGAAGCAAAAAGCAAAAATTTGGGGTGACCATAGGATAGCAGACCCTACTCTCCTACACAACCCCCCCCCAAACGCTGGGACATTAAACTAGCCTTGACCAGTCTCGTCTTCATGTCCTAAGTGGAAGTACCTGGAGAGACCATCTGCATTCCCATGGTCAGTACCTGGCCGGTGCTCCACTGTAAAGTCCATCCCCTGTAGGGAAATGGACCACCTAAGCAGTTTGGGGTTTTCACCCTTCATCTGATTTAGCCACAAGAGGGGCTTGTGGTCGGTCTGAATCTTGAAGTGAGTGCCAAACAAGTATGGCCTCAGCTTCTTCAGGGCCCACACCACAGCAAAGGCCTCCCTCTCAATAGCTGACCAATTCTTCTCTCTGGGGGTCAACCTTCTGCTAATAAAAGCAATGGGTTGGTCTTGACCATCTACATTAAGTTGTGACAGCACAGCTCCCACACCCAACTCAGAAGCATCTGTTTGGACAATAAACTCTTTGGAGTAGTCAGGACTTTTCAGGATAGGTGCAGAGCACATGGCCTCCTTCAGGTCATCAAATGCCTTTTGACAGCTTACTGTCCACTGAACCTTTTTGGGCATCTTCTTGGATGTCAGATCATTAAGAGGAGTCACAATGGACCCATAGTTCTTAACAAACTTCCTGTAGTACCCAGTCAAGCCCAAGAAAGCTCGAACTTGAGTCTGGGTGGTTGGAGGGGACCAGTCCTTGATGGATTGTATCTTACTCTCCAGTGGTTGAACTTGGCCTCCACCTACAAGGTGGCCCAAATATACAACCTTACTCTGCCCTATCTGGCACTTAGTAGCCTTGATAGTGAGGCCTGCCCTTTGCAGAGCCTCAAGAGCCTTCTTCAGGTGGATCAGGTGATCCTCCCAGGTGGAGCTAAAGACAGCAATGTCATCAAGATATGCTGCGCAAAAGTCATCCAACCCAGTAAGGACTTGGTTCACCAGCCTTTGGAAGGTGGCAGGTGCATTCTTCAGACCAAAGGGCATCACCACAAACTGGTAGTGCCCACCTGGGGTTGAGAATGCTGTTTTGGCCTTAGACTCCTCAGCTAATCTGATTTGCCAATAGCCAGCTGTTAAGTCAAATGTGCTCAAAAACTTTGCAGAAGCTAGTTTGTCTATGAGCTCATCTGCCCTTGGAATAGGGTGTGCATCTGTCCTGGTGACAGCATTGAGTCCTCTGTAATCCACACAGAACCTCATCTCTCTCTTGCCATCTTTGGTGTGAGGTTTGGGGACCAGGACCACTGGGCTAGCCCAGGGGCTCTCTGAGGGTTCAATGACACCTAATTCCAGCATTTTATGTACCTCAGCCTTTATACAGTCCCTGACGTGGTCAGGTTGTCTGTAAAGTTTGTTCTTTACAGGCAGACTGTCACCAGTGTCCACCACATGGGTACACCAGTCAGTTTGACTAGGTATCAAGGAAAACATATGTGAAAATGATTGTAGAACCTGTCTACATTCAGTCTGCTGATGGGCAGTGAGGTTGCCTCCAAGGGTCACTCCTTCAACTGAGCCATCTTCAGGGTTCTGAGACAACAGGTCTGGGAGAGGGTCACTCTCTTCCTCCTGTCCCTCATCTGTAGCCATGAGCAAGCCCATGTCTGCCCTGTCAACATATGCTTTAAGTCTGTTAACATGGAGTACCCTGTGGGGACTCCTGGGAGTTCCTAGGTCGACCAAGTAGGTGACCTCTCCCTTCTTTTCCAGGATTGTATGGGGTCCAGACCATTTGTCTTGGAGTGCTGCTGGGGCCACTGGCTCCAACACCCATACCTTCTGTCCTGGCTGAAACTCAACCAAGACAGCCTTTTGGTCATGCCAAGCTTTCTGTAAGGCCTGGCTTGCCTCAAGGTTTTTGGATGCCTTCTCCATATACTCAGCCATCCTGGAGCGGAGACCAAGTACATAGTCCACTATGTCTAGCTTAGGCTTTTTGAGAGGTAACTCCCAGCCTTCCTTCACCAAACACAGTGGGCCTCTCACAGGGTGCCCAAACAACAATTCAAAGGGGCTGTAGCCAACTCCTTTTTGTGGGACCTCTCTGTAAGCAAACAGAAGGCAGGGTAGAAGGATGTCCCATCTTCGCCTGAGCTTTTCAGGTAATCCTTTGATCATACCCTTTAGGGTCTTGTTGAATCTCTCAACAAGCCCATTGCATTGTGGGTGATAAGGGGTGGTGAACTTGTAGTTGACACCACATTCCTTCCACATAGCTGTTAAGTATCCTGACATAAAGTTGGTACCTCTGTCAGATACTACCTCCTTAGGAAACCCCACTCTGGAGAATACTCCCAGCAGGGCCCTGGCCACAACAGGAGCTGTAGTGGTCCTAAGGGGAATTGCCTCTGGATACCTGGTGGCATGATCCACTACCACCAGTATAAATCTGTGCCCAGATGCAGTGGGAGGATCCATGGGACCCACTATGTCTATTCCCACTCTTTCAAAGGGAACCCCCACCACAGGTAGTGGTATCAGGGGGGCCTTTGTTGTGCCACCTGATTTGCCACTGGCTTGGCAGGTAACACAGGAGCGACAAAACTCCTTTGTATCTTCATTCATATGAGGCCAGTGAAAGTGAGGGACAAGTCTGTCCCAGGTCTTGTTCTGGCCTAGGTGTCCTGCTAAAGGAATGTCATGGGCCAAGGTAAGAAGGAAGCCCCTAAATTGCAGAGGTATAACCAACCTCCTGGTTGCACCAGGCTTGGGGTCTCTAGCCTCTGAATAAAGGAGCCCTTCATCCCAATACACTTTATGGGTACCTTGAGCATTCCCAGCAGCCTCAGCAGCAGCCAGCTGTCTGAGGGGTTCAAGAGAGGGACAGGATAACTGAGCCTGCCTCAAGTCAGCCCTTGAAGGTCCCCCTGTCCCCAGAAACTCAACCTGGTCAGGTTCAAGCTCTTCAGGGACAGTTCCTTCAGGGTCCTCTAGATCAGCTTCCTGGGAAGGCTGATCATCACTCTGAGGCAGGGGGGAAGGCACAGCCTTGACCCTCCTGTTCTTCTTCTTGGTAGGTGCTTGGTCCATTGTTCCAGGATCCAAGACCTGTGGTTCAGTGAGGCACTTTTTGGCCTGTGACCTGGTCACAGCAAGGACATGTGATGATATACCTAACATCTCTGCATGAGTCCTGTACTCCACTTCTGACCATAGAGAACTCTCTAGGTCATTGCCCAACAAACATTCTACTGGGAGGTCTGCACTAACCACAACCCTTTTGAGGCCAGTTACCCCTCCCCATGAGAAGTTAACAACTGCCACACTATGTGAAGTAGTGGCATTGCTGGCATTGGTCACCAGGTAGTTCTCACCTGGTATGTACTGTCCAGGGTCCACAAAGCCTGGTGTCACCATAGTGACACTGGCACATGTGTCCCTGTAGGCTTGAGCCACTTTGTCATTAATTAAAGGAGTCTGTCTGTACTTGCCCAGGTTACTGGGGCTCACAGTCAGGGACAAATCAATGTCCCCATCACAGATCAAGACTGCCTGTGTCAGGGTTCTGTCTAAGTCAGAATCTCCTTCAGTTCCCATAGTGATTCCCACTACACCCTTTGTCTGGGGACCAACACTGCTAACAGTAGTACTGGGAGCAGGTGCCTTAGGGGCAACAGTGTTGGGGGCTCCACCCTTTTTGCAATCACTAGTCCAGTGAGTTGTATTCTTGCAATGATTGCACCAGGGTTTCTTTTGACCTTCTTTCTTCTTTTTGGACTGTTGGGACCCACCCTCCTTAGTAGTAGTTTGGGGCCCTGTTGAAGACTTCTGGTCTTTAGGTTTCTGATCTCCACCCTTTTGGTCTGTTTTCTTCTGATCACCCCCTTGGCCCTGGTTCTGGTTCTTTTGCTTAACCCTGGTTCTGACCCATTTGTCTGCCTTCTTTCCCAATTCTTGGGGAGAGGTCAGATCAGAGTCAACCAAGTGTTGATGCAGTTGCTGGTTTTGACAGTTATTTAAAATCTGTTCTCTCATCATCAAATTATACAATCCTGTAAAATCAGATACCTTACTTCCCAGCAACCAACCCTCCAGAGCCTTAGTGGCACATTCAATGTATTCAGACCAGTCCTGAGTCTGTGTCTTTTGGGTGTCTCTGAACATTAACCTGTACTGTTCAGTGGTTAAGCCTAACCCATCAACTAGAACACTCTTCAGGACTCTGTAATTTCTGACATCCTCTTCTCTAACAGTGAGGAGTCTGTCTCTGCCTCTTCCTTCAAAGGAGAGCCAGAGGATTGCTGCCCACTGGTCTTCAGGAACCTGCTGTACTTTGCAGGCCCTCTCAAGAGCAGTTATCCACTTGTGGATGTCATCCCCACTTTTGTAGGGGGGCACAACCTTAGACAGGTTTCTATTATCGAAAACCCTATCTTTGTCCTTAGGGACAATGCTGCCACCAGTGGGTATAGACCCACTCTCTTTATGCTGTCTAGCCTTGCTAAGTTTCTCTTCCATCAGGGCTACTTCTAGCTCCTGCTTCCTGATCCTCAGCTGAGCTTCTTGCATCTTGGCCTCATGTTCCCTCCTCTGAGGGGTGGTCATCCTTCTCCTGGAGTGACCTTGAGAGCCTCTAGAGCCATGGGAAGCATTGGAGTCACCTGAGCGATTCCTTTGCCTTCCAAGCCCTGTGTTAAGTCCACTGGGGAGGTCCAGTGGGGTGAACCCACTGTCAGTCCCCAATAGCCTTAGTTTAGCTGGGCCAAGTATAACACTTGGCACTGGGCTAGTTCTCCCTTCATCCTCACTACTGTCAGTATCCTTTTCACTCTCATCCTCTGTGGTAGGCATCCCATCTAAGGGGTGACTATTGGGAAGGGGTACTTCAGTGGCATCTTCAGAAGGGGGGCCTCCTGTTCCTGTCCCTAAGGGGGCTAACTGGGAAGCTTTCCTGAGCTCTTTTTGATTTTCATCTTCTTGCAAGAGCTCTCTGAGCAAAGCAGAGGTAGGGTTCTTGGGCTGTTTAAGGCCTCTAAGAGTTGCCAGCTGCCTGAGCTCATTTTGATTAAGGGTAGCATAGATGGATGGTGCCCTCGGGGGGTCACTCTCAACAGAGATGGGTACAGTGGACCCCTCTGCCCCAGCCATTGCTCTTAAGTGTGGGTGGATGTGTTGCAATCTACCTACACTTGGGTTTACCTACTAAACCTATCTAGTAGTTGTAGTCAGGGTGTGCTACTCCCTTTGCTCTACAACAACTAAGTTCAGTAGAACTTATGTATATCTAATCTTGTTTTATATGTACCTACAGGTACCTATGTGATCTTTCAATTGGTAACCAAGAGATTACAATGGTAAAACACAGCAAGCTCAAATCCAACCGCTGCTCACCAATGTGAGAAGTTGGCCTGGTATATGATGCTCACTAGTTAAAGTGATCACCTTGTACCATGCCAAGCAACCCTTATGGTGTGGTTGTAAGTCAACCTTTTCGGACTAGCTGCCCTAGTGGTAGCGTAGGCTAAGCAGTCTTTGAGGCTAAACTCGTGAAGCGTGTTAAGCAGGCTGTTTTACCAATAGTAACCCCCTTTTATACCAATGAAAGGACACCACACAGATATATATTCAAAATATATATGTATTTATTTCTCAAAGTAACCCCTAGTCTCTTTATGAGCACAGGAGCACAAATCGTCAAACAAGATTATCACAGAATACACAGAAGTTGCACTTTATATGGATAGGCCCTGGTGGCCACTCGAACCATATACTAAAATAGTGGTATAAGTACCACGAACAGAAAAGGGAAAAGGCCTAGGGCCTCTAGAATCGCTGGGCCTACAAGGAGCTAACGTCAGTTAGTGACCAGGAGGTCCACGGGTGGCGTGTGCAGAGCAAATAGTCACACGCGTGCTCCCATAGGTTTCAATGGGTGCGTAAAAAGTACAAAGTTACTGCAAAAGGAATCTTCCGGATGACCTAGGAACTTAAGATTTGGAACACAGGCACTAGAGATGTAATACTACACTTGGGCACAGGTGTGCCAGCTTTACCTCACCCACAGGAAGCGGGTGCATAGGCCTCGAAGTGCGTCGGGTTTCTTCTATCTGTTCCGTGGGGCCTGTAGACAAAAGGGCTGCAGGCGGTCGGTCGGGAAGAGATGCAGTGGATCCAAGAGTGGATCGGAGATGTTGAAGACCTGAAAGCAGAGGGGACAGTGTTCACAGTCACTAGCCAGTGACCAGCGTGGCACCAGGTGGGTACCAGGCGATGTCGGGTGCAAACAGGAAGGAAGGTGTAGCTTGACTCTGCAGCCACGTGGTCCCTGAAGGTCGACGACGTCCAGGAGTCGAGTCATGAGCTGTCCCACGCAGGCTCTCGCTGTCGGCGGTGTCGGCGACTTGATCGAAGCAAACAAGCCTTGGCAAAAGCAATTGTTGTAGGCAAGGAGTTTAAGCTGATGGTTCTGACCAGCAAGGTCAGAGGAACTGCTCCTTTGGAGGGGAGCAAGGGCCAGTCTGGAGCAACCAGACCAGCGGTGTTTGTCGTAGATTTCGTCGCCAAGAAGGCCACTAGCCAGCGGGCCAGCAACCGGTTAGGCGCGTCGAGTGGCAAAATGCAGAAGGGCCCCACGCAGATCGTGGAGATGCTGGAGGGCTCACCTTTGGTGCAGATGCTGCTCGAGGGTTGGGCTTCTCAGGACCCAAAGCACAACTTGGAGGGAGCCTCGGTTGTTGCACTGGTCAGCTTGTCGTAGTCGTTTCAAGATGGCTGGCTCCACGTGTCTCGGTGCCTCCACGGGTCTCCTCTTTGCAGGGACTGTGGATCGGGCGGTGAGAGGTCTGGAGGTCCAGGTCTTGTCAGTCTCTGGGCTCGGGCTCCGGCGGGAGGCGGCGGCAAAGCAGACGTTGATTCGCTGGATGGTGCTTGCGTTAGCAAGGTGGTCACTCCCTGACCACAGGGGAGATTGGCTTCAGTCCTCTGTGCAGCAGAGCGTCGAAGTTCCCGTCTTCTTCTTAGTTTTAAGTTGATTCCAGGATGTCTGAAGTCTTAGGACACAGCTCCTACCTTTATTCGGATTCTAGGGGCCGGACTACCTGCTAGGTCCCTCCCTATGGGTGGGGACCAGGAAGGGGGGTGGTTACACCCCCAATCCTTTGTCCAGCTCGCCCCAGGCCCGGGACTGGTGTGCCCCAGGACCGGTTTGAACTGGCATATGCACCGAGGCTCCTTGTGAGCCACAGGCATGTCTGGTTTCTTTCAAGCCCTACCTGACCAATACACAAAATCCTGTCTGGGGTGGTGCACGCACCTCCCCTGGCAGGAAACCCTTTGTCCACACCTCCCAAGCTGGAAGGACTCCCAGCAGCAGGAGGGCAGACTTGTGTCTGTGGTGGCAGCATCCATTTTGTGGAGCTGAGGCTATGTCTGATTTTACCCGGGTTTCAGGCACTGTACATGTCGTGTCCCTCTAGAAGGGTGGAATGCTAACCCCGTCGCCAGAATTGGCGAGGGGTTAGTGTTCCAATTCGTATGACACCTTACTCGACATGTTTTGATAAAGCCAAACCAAAGATAGCATTTAACCGCGAGGTTCATAATGCACTTAAGAGTATATGGTATGACGATATCTGGAAACAGTAGAAGGAAGTTGTTCCGACCACTGCAGACAGGCTCAGCTCATGCCAGAGCACCATCTCACATGGAACCAAGCACTCTGCCTTCAGGATTGTTAAGGCCTGCCATAGGAGTGACTTATAGGTTACCAGGTGTCCCATTTAAGGTTAGGTATAGGTATACTACACCTAAGTAAGAGGTGATTACACCAACTTACCCCAGCTGAGTGATCAGCCAGTTGTGTCAAATTGTTAGGCCAAGCCTGGGGTGGCATAATACATGCTGCAGCCCTTGGCAGGCCTTGGGTACACCAATGCCCTGGGTACCTAGTGTACACTGGTACAGGGGCTGACAGGGTGATCCACTTCCAATTGGTTATGCACCTAGGGTGCATAGTTTTAATTTAGTAGAGAGAACAGCAGGCTGGGGGTCTGATTGGCAGGCCCACAGCCTCAATATGTCAAAAACCAGTGAAGCAAAAAGCAAAAATTTGGGGTGACCATAGGATAGCAGACCCTACTCTCCTACACCGACCCACACAAGTGAGGTACCGTTTTTCTCGTAAGACTTTGGGGAACGCGGGGTGGGTGGAAATTTGTGGATCCACGCAGATTCCGGAACTTTCCACGACAGAAATGTGGGGAAAATGTGTTTTTTTTGACAATTTTTTAGGTTTGCAAGGGATTCTGGGTAACAGACCCTGGTGGGAGGCAGTCAAGTCACCCCATCCTGGATTCCCCTGGGTGTCTAGTTTAAAAAAATGTATAGGTTTGCTAGGTTTCCCAAGGTGCCCGCAGAGCTAGGGTTCAAAAACTACAGCTAGTCATTTTTCCAAAAAAGGGTCATTTTTCACTGCGAAATTGAGGTGTGACCAGGTTGCGTTTTGCGCCATTTCCGGTCGCGGGCACTAGGCCGACCCACACAAGTGAGGTACCGTTTTTCTCGTAAGACTTTGGGGAACGCGGGGTGGGTGGAAATTTGTGGATCCACGCAGATTCCGGAACTTTCCACGACAGAAATGTGGGGAAAATGTATTTTTTTGGACAGTTTTTTAGGTTTGCAAGGGATTCTGGGTAACAGACCCTGGTGGGAGGCAGTCAAGTCACCCCATCCTGGATTCCCCTGGGTGTCTAGTTTTCAAAAATGTTTAGGTTTGTTCGGTTT